>NW_027363071.1:0-600000 GCF_046119375.1 Phyllobates terribilis | reverse complement strand
GGTTTGTTTACATCCTTAATTGACCGCAAGAGCTAAATAGAATGAAAAAGGATTAAATGATAAAATAATTCATATACAATATGACATGAAACAATATTAAAAGTGAGGAACCCCATTACAAAGGAGCAGTCAGTTCTTGTGGTATGTCTGTATTAGTAAAGAATAGTATTCTCCAAAAAATAAGGATGAAACCTCTTTTCCTAAAACTCTACATTGTATCGTCCCTCTGTTATACCTCCTGGAAATGTATGTGTAAATGATATATAATCTATATAGGGGACAACCCTATACAATCTGACTGTGCCCAAACAGTGGTGACATTGTCAGACTGTGTAGGGGACTCGTTAGTGACAGATTTCAATTAATTCCTACATTTCCAGGAATGATAAAAGAGGAATGGAACGCTGCCGAGTTGCATTAAAATATGCTGCAGAATTGTTTTTCCATAGGGAATACATGTGGCCTCTGTGTTGCACTGTTAATTGCCGGCTGCAGAATGAGTTAAGTGAGATACTGTCAGTGAACTCGTTTTTGCTGGCTGACGGGGAGTTTGTAAATGTTTTATCTGTCTTTTTCTGAGCTCCTCTCAGTTTATTTATGACCACAGACCTTATCAAAATTGAATGTGCAGGGAATCAAAAAGCCGGTGAAAGCCAAGCGATGCAACGTTTTTAATAAAACCCAATTGTTAAAATGATTTTTAGCCTAAAATACATGTGTTTAAGTTAAAAATCAAAACTGTCCCATAAGATGAACAAGCTACGTGTTTAACAACTATAGTTTTGACACTTTTGCACAGATGAGATCTAACAAGCCAGGAACAGCAATGTACAGAAATTATTTGCAAGTCTCTGTCTGCTACTATAAAATCATACAGATCTAATTTTTGTGATCCAAATGCTTCTCGGTAAGATGGTAATGCTGTCCTATACGAGATGTAAAGCGACCAACAGTTCAGAACTTACAAGAATATCTTCATTTTCATGGGGGAATTTCAGCTTCAGATTGCCAGCAGCGGTCAGCACAGCCTTTACTGCACGCATCCCATAATCATAATGGAACAAGAGCGGCTCCGAGCACAGCCGGTAAGTCATTACCATCTTCACCGAGAGAGGTTTAGCGTGCAGAAAACCGTAAGAATAAAGGCAGATCTCCGCAATCAGAGCATAGTTGGGGACCATCATTGCTACAGTCCGGAAAAGAACCTGAAATGCGCAAACCAGATGGGTCAGTCAACAAATGAAACTAAATTACTGTAAACTAGGCATAGAGCCGGGGAACCCATTATGTCCATTTACACTATCCTCCACCCCAGACCTAAAAGTGATGTGTCTATTCCACATCAGAGGAAAGTCAGTCAAAGTGTGGTTAAAGGGGTATTCCCATCTCCAAGATCCTGTCCCAATATGTAATAGGTGTAATAATAACAATAATGTTTGCAAATATCTCCAATTAGAAATGTAGTATAGTTCTTCTGATTAGCTATGTTGCTTAAACCCATGTGCAGGACATTGCAGTAGCTTAGGTATCCATGGTTACGAGCACTCATAGTAACAGTTAGTTACTTGCTAGTGGTCGTAACCATGGATACCTAAGCTACTGCTATGCCCTGCAAATGGGTTAAGCGACATAGCTAATCAGAAGAACTATACTACATTTCCAATTGGAGGTATTTGCTATTAATATTATTATTACACCTATTACATATTGGGATAGAATCTTGGAGATGGGAATACTCCTTTAACACTTTCCAAATCTCTCTCCACACCTCTACTGTGTCCATTTTGGAAAATAGGAGAACGGGACATCAATATTAAGGAGCTTGCAGAAATGAGGGCATCAGGTGTTGTGATTATACATAGGAAATTAACAATCTCATATAGGTTTGGGGGAGAATAATCCCTTTGATGAAATCTTATGTTTCTTTTGTAAACCTAGTATTTACTTGAAAGTTTGTGAACCCCTCAAAAATTTCTGTATTACTGCATAAATTTGACTTAAAGCTACATCAGTCTGTGAGGTCACAAAGGAACTCAAGGTAACCTCTAAGCAACTAAAGGCCTCTCCTCAGATTAGCTAATGTAATTGTTCATGAGTCCACCATCAGAAGGACAATGAACAACAATGGCGAGCATGGCAGGATTGCAAGGAGAAAGGCAATGCGATTTAAAATGTCACTGCTAAAACTCACCTGGGCACATCAATAGGTAACTGGAATAATGCTTTGTGGAAGGATGAGGCCAAGATAGAGATTTTAAGTGAGAAGCTATATGTTTGCAGAAAGAAAATACTGCATTACAGCATAAGAACCTCCTATCATCTATGAAACACAAAGATGGTAATCGTAACATTCTTTGGGCCTGTTTTGCTGCACTTGGCCAAGGACAGCTGCCATCATTGATGGAACAATGAATTCTAAAATCTATCAGCAAATGCTAAAGGAAAATATCAGGATATCAGTTCATGTACTGAATCTCAAGAAAACGTGGGTCATGCAGCAAGACAATGGCCCAAAGACACAAGTCGTTCTACAAAAGAATGGTTGAATAAACAAAGTTTTGGAATGGCCGAGTCATAGTCCTGAGCTTAATCCTATAGAAATGTTGTGGAAGGACCCGATGCAAGGCACTGGGACTCTTTACCTTGAGGTTATCCGGCAGCTCAGAACGTCCCGCGGAGCCAGGATTCATGGTAATGGCTACGAAGCAATTTGGGTTAAACTTCAGTTCTGTTCCTTCGAAGTTGAACATGTCCATCTTCATCTGGATGGCTCTCTGGATGCGGAGAATCTGTTGGGCCACCACGGACAACACCTCCAGCTCAATACGGTTAAACTCATCAAAACACGCCCATGCTCCCGATGATGCCAGCCCTTGGAAAAACTAAAAAAAAAGTATATACAGTACAGATCAAAAGTTTGGACACACCTTCTCATTTAAAGATTTTCTGTATTTTCATGACTATGAAAATTGTACATTCACACTGAAGGCATCAAACTATGAATTAACACATGTGGAATTATATACTTAACAAAAAAGTGTGAAACAACTGAAAATATGTCTTATATTCTAGGTACTTCAAAGTAGCCACCTTTTGCTTTGATGACTGCTTTGCACACTCTTGGCATTCTCTTGATGAGCTTCAAGAGGTAGTCACCGGAAATGGTCTTCCAACAATCTTGAAGGAGTTCCCAGAGATGCTTAGCACTTGTTGGCCCTTTTGCCTTCACTCTGCGGTCCAGCTCACCCCAAACCATCTCGATTGGGTTCAGGTCTGGTGACTGTGGAGGCCAGGTCATCTGGCGTAGCCCCCCATCACTCTCCTTCTTGGTCAAATAGCCCTTACACAGCCTGGAGGTGTGTTGGGGTCATTGTCCTTTTGAAAAATAAATGATGGTCCAACTAAACGCAGACCGGATGGAATAGCATGCTGCTGCAAGATGCTGTGGTAGCCATGCTGGTTCAGTATGCCTTCAATTTTGAATAAATCCCCAACAGTGTCACCAGCAAAGCACCCCCACACCATCACACCTCCTCCTCCATGCTTCACGGTGGGAACCAGGCATGTAGAGTCCATCCGTTCACCTTTTCTGCGTCGCACAAAGACACGGTGGTTGGAACCAAAGATCTCAAATTTGGACTCATCAGACCAAAGCACAGATTTCCACTGGTCTAATGTCCATTCCTTGTGTTCTTTAGCCCAAACAAGTCTCTTCTGCTTGTTGTCTGTCCTTAGCAGTGGTTTCCTAGCAGCTATTTTACCATGAAGGCCTGCTGCACAAAGTCTCCTCTTAACAGTTGTTGTAGAGATGTGTCTGCTGCTAGAACTCTGTGTGGCATTGACCTGGTCTCTTATCTGAGCTGCTGTTAACCTGCGACTTTTAAGAACCAAGAATATAAGACATATTTTCAGTTGTTTCACACTTTTTTGTTAAGTATATAATTCCACATGTGTTAATTCATAGTTTTGATGCCTTCAGTGCGAATGTACAATTTTCATAGTCATGAAAATACAGAAAATCTTTAAATGAGAAGGTGTGTCCAAACTTTTGGTCTGTACTATATAATCAAAACATGTCAGCAGAACATCGGTTGGAGTCAGTTTATTATCTGCAATGGAGCAGCTTAACATTGTATGTACCTTTCACATTGCTATGTAGTCCAAACCATCAGAGCAGTTAAAGACCACACACTGCACGGCCAGCGCCTTGGCCAAATCTTTGGTGGTCTCAATTTTTCCTGTGCCGGCCGGACCTTCTGGAGCTCCACCAAGATTTAGATAAAAAGCACCGATCTACCAATGAAACATGAAAGAACTGGTATGAAATATCAATAAACTTTCTAATAAGTTTCATGCATCATACAAAAGTCAAAAAGATTTCTGAGCATAACCCATCACATCATAGCAGAGTCCGCTAGCATCTGTCAGTGAGCGGAGTGATGACCAGGCGTGGGGAGTTGCCCAGGTACTCATAGGCGGACTTCACATTGCAGTTGATGATTCGCGCTCTCGCATTCTCATTCTCCCAGTAATAGCGGAGTTGGGCAAGCCACTGGAAGTCTGTTTCATGAGAAACTCCTGAGCAATGTAGGAAAAGATAGTCAACCTCTAAGACACTGCAGAATCACAAGGGAGAGTTTCTAAAGGGAAGGCAAATGCACATACATTATAGGACAAAACTCCTAGTCACCGAATTCTGCTTTTTTCATTTAGTCCCATTGCCCACGGTGTATAACATCCGGACTCTCAGCCCCCAGTTTATAAAATCCGGCCTCTCGCCTCCCCCGGTGTATAACATCCGCCCCTTGCCCCTAGTTTAGTATAACATCCGTCCCCTCGCCCCCCCGCCAGTGTATAAAATCCATCCCCTCAACCCCACTGTATAACATCCAACCCCAAGCCATCCATTGCATAACATCCGGCCCCCAGCCCCGGTGTATAACATCTATCCCCTCGCTCCCTCCCCCTGGTGTATAACATCTGGCCTCTCGCCTCCCCCGGTGTATAACATCCGTCCCCTCGCTCCCAGTGTATAATATCCGTCCCCTCGCTCCCTCCCCCTGGTGTATAATATCCGTCCCCTCGCTCCCTCCCCCTGGTGTATAACATCCGTCCCCTCGCCCCCCCGCCAGTGTATAAAATCCATCCCCTCAACCCCACTGTATAACATCCGACCCCAAGCTCTCCTTTGCATAACATCCGACCCCCAGCCCCGGTGTATAACATCTGCACCCTCGCTCCCTCCCCCTGGTGTATAACATCCGGCCTCTCGCCTCCCCCGGTGTATAATATCCGTCCCCTCGCTCCCAGTGTATAATATCCGTCCCCTCCCCCTGGTGTATAATATCCGTCCCCTCTCTCCCTCCCCCTGGTGTATAACATCCGTCCCCTCGCCCCCCCGCCAGTGTATAAAATCCATCCCCTCAACCCCACTGTATAACATCCGACCCCAAGCTCTCCTTTGCATAACATCCGACCCCCAGCCCCGGTGTATAACATCTGCACCCTCGCTCCCTCCCCCTGGTGTATAACATCCGACCCCCAGCCCCGGTGTATAACATCTGCACCCTCGCTCCCTCCCCCTGGTGTATAACATCCGTCCCCTCGCCCCCCGGTGTATAACATCCGTCCCCTCGCCCCCCGGTGTATAACATCCGTCCCCTCGCCCCCGGTGTATAACATCCGTCCCCTCGCCCCCGGTGTATAACATCCGTCCCCTCGCCCCCGGTGTATAACATCCGTCCCCTCGCCCCCGGTGTATAACATCCGTCCCCTCGCCCCCGGTGTATAACATCCGTCCCCTCGCCCCCGGTGTATAACATCCGTCCCCTCGCCCCCGGTGTATAATATCCGTCCCCTCGCCCCCGGTGTATAATATCCGTCCCCTCGCCCCCGGTGTATAATATCCGTCCCCTCGCCCACGGTGTATAATATCCGTCCCCTCGCCCACGGTGTATAATATCCGTCCCCTCGCCCACGGTGTATAATATCCGTCCCCTCGCCCACGGTGTATAATATCCGTCCCCTTGCCCACGGTGTATAATATCCGTCCCCTGACCCCTGGTGTATAATATCCGTCCCCTCACCCCGGTGTATAATATCCGTCCCCTCACCCCGGTGTATAATATCCGTCCCCTCACCCCTTAGTGTATAACATCCAGCCCTCGGACTTGTATAACATCTAGCCCCTTGTACCCCCAGTGTATAACATCAATCCCCTCGGCTCTGGTGTATAATATCCGTCCCCTCGCCCACGGTGTATAACATCTAGCCCCTCGTACCCCTAGGGTATAACATCTGGCCCCTCGGCCTTGTATAACATTAAGACTCTCGCCCCCCACCAGTGTATAACATCAATCCCCTCGCCCCCCGGTGTATAACATCCGCCCTCCCATGCTGTGTGCTGTTACTAACATATGACAGAACGGCTGGTGGTGCAGAGCTCTCTGATACCAGCGCGGTCCTGTAATAGGAGCCACCGGGGTAACAAGTCTGGATATTAAATTTCTTCCCTCCTAAATCTTCCCCCATCACATGTGAGTGATATTATTAAGGAGTAGAAGGAACTGCAGCAACTCAGGAGACCCCGGAACATTACAGAGCGGGGTCACTGAGTGCTGAGGAGCAGAGGGCAGTACGCTCTCCTGACTCCATTGGTAACAACATCACCACAAACACTGCGCCCCCGCCAGGAGCTTCATGGCCGAGCAGCTGCATGCAGCCTTACATCACCAAGCACGATGCCGAGCGTCAGATGGAGTTGTGTGAAGCCGCCACCACAGGACTCTGGAGGAGACCTGTTCTGTGCAGTGACGGATCACACTTCTCTATCTGGCATCTGATGGACGAGTCTGGATTTGGTGAATGCCAGGAGAACGTTACCCTATTAACTGCATTGTGCCCGCTGTACAGTTTGCTGGTGGGGGTATGGCCTTGTTTTTAGGGGTTGGTCTAGGCCCCTTAGTTCCAGTGAAAAGATATCTTAATGCTTCAGCACAAGACATTTTAAACAATTGTAGCTTCCAACCCTAAGGGAATAGAAGAGCAGAACTGTTTCACACACGTTCTCAACCTCAACCCCACTAAACACCTTTAGGATGATTAATTAGAAAAAATACTGCACAATGGCAGCATAAATATGTCACCGCAACATAGGGAAGAACAATGTCAGTCACACATCAATTACATTGCCATATGTCTGCTCAGGCTTAGAATGGCTGACCATTCGGAGAATTACATAATACCTACAAAGAAACCGAACAAAAGGTCATTAAAGGAATTGACATAAAAACCCTTTATTAGTACATCCATGGTTATGGAAGGACACCGCACAGAGGAGGGCACACACACCATTGATAGAAAATATTACAAACCGCACCTAGGCCATCCAAAACACTGACTATAAAGAATATCAATAGTGTCAATGAGTCATATACAGGGGATGCCGACACCTACAGATGCCAAAACATTCCTATACAGTTATATGAAAAAGTTTGGGCACCCCTATTAATCTTAAGCTTATTGTTTTATAAAAATTGGTGTTTTTGCAACAGCTATTTCAGTTTGATATATGTAATAACTATTGGACACAGTAATGTTTCTGCCTTGAAATGAGGTTTATTGTACTAACAGAAAATGTGCAATCTGCATTCAAACAAAATTTGACAGGTGCATAAGTATGGGCAACCTTATCATTTTCTTGTTTTAAATACTCCTACCTACTTTTTACTGACTTACTAAAGCACTTTTTTTGGTTTTGTAACCTCATTGAGCTTTGAAGTTTATAGCCAGGTGTATGCAATCATAAGAAAAGCTACTTAAAGTGGCCACTTGCAAGTTGTTCTCCTGTTTGAATCTCCTCTGAAGAGTGGCATCATGGGCTCCTCAAAACAACTGTCAAATGATCTGAAAACAAAGATTATTCAACATAGCTGTTCAGGGGAAGGATACAAAAAGCTGTCTCAGAGATTTAACCTTTCAGTTTCCACTGTGAGGAACATAGTAAGGAAATGGAAGAACACAGGGACAGTTCTTGTTAAGGCCAGAAGTGGCAGGCCAAGAAAAACATCAGAAAGGCAGAGAAGAAGAATGGTGAGATCAGTCAAGGACAATCCTCAGACCACCTCCAGAGAGCTGCAGCATCAACTTGCTGCAGATGGTGTCACTGTGCATCGGTCAACTATACAACGCACTTTGCACAAGGAGAAGCTGTATGGGAGAGTGATGCGAAAGAAGTCGTTTCTGCAAGCACGCCACAAACAGAGTCGGCTGAGGTATGCAAAAGCACATTTGGAGAAGCCAATTTCCTTTTGGAAGAAGGTCCTGTGGACTGATGAAACCAAGATTGAGTTGTTTGGTCATACAAAAAGGCATTATGCATGGCGGCAAAAAAACACAGCATTCCAAGAAAAACACTTGCTACCCACAGTAAAATTTGGTGGAGGTTCCATCGTGCTTTGGGGCTGTGTGGCCAATGCTGGCACCGGGAATCTTGTTAAAGTCGAAGGACGCATGGATTCCACTCAGTATCAGCAGATTCTTGACAATAATGTTCAAGAATCAGTGACAAAGTTGAAGTTACGCAGGGGATGGATCTTTCAGCAAGACAATGATCCAAAACACCGCTCCAAATCTACTCAGGCATTCATGCACAGGAACAATTACAATGTTCTGGAATGGCCATCCCAGTCCCCAGACCTTAATATCATTGAACATCTGTGGGATCATTTGAAGAGGGCTGTCCATGCTCAGCGACCATCAAACTTAACTGAACTGGAATTGTTTTGTAAAGAGGAATGGTCAAAAATACCTTCATCCAGGATCCAGGAACTCATTAAAAGCTACAGGAAGCGACTAGAGGCTGTTATTTTTGCAAAAGGAGGATCTACTAAGTATTAATGTCACTTTTCTGGTGAGGTGCCCATACTTATGCACCTGTCAAATTTTGTTTGAATGCAGATTGCACATTTTCTGTTAGTACAATAAACCTCATTTCAAGGCAGAAACATTACTGTGTCCAACAGTTATTACATATATCAAACTGAAATAGCTGTTGCAAAAACACCAATTTTTATAAAACATTAAGCTTAAGATTAATAGGGGTGCCCAAACTTTTTCATATAACTGTATAGTGACCACCATCTCAATATGCAGAAATGACTACTGCCCCATAGACGTCATTGTAAGTACACCCCAAGATTGCTTTACTGTGACAAGATCAATTGTGTCCTATGAAAACTCAAAGAAAAGAGGGGGGAATATAACATAGATATGGAAAGAACATAGGAATGGGGTGAAATGTATGAAGGTGCTCTGCATATTGAGCTGTGATATCTGTAGAGGGACGGACTCCATATTAACATCCTGTATATGGATTTAGAATAGGAGGCCATAAAAGCCCCTGTAGGTGTAATGTGGAGGGGGCACAATACCTTTCTCCATGTAGTGTATAATAAATAGAACATGGTATTGGAAAGTTTGGTGCCAGCCATGATGTTTGCACAAACCTGTTTGGATCATTTCCATGCCCACGTCACGAGCGTGCCCCTCTATGGTGACGAGAGCCCCCAATGTGGTGCGAGTCTGCTGGGACAATTTGCCTCCTCGCACAAGCTCCACAATATCATTTAGCTGGAGCTGCAGATTATCATAGGAGTTTTTCAGGCCCTACAAGAAGGATGTAACGGTGAAATCATCTGCAGAAACATTCATAGAACATACATATTGCAAGGGGGCTGAAATCTATACAGATTATAAGCTGCAGACTAGATTGAGAACTCCACAATATGCAGGCACTTTATAATGTACACAACAATTTTACAACATATCTTTATAGAAGTTGGAGATCTGGATTGAACCCAGAGCTCCAAATACCCAGATGTACCTCTATAAAACCCTGCCACAAACAGCATGGAAAACTCAATGCTGATGGATTCATTTTATGCTGGTATTATGGGAAATCCCATACAATGTCTTCCCTTATTGGTAGATATGACGAGAGTAGAGATGAGTGAATGGATTTGCAGGACTCTGGTCCAACAGTCGGGTCAGTATTCCACGGCCGCAGGACCGGAGCTCCATGAACCGGCATCTCCGGCTCCTCTTTTGATGTCGATGTCATAGTTGTGGTGTGAGGCACAAATGACATCACGCCTGGCCGGCTAATCAAAAGAGGAGCCAGGGATGCCGGCATGTAAGAGGCGTTTAGCAAGGCTCCCATCCAACAGCCACAGACTACTAACCTGCTCTCTTAGACCAAGGTCCTGCAAATTTAGTTGCTCATCTCTAGACAAGATGCATGAATCAATGCAAAATCCCAACAATACTATGGAGCCTTTTGGGTACCTTCAAGATATTGAGCCGCTGTACAACTGCAACCCCCAGGAGAAGACCCCTGGGCAAGAACAGTACATGGGCTCTTTGCAGTCTAATAACGTACTGTGAAATAAGCTACTTGCATCTTTTGATGTGAATGTGGATCCCCTTACCTCTGTTGCACCAATGGTATATCCGCCCCTGGAAACTCCTATAAGCTGCATCCCTGGGTATGACAGTCTATTAGCAGGAGAACACATGAAGTCTGTCTATGAATGTATATATATGTATTTCTCCCAGAAAATTATTACAATTACACATGTTTTGTTGTTCACATGTTTATTTAATTTGTGTGTATTGGAACAACACAAAAAGAAGATATTGGTCAACAATTTTGGTTCTCAAGTCCTCAGACAGTTCTCTTTTCCTCTTTCTGTTCTCCCTACTTAGTGTGGCACGTAACAACGCAAAGATTGAGTCAACTTTTCCCCTTTGTATCGGGTTTCAGGTGTGATTTTCATATTGCCCACACCTGTTACTTGCCACAGGTGAGTTTGAATGAGCATCACAAGCTTGAAACAAAATTGTTTACCCACAATTTTGGAAAGATGCCAACAATTTTGTCCGGCCCATTTTTGGGGTTTTGTGTGAAATTATATCCAATTTGCCTTTTTTATCTCTGTTTTTTTTGTGTTGTTCCAATACACACAAAGGAAATAAACATGTGTATAACAAAAAATACACATGCAATTGCAATAATTTTATGGAAAATACTTCAAGGGTGCCAACACTTCCGGCCATGACTGTTTCTAGTGAAGCAACCTTGATCAGTAAAGGAGCTTATGCCGTACCTCTGGGCCACTGCCGATAGCTTCATGCCCTTCACTGGTCCAGAACATCTGAGACACACAGAGCACGACCTGTCCCGGCCATTCCCTCACCCAGTCTTTTCTTGCAGTCTCAGGGTATGCCTTTTAAAAAACAAAGTTAAATTACGTTGACAGAAGCATTTAAGAGAGGGACAGCCTTACTAGTATTATCCAGCAAATTCATTTCTACCGATTGCAGGTAGAAGATCTGCTACCTGGCTCTATAGCAAGAGATACATCATCCACAAATCATTCACTGCCGCCAAATAATCTTATACAAATATAAAAGTACTAGATTAGTTCCAGTTAATGCTTTTGGTCTGTAGGTAGATCCGTACCTTTCGTGACCGAGCAATAACATCATGCACGCTCCTTAACATGACATCTTCCCCTTGGATGAGCCACTTCTCCACGGCCCCCCGAGCCTCGGAGGTGGAGATGGTCTGGATGAGCTCTACGCGTTCCCCCTCGGTGCTGTACATGGCTTTGATGTCCAGGTTAGGAAGGAACTCCAGCTTTGCGATGCCTTCAAAGCCCTTCTTTAGATGTGGTTGGACCCGCAGAGGATCTTTAGTCTCAGAGAGAATTTCTAGCATTTCGTCGTTGGACAGGAAGAAAAAGCTAAAGCGAAAATGCACAATATGATAAAAATGTCATTAAAGTATTGGGTCAGGCGCCATTTGTATTAGTGTCTATGTGAGAAAATAGAAAAGCAAAGCTTTCAAGTAAAGATTCAGTCCCCATACACATTGGATTAAAATAGTTTAAACCTGACGATTGCAGCAGGACCGGCCTACCCACTGATGTGTATGGGGGTCTCCTGACTCTCCCCCGATAGAGGATGTCAGGGCCAGAAGGATCGGGCAGATGGGATTTCAATACCCGGTCTTTGGTTCTCAGGGGAGATAACCCGCTGCCGGAGGTGTCCATTACGGACTTTCTCCTCTCTCCCCATTAAAAACACATGACTGTTCAGCAGAATATGTGGGAGTCAGGAGAAGTAGCCAAATAACCATTCAGACGACGGGTATCTCATATCTCATGCGTATGGCTAGCTTAAAGGGGCTATCCAGCTTTGGGAACTTTTTTTATTTAACTGAAATGGGTATTCCCATCTCCAGGATTCTACCCCAATATGTAGTAGGCGTCATAATAATAATATTAGCAAATACCTCCAATTAGAAGTGTAGTATAGTTCTTCTGATTTGCTTTGTCGCTTATCCCATGTGCAGGGCATTGCAGTAGCTTAGGTTACGACCACTAGCAAATAACTGTCACTATATGAGTGGTCGTAACCATGGATACCGAAGCTACTGCAATGCCTTGCACATGGGGAAAGCGACATAGCGAATCAGAAGAACTATACTACACTTCTAATTGGAGGTATTTGCTAATATTATTATTATTACTACGTCTACTACATATTGGGATAGGATCTTGGAGATGGGAATACCCATTTAATTGCGAGTATTTGCGACAATTCAGTTTCATTAAAAATGTTGCACCGTTAGGCTTTTTGTTTCCTGCACATTCAGCTTTGATGTGATCTGTGGTCACAAATCGGCTAAGAGGAGCTGAAAAAAGACAGATTAAAAATAAGTCCAATAGCCAGCGCAACACAGAGCCAATAGAAGGCAAACAGTGCAAAATTATTAATGAAATCCAATTACAAAAGTGATTTCAATGCGTTTAAATAAGAAAAAAAATAATTATTTAAAGAGTATATAGAATCATTGCAACAAGTGAAAGGACTATACCGTGGGAAAAAAGCCTCTTCTTCTCCAGATAGGCATTCAGCCCTTTCATGATTTTATCCAGAAGCACATTGCTGTCCTGAAGTTTTTCCAGAAGTCCGGTCAGAGAAGTGGCGCTTAAAACCTAAAACAAAGTAGATAGCCCATAAGTAAGATTCCATTATATAGTTATAGAGACTGAAAAAAGGTCACATTCATTGACTATTGTGCCAATAGTTCATATTAAAAAAATAATTACAACATACAGTTATATGAAAAAGTTTGGGCACCCCTATTAATCTTAAGCTTAATGTTTTATAAAAATTGGTGTTTTTGCAACAGCTATTTCAGTTTGATATATGTAATAACTGTTGGACACAGTAATGTTTCTGCCTTGAAATGAGGTTTATTGTACTAACAGAAAATGTGCAATCTGCATTCAAACAAAATTTGACAGGTGCATAAGTATGGGCACCTCACCAGAAAAGTGACATTAATATTTAGTAGATCCTCCTTTTGCAAAAATAACAGCCTCTAGTTGCTTCCTGTAGCTTTTAATGAGTTCCTGGATCCTGGATGAAGGTATTTTTGACCATTCCTCTTTACAAAACAATTCCAGTTCAGTTAAGTTTGATGGTCGCCGAGCATGGACAGCCCTCTTCAAATGATCCCACAGATGTTCAATGATATTCAGGTCTGGGGACTGGGATGGCCATTCCAGAACATTGTAATTGTTCCTCTGCATGAATGCCTGAGTAGATTTGGAGCCGTGTTTTGGATCATTGTCTTGCTGAAAGATCGATCCCCTGCGTAACTTCAACTTTATCACTGATTCTTGAACATTATTGTCAAGAATCTGCTGATACTGAGTGGAATCCATGCGTTCCCATCCATCCATCCTGGGTAGGTGTATATGCCCCGCCATCCATCCATCCTGGGTAGGTGTAGATGCCTCTCCATCCATCCATCCTGGGTAGGTGTACATGCCACTCCATCCATCCTGGGTAGGTGTATATGCTTCTCCATCCATCCTGGGTAGGTGTAGATGCCCCGCCATCCATCCATCTTGGGTAGGAGTAGATGCCCCGCCATCCATCCATCTTGGGTAGGTGTAGATGCCCCTCCATCCATCCTGGGTAGGTGTATATGGTCCTCCATCCATCCATTCTGGGTAGGTGTATATGCCCCTCCATTCATCCATTCTGGGTAGGTGTATATGCCCCTCCATCCATCCATCCATCCATTCTGGGTAGGCATAGATGCCCCTCCATCCATCCATTCTGGGTAGGTGTATATGCCCCTCCATCCATTCTGGGTAGGCGTAGATGCCCCTCCATCCATCCATTCTGGGTAGGTGTAGATGCCCCTCCATTCATCCATTCTGGGTAGGTGTAGATGCCCCTCCATCCATCAATCCATCCTGGGTAGGGGTATATGCCCCTCCATCCATCCATTCTGGGTAGGCGTAGATGACCCTCCATCCATTCATCCTGGGTAGGTGTAGATGCCCCTCCATCCATCCATCCTGGGTAAGGTGTAGATGCCCCTCCATCCATCCATCCTGGGTAGGTGTAGATGCCCCTCCATCCATCCATACATCCTGGGTAGGTGTAGATGCCCCTCCATCCATCCACCCATCCTGGGTAGGTGTAGATACCCAGGATAAATGGATGGATGGAGGGGCATCTACACCTACCCAGGATGGATAGATGGACAGGCATCTACACTTACCCAGGATGAATGGATGGATGGAGGGGCAAGTGTAGATTCCCCTCCATCCATCCATCCTGGGTAGGGGTACATGCCCCTCCATCCATCCATCCTGGGTAGGTGTATATGCCCCTCCATCCATCCATTCTGGGTAGGTGTATATGCCCCTCCATCCATCCATCCTGGGTAGGCGTAGATACCTTTCCATCCATCTATCCTGGGTAGGTGTATATGCACCTCCATCCATCCATTCTGGGTTTGCGTAGATGCACCTCCATCCATCCTGGGTAGTCTATTCTGGTAGGTGTATATGCCCCTCCATCCATCCATCCTGGGTAGGAGTATTTGCACCTCCATCCATCCTGGGTAGGTGTATATGCCCCTCCATCCATCCTGGGTAGGTGTATTTCACCCTCCATCCATCCATCCATCCATCCTGGGTAGGTGTATATGACCCTTCATCCATCCATCCATTCTGGGTAGGCATAGATGCCCCTCCATCCATCCATCCATCCTGCGCAGTCTATTCTGGTAGGTGTATATGCCCCTCTATCCATCCATTCTCGGTAGGTGTAGATGCCCCTCCATTCGTCCATTCTCGGTAGGTGTAGATGCCCCTCCATTCGTCCATTCTCGGTAGGTGTAGATGCCCCTCCATTCGTCCATTCTCGGTAGGTGTAGATGCCCCTCCATCCATCAATCCATCCTGGGTAGGTGTAGATGCCCCTCCATCCATCCATATTAGGTGTAGATACCACTCCATCCATCCATCCTGGGTAGGTGTATATGCCCCTCCATCCATCCTGGGTAGGTGTATATGCCCCTCCATTCATCCTGGGTAGGAGTATTTGCCCCTCCATCCATAGTGGGTAGGTGTATATGCCCCTCCATCCATCCATCCTGGGTAGGTGAATATGCCCTTCCATCCATCCTGGGTAGGTGTATATGCCCCTCCCTCCCTCCATCCATCCATCCATCCATCCATCCATCCATCCAGAGTAGGTGTATATGCCCATCCATCCATCCTGGGTAGGTGTATATGCCCCTCCATCCATCCACTCTGGGTAGGTGTAGATGCCTCTCCATCCATCAATCCATCCTGGGTAGGTGTATATGCCCCTCCATCCATCCATTCTGGGTAGGCGTAGATGCCCCTCCATCTATTCATCCTGGGTAGGTGTAGATGCCCCTCCATCCATCCATCCTGGGTAGGTGTAGATGCCCCTCCATCCATCCATTCATCCTGGGTAAGTGTAGATGCCCCTCCATCCATCCATCCTGGGTAGGGGTAGATGCCCCTCCATCCATCCATCCTGGGTAGGGGTAGATGCCCCTCCATCCATCCATTCTGGGTAGGTGTATATGCCCCTCCATCCATCCATTCTGGGTAGGTGTATATGCCCCTCCATCCATCCATTCTGGGTAGGTGTATATGCCCCTCCATCCATCCATCCTGGGTAGGCGTAGATACCTTTCCATCCATCCATCCTGGGTAGGTGTATATGCACCTCCATCCATCCATCCATCCATCCATCCATCCAATCTGGGTAGGTGTATATGCCCCTCCATCCATCCTGGGAAGGAGTATTTGCCCCTTCATCCATCCATCCATCCTGGGTAGGTGTAGATGCCCCTCCATCCATCCATACATCCTGGGTAGGTGTAGATGCCCCTCCATCCATCCACCCATCCTGGGTAGGTGTAGATACCCAGGATAAATGGATGGATGGAGGGGCATCTACACCTACCCAGGATGGATGGATGGACAGGCATCTACACTTACCCAGGATGAATGGATGGATGGAGGGGCAAGTGTAGATGCCCCTCCATCCATCCATCCTGGGTAGGGGTACATGCCCCTCCATCCATCCATCCTGGGTAGGTGTATATGCCCCTCCATCCATCCATTCTGGGTAGGTGTATATGCCCCTCCATCCATCCATCCTGGGTAGGCGTAGATACCTTTCCATCCATCTATCCTGGGTAGGTGTATATGCACCTCCATCCATCCATTCTGGGTTTGCGTAGATGCACCTCCATCCATCCTGGGTAGTCTATTCTGGTAGGTGTATATGCCCCTCCATCCATCCATCCTGGGTAGGAGTATTTGCACCTCCATCCATCCTGGGTAGGTGTATATGCCCCTCCATCCATCCTGGGTAGGTGTATTTCACCCTCCATCCATCCATCCATCCATCCTGGGTAGGTGTATATGACCCTTCATCCATCCATCCATTCTGGGTAGGCATAGATGCCCCTCCATCCATCCATCCATCCTGCGCAGTCTATTCTGGTAGGTGTATATGCCCCTCTATCCATCCATTCTCGGTAGGTGTATATGCCCCTCTATCCGTCCATTCTCGGTAGGTGTAGATGCCCCTCCATTCGTCCATTCTCGGTAGGTGTAGATGCCCCTCCATTCGTCCATTCTCGGTAGGTGTAGATGCCCCTCCATCCATCAATCCATCCTGGGTAGGTGTAGATGCCCCTCCATCCATCCATATTAGGTGTAGATACCACTCCATCCATCCATCCTGGGTAGGTGTATATGCCCCTCCATCCATCCTGGGTAGGTGTATATGCCCCTCCATTCATCCTGGGTAGGAGTATTTGCCCCTCCATCCATAGTGGGTAGGTGTATATGCCCCTCCATCCATCCATCCTGGGTAGGTGAATATGCCCTTCCATCCATCCTGGGTAGGTGTATATGCCCCTCCCTCCCTCCATCCATCCATCCATCCATCCATCCATCCATCCATCCATCCATCCATCCATCCAGAGTAGGTGTATATGCCCCTCCATCCATCCATCCTGAGTAGGTGTATATGCCCATCCATCCATCCTGGGTAGGTGTATATGCCCCTCCATCCATCCACTCTGGGTAGGTGTAGATGCCTCTCCATCCATCAATCCATCCTGGGTAGGTGTATATGCCCCTCCATCCATCCATTCTGGGTAGGCGTAGATGCCCCTCCATCTATTCATCCTGGGTAGGTGTAGATGCCCCTCCATCCATCCATCCTGGGTAGGTGTAGATGCCCCTCCATCCATCCATTCATCCTGGGTAAGTGTAGATGCCCCTCCATCCATCCATCCTGGGTAGGGGTAGATGCCCCTCCATCCATCCATCCTGGGTAGGGGTAGATGCCCCTCCATCCATCCATTCTGGGTAGGTGTATATGCCCCTCCATCCATCCATTCTGGGTAGGTGTATATGCCCCTCCATCCATCCATCCTGGGTAGGCGTAGATACCTTTCCATCCATCCATCCTGGGTAGGTGTATATGCACCTCCATCCATCCATCCTGGGTAGGTGTAGATGCCCCTCCATCCATCCACCCATCCTGGGTAGGTGTAGATGCCCTTCCATCCATCCATTCATCCTGCGTAAGTGTAGATGCCCCTCCATCCATCCATCGTGGGTAGGGGTAGATGCCCCTCCATCCATCCATTCTGGGTAGGTGTATATGCCCCTCATTCCATCCATCCTGGGTAGGCGTAGATACCTCTCTATCCATCCATCCTGGGTAGGTGTATATGCACCTCCATCCATCCAATCTGGGTAAGCATAGATGCCCCTCCATCCATCCATCCATCCTGAGCAGTCTATTCTGGTAGGTGTATATGCCCCTCCATCCATCCACTCTGGGTAGGTGTAGATGCCCCTCCATCCATCAATCCATCCTGGGTAGGTGTAGATGCCCCTCCATCCATCCATGGTAGATGCGAATACCCCTCCATCCATTCTTCCATCCATCCATCCTGGGTAGGTGTATATGCCCCTCCATTCATCCTGGGTAGGTGTATATGCCCCTCCATCCATCCAGTGTAGGAGTATTTGCCCCTCCATCCATCCTGGGTAGGTGTATATGCCCCTCCATCCATCCATCCTGGGTAGGTGTATATGCCCATCCATCCATCCTGGGTAGGTGTATATGCCCCTCCATCCATCCTGGGTAGGTGTATCGGCCCCTCCATCCATCCATCCATCCTGAGTAGCTGTATATGCCCCTCCAGCCATCCTGGGTAGGTGCATATGCCCCTTCATCCATTCTGGGTAGGTGTAGATGCCCCTCCATCCATCCTGGGTAGTCTATTCTGGTAGGTGTATATGCCCCTCCATCCAACCTGGTTAGGTGTAGATGCCCCCTCCATTCATCCATCCTGGTTAGGTGTAGATGCCCCTCCATCCATCCATACATCCTGGGTAGTCTATTCTGCTAGGTGTATATGCCCCTCCATCCATCCTGGTTAGGTGTAGATGCCCCTCCATCCATCCATCCTGGTTAAGTGTAGATGCCCCTCCATCCATCCATCCATCCTGGGTAGGTGTATATGCCCCTTCATCCATCCATCCATCCTGGGTAGGTGTAAATGCCCCTCCATCCATCCTGAGTAGGTGTATTTCCCCCTCCATCCATCCATCCTGGGTGAGTGTATATGACCCTTCATCCATCCATCCATTATGGGTAGGCGTAGATGCCCCTCCATCCTGCGCAGTCTATTCTGGTAGGTGTATATGCCCCTCTATCCATCCATCCTGGGTAGGTGTATATGCCCCTCCATCCATCCATTCTCGGTAGGTGTAGATGCCCCTCCATCCATCAATCCATCCTGGGTAGGTGTAGATGCCCCTCCATCCATCCATAGTAGGTGTAGATACCACTCCATCCATCCATCCATTCTGGGTAGGTGTATATGCCCCTCCATTCATCCTGGGTAGGAGTATTTGCCCCTCCATCCATCGTGGGTAGGTGTATATGCCCCTCCATCCATCCATCCTGGGTAGGTGAATATGCCCTTCCATCCATCCTGGGTAGGTGTATCGGCCTCTCCATCCATCCTGGGTAGCTGTATATGCCCCTCCATCCATCCATCCTGAGTAGGTGTATATGCCCCTCCATCCATCCATCCTGAGTAGGTGTATATGCCCCTCCATCCATCCATCCTGAGTAGGTGTATATGCCCCTCCATCCATCCACTTTGGGTAGGTGTATATGCCCCTCCATCCATCCATACATCCTGGGTAGGTCTAGATGCCCCTCCATCCATCCACCCATCCTGGGTAGGTGTAGATGCCCTTCCATCCATCCACCCATCCTGGGTAGGTGTAGATGCCCTTCCATCCATCCATTCATCCTGGGTAGGTGTAGATGCCCCTCCATCCATCCACCCATGCTGGGTAGGTGTAGATGCCCTTCCATCCATCCATCGTGGGTAGGGGTAGATGCCCCTCCATCCATCCATTCTGGGTAGGTGTATATGCCCCTCATTCCATCCATCCTGGGTAGGCGTAGATACCTCTCCATCCATCCATCCTGGGTAGGTGTATATGCACCTCCATCCATCCAATCTGGGTAAGCATAGATGCCCCTCCATCCATCCATCCATCCTGAGCAGTCTATTCTGGTAGGTGTATATGCCCCTCCATCCATCCACTCTGGGTAGGTGTAGATGCCCCTCCATCCATCAATCCATCCTGGGTAGGTGTAGATGCCCCTCCATCCATCCATGGTAGATGCGAATACCCCTCCATCCATTCTTCCATCCATCCATCCATCCTGGGTAGGTGTATATGCCCCTCCATTCATCCTGGGTAGGTGTAGATGCCCCTCCATCCATCCAGTGTAGGAGTATTTGCCCCTCCATCCATCCTGGGTAGGTGTATATGCCCCTCCATCCATCCATCCTGGGTAGGTGTATATGCCCCTCCATCCATCCTGGGTAGGTGTATATGCCCCTCCATCCATCCTGGGTAGGTGTATCGGCCCCTCCATCCATCCATCCATCCTGAGTAGCTGTATATGCCCCTCCAGCCATCCTGGGTAGGTGTATATGCCCCTTAATCCATTCTGGGTAGGTGTATATGCCCCTCCATCCATCCTGGGTAGTCTATTCTGGTAGGTGTATATGCCCCTCCATCCAACCTGGTTAGGTGTAGATGCCCCCTCCATCCATCCTGGTTAGGTGTAGATGCCCCTCCATCCATTCATACATCCTGGGTAGTCTATTCTGCTAGGTGTATATGCCCCTCCATCCATCCTGGTTAGGTGTAGATGCCCCTCCATCCATCCATCCTGGTTAAGTGTAGATGCCCCTCCATCCATCCATCCATCCTGGGTAGGTGTAAATGCCCCTTCATCCATCCATCCATCCTGGGTAGGTGTAAATGCCCCTCCATCCATCCACTCTGGGTAGGTGTAGATGCCCCTCCATCCATCCACTCTGGGTAGGTGTAGATGCCCCTCCATCCATCAATCCATCCTGGGTAGGTGTAGATGCCCCTCCATCCATCCATGGTAGATGCGAATACCCCTCCATCCATTCTTCCATCCATCCATCCTGGGTAGGTGTATATGCCCCTCCATCCATCCTGGGTAGGTGTATATGCCCCTCCGTCCATCCAGTGTAGGAGTATTTGCCCCTCCATCCATCCATCCTGGGTAGGTGTATATGCCCTTCCATCCTGGGTAGGTGTATATTCCCCTCCATCCATCCATCCTCGGTAGGTGTATATTCCCCTCCATCCATCCATCCTGGGTAGGTGTATCGGCCCCTCCAGCCATCCTGGGTAGGTGTATCGGCCCCTCCATCCATCCATCCTGGGTAGGTGTATATGCCCCCTCCATCCATCCAGTGTAGGAGTATTTGCCCCTCCATCCATCCTGGGTAGGTGTATATGCCCCTCCATCCATCCATCCTGGGTAGGTGTATATTCCCCTCCATCCATCCTGGGTAGGTGTATATGCCCCTCCATCCATCCTGGGTAGGTGTATCGGCCCCTCCATCCATCCATCCTGGGTAGCTGTATATGCCCCTCCAGCCATCCTGGGTAGGTGTATATGCCCCTTCATCCATTCTGGGTAGGTGTAGATGCCCCTCCATCCAACCTGGTTAGGTGTAGATGCCCCCTCCATTCATCCATCCTGGTTAGGTGTAGATGCCCCTCCATCCATCCATCCATCCTGGGTAGTCTATTCTGGTAGGTGTATATGCCACTCCATCCAACCTGGTTAGGTGTAGATGCCCCCTCCATCCATCCATCCTGGTTAAGTGTATATGCCCCTTCATCCATCCATCCTGGGTAGGTGTAAATGCCCCTCCATCCATCCATCCTGGGTAGGTGTAAATGCCCCTCCATCCATCCATGCTGGGTAGGTTTATATGCCCCTGACTAGCCCAGGGGAATGGGTATGACTCGGTACCCGGGCCTTTAGGGATGTTGCGGTGGTCGGCTCCCGGGCCCGTACCCTGGGGTCGCTCCTTTAAAAGGGTTGGTGATTTGTGAAGTTTATAAAAGAGTTTGTGACGCCACCTGTGGTTTCTGGTGAGGATCACCAGCGCTGCGCAGTCCACTGAGGCCGGTCATAAGGCAGCTCGATGGTATAGCTTCCCACAGGTGGAGCTAGGCCTCAGGGCAGCGTATGGACGGGGAAAGCAGGACGGAGAGACCCAGCCGGGTCAGAGCAAGAACAGGGACAGACACGATTGTCACTTCAGTACCTTTTACTGATGGAAATTCAGGCACGTCCCAGAGCACTGTAGGGTGAAGGGTGCACGTCAGGATCCTCCCCAATGAACGGGTTTTGGGCCTCCTGTTTCTTGCCTCTGCGTAGTAAGTTTCTGACCTTCCTGGAGCAAGGCCTAACTTTGTCTCTGTCCTGCGCTGGCTGACCTTGTGGTAGGGCCTTTTCTTGGATTACACGCTCCCGACTTAAGGGGCCTATGTGTCTCCTGGCTCTATTACGTATCAGCACTTTTGCGATACTGGGACTTGTAGTTCTCCAGGGATTTTGGTTATATCTTACTGGGTTGTGGAGATCCCGGTAAGCTTCGGACCCGATGTCCGGTAACTGCTTCTTCGGGGTGAGCTAGTTAAGCTCCTCTGCCCCCTATGTATTAACTCTCCACTCGCCTTCGGCCTACTCGGGCCCTCACTAGGCTATACACACTAACGGCAGCTTGCCGCGCTTCACCGATCTTATGGCGTCGGCACACCTAAAGCTCACCTCTCTGAGCTACAACTGAGTCTAGAACGTGCTCCACTGCAGACTGACCTCTCTCAGGCTTTTGCACTGCAGGAACTCTCTCAACAGGTTTGCTTTCTGTCGACTCCAGTCTAGACTAACTGCTGCCTGGCTCCACCTTCCCTTATATATCTATCCCTAACGGGCTCCCTCTGATGGTCTGAGGTGGAAGGTGGAGATGTGTGAATGGTTATGGGGGCCTCTTGTGGAGGAATCCATCAATACACCCTGCTAAGATCTGTGATACCAAGCGCAGCTAGGCGTCACACACCCCCCATCCATCCTGGGTAGATGTATATGCCCCTCCATCCATCCATTCTGGGTAAATGCATATGCCCCTTCATCCATCCATCCATCCTGGTTAGGTGTAAATGCCCCTCCATCCATCCCGGTCAGTATATGCCCCCCTCCATCCATCCATCCTGGTGGATATATCCTCCCCTTCATCCTGGTGGGTATATGCCCCCCTCCATCCATCCTGGTGGGTATATGCCCCCCTTCATCTATCCTGGTGGGTATATGCCCCCCCCTCCATTCATCCTGGTGGGTATATGCCCCCCCCCCTATCCATCCTGGTGGGTATATGCCCCCCCCCTCCATCCATCCTGGTGGGTATATGCCCCCCCCCTCCATCCATCCTGGTGGGTATATGCCCCCCCCTCCATCCATCCTGGTGGGTATATGCCCCCCCCCTCCATCCATCCTGGTGGGTATATGCCCCCCCCCTCCATCCATCCTGGTGGGTATATGCCCCCCCCCTCCAACCATCCTGGTGGGTATATGCCCCCCCCCTCCAACCATCCTGGTGGGTATATGCCCCCCCCCTCCAACCATCCTGGTGAGTATATGCCCCCCCCCTCCATCCATCCTGGTGAGTATATGCCCCCCCCCTCCATCCATCCTGGTGGGTATATGCCCCCCCCCTCCATCCTGGTGGGTATATGCCCCCATATATTCAATGCGAAGGGAAAAAAACCAAAACAAACGCTTCTACTCACCTTCCACGTTCCCACGCAGCGCTGTGTCTGTGTTGCCTGAAGATGTCGGCGGTGATAACAGCTGAGAGGCTGAGATCACCGCACGGCGCCGCTGCAGATACTCACTCGGGACGTCCACTCCTAGGCATTTACTCCCCGGCAGTTCCTGTCATGGCATGCTCTGACTGAGCAGTGCGTGCGACGACAGGGGGAATGTACAGCTTACACTGCAGGCTCCACAAAGATGGCTGCAATCTCCTCCCACGGCTGCGACCTGAACAGCCAAGGGGGCGTGCCCAGGTCACAGCTAGAGGCAGGAGGAGCGGCCTCTAATGTTAGAGAAAGGGTCGGTGACAGACTACTGTCTCTTATGGCCAGGGCTGCC
Organism: Phyllobates terribilis; assembly: GCF_046119375.1. Lineage (NCBI taxonomy): Eukaryota > Metazoa > Chordata > Amphibia > Anura > Dendrobatidae > Phyllobates > Phyllobates terribilis. Next base: position 575,985 of record NW_027363071.1, on the reverse strand, counting down.
TTAAATGAGGTGTGTAAGAGCGCTTCTTACACACCCCCCAAATAAAAATGGCAGCCCCTAGTGGCCAATGTAAAAATAAATAAAAAACTAATAAAGTGGTACATTTAATTTTGTATTAAAAATAATTGATTACATAATTATTAATACAAAACATAAAATCGTGGCCCCTTCCCTGTAAGAATAGCACATGGCTCTTTTCACGTCTGGTTATTCTTCTAGCAGGTAGAATATGCTCCGTTATAGACCGTGGACAGGTTTACAGCTCTATTTATTGTGGACGATTGATCTGCAAATCAGAACTGAGACCGGTCCGATTTTCATCCGATTTGTAGATAAAGATCATCTATTGAAGTCAACGAGTCTGTCAGAAAAATGGCCAGAACCAACCATGTTGCCTGTACTGCTTGTTTTCCAGTGTCTATAGGCCGGGCAAGCGAGGCGAGGAAACCTTTAGCTTTTTACTTTACATATAAAAAAATATGCCCCACTGAGGAGAAAAACTGACACTGACCAAAATCAGATGAAAATTAGAAAAAAAAACACTGATTAAAACCTGACACTGACCAAAATCAGATGAAAATTAGAAAAAAAACACTGATTAAAACCTGACACTGACCAAAATCAGATGAAAATTAGAAAAAAAAACACTGATTAAAACCTGACATGTGAACGGGGCCTTAGGCCTTAATCAGATGTCAGCAGGGTCGGACTGAGGTGTCTGGGGCCCACAGGGGACGCTGACTCTAGGGGCCACCTCCAGCAATATGCAGATCTCTCTTCTCTGCTCTCCCTGTTATAGTGGAGCAGTGACCGGCGGCTCCTCACATCTACTCTGCACAGACTACAACAGGGATGGACAATTTCTGTAGTTTGCATGAAAGGGCTTCTTTGGTTAAAACAAGTCATCACAGATTCATGGGCTACACAGGATAGGTGATCACTTATTGATTGGAAGAATGGGGAAGTTTTATCCCTGACAGGACACTTATCCCCATTTTAAAATGCAGCGACAGGTGGGACGTCTGACCACAGCCTCATTCTTTCTCTTGGAGGCTTCCAAAAAAGAGCAGCGCTCACAGCCCCTGAGGGAATGAATGGATCAGTGGTCGAGTCGCACATGAGCTCCAGTGTAATGGGGAGAAAAGCTCCACAGTCTGCCGATCGCTGCAGGTCCCAGTAGTCAGACCCCCACCAATCAATAAGTTATCACTTATCCTGTGGAGAGGGGATTACTTGTTCTCCCCGGAGAACCCCTGTGAGTGCATCTCTGACGCTCTGCTCCAAGTATTTCATCTCTAAGGCCACAGCCCCACTATCAGTATTCAGTCAGGATTTTTTCTCAGGAGTGGGAGCCAAAACCAGGTGAGGAACAATCAGAGAAAAGGTAGAATAGAAACAAGTCACCAATTCTGGATTTATCACCCACTCCTGCTTTTGGCTCTCACTACTGAGAAAAAATACTGACCAAATACTGATAGTGAAGCCGTGGCCTCATGGAAAAAAATCTTTTCCTAGTTAATCTCAGCGAGAACAAATGACCGCCATACACAACATAATCCACTATAACAACACCAATAATATCACATACAAAAGGGACAAATATCACCACACCATGACCAGACCACATATTACCACCATATAGTGACCAAATAATACAATACTGATCAGGAATACAAACCACAATACTAACACTGTCACTATACATATGAGCTCTGTATATAGTGTCAGTGTACAGGTAATACAGTGATCCCCAGTGACATTATAAACAGGATCTCTGTATATAGTGTCAGTGTACATGTAATACAGTGATCACCGGTGACATTATACACAGGAGCTCTGTATGTAGTGTACAGGTAATACAGTTATCACGAGTGACATTATACACAGGAGCTCTGTATATAGTGTATAGGTAATACACTGGTCACCAGTGACATACACAGGAGCTCTGTATATACTATATAGTGTAAGTGTACAGTAATACACTGACTCACCAGTGATGTCTCTAGGTGAAGTTCTTCATCTTCGCTTTTCCTCATCTGGCACAGTCCACCATCACTTCTTCCAGCCAGGAATCATCTCTGCAGAAAATAACACACAGTTATCAATAACTGATCTCTTTTAGAGCACATTCCCACTTTTCCCCAGGCTTCTACACTACACCAGTTGAAGAAATAAAGCGACATAGTGGCGCCCTGCACAGTAACAGGACCCCCCTTTTGTCCCCTCTTACGGAAAACAGTTTCCTAAAAATAAAATTATATTACAGAAGTAATAATGTCCCTAATTGGACTCTAAAGTAATAATGTTCCCCACTCGCCATCATAAACTAATAAAGTTCCTCAATCTGGCCCCTAAACAGTAATAAAGTCCCTTGTCCAGCGTGGCCCCCCATCTATCCATCCTGACCCCCCCCCCCCCATATATCCATTCTGGTCTCCATGTGTCCAGCCTGCCCCCCTTCATATATCCATCCTGTCCCACTCATATATGCATCCCACCCCACCCCATATATCTATCCAGGACCCCATGTGTCCAGCTTGCCGCCCTTCACCTCCATGTGTCCATCCAGGTCCCCATGTGTCCAGCTTGCTGCCCTTCACCTATATGTGTCCATCCAGGTCCCAATGTGTCCAGCTTGCCCCCCTTCACCTCCATGTGTCCATCCAGGTCCCCAACTTGGCCCCCTTCACCACCATGTGTCCCCTTATGCGTCCATCCAGCCCCCCCCTTCAGCCCCGTGCCTCCATCCATATGTCTCCCCATGCGTCCAACCAGCCCCCCCCTTTCAGCCCCATGCCTCCATCCATATGTCTCCCCATGGGTCCAGCCAGCCCCCCCTTCAGCCCCATGTCCCCATCCATGTCTCCATGGGTCCAGCCAGCCCCCCCTTCAGCCCCGTGCCTCCATCCATATGTCCCCCATGCGTCCAGCCAGCCCCCCCTTCAGCCCCATGTCCCCATCCATGTTCCCATGGGCCCAGCCAGCCCCCTCCCCTTCAGCCCCATGTCCCCATCCATGTCTCCATGGGTCCAGCCAGCCCCCCCTTCAGCCCCGTGCCTCCATCCATATGTCTCCCCATGGGTCTAGCCAGCCCCCCCTTCAGCCCCATGTCCCCATCCATGTTCCCATGGGCCCAGCCAGCCCCCTCCCCTTCAGCCCCATGTCCCCATGGGCCCAGCCAGCCCCCCCTTCAGCCCCATGTCCCCATCCATGTCCTCATGGGTCCATCCAGCCCCCCCTTCAGACCCATGTCCCCATCCATGTCCCCATGGGTCCAACCAGCCCCCCCTTCAGCCCCATGTCCCCATCCATGTCCCCATGTGACCAGCCTGCGACCCCTCCATATATGGATGATGACCAATGCTGGGAACACTCACCCAGAAAAACGTGGATATTGCACTTGACTTGAAGTTGAAGCAGGGAGAGCTGTAGCCAGACCTGCAGCCTTGTTTCCAGGGTTATGGTGAGAGAGCAGAGTGCTGGTCACCGCATACTCAGCCCAGGAGCCGGCTTAAAAGGCAAGAGAGCAGGAGAGAAGAGGGCGGTGCGCGGTGCTGGTGCGGTGTTCCATACCCGGACGGGAGCCGGTGTTACAAGGCCAATTCCAAGGGAGCAGGAGCCGGGACTGGAGAGCAGAGCGCGGCGTCGGCGTATCAAAAGCCGGCAGGGGAGCAGGGAGAGGAGAGCGCGACGTCAGCGTGTCACCTGACAACACACCACTGCCAGCCACCAGCGGCAAAGCAGAGCGCGGTGCGTGTCACCGCCCACCAAGAACACGTCCTCAGTCATGTGACTATGCGCGTCACCCGCTGTCACCACTGAATAGTATGAGCGCCGCACGCGACGCTACATTTCCTTCAGCTGCGCTTTTAAAGGGCCCGCACTTTTTAAGAGCCCCCGCTACCAATTCTCTCACTCTCTCATCGGGGCCCACCGGGAATTTTTCCAGCTATCACACCAGGCCAGTCCTACCCTGCGCGCTGGCATCGGGGCCCCCTCCTCAAATACTTACCTCTCCCGTTCCCAGCAACTCCTGTGTCTTCAGCGTCTTCGGAGTCTGTCGTCACTACCGTGCGCCCTCTGTCTTATCTAGCAATCCATAAGTATAATGCAAACTATGGGGCCATTCTACTTATGGAGCAATCTATGGGGCCATTATACAGAAGGGAGCAATCTATGGGGCCATTATACAGAAGGGAGCAATCTATGGGGCCATTATACTTATGGAGCAATCTATGGGGCCATTATACTTATGGAGCAATCTATGGGGCCATTCTACTTATGGAGCAATCTATGGGGCCATTCTACAGCATGGAGCAATCTATGGGGCCATTCTACAGCATGGAGCAATCTATGGGGCCATTCTACAGCATGGAGCAATCTATGGGGCCATTATACAGCATGGAGCAATCTATGGGGCCATTATACAGCATGGAGCAATCTATGGGGCCATTATACAGCATGGAGCAATCTATGGGGCCATTATACAGCATGGAGCAATCTATGGGGCCATTCTACTTATGGAGCAATCTATGGGGCCATTATACAGAAGGGAGCAATCTATGGGGCCATTCTACTTATGGAGCAATCTATGGGGCCATTCTACTTATGGAGCAATCTATGGGGCCATTCTACAGCATGGAGCAATCTATGGGGCCATTCTACAGCATGGAGCAATCTATGGGGCCATTCTACAGCATGGAGCAATCTATGGGGCCATTCTACAGCATGGAGCAATCTATGGGGCCATTATACAGCATGGAGCAATCTATGGGGCCATTATACAGCATGGAGCAATCTATGGGGCCATTATACAGCATGGAGCAATCTATGGGGCCATTCTACTTATGGAGCAATCTATGGGGCCATTATACAGAAGGGAGCAATCTATGGGGCCATTATACTTATGGAGCAATCTATGGGGCCATTCTACTTATGGAGCAATCTATGGGGCCATTATACAGAAGGGAGCAATCTATGGGGCCATTATACAGAAGGGAGCAATCTATGGGGCCATTATACTTATGGAGCAATCTATGGGGCCATTATACTTATGGAGCAATCTATGGGGCCATTCTACTTATGGAGCAATCTATGGGGCCATTCTACAGCATGGAGCAATCTATGGGGCCATTCTACAGCATGGAGCAATCTATGGGGCCATTCTACAGCATGGAGCAATCTATGGGGCCATTATACAGCATGGAGCAATCTATGGGGCCATTATACAGCATGGAGCAATCTATGGGGCCATTATACAGCATGGAGCAATCTATGGGGCCATTATACAGCATGGAGCAATCTATGGGGCCATTATACAGCATGGAGCAATCTATGGGGCCATTACAGCATGGAGCAATCTATGGGGCCATTACAGCATGGAGCAATCTATGGGGCCATTACAGCATGGAGCAATCTATGGGGCCATTCTACTTATGGAGCAATCTATGGGGCCATTATACAGCATTGGGCAATCTATGGGGCCATTATACAGCATTGGGCAATCTATGGGGCCATTATACAGCATGGAGCAATCTATGGGGCCATTATACATATGGAGCAATCTATAGGGCCATTACATCATGGAGCAATCTATGGGGCCATTATACTTATGGAGAAATCTATAGGGCCATTACAGCATGGAGCAATCTATGGGGCCATAATACAGCATGGAGCAATCTATAGGGCCATTACAGCATGGAGCAATCTATGGGGGTCATTATACAGCATGGAGCAATCTATGGGGCCATTACAGCATGGAGCAATCTATGGGGCCATTACAGCATGGAGCAATCTATGGGGCCATTACAGCATGGAGCAATCTATGGGGCCATTACAGCATGGAGCAATCTATGGGACCATTACAGCATGGATCAATCTATGGGGCCATTATACAGTATGAAGCAAACTATGGGGCCATTACAGCATGGAGCAATCTATAGGGCCATTACAGCATGCAGCAATATATGGGGCCATTATACAGTATGGAGCAGTCTATGGGGCTATTATACAGTAGGGAGCAATATATGGGGCCATTATACAGCATGGGGCAATCTATGGGGCCATTATACAGCATGGAGCAATCTATGGGGCCATTATACTTATGGAGCAATCTATAGGGCCATTACAGCATGGAGCAATATATGAGGCCATTATACAGTATGGAGCAGTCTATGGGGCCATTATACAGTAGGGAGCAATCTATGGGGCCATTATACAGCATGGAGCAATCTATGGGGCCATTATACTTATGGAGCAATCTATAGGGCCATTACAGCATGGAGCAATATATGAGGCCATTATACAGTATGGAGCAGTCTATGGGGCCATTATACAGCATGGGGCAATCTATGGGGCCATTATACAGCATGGAGCAATCTATGGGGCCATTATACTTATGGAGCAATCTATAGGGCCATTACAGCATGCAGCAATATATGGGGCCATTATACAGTATGGAGCAGTCTATGGGGCCATTATACAGTAGGGAGCAATCTATGGGGCCATTATACAGCATGGAGCAATCTATGGGGCCATTACAGCATGGAGCAATCTATGGGGCCATTACAGCATGGAGCAATCTATGGGGCCATTACAGCATGGAGCAATCTATGGGGCCATTACAGCATGGAGCAATCTATGGGGACATTATACTTATGGAGCAATCTATAGGGCCATTACATCATGGAGCAATCTATGGGGCCATTATACTTATGGAGCAATCTATAGGGCCATTATACTTATGGAGCAATCTGTAGGGCCATTACAGCATGGAGCAATCTATGGGGCCATTACCGCATGGAGCAATCTATGAGGCCATTATACTTATGGAGCAATCTATAGGGCCATTATACTTATGGAGCAATCTATAGGGCCATTATACTTATGGAGCAATCTATAGGGCCATTATACTTATGGAGCAATCTATAGGGCCATTATACAGTATGGAGCAATCTATAGGGCCATTATACAGTATGGAGCAATCTATGGGGCCATTATGCAGCATGGAGCAATTTATAGGGCCATTACAGCATGGAGCAATATATGAGGCCATTATACAGTATGGAGCAGTCTATGGGGCCATTATACAGTAGGGAGCAATCTATGGGGCTATTATACAGCATGGAGCAATCTATGGGGCCATTATACTTATGGAGCAATCTATGGGGCCATTATACAGCATGGAGCAATCTATGGGGCCATTACACAGCATGGAGCAATCTATGGGGCCATTATACAGCATGGAGCAATCTATGGGGCCATTATACAGCATGGAGCAATCTATGGGGCCATTATACAGTAGGGAGCAATCTATGGGGCCATTAGACTAATGGAGCAATCTATAGGGCCATTACAGCATGGAGCAATCTATGGGGCCATTATACAGCATGGAGCAATCTATAGGGCCATTACAGCATGGAGCAATGTATAGGGCCATTACAGCATGGAGCAATGTATAGGGCCATTACAGCATGGAGCAATCTATGGGGCCATTATACAGCATGGAGCAATCTATAGGGCCATTACGACATGGAGCAATGTATACGGCCATTACAGCATGGAGCAATCTATGGGGCCATTATACTTATGGAGCAATCTATGGTGCTATTACAGCATGGATCAATCTATGGGGCCATTAAACAGCATGGAGGAATCTATGATGCCATTATACAGCATGGAGCAATCTATGGGCCCATTATACTTATGGAGCAATCTATAGGGCCATTACAGCATGGAGCAATCTATGGGGCCATTATACTTATGGAGAAATCTATGGGGCCATTACAGCATGGAGCAAACTATGGGGCCATTATACTTATGGAGCAATCTATGGGGCCATTACAGCATGGAGCAATCTATGGGGCCATTACCGCATGGAGCAATCTATGGGGCCATTATACTTATGGAGCAATCTATAGGGCCATTATACTTATGGAGCAATCTATGGGGCCATTATACAGTAGGGAGCAATCTATGGGACCATTATACAGCATGGGGCAATCAATGGGGCCATTATACAACATGGAGCAATCTATGGGACCTTTATACTTATGGAGCAATCTATAGGGCCATTACAGCATGGAGCAATCTATGGGGCCATTATACAGCATCGAGCAATCTATGGGTCCATTATACAGCATGGAGCAATCTATGGGGCCATTATCCTTATGGAGCAATCTATGGAGCTATTACAACATGGAGCAATCTATGGGGCCATTACAACATGGAGCAATCTATGGGGCCATAATACAGCATGGAGCAATCTATGGGGCCATTACAACATGGAGCAATCTATGGGGCCATAATACAGCATGGAGCAATCTATGGGGCCATTATACAGTAGGGAGCAATCTATGGGGCCATTACACAGTAGGGAGCAATCTATAGGGCCATTACAGCATGCAGCAATCTATGGGGCCATTATACAGTATGGAGAAATCTATGGGGCCATTATACAGCATGGAGCAATCTATGGGGCCATTATACAGCATGGAGCAATCTATGGGGCCATTATACAGCATGGAGCAATCTATGGGGCCATTATACAGTATGGAGCAATCTATGGAGCCATTATGCAGTATGGAGCAATCTATGGGGCCATTATGGAGCAATCTATAGGGCCATTATACTTATGGAGCAATCTATGGGGCCATTATACAGCATGGAGCAATCTATGGGGCCATTATACAGCATGGAGCAATCTATGGGGCCATTATACTTATGGAGCAATCTATAGGGCCATTACAGCATAGAGCAATCTATGGGGCCATTTTACAGCATGGAGCAATCTATGGGGCCATTATACTTATGGAGCAATCTATAGGGCCATTATACTTATGGAGCAATCTATAGGGTCATTATACTTATGGAGCAATCTATGGGGCCATTATACAGTATGGAGCAATCTATGGAGCCATTATGAAGCATGGAGCAATTTATAGGGCCATTACAGCATGGAGCAATCTATGGGGCCATTATACTTATGGAGCAATCTATGGGGCCATTATACAGCATGGAACAATCTATGGGGCCATTATACAGCAGGGGTCAATCTATGGGGCCATTATACAGCATGGGCCAATCTATGGGGCCATTATACAGCATGGAGCAATCTATGGGGCCATTATACAGCATGGAGCAATCTATAGGGCCATTACATCATGGAGCAATCTATGGGGCCATTATACTTATGGAGCAATCTATAGGGCCATTACAGCATGGAGCAATCTATGGGGCCATTACAGCATGGAGCAATCTATGGGACCATTACAGCATGGAGCAATCTATGCGGCCATTATACTAATGGAGCAATCTATAGGGCCATTATACTTATGGAGCAATCTATGGGGCCATTATACTTATGGAGAAATCTATGGGGCCATCATACAGTATGGAGCAATCTATGGAGCCATTATGCAGTATGGAGCAATCTATGGGACCATTACAGCATGGAGCAATCTATGGGGCCATTATACAGCATGGAGCAATCTATGGGGCCATTATACAGCATGGGGCAATCTATGGGGCCATTATACAGCATGGAGCAATCTATAGGGCCATTACACTTATGGAGCAATCTATAGGGCCATTACAGCATGGAGAAATCTATGGGGCCATTATACAGTATGGAGCAATCTATGGAGCCATTATGCAGTATGGAGCAATCAATTTGGCCATTATGCAGCATGGCGCAATCTATAGGGCCATTACAGCATGGAGCAATCTATGGGGCCATTATACTTATGGAGCAATCTATGGGGCCATTATACAGCATGGAGCAATCTATGGGGCCATTATACAGCAGGGAGCAATCTATAGGGCCATTATACTTATGGAGCAATCTATAGGGCCATTACAGCATAGAGCAATCTATGGGGCCATTTTACAGCATGGAGCAATCTATGGGGCCATTATACTTATGGAGCAATCTATGGGGCCATTACAGCATGGATCAATCTATGGGGCCATTATACTTATGGAGCAATCTATAGGGCCATTATACTTATGGAGCAATCTATAGGGTCATTATACTTATGGAGCAATCTATAGGGCCATTATACAGTATGGAGCAATCTATGGAGCCATTATTCAGCATGGAGCAATCTATGGGGCCATTATGAAGCATGGAGCAATTTATAGGGCCATTACAGCATGGAGCAATCTATGGGGCCATTATACTTATGGAGCAATCTATGGGGCCATTATACAGCATGGAACAATCTATGGGGCCATTATACAGCAGGGGTCAATCTATGGGGCCATTATACAGCATGGAGCAATCTATGGGGCCATTATACAGCATGGAGCAATCTATAGGGCCATTACATCATGGAGCAATCTATGGGGCCATTATACTTATGGAGCAATCTATAGGGCCATTACAGCATGGAGCAATCTATGGGGCCATTACAGCATGGAGCAATCTATGCGGCCATTATACTAATGGAGCAATCTATAGGGCCATAATACTTATGGAGCAATCTATGGGGCCATTATACTTATGGAGAAATCTATGGGGCCATCATACAGTATGGAGCAATCTATGGAGCCATTATGCAGTATGGAGCAATCTATGGAGCCATTATGCAGTATGGAGCAATCTATGGGGCCATTATACAGCATGGAGCAATCTATGGAGCCATTATGCAGTATGGAGCAATCTATGGGGCCATTACAGCATGGAGCAATCTATGGGCCCATTATACTTATGGAGCAATCTATGGGACCATTACAGCATGGAGCAATCTATGGGGCCATTATACAGCATGGAGCAATCTATGGGGCCATTATACTTATGGAGCAATCTATAGGGCCATTATACTTATGGAGCAATCTATAGGGCCATTATACAGTATGGAGCAATCTATGGAGCCATTATGCAGTATGGAGCAATCTATGGGGCCATTATGGAGCAATCTATAGGGCCATTATACTTATGGAGCAATCTATGGGGCCATTATACAGCATGGAGCAATCTATGGGGCCATTATACTTATGGAGCAATCTATAGGGCCATTACAGCATAGAGCAATCTATGGGGCCATTTTACAGCATGGAGCAATCTATGGGGCCATTATACTTATGGAGCAATCTATGGGGCCATTACAACATGGATCAATCTATGGGGCCATTATACTTATGGAGCAATCTATAGGGCCATTATACTTATGGAGCAATCTATAGGGTCATTATACTTATGGAGCAATCTATGGGGCCATTATACAGTATGGAGCAATCTATGGAGCCATTATGCAGCATGGAGCAATCTATGGGGCCATTATGAAGCATGGAGCAATTTATAGGGCCATTACAGCATGGAGCAATCTATGGGGCCATTATACTTATGGAGCAATCTATGGGGCCATTATACAGCATGGAACAATCTATGGGGCCATTATACAGCAGGGGTCAATCTATGGGGCCATTATACAGCATGGGCCAATCAATGGGGCCATTATACAGCATGGAGCAATCTATGGGGCCATTATACAGCATGGAGCAATCTATAGGGCCATTACATCATGGAGCAATCTATGGGGCCATTATACTTATGGGTCAATCTATGGGGCCATTACAGCATGGAGCAATCTATGAGGCCATTACAGCATGGAGCAATCTATGCGGCCATTATACTAATGGAGCAATCTATAGGGCCATTATACTTATGGAGCAATCTATGGGGCCATCATACAGTATGGAGCAATCTATGGAGCCATTATGCAGTATGGAGCAATTTATGGGGCCATTACAGCATGGAGCAATCTATGGGGCCATTACAGCATGTAGCAATCTATGGGGCCATTATACTTATGGAGCAATCTATGGGACCATTACAGCATGGAGCAATCTATGGGGCCATTATACAGCATGGAGCAATCTATGGGGCCATTATACAGCATGAGGCAATCTATGGGGCCATTATACAGCATGGAGCAATCTATAGGGCCATTACACTTATGGAGCAATCTATAGGGCCATTATAGCATGGAGAAATCTATGGGGCCATTATACAGTATGGAGCAATCTATGGAGCCATTATGCAGTATGGAGCAATCTATTTGGCCATTATGCAGCATGGCGCAATCTATAGGGCCATTACAGCATGGAGCAATCTATGGGGCCATTATACTTATGGAGCAATCTATGGGGCCATTATACAGCATGGAGCAATCTATGGGGCCATTATACAGCATGGAGCAATCTATGGGGCCATTATACAGCATGGAGCAATCTATAGGGCCATTACAGCATGGAGCAATTTATGGGGCCATTACCGCGTGGAGCAATCTATGGGGCCATTATCCTTATGGAGCAATCTATAGGGCCATTACAGCATGGAGCAATCTATGGGGCCATTATACTTATGGAGCAATCTATGGGGCCATTATACTTATGGAGCAATCTATGGGGCCATTACAGCATGGAGCAATCTATGGGGCCATTATACAGTAGGGAGCAATCTATGGGGCCATTATACTTATGGAGCAATCTATAGGGCCATTACAGCATGGAGCAATCTATGGGGCCATTATACAGTAGCGAGCAATCTATGGGGCCATTATACTTATGGAGCAATCTATAGGGCCATTACAGCATGGAGCAATCTGTGGAGCCATTATACTTATGGAGCAATCTATGGGGCCATTATGGAGCATGGAGCAATCTATAGGGCCATTACAGCATGGAGCAATCTATGGGGCCATTATACTTATGGAGCAATCTATGGGGCCATTATACAGCAGGGAGCAATCTAGGGGGCCATTATACAGCATGGGGCAATCTATGGGGCCATTATTCAGCATGGAGCAATCTATGGGGCCATTATACTTATGGAGCAATCTATAGGGCCATTACATTATGGAGCAATCTATGGGGCCATTATACTTATGGAGCAATCTATAGCGCCATTACAGCATGGAGCAATCTATGGGGCCATTACAGCATGGAGCAATCTATGCGGCCATTACAGCATGGAGCAATCTATGCGGCCATTACAGCATGGAGCAATCTATAGGGCCATTATAATTATGGAGCAATCTATAGGGCCAATATAATTATGGAGCAATCTATAGGGACATTATACAGTATGGAGCAATCTATGGAGCCATTATGCAGTATGGAGCAATCTATGGGGCCATTATGGAGCAATCTATAGGGCCATTATACTTATGGAGCAATCTATGGGGCCATTATACAGCATGGAGCAATCTATGGGGCCATTATACTTATGGAGCAATCTATAGGGCCATTACAGCATGGATCAATCTATGGGGCCATTTTACAGCATGGAGCAATCTATGGGGCCATTATACTTATGGAGCAATCTATGGGGCCATTACAGCATGGATCAATCTATGGGGCCATTATACTTATGGAGCAATCTATAGGGCCATTATACTTATGGAGCAATCTATAGGGTCATTATACTTATGGAGCAATCTATGGAGCCATTATGCAGTATGGAGCAATCTATGGGGCCATTATACTTATGGAGCAATCTATGGGGCCATTACAGCATGGAGCAATCTATAGGGCCATTATACTTATGGAGCAATCTATGGGGCCATTATACTTATGGAGAAATCTATGGGGCCATCATACAGTATGGAGCAATCTATGGAGCCATTATGCAGTATGGAGCAATCTATGGGGCCATTACAGCATGGAGCAATCTATGGGGCCATTATACTTATGGAGCAATCTATGGGGCCATTATACAGCATGGAGCAATCTATGGGGCCATTATACAGCATGGAGCAATCTATGGGGCCATTACACTTATGGAGCAATCTATAGGGCCATTACAGCATGGAGAAATCTATGGGGCCATTATACAGTATGGAGCAATCTATGGAGCCATTATGCAGTATGGAGCAATCTATTTGGCCATTATGCAGCATGGCGCAATCTATAGGGCCATTACAGCATGGAGCAATCTATGGGGCCATTATACTTATGGAGCAATCTATGGGGCCATTATACAGCATGGAGCAATCTATGGGGCCATTATACAGCATGGAGCAATCTATGGGGCCATTATACAGCATGGAGCAATCTATGGGGCCATTATACAGCATGGAGCAATCTATGGGGCCATTATACAGCATGGAGCAATCTATAGGGCCATTACAGCATGGAGCAATCTATGGGGCCATTACCGCGTGGAGCAATCTATGGGGCCATTATCCTTATGGAGCAATCTATAGGGCCATTACAGCATGGAGCAATCTATGGGGCCATTTTACTTATGGAGCAATCTATGGGGTGTAGCGCCGGCGTCCCTGCCCTCTGCTAGGCAGGGACGCTGTTCCCCTCACCTCCCTGCTCCGTGCCCGGCGTCCTCCTCCCGCTCTGCTGGCAGCGCGCGCTCCTTCCCGGCCAATGTGCTTAGGGCGCGCGCGCGCGCTCTCCCTCCCTCTTAAAGGGGCCGCGCGCGCCGTCCTAAGGAGTCCCCGGCCAATGGCCGGAGGACTTCACCATATATAAGGCACCTCCTCCAAAATGGAGGTGTCCGAGCAATGTTGTTGCACTGTTCTACTCTGCTTCAGCCCTCAGGTCCCGTTGCCAGTTACCTGCCTGATTCCTGCCAGAGTCCTGCCAGTTTGCTGTCTGTTTCCTGCCAGTTATTCCTGCTACCTGCTTGCTAGCCTGAGGTCCGACGGTCTGCCTTACAACTCCTGTCAGTCTGTCTAAGGACCAGCTTGCCCGCTCACCTGGGAGCGCTCCTCCGCTACCTGCCTGCTTGCCTGCCCGGAGGCTCCGCCGTCACGTGCTGTGACCACCAGCTATTCCAGAGACTCTTGCCCGCTCACCTGGGAGCGCTTTTCCGCTACCTGCCTGCTTGCCTGTCCGGAGGCTCCGCCGTCACGTGCTGTGACCACCAGCTATTCCAGAGACTCTTGCCCGCTCACCTGGGAGCGCTTCTCCGCTACCTGCCTGCTTGCCTACCTGGAGGCTTCGCCGTCACGTGCTGTGACCACCTGCTATTCCAGAGACTCTCGCTTGCTCAACTGGGAGCACACATCCTCCATCTGCCTTGCTAGCCTACCTGGAGGTTCAGCCATCACAGGTCGTACCAGCCTGTTCACCCAGAGACTGCCCCGGTCACTTGCCGTGACCTCCAGCCCGTTCACCCAGAGACTGCCCCGGTCACTTGCCGTGACCTCCAGCCCGTTCTTCCAGAGACTGTCCCGGTCACTTGCCGTGACCTCCTGCCCGTACACCCAGAGACTGTCCCGGTCACCTGCTGTGACTGCCTGCCTGGTCGCCACCCGCTCCCTTACAAGGACCGCCCCCTTGTATAGTAGCTCAGAGGTTCCGCCTCCCAGACCCGTTACATGGGGCCATTACAGCATGGAGCAATCTATAGGGCCATTACAGCATGGAGCAATCTATGGGGCCATTATACAGTAGCGAGCAATCTATGGGGCCATTATACTTATGGAGCAATCTATAGGGCCATTACAGCATGCAGCAATCTATGGGGCCATTATACAGCATGGAGCAATCTGTGGAGCCATTATACTTATGGAGCAATCTATGGGGCCTTTATGGAGCATGGAGCAATCTATGGGGCCATTACAGCATGGAGCAATCTATGGGGCCATTATACTTATGGAGCAATCTATGGGGCCATTATACAGCAGGGAGCAATCTAGGGGGCCATTATACAGCATGGGGCAATCTATGGGGCCATTATTCAGCATGGAGCAATCTATGGGGCCATTATACTTATGGAGCAATCTATAGGGCCATTACATCATGGAGCAATCTATGGGGCCATTATACTTATGGAGCAATCTATAGCGCCATTACAGCATGGAGCAATCTATGGGGCCATTACAGCATGGAGCAATCTATGCGGCCATTACAGCATGGAGCAATCTATGCGGCCATTACAGCATGGAGCAATCTATAGGGCCATTATAATTATGGAGCAATCTATAGGGCCATTATACTTATGGAGAAATCTATGGGGCCATTATACAGTATGAAGCAATCTATGGAGCCATTATGCAGTATGGAGCAATCTATGGGGCCATTATGCAGCATGGAGCAATCTATAGGGCCATTACAGCATGGAGCAATCTATGGGGCCATTATACTTATGGAGCACTCTATGGGACCATTACAGCGTGGAGCAATCTATGGGGCCATTATACAGCATGGAGCAATCTATGGGGCCATTATACAGCATGGAGCAATCTATGGGGCCATTATACAGCAATCTATAGGGCCATTACAGCATGAAGCAATCTATGGGGCCATTATACAGCATGGAGCAATCTATAGGGCCATTACAGCATGGAGCAATGTATAGGGCCATTACAGCATGGAGCAATCTATGGGGCCATTACAGCATGGAGCAATCTATGGGGCCATTATACAGTATGGAGCAATCTATGGAGCCATTATACAGTATGGAGCAATCTATGGGGCCATTATACAGCATGGAGCAATCTATGGGGCCATTATACAGCATGGAGCAATCTATAGGGCCATTACAGCATGGAGCAATCTATGGGGCCATTATACTTATGGAGCAATCTATAGGGCCATTACAGCATGGAGCAATCTATGGGGCCATTATACAGCATGGAGTAATCTATGGGGCCATTATACTTATGGATCAATCTATAGGGCCATTATACTTATGGAGCAATCTATAGGGTCATTATACTTATGGAGCAATCTATAGGGTCATTATACTTATGGACCAATCTATGGGGCCATTATACTGCATGGAACAATCTATGGGGCCATTATACAGCAGGGGTCAATCTATGGGGCCATTATACAGCATGGGGCAATCTATGGGGCCATTATACAGCATGGAGCAATCTATGGGGCCATTATACTTATGGAGCAATCTATAGGGCCATTACAGCATGGAGCAATCTATGGGGCCATTACAGCATGGAGCAATCTATGAGACCATTACAGCATGGAGCAATCTATGCGGCCATTATACTAATGGAGCAATCTATAGGGCCATTATACTTATGGAGCAATCTATGGGGCCATTATACTTATGGAGCAATCTATGGGGCCATCATACAGTATGGAGCAATCTATGGAGCCATTATGCAGTATGGAGCAATCTATGGGGCCATTATGCAGCTTGGAGCAATCTATGGGGCCATTATGCAGCATGGAGCAATCTATAGGGCCATTACAGCATGGAGCAATCTATGGGGCCATTATACAGCATGGAGCAATCTATGGGGCCATTATACAGCATAGGGCAATCTATGGGGCCATTATACAGCATGGAGCAATCTATAGGGCCATTACACTCATGGAGCAATCTATAGGGCCATTACAGCATGGAGCAATCTATGGGGCCATTATACAGCATGGAGCAATCTATAGGGCCATTACACTTATGGAGCAATCTATAGGGCCATTACAGCATGGAGAAATCTATGGGGCCATTATACAGTATGGAGCAATCTATGGGACCATTATGCAGCATGGAGCAATCTATGGGACCATTATGCAGCATGGCGCAATCTATGGGGCCATTACCGCGTGGAGCAATCTATGGGGCCATTATACTTATGGAGCAATCTATAGGGCCATTATACTTATGGAGCAATCTATAGGGCCATTATACTTATGGAGCAATCTATGGGGCCATTACAGCATGGCGCAATCTATGGGGCCATTATACAGCATGGAGCAATCTATGGGGTCATTATACAGTAGGGAGCAATCTATGGGGCCATTATACAGTAGGGAGCAATCTATGGGGCCATTATACAGCATGGATCAATCTATGGGGCCATTATCCTTATGGAGCAATCTATAGGGCCATGACAGCATGGAGCAATCTATAGGGCCATTATACTTATGGAGCAATCTATGGGGCCATTACAGCATGGAGCAATCTATGGGGCCATTATACAGCATGGAGCAATCTATGGGGCCATTATACAGCAGGGAGCAATCTATGGGGCCATTATACAGCAGGGAGCAATCTATAAGGCCATTACAGCATGGAGCAATCTATGGGGCCATTATACAGTAGGGAGCAATCTATGGGGCCATTATACTTATGGAGCAATCTATAGGGCCATTACAGCATGCAGCAATCTATGGGGCCATTATACAGCATGGAGCAATCTGTGGAGCCATTATACAGCATGGAGCAATCTATGGGGCCATTATGGAGCATGGAGCAATCTATAGGGCCATTACAGCATGGAGCAATCTATGGGGCCATTATACAGCAATCTATGGGGCCATTATACAGTATGGAGCAATCTATGGGGCCATTATACAGCATGGAGCAATCTATGGGGCCATTATACAGCATGGAGCAATCTATGGGGCCATTATACAGCATGGAGCAATCTATGGGGCCATTATACTTATGGAGCAATCTATGGGACCATTACAGCATGGAGCAATCTATGGGGCCATTATACAGCATGGGGCAATATATGGGGCCATTATACAGCATGGAGAAATCTATGGGGCCATTATACAGCATGGAGCAATCTATAGGGCCATTATACTTATGGAGCAATCTATGGGGCCATTACAGCATGGCGCAATCTATGGGGCCATTATATAGCATGGAGCAATCTATGGGGCCATTATACTCATGGAGCAATCTATAGGGCCATTATACTTATGGAGCAATCTGTGGAGCCATTATACTTATGGAGCAATCTATGGGGCCATTATGGAGCATGGAGCAATCTATAGGGCCATTACAGCATGGAGCAATCTATGGGGCCATTATACTTATGGAGCCATCTATGGGGCCAGTATACAGCAATCTATGGGGCCATGATACAGCATGGAACAATCTATGGGGCCATTATACAGCAGGGAGCAATCTAGGGGGCCATTATACAGCATGGGGCAATCTATGGGGCCATTATTCAGCATGGAGCAATCTATGGGGCCATTATACTTATGGAGCAATCTATAGGGCCATTACAGCATGGAGCAATCTATGCGGCCATTATACTTATGGAGCAATCTATAGGGCCATTATACTTATGGAGCAATCTATAGGGCCATTATACTTATGGAGCAATCTATAGGGCCATTATACTTATGGAGAAATCTATGGGGCCATTATACTAATGGAGAAATCTATGGGGCCATTATGCAGCATGGAGCAATCTATAGGGCCATTACAGCATGGAGCAATGTATAGGGCCATTACAGCATGGAGCAATCTATGGGGCCATTATATTTATGGAGCAATCTATGGGGCCATTACAGCGTGGAGCAATCTATGGGGCCATTATACAGCATGGAGCAATCTATGGGGCCATTATACAGCATGGGGCAATCTATGGGGCCATTATACTTATGGAGCAATCTATAGGGCCATTACAGCATGCAGCAATCTATGGGGCCATTATACAGCATGGAGCAATCTGAGGAGCCATTATACTTATGGAGCCATCTATGGGGCCATTATACAGCATGGAACAATCTAGGGGGCCATTATACAGCAATCTATGGGGCCATTATACAGCATGGAACAATCTATGGGGCCATTATACATCAGGGAGCAATCTATGGGGCCATTACAGCATGGAGCAATCTATAGGGCCATTACAGCATGGAGCAATCTATGGGGCCATTACAGCATGGAGCAATCTATGGGGCCATTACAGCATGGAGCAATCTATGCGGCCATTACAGCATGGAGCAATCTATGCGGCCATTATACTTATGGAGCAATCTATAGGGCCATTATACTTATGGAGCAATCTATAGGGCCATTATACTTATGGAGCAATCTATAGGGCCATTATACTTATGGAGAAATCTATGGGGCCATTATGCAGCATGGAGCAATCTATAGGGCCATTACAGCATGGAGCAATCTATAGGGCCATTACAGCATGGAGCAATCTATGGGGCCATTATACTTATGGAGCAATCTATGGGACTATTACAGCGTGGAGCAATCTATGGGGCCATTATACAGCATGGGGCAATCTATGGGGCCATTATACAGCATGAAGCAATCTATGGGGCCATTATACAGCATGGAGCAATCTATGGGGCCATTATACTTATGGAGCAATCTATGGGACCATTACAGCATGGAGCAATCTATGGGGCCATTATCCAGCATGGAGCAATCTATGGGCCAATTATACTTATGGAGCAATCTATAGGGCCATTATACTTATGGAGAAATCTATGGGGCCATTATACTTATGGCGCAATCTATGGGGCCATTACCGCATGGAGCAATCTATAGGGTCATTATACTTATGGAGCAATCTATAGGGCCATTATACTTATGGAGCAATCTATGGGGCCATTATACAGTATGGAGCAATCTATGGAGCCATTATGCAGTATGGAGCAATCTATGGAGCCATTATGCAGCATGGAGCAATCTATGGGGCCATTATGCAGCATGGAGCAATCTATGGGACCATTACAGCGTGGAGCAATCTATGGGACCATTACACAGCATGGAGCAATCTATGGGGCCATTATACAGCATGGAGCAATCTATGGGGCCATTATACAGCATGGGGCAATCTATGGGGCCATTATACAGCATGGAGCAATCTATGGGGCCATTATAATTATGTAGCAATTTATAGGGCCATTATACTTATGGAGCAATCTATGGGGCTATTATACAGTATGGAGCAATCTATAGGGCCATTACATCATGGAGCAATCTATGGGGCCATTACATCATGGAGCAATCTATGGGACCATTACAGCATGGAGCAATCTATGGGGCCATTATACAGCATGGAGCAATCTATGGGGCCATTATACAGCATGGAGCAATCTATGGGGCCATTATACAGCATGGAGCAATCTATGGGGCCATTATACAGCATGGAGCAATCTATGGGGCCATTATACAGCATGGAGCAATCTTTGGGCCATTATACAGCATGGAGCAATCTTTGGGCCATTATACAGCATGGAGCAATCTATGGGACCATTACAGCATGCAGCAATCTATGGGGCCATTATACTTATGGAGCAATCTATGGGGCCATTACAGCATGGCGCAATCTATGGGGCCATTATACAGCATGGAGCAATCTATGGGGCCATTATACTTATGGAGCAATCTATAGGGCCATTATACTTATGGAGCAATCTATGGGGCCATTATACTTATGGAGCAATCTATGGGGCCATTACAGCATGGCGCAATTTATGGGGCCATTACCGCATGGAGCAATCTATTGGGCCATTATACTTATGGAGCAATCTATAGGGCCATTAGACTCTTGGAGCAATCTATAGGGCCATTATACTTATGGAGTAATCTATGGGGCCATTACAGCATGGCGCAATCTATGGGGCCATTATACAGCATGGAGCAATCTATGGGGCCATTATACAGTAGGGAGCAATCTATGGGGCCATTATACAGCATGGGGTAATCTATGGGGCCATTATACAGCATGGAGCAATCTATGGGGCCATTATCCTTATGGAGCAATCTATTGGGCCATTACAGCATGGAGCAATCTATGGGGCCATTATACTTATGGAGCAAACTATAGGGCCATTACAGCATGGAGCAATCTATGGGGCCATTATACAGAAGGGAGCAATCTATGGGGCCATTATACTTATGGAGCAATCTATAGGGCCATTACAGCATGCAGCAAGCTATGGGGCCATTATACAGTATGGAGCAATCTATGGGGCCATTATGCAGCATGGAGCAATCTCTAGGGCCATTACAGCATGGAGCAATCTATGGGGCCATTATACAGCATGGAGCAATCTATGGGGCCATTATACAGCATGGGGCAATCTATGGGGCCATTATACAGCATGGAGCAATCTATGGGGCCATTATACAGCATGGAGCAATCTATAGGGCCATTACAGCATGGAGCAATCTATGGGGCCATTATACAGCATGGAGCAATCTATAGGGCCATTACAGTATGTAGCAATCTATGGGGCCATTATACTTATGGAGCAATATATGGGACCATTACAGCATGGAGCAATCTATGGGGCCATTATACAGCATGGAGCAATCTATGGGGCCATTATACAGCATGGAGCAATCTATGGGCCCATTATATTTATGGAGCAATCTATAGCGCCATTACAGCATGGAGCAATCTATGGGGCCATTATACTTATGGAGCAATCTATGGGGCCATTACAGCATGGCGCAATCTATGGGGCCATTACCGCATGGAGCAATCTATGGGGCTATTATACTTATGGAGCAATCTATGGGGCTATTATACTTATGGAGCAATCTATGGGGCCATTACAGCATGGCGCAATCTATGGGGCCATTATACAGCATGGAGCAATCTATGGGGCAATCTATAGGGCCATTACAGCATGGAGCAATCTATGGGGCCATTATACTTATGGAGCAATCTATGGGGCCATTACAGCATGGAGCAATCTATGGGGCCATTATACTTATGGAGCAATCTATGGGGCCATTACCGCATGGAGCAATTTATGGGGCCATTATACAGTATGGAGCAATCTATAGGGCCATTAGACTCATGGAGCAATCTATAGGGCCATTATACTTATGGAGCAATCTATGGGGCCATTACAGCATGGCGCAATCTATGGGGCCATTATACAGAATGGAGCAATCTATAGGGCCATTATACAGTAGGGAGCAATCTATAGGGCCATTATACAGTAGGGAGCAATCTATGGGGCCATTATACAGCATGGGTTAATCTATGGGGCCATTATCCTTATGGAGCAATCTATAGGGCCATTACAGCATGGAGCAATCTATGGGGCCATTATACTTATGGAGCAATCTATAGGGCCATTACAGCATGGAGCAATCTATGGGGCCATTATACAGTAGGGAGCAATCTATGGGGCCATTATACTTATGGAGCAATCTATAGGGCCATTACAGTATGCAACAATCTATGGGGCCATTATACAGCATGGAGCAATCTATGGAGCCATTATACAGCATGGAGCAATCTATGGGGCCATTATACTTATGGAGCAATCTTTAGGGCCATTACAGCATGGAGCAATCTATGGGGCCATTATACTTATGGAGCAATCTATATGGCCATTATACTTATGGAGCAATCTATAGGGCCATTATACTTATGGAGCAATCTATAGGGCCATTATACTTATGGAGCAATCTATGGGGCCATTATACAGTATGGAGCAATCTATAGGGCCATTATGGAGCATGGAGCAATCTATAGGGCCATTAGAGCTTGGAGCAATCTATGGGGCCATTATACAGTATGGAGCAATCTATGGGGCCATTATACAGTATGGGGCAATCTATGGGGCCATTATACAGTATGGGGCAATCTATGGGGCCATTATAAAGCATGGAGCACTCTATAGGGCCTTTACAGCATGGAGTAATCTATGCAGCCATTATACTTTTGGAGCAATCTATAGGGCCATTATACTTATGGAGCAATCTATGGGGCCATTATACTTATGGAGCAATCTATGGGGCCATTACAGCATGGCGCAATTTATGGTGCCATTACCGCATGGAGCAATCTATGGGGCCATTATACTTATGGAGCAATCTATAGGGCCATTAGACTCATGGAGCAATCTATGGGGCCATAATACAGCATGGAGCAATCTATGGGGCCATAATACAGCATGGAGCAATCTATGGGGCCATTATACAGTAGGGAGCAATCTATGGGGCCATTATACAGCATGGGGTAATCTATGGGGCCATTATACAGCATGGAGCAATCTATGGGGCCATTACAGCATGGAGCAATCTATGGGGCCATTACAGCATGGAGCAATCTATGGGGCCATTATACTTATGGAGCAATCTATAGGGCCATTACAGCATGGAGCAATCTATGGGGCCATTATACAGAAGGGAGCAATCTATGGGGCCATTATACTTATGGAGCAATCTATAGGGCCATTACAGCATGCAGCAATCTATGGGGCCATTATACAGCAGGGAGCAATCTATGGGGCCATTGTACAGCAGGGAGCAATCTATGGGGCCATTATACAGCATGGGGCAATCTATGGGGCCATTATAAAGCATGGAGCAATCTATAGGGCCATTACAGCATGGAGTAATCTATGCAGCCATTATACTTTTGGAGCAATCTATAGGGCCATTACAGCATGGAGTAATCTATGGAGCCATTATACAGTATGGAGCAATCTATGGGGCCATTATACTTGTGGAGCAATCTATGGGGCCATTACAGCATGGCGCAATCTATGGGGCCATTACGGCATGGAGCAATCTATGGGGCAATTATACAGTATGGAGCAATCTATAGGGCCATTATACTTATGGAGCAATCTATGGGGCCATTAAAGCATGGCGCAATCTATGGGGCCATTATACAGCATGGAGCAATCTATAGGGCCATTATACAGTAGGGAGCAATCTATGGGGCCATTATACAGCATGGGTTAATCTATGGGGCCATTATCCTTATGGAGCAATCTATAGGGCCATTACAGCATGGAGCAATCTATGGGGCCATTATACTTATGGAGCAATCTATAGGGCCATTACAGCATGGAGCAATCTATGGGGCCATTATACAGTAGGGAGCAATCTATGGGGCCATTATACTTATGGAGCAATCTATAGGGCCATTACAGTATGCAACAATCTATGGGGCCATTATACAGCATGGAGCAATCTATGGAGCCATTATACAGCATGGAGCAATCTATGGGGCCATTATACTTATGGAGCAATCTTTAGGGCCATTACAGCATGGAGCAATCTATGGGGCCATTATACTTATGGAGCAATCTATATGGCCATTATACTTATGGAGCAATCTATAGGGCCATTATACTTATGAAGCAATCTATAGGGCCATTATACTTATGGAGCAATCTATGGGGCCATTATACAGTATGGAGCAATCTATAGGGCCATTATGGAGCATGGAGCAATCTATAGGGCCATTACAGCATGGAGCAATCTATGGGGCCATTATACAGTATGGGGCAATCTATGGGGCCATTATACAGTATGGGGCAATCTATGGGGCCATTATACAGTATGGGGCAATCTATGGGGCCATTATAAAGCATGGAGCACTCTATAGGGCCATTACAGCATGGAGTAATCTATGCAGCCATTATACTTTTGGAGCAATCTATAGGGCCATTATACTTATGGAGCAATCTATGGGGCCATTATACTTATGGAGCAATCTATGGGGCCATTACAGCATGGCGCAATTTATGGTGCCATTACCGCATGGAGCAATCTATGGGGCCATTATACTTATGGAGCAATCTATAGGGCCATTAGACTCATGGAGCAATCTATAGGGCCATTATACTTATGGAGCAATCTATGGGGCCATTACAGCATGGCGCAATCTATGGGGCCATAATACAGCATGGAGCAATCTATGGGGCCATTATACAGTAGGGAGCAATCTATGGGGCCATTATACAGCATGGGGTAATCTATGGGGCCATTATACAGCATGGAGCAATCTATGGGGCCATTACAGCATGGAGCAATCTATGGGGCCATTACAGCATGGAGCAATCTATGGGGCCATTATACTTATGGAGCAATCTATAGGGCCATTACAGCATGGAGCAATCTATGGGGCCATTATACAGAAGGGAGCAATCTATGGGGCCATTATACTTATGGAGCAATCTATAGGGCCATTACAGCATGCAGCAGTCTATGGGGCCATTATACAGCAGGGAGCAATCTATGGGGCCATTGTACAGCAGGGAGCAATCTATGGGGCCATTATACAGCATGGGGCAATCTATGGGGCCATTATAAAGCATGGAGCAATCTATAGGGCCATTACAGCATGGAGTAATCTATGCAGCCATTATACTTTTGGAGCAATCTATAGGGCCATTACAGCATGGAGTAATCTATGGAGCCATTATACAGTATGGAGCAATCTATGGGGCCATTATACTTATGGAGCAATCTATGGGGCCATTACAGCATGGCGCAATCTATGGGGCCATTACGGCATGGAGCAATCTATGGGGCAATTATACAGTATGGAGCAATCTATAGGGCCATTATACTTATGGAGCAATCTATGGGGCCATTAAAGCATGGCGCAATCTATGGGGCCATTATACAGCATGGAGCAATCTATAGGGCCATTATACAGTAGGGAGCAATCTATGAGGCCATTATACAGCATGGGTTAATCTATGGGGCCATTATACAGCATGGAGCAATCTATGGGGCCATTATACAGCATGGAGCAATCTATAGGGCCATTACAGCATGGAGCAATCTATGGGGCCATTATACTTATGGAGCAATCTATAGGGCCATTACAGCATGCAGCAATCTATGGGGCCATTATACAGCATGGAGCAATCTATGGAGCCATTATACAGTATGGAGCAATCTATGGGGCCATTATACAGCATGGAGCAATCTATGGGGCCATTACAGCATGGAGCAATCTATAGGGCCATTATACTTATGGAGCAATCTATAGGGCCATTACAGCATGGAGCAATCTATGGGGCCATTACAGCATGGAGCAATCTATGGGGCCATTATACAGCATGGAGCAATCTATGGGACCATTATACAGCATGGAGCAATCTATGGGGCCATTATACAGCATGGATCAATCTATGGGGCCATTATACAGCATGGAGCAATCTATGGGGCCATTATACAGCATGGAGCAATCTATGGGGTCATTATACTTATGGAGCAATCTATAGGGCCATAATACTTATGGAGCAATCTATGGGGCCATTACAGCATGGAGAAATCTATGGGGCCATTATACAGCATGGAGCAATCTAAGGGGCCATTATACAGTAGGGAGCAATCTATGGGGCCATTATACAGCATGGGGCAATCTATGGGGCCATTATACAGCATGGAGCAATCTATGGGGTCATTATCCTTATGGAGCAATCTATGGGGTCATTATCCTTATGGAGTAATCTATAGGGCCATTACAGCATGGAGCAATCTATGGTGCCATTATACTTATGGTGCCATCTATAGGGCCATTACAGCATGGAGCAATCTATGGGGCCATTATACTTATGGAGCAATCTATGGGGCCATTATACTTATGGAGCAATCTATAGGGCCATTATACTTATGGAGCAATCTATGGGGCCATTATACTTATGGAGCAATCTATAGGGCCATTATACTTATGGAGCAATCTATGGCGCAATTACAGCATGGAACAATCTATGGGGCCATTATACTTATGGAGCAATCTATAGGGCCATTACAGCATGGAGCAATCTATGGGGCCATTATACAGTATGGAACAATCTTTGGGGCCATTATACAGTAGGGAGCAATCTATGGGGCCATTATGCAGCATGAAGCAATCTATGGGGCCATTACAGCATGGAGCAATATATGGGGCCATTATACAGTATGGAGCAGTCTATGGGGCCATTATACAGTAGGGAGCAATCTATGGGGCCATTATACAGCAGGGAGCAATCTATAGGGCCATTACAGCATGGGGCAATCTATGGGGCCATTATACTTAAGGAGCAATCTATGGGGCCATTACAGCATGGAGCAATATATGGGGCCATTATACAGTAGGGAGAAATCTATGGGACCATTATACAGCATGGGGCAATCTATGGGGCCATTATACAGCATGGAGCAATCTATGGGGCCATTATACAGTATGGAGCAGTCTATGGGACCATTACAGCATGGAGCAATCTATGGGGCCATTATACTTGTGGAGCAATCTATAGGGCCATTACAGCATGGAGCAATGTATGGGGCCATTATACAGTATGGAGCAGTCTATGGGACCATTACAGCATGGAGCAATCTATGGGGCCATTATACTTGTGGAGCAATCTATAGGGCCATTATAGCATTGAGCAATCTATAGGGCCATTACAGCATGGAGCAATGTATGGAGCCACTATACAGTATGGAGCAATATATGGGGCCATTATACAGTATGGAGCAATATATGAGGCCATTATACAGTATGGAGCACTATATGGGGCCATTATACATTATGCAGCAGCATGTGGGGGCATTATACAGTATGGAGCTATATATGGGGCCATTATACAGTTTGCAGCAGCATCATGTGGGGTCATTATGCAGCATGGAGCAATATATGGGGCCATTATATTATGGAGCAATCTAGGGGGGCATTGTACAGTATGGAGCAATCTATGGTGCCATTACAGTATGGAGCAATCCATGGGGCCATTATGCAGCATGGAGCAAGCTATAGGGCCATTACAGCATGGAGCAAGCTATAGGGCCATTACAGCATAGAGCAAGCTATAGGGCCATTACAGCATAGAGCAAGCTATAGGGCCATTACAGCATAGAGCAAGCTATGGGGCCATTATACAGTATGGAGCAATCTATGGGGCCATTATACAGTATGGAACAATCTATGGGGCCATTATACAGTATGGAGCAATCTATGGGGCCATTATACAGTATGGAGCAATCTATGGGGCCATTATACAGCATGGAACAATCTATGGGGCCATTATACAGTATGGCGCAATCTATGGGGCCATTATACAGTATGGCGCAATCTATAGGGCCATTACAGCATGGAGCAATCTATGGGGCCATTACAGCATGGAGCAATCTATGGGGCCATTACAACATGGAGCAATCTATGGGGCCATTATACAGTATGGAGCAATCTATGGGGCCATTATACAGTATGGAGCAATCTATGGGGCCATTATACAGTATGGAGCAATCTATGGGGCCATTATACAGTATGGAGCAATCTATGGGGCCATTATACAGTATGGAGCAATCTATGGGGCCATCACAGCATGGAGCAATCTATGGGGCCATCACAGCATGGAGCAATCTATGGGGCCATCACAGCATGGAGCAATCTATGGGGCCATCACAGCATGGAGCAATCTATGGGGCCATTACAGCATGGAGCAATCTATGGGGCCATTACAGCATGGAGCAATCTATGGGGCCATTATACAGTATGGAGCAATCTATGGGGCCATCACAGCATGGAGCAATCTATGGGGCCATTACAGTATGGAGCAATCTATGGGGCCATTACAGTATGGAGCAATCTATGGGGCCATTACAGCATGTTGCAATCTATGGGGCCATTATACTTATGGAGCAATCTATAGGGCCATTACAGCATGGAGCAATCTATAGGGCCATTACAGCATGGAGCAATCTATGGGGCCATTATACTTATGGAGCAATCTATGGGGCCATTACAGCATGGAGCAATCTATGGGGCCATTACAGCATGGAGCAATCTATGGGGCCATCACAGCATGGAGCAATCTATGGGGCCATCACAGCATGGAGCAATCTATGGGGCCATCACAGCATGGAGCAATCTATGGGGCCATCACAGCATGGAGCAATGTATAGGGCCATTATACAGTATGGGGTAATCTATGGGGCCATTACAGTATGGAACTATCTATGGGGCCATTACAGGATGGAGCAATCTATGGGGCCATTACAGGATGGAGCAATCTATGGGGCCATTACAGCATGGAGCAATCTATGGGGCCATTACAGCATGGAGCAATCTATGGGGCCATTACAGCATGGAGCTATCTATGGGGCCATTATACCTATGGAGCAATCTATAGGGCCATTACAGTATGGCGCAATCTATAGGGCCATTACGGCATGGAGCAATCTATGGGGCCATTACAGCATGGAGCAATGTATGGAGCCACTATACAGTATGGAGCAATATATGAGGCCATTATACAGTATGGAGCACTATATGGGGCCATTATACATTATGCAGCAGCATGTGGGGGCATTATACAGTATGGAGTTATATATGGGGCCATTATACAGTATGGAGCAATCTATGGGGCCATTATACAGTATGGAGCAATCTATGGGGCCATTATACAGTATGGAGCAATCTATGGGGCCATCACAGCATGGAGCAATCTATGGGGCCATTCCAGCATGGAGCAATGTATGGAGCCACTATACAGTATGGAGCAATATATGAGGCCATTATACAGTATGGAGCACTATATGGGGCCATTATACATTATGCAGCAGCATGTGGGGGCATTATACAGTATGGAGTTATATATGGGGCCATTATACAGTTTGCAGCAGCATCATGTGGGGCCATTATGCAGCATGGAGCAATCTATGGGGCCATTATGCAGCATGGAGCAATCTATGAGGCCATTATGTTGCATGGAACAATATATGAGGCAATTAATGTATGGAGCAATCTATGGGGCCATTACAGTATGGAGCAATCTATGGGGCTATTATACAATATGGAGCAATCTATTGGGCCATTATGCAGCATGGAGCAATCTAGGGGGCCATTATACTTATGGAGCAATCTAGGGGGCCATTATACTTATGGAGCAATCTAGGGGGCCATTACAGCATGGAGCAATCTATGGGGCCAGTATACAGTATGGAGCAATCTATGGGGCCATTACAGCATGGAGCAAGCTATAGGGCCATTACAGCATGGAGCAAGCTATAGGGCCATTACAGCATGGAGCAATCTATGGGGCCATTATACAGTATGGAGCAATCTATGGGGCCATTACAGCATGGAGCAATCTATGGGGCCATTACAGCATGGAGCAATCTATGGGGCCATTATACAGTATGGAGCAATCTATGGGGCCATTATGCAGTATGGAGCCATTATACAGTATGGAGCAATCTATGGGGCCATTATGCAGCATGGAGCAATCTATGGGGCCATTATGCAGCATGGAGCAATCTATGGGGTCATTATGCAGCATGGAGCAATCTATGGGGTCATTATGCAGCATGGAGCAATCTATGGGGCCATTATACAGTATGGAGCAATATATGGGGCCATTATACAGTATGGAGCACTATATGGGGCCATTATACAGTATGGAGCACTATATGGGGCCATTATACAGTATGCAGCATCATGTGGGGCCATTATACAGTATGGAGTTATATATGGGGCCATTATACAGTATGCAGCATCATGTGGGGCCATTATAGTATGGAGCAATCTAGGGGGCCATTATACAGTAGGGAGCAATGTATGGGGCCATTACAGTGTGGAGCAATCTATGGGGCCATTATGCAGCATGGAGCAATCTATGAGGCCATTATGTTGCATGGAACAATCTATGAGGCAATTAATGTATGGAGCAATCTATGGGGCCATTACAGTATGGAGCAATCTAGGGGCTATTATACAATATGGAGCAATCTATGGGGCCATTACAGTATGGAGCAATCTAGGGACTATTATACAATATGGAGCAATCTATGGAGCCATTATACAGTATGGAGCAATCTATGGGGCCATTATACAGCATGGAGCAATCTATGGGGCCATTATGCAGTATGGAGCCATTATACAGTATGGAGCAATCTATGGGGCCATTATGCAGCATGGAGCAATCTATGGGGCCATTATGCAGCATGGAACAATCTATGGGGTCATTATGCAGCATGGAGCAATCTATGGGGTCATTATGCAGCATGGAGCAATCTATGGGGTCATTATGCAGCATGGAGCAATCTATGGGGTCATTATGCAGCATGGAGCAATCTATGAGGCCATTATGTTGCATGGAACAATCTATGAGGCAATTAATGTATGGAGCAATCTATGGGGCCATTACAGTATGGAGCAATCTAGGGGCTATTATACAATATGGAGCAATCTATGGGGCCATTACAGTATGGAGCAATCTAGGGGCTATTATACAATATGGAGCAATCTATGGGGCCATTATGCAGCATGGAGCAATCTATGGGGCCATTTCAGTATGGAACAATCTATGGGGCCCATTATACTGTATGGAGGTTTATGTGGGGCCCATTATTCTGTATGGAGGACTATGTGGGGCCATTATTCTGTATGGAGGACTATGTAGGGCCCATTACATTTTATAGAGGACTTTGTGGTGCCCATAATTCTGTATGGGGGACTATGTGGGGGCCGGGAATTGGATGTTTCGCCCCCAGCAGTTCGCCCCCAGCAATTTGCCCCCGGGTACATTTCGCCCCCGGGTACATTTCGCCCCCGCACAGTTCGCCCCCAGGATGTTTCGCCCCCAGGATGTTTCGCCCCCAGGATGGTTCGCCCCCAGGATGGTTCGCCCCCAGGATGGTTCGCCCCCAGGATGGTTCGCCCCCAGGATGGTTCGCCCCCAGGATGGTTCGCCCCCAGGATGGTTCGCCCCCAGGATGGTTCGCCCCCAGGATGGTTCGCCCCCAGGATGGTTCGCCCCGAACATTTCGCCCCCAGGATGTTTTGTCTCTAGCAATTTGCTCCTGGATCTTTCGCATACGGGAAAGACCTGCCTGAACTGAACTTTGGCAGGTTCGCTTATCACTAATAATACACCATATGAGTCTAAGATATAGAATTCTGATCAAATGAGTTTTTTTTATTCTAAAACATTGTTTTCTAGATAAGTCATTTTACAAACAGACAGGAAAATAGTAGGATTTCATTGGTTACTAAGGAGGTCGAGCCCCCTTGGTAGCAGAACGGATCCTGGCTCCCTGTGATACATTCAGGGCTGCTTGTTCACAGCCCTCTGCAAAGCTCCCCTTCACCCTCCGCTCATGTGCTCTGTCCTGGACAAGAGGAGGGCTCCCCCCCGCCTGTGTAAAGCCGTTACAGGACGGAACACATAGGGGGGGCTCTGCAGAAGGCTGTAAACCAGCAGCCCTTTATACATCATAGGGAATCTATTGTTACGGTAGTTGCATGCTCCTGTGCAGCCACAGCCTCTAGAATCCATCCACAAGTTCTGCTACTAAGGAGAAACAACCTCCTTAGCCACCACTGAAATCCTGCAGCACATGGAGCTTTAACTTGGAGGAGACTTTTCACACAGAAGTGAAGCTGCTGGAAGGTCTCCTTTGGAAATGAATATCATGGGCACAGGTACTATAACAGAACTTATGTTTTTTGGAGAGTTCTGCTTTAACTGTATATATCAAAACTGTTGTAACAAGAAACATAAAAAGGTATAGAGGGGAAGGATTAGAGAAAAAGAGAAAAGACAAATTACAGGTTATAATGCTTGAATGATTTTACAGCTAAAAACACTGCTCTCAAAACATACAATATGTGACCATGAACTAAAATCCAAAGCTGTAGGCAATGCCTCTCAGATAATCCATCACGCTTCTATTATTGAAATCTTGCTCGATACGTTTAACCCTTGCTGAAATTGCAGCATACTTTTTGTTTCTTGCAGCGATGGGATTTCCTGCTATTATCTGAATAATTTCAAAACTATGGAGCTCTTGCTGATGTTTCAGACAGTTAATGAACCGGTATATATTTTGGGAAAGAGTACCACATGTTTCTGGAAAGCTACGGTGCCATCCTTCGACATTATTTGTTCGCTGTTGATCATTCAATGTTCGTTCATACACATTCCAGAGTTGAACTGGAAACAAAGGTGCTTGACGTCCTCTGCGATTCATTCGACCGATATTAGCCGTCTTCAAAATAGTTGGCGATAGGTATTGCTTCTTGTGGAAAGTCAGGATCTTCCACCAATTCTTCAAATGATTGCACAACATTTTGTGGTGGTATAAAGGCCAGGGCAGGTATCATGCGTATCCAACGGGCAAATTCATGGTCACCTTGGTATTGCATCTTGAGTCCTTCATTTTGAACTTTACGCCAAACAGACTGATAGGTGGAAAAAGCAACCAGTCTTCTCAAGGTTGGGGAATTCACTTTCAAATGCCTGTATTGCAGCTAGTTCAAAATCCAACATCAGGTTGTCTGGCTGCCGTCCAGGCTGCAAGTTCTTCAGCTCTTGCAGCAACCTCTGGTATGTAGAACAGCTCTTGTCTGTCAGCAAGGTGCACACTAGCGGAACAACAAGGCCGCTATGGACTACATGGATTGTGTAAAGTTGCTTAAACAAGGCTGGTGTAGTGAAAAACATGCCATCAGCAAACCACTCTTTAGTTTGTGCCAGTAGATGGAGATTGTCTCTTGTTCCAAATATCAACATACGGCTGTGTCCATTTCCTAATTTAAAATGAAAGTATTAGTAGAGGAAATAACAGAAAAAGTGTAACAAGCATCAGACATATACTTTTGGGATGAATTCACAAAAAAAAATATCCTAATCAGAAGCCTCTGTTCATATCTCACATTAAAAACTCACATTTTGCTCCAGATTTTCTGATTTCATAACTGAAGCAAAATCTAGTGTAAAGGGGCCAACCAATACTTTTTGACAACATATATTGTCCCAGTGGAAAATGATATATTTTTATTTAAAAAAAAATTATGCATAATGGAATTGTTTTAATACAATGTTAAATAGTTAAGTAGCTTACCAGAGTCATGCAGAAGGTACTGCTGCTGGACACCATCAATACTGATCTCCTGAAACTCCTGGGGGATAACAAGTTGATCAAGGGTTTGAGGGAACCTTGGAATATTGCCAAGCTGCCTTGCTAATCGTATGGTTCTCTTCAGTGATGCTTTCCTTGGGAGAAGTGCTACAACATTAGAATGGGCTCCTGAAACGACGTCTGTGAGAATCTGTTGTGGTGTCTCCCGTGTTGTCCTTGTCCTGGTCCTGCCACATTAACAAGTCGGATTGCTTCAGGTCTTGCAGCTGGTGCTGCGTGACTGTGAAGATTGACTACTTTCACAACTTTGCCAGATTCTTCATTGGTCCAAACACGTCCCATGCAAGTCGACCGTTTTTCACATACCCAGATGGAATGGACATCATCAGCGGTTTGTTTGGAAAATAAGTAAATGTGATTCTCATGGACCAACTTCCTCCTTCCACGTTTGGACAGAACTGAATTCATAGTTGTAGAAAGTGAATTGATGTGGAAGCGGACTGATTTTTTGTGGCAGTACACTTCTCTCTTTGTGGAGATTTCAGACACTGCTATATTCTGATGTACAAATGGAATAAAAGCTAGTCTAATGTAACTTGCTGGACACCTGACCTGCTACTTGTTACATCTGCAACAAAACTTGCAACAAAGCAGGCCCGTGCTGGGTCAGGTAAAAGTTGAAAATTGTTTTGATTTTAGGCCTCTTGCACACTGTAATTTTAGAGTGGTTTCACACTTGTGTTTGGGGCCGCCAGAGGTCGATCCGCTCTGGATCTGACATCCAGCTGACCCCGGGGCAATGCTGGCAGAATGCTGGCATTCTGCTTGCATTGCCCATAGATGTGAACGGCTGGGTTCCGCGATCTGCAGCCGCCCGTTCGCTTTCGTAATACCGCATTCCGCTATCAGTGTCAGAACAAAAAGAAAAGCATTTTCTTCTTTTCATTCCGCTGCAGGTTAGCGGAACGGCGGCATTACAGAAGCGAACGGGAGGCCTGTAGTACATATGTAGTGGAAGTGTGAAAGCACCCTTATGCTGCCACTGTTTTAGAACTCCAAAGCACGTGCTTTACTAGCATTTTTGAGAGCACTTTTGTGAGCGCTCTCGGTAATGACCCATAAGATACAGGCTATTGATGAACGCTAAGTGCTCAAAAATAGCTCCTGTAATAAAATAAAAAGAGCTGGCCGAAACAACACCTCGCTTTTCCAGCCATTGACTTATATATTCAAAATTGGCAATCTTCTTAGCAATTTTCCAGTGCTTAGCACTTGGGAAAATGCCTACTGTGAAAGAGGTCATAGGGCTAAAACACAAGGCCGAAATTCCCTGCCTAATTTGGGGCCAAAACATCTGGGGGCAAAAAGCTGGGGGCGAAATGTTCGGGGGCGAAACATCCTGGGGGCGAAATGTACCTGGGGGCAAACTGCTGGGGGCGAAACTTCCTAGAACCGTTTGAGGGTACCGTTGAATCGCTCACACAAACCATTGGTTTGGGGATGATACGTGCTCGATACCAGATGCTGCACCTGCATTTTCTTACATAGGTCCTCCATTAAGTAACACATGAACTGGGTCCCCTGGTCGGTAAGCATCTCACTGGGGAAGCCTACTCGCGAGAAGATGGCCAAGAGGGCGTCCGACACCTTATCCGCCCTAATTGAGGACAGGGCTACTGCCTCCGGATACTGGGTAGCATAGTCTATCACAGTAAGGATGAAACGTTTTCCAGAGCTGCTGGGTATGGCCAGTGGTCCCACAATGTCCACAACAATCCTCTGGAAAGGCTCCTCTATCACTGGCAAAGCTATCAGGGGGGGCATTGGGAGCCGGCCCTGACTTTCCCACTCTTTGACACGTGGTACAGGAGTGACAGTAGTTCACCACATCTGTCCTCATTTTGGGCCAATAAAAGTAGTGAGACAGCCGGGCCTTGGTTTTGCTGACCCCCAAGTGTCCAGCAAGTGGAATCTCATGGGCGATCTGCAACAACTCACCCCTGAATTGGTAGGGGACGACCAGCTGTCTTCGCCTCAGCCACTCCTGTTGGGGTGTACAGGGAACTGTCTCCCAGTACAACCTCCTATGGTCCCACAATACCCTCTCCTTATCCGACTCGGAGGTGGGTTTCTCAGCGAGGCTCCTTAACGCCTCTAGGCTAGCATCTGAGTGCAGAGCTGCTTGAAACTCCTGGCTGGAGGAAGCCAGAAGTGAGGTTAAGGCCACGTCCTCACTGGGACCGGCTCTAGGTCCCTAACTGATTCCGTTATTCCTCTGTCCGAGGAGGGTCCAGAAGGCAGGGCGTTACTTGCGTTCTGGGCACTCTGACTGCGGGTAACAGCGGCTATATAGGCCGTCTCCCCGGGGAATAACACCGTCCCATCAGCCTGCGCGGCTATGCGTGCCACTTCCCCATCCTCCCCCATTACCTCAGGCGCAGTGCTACTTATGGGGCAGCTACCATCAGCCAGATCACCGTCTGTTGTGACACTGGTCGCTGGCACAGCACCACCTGCTTCATGGTCCCCGTGCCTCTCTCCATTACCCATAGCACTGACACTTGCTCCTGCTAGGGGATCTTCAGCAATATCACCCTGCAGCGTGACATGGCTGAGTTCTCCTGTACCTTCAAATACATCATCATCAGGTAAAGCTTTGACATTCACATTATCAGCATTAACCTTAACAACTGTATCAGATCGGGCAGGGGTGTCAGGGATATAATAAGCAAATATCCTCCCCAAATCAGATCCCAACAAAACATTTGCAGGCAGGTTTTCAGATACTCCCACTTCCTTCACCCCACTTCCCGCACCCTAATCAATAAAAACCTGGGCAAGGGGCATCGGACACCACCAATCCCGGTGACAGTCAGGGTCTTTCCTGGAATAAGCTCTTCAGCGGACTCCATTTCGGGTCGGATGAGGGTTCGTTCGGCCCCAGTGTCCTTGAGGCCTACAGTGACAGTATCCACCACAGTGACAGACTGCAAGTTTTCACAGGCCCTCCCAACCGGCCCACCCACCAAAAGAATTGATGCATTAGGCCCTGGGACCTTGGATGGGGGGGGTTCTTCCTCTGCTTCTCTGGGCAAGTGGCGCTGAAATGACAAGTCTGGTTGCAGAAATAACACTTGCGGGCATCAGATGCAGGCCGGGCGTTGGTAACGGGGACAAGGCCTCCAGAAGGTCGGATGCTGGGGCAGGGATGGCGGTTGATGGCTTACCCCCTTTCCAGCTGGCAACGCTCGGCTTCCGCACCTCCGGTTGGCCTTGTAGGTGTCTGCGATCTGCGCTGCTTTATTGGCATCTGGTGGCTCCCGATCCATTACCTCAGTCGGACACAGATGCAGGAACTGGTCTTTCACCATCAGGTCCTTTAACTGCTCAAAGGTGGTCGCTGACAGTCCTTGGATCCACTGCTTGAAGTTGGTTCTGAGCCCATGCACCACATCGCTGTAACTGTCGTGCGGTCCACGTTGGAGGTTCCGGAACTTTTTACAGTACACCTCAGGAGTCAGTTGGAACCTCTGGATTAGGGCCTGCTTAATGGCATCATAGTTCCCATCTAGGCCCTGAGGAAGAGCCACAAACACATCCAGAGCTTTGCCTCGCAGCCCTGCAGTTAAGTACCGGGCCCACTGGTCCACAGGCAGCTGGTACTGTCTGCAAGTCTTTTCAAAACCCCTCAGAAAGGTGTCGAGGTCGCTGTCCTTTAACATCACAGGAAAATGCTCTGGACGGGGTTTAAACAGGGTCGCATTGTTGGTCTCACCGTTCCGTGAGGTGGATGGTGAGATCCTGAGCTGGGCCATCTGCAGTTCATGGGCCTTCTGAGCTTGGGCCTGCCGCTCGGCCTCTCTGCCTCTGACTGGGCTTGGGCCTCCGCTCGTCAGCCTCCTGGTGCTGCTGAATTACTTTCAGCCGTCCTTCATGATCCTCTGCAGGAAGTTGCTGTAGAGCCATCTGCAGATAAGGGTCCAGGCTGCCCTGGTCGCTGACGCGGCATGCGTCTACAGGTGGGACCCCTGCAGCAGTACTGTCCATATCTTGGCTGACCCCTGGCCCTGCTGAGGTCTGGAGAAGGGCTTGCTCTGCCTCCAGTTGCGCCAGCGCAGCAGCCATTTGTTCTTTGTTTTTGCTGAGGGGGTCCATGCCTTTGGTTATACATATTCCAATAAGAGTGTCCATTTTGTGCTGGCTGTACCAGAACTCCCCAACAATGACCTTGATCACCAAAATACAAATAGAAAAAACGAAGAAGGGTAGGGGTGACTGCTGCACATACAGTATTGTCTCAGATCTAATAAACACTGAGTTCAATCTTCAAAACTTTTGTGCAGGGTCCAGGTAAGAACCGTGCAAGTTTTTAGTGAGAGGAATGATTGCTCAAACCAGATCACTAATGTCCTATGATCCCACCGCTTGCCACCAATTGTCAGGAAAACTTGGTCAGACCTTGCAGCACTCTGGCACCCCCTTATCCTGCTGGTGAAACACGGTATTGACCGAGGATAAGCAACAGGGCGCAGCTGCTCTCATTTATGTCGACTATTGCGGCACGTGATGTGACAGGATGTATATATACCACCAGTTCCGTCCAGGAACGTATATATACCTCAATCCCACCACCCTCAACCACAATATCACATAAATACACCGTATGCTGCCACCACCGATCTCTTAACAGGTGGATCGGGTACCCGTTCGGTAACGTGAATTAGCGGGTGAGGAACGGGTTTGCTCAACATAGGACAAGAAGAACGAAGCTAGTAAATAATAATTTACTCCTGAAAGTTGGCAGTGTTTGCAAAAGATATACAAGATATTATAAAAGACAATTTACATATATGCACAAAACAGTTATTAAAATAAAAGGGGTAAATAATAGCAAAACCTGCGCCACGAGGAGATGGTCTCAGATTCTGTGGCGGGGACGGCTCCCCGGAAATTAGGTGTGATTCCTCCACGCAGCGAGGAGTGCTTGCATCTGACGTCCCTGGGTCGGAATGAGCCAAGATGGACGTTCTGGTTTTTAGTAAGGAGGCAAAACACTAGGACACACCCATGTTGTTTACCTCACACGGGGGCTCGGTTTTGTGAACCCACCCAGCTGCACAAGACATAAAAATCCTTCATCTTCCATATCTTGGTATGGGGGGGCCCACATCCAAGATGGATACATCATGTTTGCGGTCACCAATATTCACGGAGATTGATATCAAATTTGATATTTCTATGATGTTCAGAAGCTCAGAACCCATTTCCTAGGTTTCTGGTGGTTTCCCAGTTATGAAAGATGCATCATAACTGGAAAAAGGTGAGCATCCCAAAAATGTGGTCCATGTGTTTGTGACAGTCATGTGCATTGTTAACCCCTTAACATTTGACGTACTAATACGCGTCTGTGCCCTGGGACTTAAGAGCCAGACCCGTATTAGTACGTCATGGCGATCGCGCGCGCATACAGGCTGTGCGGGCGCGATCGCCGCCGGGTGTCAACTGATTGTCACAGCTGACACCCGGTACTATGTGCAGGGAGCGGTCACGCACCGCTCCCAGCACATTAACCCCCGCGATGCTGCGATCGAAGTCGATCGCAGCATTGCGGTGGCAAGGGGAGGTGATCGCAGATACTCACCTCCTCTTCCGGCTTCCAGCGCTGTCTGCCGTGGCTTCCAGGATGTTGCCATGATGACCCGATGTTGTCATGACAACATCCGGGTCACCAGACAGCAGGAAGATTTTTTGGACATGCGCAGTGCATCTCCAAAAATCTTCTCCCTGTCCAGCGCTGACAGCCTGCATGACACAGGGATGGTGCTGCATTCCTGTGCCATGCAGGCGATCAGAGAAAAAAAAGTGAAAGTCCCATAGTGGGACAAAGTAATAAAGCATAAAAACTATCAGAAAGTGAAAAAAAAAAAAAAAAAAAAAATTGTAAAAATATATATATAAAAAAATAAAAAAAATAAAAAATAATCCACCAAAAATAAAAATATAATGTACCCATCAATGAATATTATTATATATATAAAAAAAAAAAAAAAAACAATAAAAGTACACATTTGGTATCGCCACGTCCGGAACAACCAGACCTATAAAACTGTCCCACTAGTTAACCCCTTCAGTGAACACGTTAAAAAATAAAAATAAAAAACGAAGCAAAAAACAATGCTTTATCACCATACCGCCAAACAAAAAATGGAATAACACGCGATCAAAAAGACAAATATAAATAAAAATGGTACTGCTGAAAAAGTCATCTCGTCCCGCAAAAAACAAGCTGCCATACAGCTCCATCAGCCAAAAAATAAAAAAGTTATAGCTCTCAGAATAAAGCTATGCTAAAAAATAATTTTTTCTATAAAATTGCTTTTATTATGTAAAAGTGCAAAACATAGAAATACGATATAAATGTGGTACCGCTGTAAACGTACTGACCCAAAGAATAAAGCTGCCTTATCAATTTTACCACACGCGGAACAGAATAAAAAAAAAAAAAAAAAAACAATTCCTGAATTGTTGTTTTTTGTTTATTCTGCCTCCAAAAATCGGAATAGAAAGCGATCAAAAAATGTCACGTGCCTGAAAATGGCACCAATAACAACGTCAACTCATCCCGCAAAAAAAAAGCCGTCAAATGACTGTCTGCCAAAATCTGGAAAAATTATAGCTCTCAAAATATGGCGATGCAAAAACTAGATTTTACAAAAAATGCGTCTTTTAGTGTGTGACAGCTGTCAGTCATAAAAACCCCATATGATTCTGGTATCTCTGTAATCACACCGACCTGAAGAATAAGGTCATCTAATCACTTATACCGCATGAGGAACGGCGTAAAAAATAAACTCTCGAGTTGTGCTAGGGTTAGGGTTGTGCTACGGTTAGGGTTGTGCTACGGTTAGGGTTGTGCTACGGTTAGGGTTGTGATGGGGTTGGGATTTTTTTCAAAAGTAAGAAAAAAAGATGACGATATGGCGACTAGTGTTGAGCGCAAGTGCTCGCTACTTGAGTTTGCATCGGGTGTTCTGGTATGCATTGAGTATCGTGGGTATTTGAGTGACATGCTCGAGTCTCCGCCCCATATGCTTCACGGCCCAAAAAACTTTGCGGGGATTGCCTGCCATGCACGAGCGATCCCTGCATGTTTTTTTTTGGGTGTCTAATAACCGTGAAACATCCGGGCGGGGACTCGAGCATTTCACTCAAGCACACGCAGTACATGGTGCATACCTGAGTACCCGATGCAAACTCAAGTAGCGAGCACTTGCGCTCAAGACTAATGACAACTTATTCAATATGATGACCTAATGTTATCAAATTCTGTGTCGTACCTCCAAATGCAACATGGTGTCCACTAACAAATTGTCGGCTCAAATTGTTAGCGGACACCATGTTGCATTTGGAGAGTCCCTGTGTGCCCAAACATTGGAGCTCCCCCACAAGTGACCCCATTTTGGAAACTAGACCCCCCAAGGCACCTATCTAGATGCATAGTGAGCACTTGGAACCCTTAGGTGCTTCACAAATTGATTCATAAAAATGGAAAAGTATTTTTTTTCCACTTTTTCATTTTTACGAATCAATTTGTGAAGCACCTGGGGGTTCCAACTGCTCACTATGCATCTAGATAGGTGCCTTGGGGGGTCTAGTTTCCAAAATGGGGTCACTTTGTGGGGGAGCTCCAATGTTTGGGCACATCAGGGGCTCTCCAAACACAATATGGCGTCCGCTAATTATTCAAGCAAATTTTACAATCAAAAAGTCAAATGGCGCTCCTTCCCTTCCGAGCCCTGCCGTGAGCCCAAACAGTGTTTTTTCCCCACATATGGGGTATCTGCGTGCCCAGGGAAAATTGCACAACAAATTTTATGTAGATACAAGTCTGTACATCAGTACAGGGGAGAACACAAGAGCGGTGTATGATCCGAGCTGCGGTAATACATTATACCTGTATAACAATTGGCGCAGGCTTTGGCACTTTCCGGTCTCCTTTCAGAGGCTGCCCGTTCTTCTGGGTCATTACTTGCTTGTTGCCATTTCCTAGAGCTTTTCTTGATGTTTTCCCACATGATACAGAACCGCGCACTTTGTCCTGGTGGCTTTTGACAAGTGACTTTACTTTAGGGAAATATAGATCATGTGAGGACGGTTCCTGAGCCAACCATGTGGAGCATCAATGGGCATGAAAGTGAAAGATTGCCAACACCAAAGCTGCAGAGGCAAAAGTCTTCCAATACACAAGGAACAGAATTATGCCCACCTGGATGTCAGGTGTACTAGTAATCCCAGCACCCAACCCTCATGCCCAAAAGGACTACGTCATTTCTGCACTAAAAGTATTTCACGTGTCAAAACCCCACTGAAGTGGCACTTTAACCCCTTACCAACATGATTTGCAGTTACATCATATGCCAGCTCTGACTTCTTGCCTGGAAGATGATGGCTGTGATATTTAGCCATCATCTGCCTTTAATAGCCACATGTAGAGCAGAGCTCCACCTGTTAGAGATGGACAGCAGCATTAACAGCGAACTGAGAAGGGAGTCATGCCATGTGCCCAACTGTGCCCCTGTAACACGATCGTGGGATGCCATCACTGCCAGGAAGGAGTCTGCTGAAAAGACCCATGCCTGTCATGACAGATCTGTGAATGCTGGCTATATACTGCAGTATTGCTGTACATAACACAAGAAACCAGATGATTGCATGTTCACGTCCCCTAAGGCTATGTGCCCACGATGCAGAAATGCTCCGGATTTTTCCTGAGCCTTTCTGCATCTCTCCTGGCAGACAAAACGCATGCGGATTGTACATGCGGATAGTACATGCGTTTTTCCTGCCAGGGACATGCGGATGTGAAGCGTTCTTCACATGCATTTCTGCATGCGGGTTGACAAGCGCTTTTCAAGCGATTTTAGCATCACTTGGAAAGTGCTTGTCAACTTGGTCACACTATATAAATCCATGCAAATGGAGTGTGACCCGAGAGAATGTCAAAAAAATAAAAAATAAATCTATACTTACCTTGCGATGGCCCCCGGAGTCTTGCTTCACTCGGTGCTGACTGCCGGCAGATCGCGGTACAGTGCACTGAAGGACCTGCCGACGTCAGCGTCGCGTGACCAGTCACAAGAATATGACGTCAGCGCAGGTCCTTCAGTCCATCGCGATTTGCCGGCATGAGAGGAGGAGCGCAACGGGGGCTGCCAGAAGGTAAGTATCATATTTATTTTTTATTTTATTCTTTTTTTCACAGTTTCTATGGTACCTGGGTCTGGAGGAGAGTCTTCTCTCCTCTAGACCTCGGTACCATCCGCACATTGGAACACGTGGATTGCGCATCTACAAATACAGTGATGCGTAGTCCATGCGTTCTAATGCAAGTCAATGGCGTATAGCAAATGTGGTGCCAATATTCAAAAAGGGGACAAAAACTGAACTTGGAAATTATAGGCCAGTAAGCTTAACCTCTACTGTGGGTAAAATCCTGTAGGGTTTCCTAAGATATGCTATGATAGAGTATCTGAAGAAGAATAACCTCATGACCCAATATCAACATGGGTTTATGAGGGACCGTTCCTGTCAAACTAATCTGATCAGTTTTTATGAGGAGGCAAGTTCTGGACTGGACCAAGGAAATGCAGTGAATGTTGTGTATATGGACTTTTCAAAAGCTTTTGATACGGTTCCACATAAAAGGTTGATACATAAAATGAGAACATTGGGGATAGGGGAAAATATATGTATGTGGGTTAAGAATTGGCTCAGTGATAGGAAACAAAGGGTGGTTATTAATGGAAAACACTCAGACTGGGTCTCAGTTAACAGTGGGGTACCACAGGGGTCAGTATTGGGCCCCCTTCTTTTTAACATTTATTAATGACCTTGTAGGGGGCATATAGAGTAATATTTTAATATTTGCAGATGACACTAAACTCTGCAGGGTAATCAATACAGAGGAGGACAATTTTATATTACAGGAGGATCTATGTAAACTAGAAGCTTGGGCTGATAAATGGCAAATGAGCTTTAATGGGGATAAATGTAAGGTAATGCACTTGGGCAGAGGAAATAAAATGTATAATTATATACTTAATTGTAAAACACTGTGCAAAACTGGAACTGAAAAAGACCTGGGTGTATTGGTGGACGACAAGCTCACGTTTAGTGGCCAGTGTCAGGCAGCTGCTGCAAAGGCAAATAAAATAATGGGATGCATTAAAAGAGGCATAGATGCTCATGAGGAGAACATAATTTTACCTCTATACAAGTCACTAGTGCGACCACACTTAGAATACTGTGTACTGGTCTCCGGTATATAAGAAAGACATGGC
This sequence comes from Phyllobates terribilis, assembly GCF_046119375.1. Lineage (NCBI taxonomy): Eukaryota > Metazoa > Chordata > Amphibia > Anura > Dendrobatidae > Phyllobates > Phyllobates terribilis. The sequence goes on along the minus strand of NW_027363071.1, from coordinate 531,330 downwards.
TGAACTAGAGCGGGTGCAGAGAAGAGCGACCAAGGTTATTAGAGGACTGGGGGGTCTGCAATACCAAGACAAGTTATTACACTTGGGGTTATTTACTGTGGAAAAAAGAAGGCTTAGAGGTGATCTTATTACTATGTACAAGTATATGAGGGGACAGTACAAAGACCTTTCTACTGATCTTTTTACTCTGAGGCCTGAGACGGGGACAAGGGGGCATCTTCTACGTCTGGAGGAAAGAAGGTTTAATCATAATCACAGACGGGGATTCTTTACTGTAAGAGCAGTGAGACTATGGAACTCTCTGCCGCATGATGTTGTAATGAGTGATTCACTATTAAAATTTAAGAAGGGCATGGATGCCTTTCTTGAAAAGTATAATATTGCAGGTTATAAATACTAGATTCCTTGATAGGGCGTTGATCCAGGGAACTAGTCTGATTGTCGTATGGAGTCGGGAAGGAATTTTTTTCCCCAATGTGGAGCTTGGTGTTTGCCACATGGGTTTTTTTTGCCTTCCTCTGGATCAAGATGTTAGGCTATGGGTTGAACTAGATGGACTTAGTCTTCCTTCAACCTTAAAAACTATGTTACTATATAATGGTGGCGAAAACGCAGCACTTCCGCAAAATAATTGGTAGTGCTGTTTTTTTTTCCGCAATGATAATCCGCAGCGGAAATTTCCACAGCATGTGCACAGCACATGCGGATCATCATTGGGGAACATGGCAGGCCTTCTACCATGCGTTTTTTAAGCATTTCTGCAGCGTTTTTGCCGCTGCGGAAACACTTAAAAAGGAATCGTGGGCACACAGCCTAAGGGGACAAAAAGGAAAAAGTTTAATCTGAACATTCAAATCACTCCTGCCCCTCTATGACCCAATTTAAAATAAAACATATGGGCGTTACTTCTGTAAAAGTCCAATCAAAATATAAAAATAATTAACCTGATCAGTGAACGGCATAAAAACAAAAACCCTCATATGGCTGTATTGACAGAAAAATAAAGCTACTGCTCTTAGAAGAATAAGAAAAATGCAGAGCCGGGAAATAACATGGTCAGGAAGGGGTTAAATTCTGCCACTTCTATAGAAAATTGAACCCATTTCGCTGACTGCCTTCAATGGCAGCCAAATAAGGCAGAGGGTTAGAGGAATACCGACCTTATATTGTAGACTTCTAGGATGCTTAAGAAGTGGACATTCCCTTTAAGCTACATTGTGCAGACAAATCCATGGCAGTGTAGAAGGCCGACAAGATCTCAGTGGAAAGGCTGCAGGTTTGCGTCTGCATTAGGCAAGTTATAGAGGTAGAAGTGTTGGGACCTTGTTGCTGTGCAGGTAGAATCTGGAGCCTCGGCACCGTCCTGCGGAGCCCATACTACAGGGAGGAGGAGCAGCGCCATGTGTAGTAATCTGAGCAGGATAGTCAGTGTTCAGCCAGCACTGATGGAGACTGACACCCCAACTCATTACCCAATACATGACCGGCTTAAAGACCCTCTCCCATCAGAGCTTATCCTCTTACTATATTGTAATCAGATTATACAGCACTGCACTTACAGCTGCTCATTATACCTTTCTACTGGGCTAATTATTCTCTTTTCTCTGCTCTATGTAGAATTAGCTGGGTCCCCTCCTGACCCAGCCGCTCTCATCCCCCTGCCAGGGACTTTTGCAGTGACTTATGACTCCTACAAGGAAAACTGACCTCCTGTTTCTACATACAGCTTATAAATATTAGCAAAAATGTCCAATCACATTGTAAATATAACGACATCCAAAAATGTGTGCGTCCAATGGACATTCCACACGGACAGTGTAGAGCAGGGGTCTCAAACTCGGCTGGGTATATGGGCCGCATATGGAAAAAATTGGAATTTGGGGGGCCGCATTCTTTGCAGGTCAAAGTGACATTTTTAGTGATGCCATTTTTTTTGTATACACCGTCTGAACATTTTTGCTGTGTTTATTTTATTTTTTTATAGCTTGGGTCGTTACGGATGTGGCGATAATAAATGTGCACTTTTTGTGTTTACTTTAGTTTATATATTTAGTTTATATATAAAGCAGCATTTTTAGTGGCAAAATATTTTTTCATGCTTTATTTTTATTTTTACAATTTTGTTTCCCTCTTTTGGCCACAGAGTAATATAGTTTCAGAATTAGCACCATATATAGTAATTCTGGCAAACATCTAGTAATTTGCCCCATCCTGGTCCCCATCTTGAAGTAACGTGCCCCATCCTGGTGGTCCCCATCTTGCAGTAACGTGGCCCATCCTGGTGGTCCCCATCTTGCAGTAACGTGGCCCATCCTGGTGGTCCCCATCTTGAAGTAACGTGCCCCATCCTGGTGGTCCCCATCTTGCAGTAATGTGGCCCATCCTGGTGGTCCCCATCTTGCAGTAATGTGGCCCATCCTGGTGGTCCCCATCTTGCAGTAATGTGGCCCATCCTGGTGGTCCCCATCTTGCAGTAATGTGGCCCATCCTGGTGGTCCCCATCTTGCAGTAATGTGGCCCATCCTGGTGGTCCCCATCTTGCAGTAATGTGGCCCATCCTGGTGGTCCCCATCTTGCAGTAATGTGGCCCATCCTGGTGGTCCCCATCTTGCAGTAATGTGGCCCATCCTGGTGGTCCCCATCTTGCAGTAATGTGGCCCATCCTGGTGGTCCCCATCTTGCAGTAATGTGGCCCATCCTGGTGGTCCCCATCTTGCAGTAATATGCCCATCCTGGTGGTCCCCATCTTGCAGTAATGTGCCCCATCCTGGTGGTCCCCATCTTGCAGTAATGTGGCCCCCATCTTGCAGTAATGTGGCCCATCCTGGTGGTCCCCATCTTGCAGTAATGTGGCCCATCCTGGTAGTCCTCATCTTGCAGTAATGTGGCCCATCTTGGTAGTCCCCATCTTGTAGTAATATGCCCCATCCTGGTGGTCCCCATCTTGTAGTAATGTGCCCCATTCTTGTCCCCACCTTGTAGTAATGTGCCCCATCCTAGTGGTCCCCATCTTGTAGTAATGTGCCCCATCCTGGTGGTCCCCATCTTGTAGTAATATGCCCCATCCTGGTGGTCTCCATCTTGTAGTAATATGCCCCATCCTGGTGGTCCCCATCTTGCAGTAATATGCCCCATCCTGGTGGTCCCCATCTTGTAGTAAAATGCCCCATCCTGGTGGTCCCCATCTTGCAGTAATATGCCCCATCCTGGTGGTCCCCATCTTGTAGTAATATGCCCCATCCTGGTGGTCCCCATCTTGCAGTAATATGCCCCATACTTGTGGTCCCCATCTTGCAGTAATATGCCCCATACTTGTGGTCCCCATCTTGCAGTAATATGCCCCATCCTTGTGGTCCCCATCTTGTAGAATTGTCCTCTGCGCTGTTCTTCACACACATAAAAAAGTAAAAAAAAAAAAAAGATTCCTTTCACCTGTCCTCCGTTCCCTCTGCTTCCTTTGTGCACATGTGGCCCGCGGGCCGCATGTTTGAGACCTGTGGTGTAGACGGTTATGTAAAAGAATGGGAAGCCACTAGGTGGCAGCACAACGTCACATAACAGGATTTTTTATCCAGATGGCTGTGAATCTACTAGTCATTAGGTTACCTGACTCAAGTAATCATTCATAGATCCCAACAGCCAAATGTAGATGTATTGAAGTAGAACAGTGAGAGCAGAACCAGTTAGGCTTGTATTTTACCAGTGAGATTCAAAGACACAATTTAAACTTCCTTGACATTACAATAATAAATACCAACCAAGGCCGGTTACCACAACACTGAAAACTGACAGCCACAAGTGGGTTACTATCCTGGCAGAGCTACCATCCGGCTCCCCTACGTAGAGGAATACCGAAAAGCCAATATATACGCCTAAGGAGAAATTGCTCAACGGTGAATGAGTACATGATAAAATCGAGGGAATTACAAAAACGCTTCCTACAAAAGGGATATCCTAAAAAAGTGCTAGGCCAACGCCCTTACAAGAGACAGAAATTCTCTATTGACCCCTAAAGCACGAGAACAACAAGATAATGAGATCCATCTAATAGGAACCTACGACGACCGAAATCAGGGGGTGATGAACATACTCTATGATCTTTGGGCAATTTTGAGATCAGATAAAGATCTGCAAGATGTGGTCCCTGAGAGCCCCAGGGTCACATACAGGAGAGGCAGGAACCTTAGAGATCACCTTGTGCGCAGCCACTTTGTGGAGGACAACACGGGCAAAACAACGTGGCTGAGCAGTGACACCACGGGGACTTATAGATGTGGTGACTGCAAAGCCTGCAAATACATCTGTAAAAGCAAGAAATGGATCAGTGCCACAACCAAACTAGAAGACCAAAATCACGAATTCACAAACTGCAAGACGCAAGGAGTAATCTATATGGCAACTTGCCAATGTCCGATGAACTACATCGGCAAAACCAAAAGAGTTCCGGAGACGGATATTGCACCATATCGGTTATGTCAGACGTAGGGAGGACACAACTCTCTCGAGACACATGCTTGAGAAACACACCTTGGACCCGTTTTCTTTATACTTTCAAGCCATTGAAGTAGTATGCCCCCCCGAGAGGAGGTAATTGGGACCAACTGCTGCTTCAGAAAGAAAGTAGATGGATCCATAGAATGAAATCCTATAACCCACACTACACAAATGAAACATTGTCCTTCTCATGTTTCATTGACACATAATAACATTTTCACCCCCAATGAAACCTCTTGAACCTCGCTAGACCTAAAACCTCTCTAAAATATAATATGTAGAATCCAGTCCATGTTCTTCATAATGGATATTGGTCCACATAACTATCAAATCAGCGCCATATAGGACCAAAACTATTAAAGTTATTATACTTTAAAATCACAAAATGACCTCTTGAACAAATTGAACTTTGATAACAATTGGACAAATTTCATCAGAATTTCTTCCTTTGTTTTTATATTATAAAATACTCATCTGAAGACTTAATAATACAGATACATCGATACAATCAGACACACTGATACAATCAGAATAAAAGTCATCCCAATGTCTATTATTATGGACATATTGATACGATCAAAGGAAATGAACTTTGAGGAAATAGACGTCCGCAAGCGTTTGCTGGTGCAGAAGCAGTGACATAGCCAGATGGCATTGGTCACGATGAAAGGAAGTTCTGCATCGATGTAAGTGTAGGTGGGACGAGGTAGCACATGAAACAGGCAGATCTGTCTGTAAACAAAACAAATGACAAACTACGAACAAACACTATTAACAACTCATATCGCAACAAACTCGTAGAGACGACATTATAAGATGCAATGCAATATACCAGTCTCCTTCCCTAGATATAAAAGACATTAATACTGTGAGATCGCAGTGCAGCCAAGACCTCTCTGTGAGAAAAAGATCCTACTGGAAGAATGAGACGAGTCCCTGCATGATTATATGATCGCAACATGATACGCCTGCAACGCACCCGAGTCACTCGATTGGCTGACAGAAGGGGGGCGCACAAGAGGTGGCACCAACTTTCCTATAAAGTCACGCTGGTTTAGCCGCCAGACGCTGCCGGCAACCCTGCCGATAAGTTTATTACAAAACCATCGTACTATCAAACCAAAAAAAGATCATAGACTGTGAGCCCCTGATGACCATGAGAGTCTCATAAGAATGATGAAACGCGTAGGGCTGAGCATTTCTATAGAAAGTCCTACAAGAGATGATTAGCCAGGCTACCTCAATATAAAGCTCCTAGATCAGGAGAAACAAGCACCGCACCGGTATATGACGGCAGCACTATAAAGCCGTTCTGAAGAGAATAGCACAGGACATGGTAAAATGAAGATTATTAATGCCATTATCAGACTGCAGACTCACAATGAGGAGAAATGAGATGGCATGATTTCTAATAGCCAGAGGCTAAATTGAAAAGGGAGTTATAAATATAAATAAAGAGATACCCCTAGGAATTGTGACTAATCCCTGGCCTCCCAACAAGACAATATATATAAATGGTTAGCCGGTGAGATAAATTAAAACCATACACAATAGTCCTATGTTTAGGATAATTTTAGGAAATTTGTCACGGATTTTGGACACTTAAAAAAAAATTCTTTTTAAAATATTGAATAAAGGTTATTTTTTATATTTTACTCCCATTGGATTTGACTGAAATACTGCAGAATTATCTTGGAGCATATTTATACTATATAAAACAGTGAGGGGTCAATATTGGTTTAGTAGTTTCCATATTACTCTGGATAGGCTTCTCAGTGTCTCCGGGATGACAGGCTGGATGGCAGCGTTCTGCTACGATCCAGCCTGCCATCTCAATGTAGCAGAGCTGGAGCCGTCGTGGGAACCATGGAAAGGTAAAGATGAGGTTTGTTAATTATTTTACTTCTATTGCAGGAGACATTGGCTTCAGCTGGAATGGGCGTGATGGTAAGTATGGTTTAATTTAGGATATTAAAGTATTGTGTGTTTATTTCAATTAAAAGATTTTATTCTGGGTGTTGGTGTTTTATTCACTTTCACTATGGGGTTAGTAATGGGCGCGTCTTATAGACACCTCCTCATTACTAACCTGGGCTTGATGTCAGCTGGCATTATAAGCCGACATCAACCCCAGCCCTATTACTCCAGTGCCACCGCTACAGGGCAGTGGGAGAGCGAGGCTAAGTGCCAGAATTGGCGTATCCTATGGATGTGTCATTTCTCGGGCGGCTGACGTCTGGTGTTTCTAGCCTGTGAGGCGGCCAATATTCATGGCACCCTTCCTGGGCTATTAATATCAGCCCCCAGCTGTCTGCCTAGCCTTTGCTAGCTATTAAAATAGGGGGAACCCACGTCATTTTTTTTTGGGTCCCCCATTTAAAGATGGCGGATACACAGGTGCAAAATACTGATGAAACAATCACTCACAACCTACAATTTCATGGAGGGGGTGACTGCCTAGTATTAGAATTGCACAAAGATAGGCTTGTATAGGGTGCTGTTCACACTAGGGTAGTGCACAGCATCCGGCCCTGGGCACGGAGCGGGTCTGGGCCATGGCTGCACCCCATCGACAACATAGGACCCGGCTCCGAGTCCCCCATCCCCCAGGGTAGGGCTTCCAGCGTCACACATCTGCTATCTTTATGTGGGTCTGCTGCATCCTAGTAGTGCATTTGGCTTTGAAGATCAGGCCAGGTAAACACTGCTGCCCTTTCCTCACCCCCAGCATAGTGAGCGGGGGTGAGGAGCAAGGGGGAATGTGTGTGTGGAAATATAAGGAACAGGGGGGTAATGTGTCAGGAGACAGAGTAGGGGGAGAAAAGTTTGTGCGGGCACATAATAGAGACTGGGTAATGTGGAGAAAGGGTTAACATGAAGAGACAGTGTGAGGGCATACCAAAGAGGAGACAGTACATGTACTGATGATGTTGTACTGTACTGATGAGGGTTGTGATGCTGTATTTCTGCATACTGCTGATAGTTCTATTGATGTCTTTTTGTGCAGCTATTGGTTCTGATCCTGTACACAAGGAACAGTCCATAACTTGTAAGATTACATGATACATGGCCATGTTAATAAAGTGTTGTGCTGTCTGAGAAGAGTTACTGTTTTTATTTGTTTTAGGAAAATTAAAGGGTTTGTTCAAGTTTGTGATGAAAGTCTGCAATCACTGACAGCACACCTCTGAATTCTCATCGTGCGCATGTGCACTGCATGCGGTCAGGATTCTCTGGTGCTAGTGGTGAGAGCAGGAAGTCTTGAAACCACAATTATGCGAATTGCATACACATGATCACATGCCGACTAGACATGCATGGCCTCATTCTATACAAATTACTTGAGTGAGGCTGGTCACGTTTAGTTGGAATGTGGCCAGAAGTATGAAAATCTCATACTTGCATGCACATGACCTTTCAGGATTCTCCTGTACTGGAGGAAAGGTGAAAGTGTGCAGTGCATGCGCTGCGAGTATTCAGAAGTCTGCAGTCACCTAGAGTTCTTCCGACTTTAATCACAAACCTGCACAACCCTTTTAATTATACAATTAAGTACTGTAGCATGCCCAATCCTAAGAGCGTGTAATATACTCAATGTCAGGATTCAGCTCTGCTAGCTGGGTCCAGCAGACACCACATGACCACTCGTATGTGATTTTCATACTTACGGTTATGTGACAACTAGCCTTTAATCCTGCTTCTCTTTATGAAATAGGAGCTGTAGTTTTTGACTGAAATTGAGAGAATTAGGAAGAGTAGCTAGTCACGTGACTGTCAAAAAGCAAATCGTATATGAGCGGTCACATGACTACTATTCAAACTGCATGAGCGGTGTGTGTGGGGGGCGCCAAACTGAATTCCTGCTCCGGGTGCCGGAAAACAGATCTGCCTCTGTGCTAAGCTTGCAGATATGGTCAGAAGGTTCTGTAAGACATTGCACTATAGATCAGATATTCTTCCAGAAACAAACCGCCTGGAAGCCTCCTTGTCAGATTTATGCTTAAGAACTAATTATATTTTACTTTAAATATTTCTAATAAAGAAAATAATCAATACAGTAATTATAATCCATAATTTTCCAATATGTTCTATTACTTGTGATACGTCTGATATAGTCTAGCTTTATTAAATCATGTTTTCTTTCTGTAAAGGAAATCGAGGCTGAGCCTGCAGATATTGTTAGAAAGTTCTGTACCATGTTATTCTATAGATAAAATGTACTCACAGAAACCAGGTGTCTGGAGGTCTCCTGCAACAGACTTATCCTTGAGAACTAAGAATTGTAATGTTTAATCTGAACATGCATGGAAACTTTGTTACTGTGAGCCAGAACTTTGGTTTAGATACTGCACTCTTCTGTAACAGAGTAGGTCCCTCTCTCATTCATAGGGGTCCTGTATACACAATTTATGTCTCCTCTCCATCTCTGAACTGTAACTATTATTCAAAATACATTTTTCTCTCATTCTAATCACCTGTGAATATGGATGTTTTGCTTGGAATACAGATTTCCATGTCATTTCATTATATTGTCTGGGCGTGCGTGGAAACTCCATGCAGGAGAGAAATTTACATTTAAATATTTCATCCTTTTGCAAGAAGGCCGACCCACTCCTCATTCCTAGAGGTTTCTGTAGAAGTGTTTTTATATCTTAGCCTTATCTATACCTTTCTTAATTGTAAGTTTATTCTAAATTAACCTCCATTTTATTCAATTACCTATGAAGACCTGGTTTGTCCAGAAGTCTGCACCGACTTCTGCTCTCAAGCTCATCCAGTGGCCAGTATCATTATGGTATGGCATCCAGTGGCCAGTATCATTATGGTATGGCATCCAGCGGCCAGTATCGTTATGGTATGGCATCCAGCGGCCAGTATCGTTATGGTATGGCATCCAGCGGCCAGTATCGTTATGGTATGGCATCCAGCGGCCAGTATCGTTATGGTATGGCATCCAGCGGCCAGTATCGTTATGGTATGGCATCCAGCGGCCAGTATCGTTATGGTATGGCATCCAGTGGCCAGTATCATTATGGTATGGCATCCAGTGGCCGGTATCATTATGGTATGGCATCCAGCGGCCGGTATCATTATGGTATGGCATCCAGCGGCCGGTATCATTATGGTATGGCATCCAGCGGCCGGTATCATTATGGTATGGCATCCAGCGGCCGGTATCATTATGGTATGGCATCCAGTGGCCGGTATCATTATGGTATGGCATCCAGTGGCCGGTATCATTATGGTATGGCATCCAGTGGCCGGTATCATTATGGTATGGCATCCAGTGGCCGGTATCATTATGGTATGGCATCCAGTGGCCAGTATCATTATGGTATGGCATCCAGTGGCCAGTATCATTATGGTATGGCATCCAGTGGCCAGTATCATTATGGTATGGCATCCAGTGGCCAGTATCATTATGGTATGGCATCCAGTGGCCAGTATCATTATGGTATGGCATCCAGTGGCCAGTATCATTATGGTATGGCATCCAGTGGCCAGTATCATTATGGTATGGCATCCAGCGGCCAGTATCATTATGGTATGGCATCCAGCGGCCAGTATCATTATGGTATGGCATCCAGCGGCCAGTATCATTATGGTATGGCATCCAGCGGCCAGTATCATTATGGTACGGCATCCAGTGGCCAGTATCATTATGGTATGGCATCCAGCGGCCAGTATCATTATGGTATGGCATCCAGCGGCCAGTATCATTATGGTACGGCATCCAGTGGCCAGTATCATTATGGTATGGCATCCAGTAGCCAGTATCATTATAATACACACTATAAGCCTCCCAATTGGCATCAAGATAACAGAACAGTAGTGTTGCGCAGACGTGCTTGGATAAGGTGTCATCTGAGCATGCTCGGGTGCTAACAGATTATCTTTTGCGTGCTCTAATAATATGTTCACGTCGCCGCGGCTGCACACAAACTGGCAAGCCCTGCACGTATTGCGGCGGTCTAACAGCCGTGAGACATGCAGCCGCGGTGACGCAAACATATTTTTCAAGCACGCCGAAGATACTCTTAGCACCCGAGAATACTCGGATAACGCCTTATCGGAGCACGTTAGCTTATCACTACAGAAGAGATCTGAACAGTGCTCAGGATTCTGCTCACCTAGCACCCTGCCGAGAATAATAAATGCCTGTAGCCAATTTCCAAAAGTCCCTCCTACATTGCTCACCCTCCACCTCCCTATGCTTTTTCCCTGCTCCCACATTTCAGTGACGAAACACTCAAGTGGCAGTAAAGTAGATATAGCTGCAGTTTTCCTTTTCCAAATATTTTTAACTTCCATTTTTTAAATGAGGCCCTAATGGTCCTTGAAAGCATACACACACGCTCCCAAGTCAGACTTTGTTGCAGACGGACAAGCCTATTTTTGGTAACAGTCTCTGCTGCCACTGGCCAAGTCCCAACACATCCTTCTCCATCATCAACCCTAACAGACCATGCTGCTACAGGCCCCTCACACTGTGGTCCCAACTGCAACACCCGGTGGCCTAAAAGATGTACCCAGGTCACCGTACGTGAGGTGTGAAAGCGTGTAACTGGCATGTCTCACCGGAGGTCATCACCACAACCCACTAATGGTCCATCCTAACTGACTCTGGGCACTCTGAGGACCTGATGCAAAGTATCTTCAGGATTAACGACCTCTGATGAAGCCTGCAATAATGAAAAATAATAATAATAAAAAAGTAAACGCTGCATTGCACCGAATGACCAGCAGGTGGCAACGAAGTCACAACATTAACTAGCCCCCTATTGTAGAAAACCTAAAACACCATCAGGAGGTGCTGAGGCTTCATGAGAACGCGCCAACCCCAAACTTAAAAGGCTTTTCCACTATTCAGACAACTTCTCAATCACTGTTTCCCCTGAGTAAAATAATAACTATTCTACTCTGTGCCATTCCAGCAGTGTCAGCACTGGCTCTCCCGGGGTCCGCGATCCCTGCGGCCAATCAGAGGTGTCTGCACTCTCTCGTACTTTGGAGGAATTGACCGCTGCAGCTGCTCTCCCACTTCCTCCAGATGTCAATGATGTCTGTAGGAGAGGAAAGTGAAGCCAGCGCTGAATGTCACGCCAAAGATGGCTGCCCTCCTATTATATAAATCTCACTAGAACTCCACCACCAGCCTATCACATTCCTAGTTCCACATCCAACCTCCATATCAAACCCTGTAATAAACCCTTCATTACCTGGTCTTGTCAGGACCTCAATAAACCCAGCCTTTTTGAGGCCTAGTTCTGTACGGCCATTAATAATGCACTGGTGTAAATAATGTGTGTGAGGTAAATTGTGTGGAAAACCGGATTGTAATCAAGCAATGATTTCTTCAATTGGACTGCAATGTCCTGAACCATACGACTTGTACCAGTCATGTGACTTATGCTGCCCCAGGACTACAGCCATATTGGCCAAAGCTGTGATATCACAGAGGCACATACCAGCATGTGGAAGCATGGCGACATAGCGATGACATCACAATGGCAGGTGCCGGAATGTGGATTCTATGACATAGCGATGACATCACAATGGCAGGTGCCGGAATGTGGAATCCATGACAGCGATGACATCACAATGGCAGGTGCCGGAATGTGGAATCTATGACAGCGATGACATCACAATGGCAGGTGTCGGAATGTGGATTCTATGACATAGCGATGACATCACAATGGCAGGTGTCGGAATGTGGAATCTATGACAACGATGACATCACAATGGCAGGTGTCGGAATGTGGAATCTATGACATAGCGATGACATCACAATGGCAGGCGCCTATATACACAGGAGCGCAGGTGAGGAGACACACGGGAGCTCACAAACCACAAGGAAGGCAAGAAGAATCGATTGGAGAACAGGGACAGGAGAAGCCAAGAAGAACAGAATAACCCGCTTCTTAGCCTTCACTGAGCCATGACGAGACTGAGCGGATGGAAGCGGAGGAGGAGACCCAGGACCCCGTCACATCCACCTGACTGATGAGAAAGGTGAGAAATTATGTAGATTATGTAGCAGCATTACAACTATTCTCGTTACCCATAGCAACCAGTCAGAGCTCAGCTTTTATTAAAGGGGTATTCCCATCTCCAAAATCCTCTCCCAATATGTAGTAGGTGTAATAATTATAATAATATTAGATATCCATGCTTACAACCACCAGTTATCTAGTTGCTAGTGGTCGTAACCATGGATACCTAAGGTCCTGCAATGCCTGCACATGAGGGAAGAGACACAGCGAAGCAGAAAAACTATTCTACATTTCTAATTGAGGTTTTTTCTAATATTATTATTACACCTACTACATATTGGGATAGGATCTTGGAGATGGGAATACCTTTTTAATCTCTGATTGCTATGGGTAACTAGGAGAGTTTGTTGCTCAGCTTTGATAAGGGATGACAGATTTTACTAGACTAAGTGGATATCATTGGTGCTACCAGTGCAGCTGCACAGGGGGCTAATAGGTTAGGGGGTCACTCACCTTCATTTTGTTAATTCTGTGTATTGCTGTAGCAGTGCTGTGCGCGTATATTGATGCTGTGGGGCAGGGGCGTACATAGAAATCATCGGGGCCCATAGCAGAAGTTTGAGTTGAGGCCTCCCCCTTCAAAAGATATTTTTAAAAAAATTATATTTGTCAGTGTCACAACTTTCCAGCCTTTACATAGTAATTTTCCCCCTGCTGAAGTCCTAGATTCCCCTCTCATTGCCACCATAACGTATGATGCCAACAAAAGTGCCCCCCAAACACAGTATGATACCCCCCATGGTGAATTCCTCTACCTTAGCCTCCACATGTACAGTAGGGTCATCAAGCTATGCCCCCCCTCAACTCCCAAGGCAAAGTAAGGTGACCACAACACAGCAATCCCCCAACTGTGACCCCCACACAGCCCTCCATGTAGAGTAATGGGCCTACATACAGTATAATGGCCCCACACTGTATAATAGTCTGCACTAGCCCTCCAAACAGTATGATGGACACCACATAGGTCAGAGTAATATTCAGCTCACCCTTGAAGGATTCCCAGTGGGTTCCATATAACGAAGCACAGGATCCAGTCTCTGCCAGATGTAGAAGCAAGGTGCATCCAAATCCAGTACAAAAAAAGTCTTTATAAGAACGATTGAAACAATGGCATTGTTGTGACACACCATTTAGGTGTAGTTGGGGGTTTGGAAGGTGCACAAAATATGAGTCTAAGAACATGCAGAGTGTTTGAAACGCGTTCGGTGTTGCACATTTTCTACACCTTCCAAACCCCCAACTACAGCTAAATGGTGTCACAACAATCCATTTGTTTTTTTACTGGAGCTGGATATTCACTTCAATCCAAGCATGATGGACCCCACACAAACCTTAACACTGTATAATTGCTTGCATACTGTATAATGGCCCCACACAACCCTTCAAATATTATAATGGCCCCCCATAGTATAACACGCCACCATAATCCTCCATACAATAAAATACTCACTATAGTGCTCCACAGAGCATAATTCACTTCCCCATGGTCCTCCTCACAGAATAATACACTCCCCATGGTCCTCCACACAGTAATATGCACCCCCCCATAGGGTGAAACGCAAACCCCCGCCCATAGGGTAAAACACAACCCCACCCCCCATAGGGTAAAACGCAGCCCACAGTTTTCCAGTATTATGGGCACCACGTACTCACTGATTTTTTTTAAGAAAAATACAATACTCACCGCTCCTTGTTCCCCCACTGCTTCAGTCTCTGCAGCGCATATACTCACCTCAGCAGCTACACTATCTGACACAGCATGGAGTGCGATGAAGTGTCGTCATCGTGCCCGCTGTGTCAGATGCAGGAGGGAGGGAGCATTAAATGTTGCCGTTCAGTCAATACCATGGTTAATCACTAACAGGGGCATTTAAGTGTCCTGGTAGCTACTTCACTCATGTACCTCTTCCCATCGCCCCATAGAAGTGATTGCCGAAGATTTACCATGGCAGTCAGGGGCCTTAAAGAAGGATTCAATCACTGCCATCTTAGTACTCCTATAAAGCTCGGCTTCACAAGAGAATGTCAATTAAACTACATGCATATACTGCAATAATACAAAATTACAAAATATAGTATAAGGGGTTAAATGATCACAAGTCCACTAAGTTAACTTAAAAATAAAGTAAAAATTGAAAAAGTTTTGAAAAATATGAACGTTTAAATTATACTTCAACCGTTATGTTAAAATACCCCCCAAAACATAAAATGAAATGCTCTTCTTCACAAAAAAACACAATCAAAAGCAATGACATTTAATGCAACCCAAAAAGGTATCAAAAACGGATCAATTCACTTGTATTGAGAGAGGCCGAACACATCCAGTCGGCACGTGATAGCGTGTATGCAAATTGCAATCTTGCGGCGCCAGTACTAGAGAAATTCTGTCCGCTCGCACACTGTGCACTTTAAGGAGCCACAAGTCTGACTGCAGATGGCGCCCCAAACCTGGGCAAACCTTTTAATATACCCCAAAATTGTATCAATAAAAGCTACGCAAAATCACACCGTCACAAAGGTCCATCAACAGAAAAAAAAAATGTAAAGGTCTCAGAATATGGTGACCCAAACCAATTTCTTTAGTGTTGTTACATAGTTGTTTAACCACCGTGGGAGATAAAACACCTTGAGTTTGGTATTGCGGTTATCTCAATGACCTGGAGAATTATATTATAATCTAAAAACAAATCCTTACAAGACAATAGTGGAATTGCTTTTATCTCATTATTTCATCCCAACACAGATTTTGTTTCTCTCCACATTTCAGACATATGATAAATATATAGTTGTATAGTTTGTTTTTATCTTAGTGGTGAAAACATTTTATTTTGTTTCATTTTGCAACAAAGAAAATAACTCGTTTCCCACTATTTTCTGTGGCCAAATATTTTCCTATTGGTAAAGCAAAATGAGGATTTAGTTTGTGTGAGTGAAGCTCATGTTTTTATTGACAAAAGATTGGAGAACAAAGAAGATTTTGATTCTTTTTTAAAATCATTATTTGGGTATGTTATATGGTTATTAAAGGGGTAAATACTTGTTATGGTGCTAATATTATGGGTTCAATAATTTAACGTTTTATATGGCGAATTGATTAAATGCTACTTCCGCGTCTTAAATTTTTATACCTTTGAAATCGGATCGGGGCCCGTCTGCCCACCGGGACAGGTGATCGGGGCCCGTCTGCCCACCGGGACAGGTGATCGGGGCCCGTCTGCCCACCGGGACAGGTGATCGGGGCCCGTCTGCCCACCGGGACAGGTGATCGGGGCCCGTCTGCCCACCGGGACAGGTGATCGGGGCCCGTCTGCCCACCGGGACAGGTGATCGGGGCCCGTCTGCCCACCGGGACAGGTGATCGGGGCCCGTCTGCCCACCGGGACAGGTGATCGGGGCCCGTCTGCCCACCGGGACAGGTGATCGGGGCCCGTCTGCCCACCGGGACAGGTGATCGGGGCCCGTCTGCCCACCGGGACAGGTGATCGGGGCCCGTCTGCCCACCGGGACAGGTGATCGGGGCCCGTCTGCCCACCGGGACAGGTGATCGGGGCCCGTCTGCCCACCGGGACAGGTGATCGGGGCCCGTCTGCCCACCGGGACAGGTGATCGGGGCCCGTCTGCCCACCGGGACAGGTGATCGGGGCCCGTCTGCCCACCGGGACAGGTGATCGGGGCCCGTCTGCCCACCGGGACAGGTGATCGGGGCCCGTCTGCCCACCGGGACAGGTGATCGGGGCCCGTCTGCCCACCGGGACAGGTGATCGGGGCCCGTCTGCCCACCGGGACAGGTGATCGGGGCCCGTCTGCCCACCGGGACAGGTGATCGGGGCCCGTCTGCCCACCGGGACAGGTGATCGGGGCCCGTCTGCCCACCGGGACAGGTGATCGGGGCCCGTCTGCCCACCGGGACAGGTGATCGGGGCCCGTCTGCCCACCGGGACAGGTGATCGGGGCCCGTCTGCCCACCGGGACAGGTGATCGGGGCCCGTCTGCCCACCGGGACAGGTGATCGGGGCCCGTCTGCCCACCGGGACAGGTGATCGGGGCCCGTCTGCCCACCGGGACAGGTGATCGGGGCCCGTCTGCCCACCGGGACAGGTGATCGGGGCCCGTCTGCCCACCGGGACAGGTGATCGGGGCCCGTCTGCCCACCGGGACAGGTGATCGGGGCCCGTCTGCCCACCGGGACAGGTGATCGGGGCCCGTCTGCCCACCGGGACAGGTGATCGGGGCCCGTCTGCCCACCGGGACAGGTGATCGGGGCCCGTCTGCCCACCGGGACAGGTGATCGGGGCCCGTCTGCCCACCGGGACAGGTGATCGGGGCCCGTCTGCCCACCGGGACAGGTGATCGGGGCCCGTCTGCCCACCGGGACAGGTGATCGGGGCCCGTCTGCCCACCGGGACAGGTGATCGGGGCCCGTCTGCCCACCGGGACAGGTGATCGGGGCCCGTCTGCCCACCGGGACAGGTGATCGGGGCCCGTCTGCCCACCGGGACAGGTGATCGGGGCCCGTCTGCCCACCGGGACAGGTGATCGGGGCCCGTCTGCCCACCGGGACAGGTGATCGGGGCCCGTCTGCCCACCGGGACAGGTGATCGGGGCCCGTCTGCCCACCGGGACAGGTGATCGGGGCCCGTCTGCCCACCGGGACAGGTGATCGGGGCCCGTCTGCCCACCGGGACAGGTGATCGGGGCCCGTCTGCCCACCGGGACAGGTGATCGGGGCCCGTCTGCCCACCGGGACAGGTGATCGGGGCCCGTCTGCCCACCGGGACAGGTGATCGGGGCCCGTCTGCCCACCGGGACAGGTGATCGGGGCCCGTCTGCCCACCGGGACAGGTGATCGGGGCCCGTCTGCCCACCGGGACAGGTGATCGGGGCCCGTCTGCCCACCGGGACAGGTGATCGGGGCCCGTCTGCCCACCGGGACAGGTGATCGGGGCCCGTCTGCCCACCGGGACAGGTGATCGGGGCCCGTCTGCCCACCGGGACAGGTGATCGGGGCCCGTCTGCCCACCGGGACAGGTGATCGGGGCCCGTCTGCCCACCGGGACAGGTGATCGGGGCCCGTCTGCCCACCGGGACAGGTGATCGGGGCCCGTCTGCCCACCGGGACAGGTGATCGGGGCCCGTCTGCCCACCGGGACAGGTGATCGGGGCCCGTCTGCCCACCGGGACAGGTGATCGGGGCCCGTCTGCCCACCGGGACAGGTGATCGGGGCCCGTCTGCCCACCGGGACAGGTGATCGGGGCCCGTCTGCCCACCGGGACAGGTGATCGGGGCCCGTCTGCCCACCGGGACAGGTGATCGGGGCCCGTCTGCCCACCGGGACAGGTGATCGGGGCCCGTCTGCCCACCGGGACAGGTGATCGGGGCCCGTCTGCCCACCGGGACAGGTGATCGGGGCCCGTCTGCCCACCGGGACAGGTGATCGGGGCCCGTCTGCCCACCGGGACAGGTGATCGGGGCCCGTCTGCCCACCGGGACAGGTGATCGGGGCCCGTCTGCCCACCGGGACAGGTGATCGGGGCCCGTCTGCCCACCGGGACAGGTGATCGGGGCCCGTCTGCCCACCGGGACAGGTGATCGGGGCCCGTCTGCCCACCGGGACAGGTGATCGGGGCCCGTCTGCCCACCGGGACAGGTGATCGGGGCCCGTCTGCCCACCGGGACAGGTGATCGGGGCCCGTCTGCCCACCGGGACAGGTGATCGGGGCCCGTCTGCCCACCGGGACAGGTGATCGGGGCCCGTCTGCCCACCGGGACAGGTGATCGGGGCCCGTCTGCCCACCGGGACAGGTGATCGGGGCCCGTCTGCCCACCGGGACAGGTGATCGGGGCCCGTCTGCCCACCGGGACAGGTGATCGGGGCCCGTCTGCCCACCGGGACAGGTGATCGGGGCCCGTCTGCCCACCGGGACAGGTGATCGGGGCCCGTCTGCCCACCGGGACAGGTGATCGGGGCCCGTCTGCCCACCGGGACAGGTGATCGGGGCCCGTCTGCCCACCGGGACAGGTGATCGGGGCCCGTCTGCCCACCGGGACAGGTGATCGGGGCCCGTCTGCCCACCGGGACAGGTGATCGGGGCCCGTCTGCCCACCGGGACAGGTGATCGGGGCCCGTCTGCCCACCGGGACAGGTGATCGGGGCCCGTCTGCCCACCGGGACAGGTGATCGGGGCCCGTCTGCCCACCGGGACAGGTGATCGGGGCCCGTCTGCCCACCGGGACAGGTGATCGGGGCCCGTCTGCCCACCGGGACAGGTGATCGGGGCCCGTCTGCCCACCGGGACAGGTGATCGGGGCCCGTCTGCCCACCGGGACAGGTGATCGGGGCCCGTCTGCCCACCGGGACAGGTGATCGGGGCCCGTCTGCCCACCGGGACAGGTGATCGGGGCCCGTCTGCCCACCGGGACAGGTGATCGGGGCCCGTCTGCCCACCGGGACAGGTGATCGGGGCCCGTCTGCCCACCGGGACAGGTGATCGGGGCCCGTCTGCCCACCGGGACAGGTGATCGGGGCCCGTCTGCCCACCGGGACAGGTGATCGGGGCCCGTCTGCCCACCGGGACAGGTGATCGGGGCCCGTCTGCCCACCGGGACAGGTGATCGGGGCCCGTCTGCCCACCGGGACAGGTGATCGGGGCCCGTCTGCCCACCGGGACAGGTGATCGGGGCCCGTCTGCCCACCGGGACAGGTGATCGGGGCCCGTCTGCCCACCGGGACAGGTGATCGGGGCCCGTCTACATGGTGGGCGCTTCTAGAACTACCCCCGGTGGGCGCTTCTAGAACTACCCCCGGTGGGCGCTTCTAGAACTACCCCCGGTGGGCGCTTCTAGAACTACCCCCGGTGGGCGCTTCTAGAACTACCCCCGGTGGGCGCTTCTAGAACTACCCCCGGTGGGCGCTTCTAGATCTACACCTGGTGCCGGTGGACGGTTCTAGAACCACTCCTAGTGTGCAGCTCTAGAACTGCCCCTGGGAGCGCTTCTAGAACTACCCCTCACGGGCGCTTCTAGAAGTACTCCTAGTGTGCAGTTCTAGAACTACCCGCAGTGCCGTGAGCAGTTCTAGAACTTCTAGTGTGCAGTTCTAATACTGCTCCTGGTGGGCGCTTTTAGAACTACCCCCGGTGCCGTCGGGCGCTTCTAGAACTACCCCACGTGGGCGCTTCTAGAACTACCCCTCGTGGGCGCTTCTAGAACTACACCTAGTGCCGGTGAGCGGTTCTGAAACTACCCCCGCTGGGCGCTTCTAGAAGTACTCTTAGTGTGCAGTTCTAGAACTACTCCCGGTGCCGATGGACGGTTCTAGAACTACCCCCGGTGCCGATGGACGCTTCTAGAGCTACCCCTGGTGGGCACTTCTAGAAGTACTCCTAGTGTCCCATTCTAGAACTACCCCTGGTGCCGTGAGCGGTTCTAATACTGCTCCTGGTGAGCGGTTTTAGACCTACCCTTGGTGGGCGGTTCTAGAAGTACTCCTAGTGTGCAGTACTAGAACTACCCCTGGTGCCGGTGTGCGCTTCTAGAACTACCCCTGGTGCCATGATCGGTTGTAGAACTTCTTCTAGATTGCGGTTCTAATACTGCTCCTGGTGGGCGCTTCTAATACTATCACTGGTGGGCAGTTCTAGTACTACTCATTGTGCTGGTGGGCACTTCTAGAACTACCCCTGGTGGGTGGTTCTGAAACTACTGGTGCCGATGGACTCTTCTAGAAATACCCCTGGTGGGCAGTCATAGAACTACCTCTGGTGCTGGTGGGCGCTTCTAGAACTACCCCTGGTGGGCGCTTCTAGAACTAACCGCAGTGTAGTGTGCGGTTCTAATACTGTTCCAGGTGGGCGCTTCTAGAGCTACCCCTGGCGGGCGCTTCTAGAACTACCCCTGGCGGGCGCTTCTAGAACTACCCGCAGTGTAGTGTGTGGTTCTAATACTGTTCCAGGTGGGCGCTTCTAGAACTACATCTCTTGGGCGCTTCTAGAAGTACTCTTAGTGTGCGGTTCTAGAACTACCCCTGATACAGGTGGGCGGTTCTAGAACTACTGCTAATATGCAGTTCTAGAACTACCCCTGGTGGGCGCTTCTAGAACTACCCGCAGTGTAGTGTGCGGTTCTAATACTGTTCCAGGTGGGCGCTTCTAGAACTACATCTTGTGGGTGCTTCTATATGTACTCAGTGTGCGGTTCTAGAACTACCCCTGGTGCAGGTGGGCGGTTCTAGTACTACCTCTAGTGTGCAGTTCTCGAACTACTGCTAACATGCAGTTCTAGAACTACCCCTGGTGCCCGTGGGGGGTTCTAGAGCTACCCCTGGTGGGCGCTTTTAGAACTTCCCCTAGTGGGCGGTTCTAGAAGTACTCCTAGTATGCAGTTCTAGAACTACCCCTGGTGCCGTTGGGTGGTTCTGAAACTACCCCTGGTGCCGTGAGTGGTTCTAGAACTTCAACTAGTGTGCAGTTCTAATAATGCTCCTGGTAGGTGGTTCTAGAAGTACTCTAGTGAGCAGTTCTAGAAATACCCCTGGTGCCGGTGGGCTCTTCTAGAACTACTCCCTCGTGGGCGCTTCTAGAACTACTCCCTCGTGGGCGCTTCTAGAACTACACCTAGTGCCGGTGAGCGGTTCTGAAGCTACCTCTGGTGGGCGCTTCTAGAACTACCCCTGGTGGGCGCTTTTAGAACTACCCCTGGTGGGCAGTTCTAGACCTACTCCCGGTGCCGTGAGCGGTACTAGAACTACTCCTGGTGGGCAGTTCTAGAACTACACCTGGTGTCTGGGCAGTTCTAGAGCTACATCTGGTGGGCGGTTATAGAACTACCCCTGGTGCCGTGAGCAGTTCTAGAACTTCTTTTAGTGTGCGGTTCTAATACTGCTCCTGGTGGGTGCTTTTAGAACTTCCCCTGGTGGGCGGTTCTAGAAGTACTCCTAGTATGCAGTTCTAGATCTACACCTGCTGCCGGTGGACGGTTCTAGAACCACTCCTAGTGTGCAGCTCTAGAACTACCCCTGGGGGTGCTTCTAGAACTACCCCTCGTGGGTGCTTCTAGAACTACATCTAGTGCCGGTGAGCGGTTCTGAAACTACCCCCGGTGGGCGCTTCTAGAACTACCCCCCGATGGGCGCTTCTAGAACTAACCCCGGTGGGCGTTTTAGAACTACCCCCGGTGGGCGCTTGTAGAACTACCCCTGGTGGGCGCTTCTAGAACTACCCCTGGTGGGCGCTTTTAGAAGTACTCTTAGTGTGCAGTTCTAGAACTACACCTGGTGTCTGTGGGTGGTTCTAGAGCTACATCTGGTGGGCGGTTATAGAACTACCCCTGGTGCCGTGAGCAGTTCTAGAACTTCTTTTAGTGTGCGGTTCTAATACTGCTCCTGGTGGGCGCTTTTAGAACTTCCCCTGGTGGGCGGTTCTAGAAGTACTCCTAGTATGCAGTTCTAGAACTACCCCTGGTGCCGGTGGGTACTTCTGGAACTACCCCTGGTGGGTGGTTCTGAAACTACCCCTGGTGCCGTGAGTGGTTCTAGAACTTCAACTAGTGTGCAGTTCTAATAATGCTCCTGGTAGGTGGTTCTAGAAGTACTCTAGTGAGCAGTTCTAGAAATACCCCTGGTGCCGGTGGGCTCTTCTAGAACTATCCCTCGTGGGCGCTTCTAGAACTATCCCTCGTGGGCGCTTCTAGAACTACACAGTGCCGGTGAGCGGTTCTGAAGCTACCTCTGGTGGGCGCTTCTAGAACTACCCCTGGTGGGCGCTTTTAGAAGTACTCTTAGTGTGCAGTTCTAGACCTACTCCTGGTGGGCGGTTATAGAACTACACCTGGTGCCGTGAGCAGTTCTAGAACTTCTTTTAGTGTGCGGTTCTAATACTGCTCCTGGTGGGCGCTTTTAGAACTTCCCCTGGTGGGCGGTTCTAGAAGTACTCCTAGTATGCAGTTCTAGAACTACCCCTGGTGCCGGTGGGCGCTTCTAGAACTACCCCTGGTGCCGGTGGACGGTTCTAGAACCACTCCTAGTGTGCAGCTCTAGAACTGCCCCTGGGAGCGCTTCTAGAACTACCCCTCACGGGCGCTTCTAGAAGTACTCCTAGTGTGCAGTTCTAGAACTACCCACAGTGCCGTGAGCAGTTCTAGAACTTCTAGTGTGCAGTTCTAATACTGCTCCTGGTGGGCGCTTTTAGAACTACCCCCGGTGCCGTCGGGCGCTTCTAGAACTACCCCTCGTGGGCGCTTCTAGAACTACCCCTCGTGGGCGCTTCTAGAACTACCCCTCGTGGGCGCTTCTAGAACTACCCCTCGTGGGCGCTTCTAGAACTACACCTAGTGCCGGTGAGCGGTTCTGAAACTACCCCCGCTGGGCGCTTCTAGAAGTACTCTTAGTGTGCAGTTCTAGAACTACTCCCGGTGCCGATGGAAGCTTCTAGAACTACCCCCCGATGGGCGCTTCTAGAACTAACCCCGGTGGGCGCTTCTAGAACTACCCCCGGTGGGCGTTTTAGAACTACCCCCGGTGGGCGCTTCTAGAACTACCCCTGGTGGGCGCTTTTAGAAGTACTCTTAGTGTGCAGTTCTAGAACTACACCTGGTGTCTGTGGGTGGTTCTAGAGCTACATCTGGTGGGCGGTTATAGAACTACCCCTGGTGCCGTGAGCAGTTCTAGAACTTCTTTTAGTGTGCGGTTCTAATACTGCTCCTGGTGGGCGCTTTTAGAACTTCCCCTGGTGGGCGGTTCTAGAAGTACTCCTAGTATGCAGTTCTAGAACTACCCCTGGTGCCGGTGGGTACTTCTGGAACTACCCCTGGTGGGTGGTTCTGAAACTACCCCTGGTGCCGTGAGTGGTTCTAGAACTTCAACTAGTGTGCAGTTCTAATAATGCTCCTGGTAGGTGGTTCTAGAAGTACTCTAGTGAGCAGTTCTAGAAATACCCCTGGTGCCGGTGGGCTCTTCTAGAACCATCCCTCGTGGGCGCTTCTAGAACTATCCCTCGTGGGCGCTTCTAGAACTACACATAGTGCCGGTGAGCGGTTCTGAAGCTACCTCTGGTGGGCGCTTCTAGAACTACCCCTGGTGGGCGCTTTTAGAAGTACTCTTAGTGTGCAGTTCTAGACCTACTCCTGGTGGGCGGTTATAGAACTACACCTGGTGCCGTGAGCAGTTCTAGAACTTCTTTTAGTGTGCGGTTCTAATACTGCTCCTGGTGGGCGCTTTTAGAACTTCCCCTGGTGGGCGGTTCTAGAAGTACTCCTAGTATGCAGTTCTAGAACTACCCATGGTGCCGGTGGGCGCTTCTAGAACCACTCCTAGTGTGCAGCTCTAGAACGGCCCCTGGGAGCGCTTCTAGAACTACCCCTCACGGACGCTTCTAGAAGTACTCCTAGTGTGCAGTTCTAGAACTACCCGCAGTGCCGTGAGCAGTTCTAGAACTTCTAGTGTGCCGTTCTAATACTGCTCCTGGTGGGTGCTTTTAGAACTACCCCCGGTGCCGTCGGGCGCTTCTAGAACTACCCCTCGTGGGCGCTTCTAGAACTACCCCTCGTGGGCGCTTCTAGAACTACACCTAGTGCCGGTGAGTGGTTCTGAAACTACCCCCGCTGGGCGCTTCTAGAAGTACTCTTAGTGTGCAGTTCTAGAACTACTCCCGGTGCCGATGGACGGTTCTAGAACTACCCCCTGTGCCGATGAGCGCTTCTAGAGCTACCCCTGGTGGGCGCTTCTAGAAGTACTCCTAGTGTCCCGTTCTAGAACTACCCCTGGTGCCGTGAGCGGTTCTAATACTGCTCCTGGTGAGCGGTTTTAGACCTACCCTTGGTGGGCGGTTCTAGAAGTACTCCTAGTGTGCAGTACTAGAACTACCCCTGGTGCCGGTGTGCGCTTCTAGAACTACCCCTGGTGCCATGATCGGTTGTAGAACTTCTTCTAGATTGCGGTTCTAATACTGCTCCTGGTGGGCGCTTCTAATACTATCACTGGTGGGCAGTTCTAGTACTACTCATTGTGCTGGTGGGCACTTCTAGAACTACCCCTGGTGGGTGGTTCTGAAATTACTGGTGCCGATGGACTCTTCTAGAAATACCCCTGGTGGGCAGTCATAGAACTACCTCTGGTGCTGGTGGGCGCTTCTAGAACTACCCCTGGTGGGCGCTTCTAGAACTAACCGCAGTGTAGTGTGCGGTTCTAATACTGTTCCAGGTGGGCGCTTCTAGAGCTACCCCTGGCGGGCGCTTCTAGAACTACCCGCAGTGTAGTGTGTGGTTCTAATACTGTTCCAGGTGGGCGCTTCTAGAACTACATCTCTTGGGCGCTTCTAGAAGTACTCTTAGTGTGCGGTTCTAGAACTACCCCTGATACAGGTGGGCGGTTCTAGAACTACTGCTAATATGCAGTTCTAGAACTACCCCTGGTGGGCGCTTCTAGAACTACCCGCAGTGTAGTGTGCGGTTCTAATACTGTTCCAGGTGGGCGCTTCTAGAACTACATCTTGTGGGTGCTTCTATATGTACTCAGTGTGCGGTTCTAGAACTACCCCTGGTGCAGGTGGGCGCTTTTAGATCTTCCCCTGGTGGGCGGTTCTAGAAGTACTCCTAGTATGCAGTTCTAGAACTACCCCTGGTGCCGTGAGTGGTTCTAGAACTTCAACTAGTGTGCAGTTCTAATAATGCTCCTGGTAGGTGGTTCTAGAAGTACTCTAGTGAGCAGTTCTAGAAATATCCCTGGTGCCGGTGGGCTCTTCTAGAAATACCCCTGGTGCCGGTGGGCTCTTCTAGAACTACTCCCTCGTGGGCGCTTCTAGAACTACTCCCTCGTGGGCGCTTCGAGAACTACACCTAGTGCCGGTGAGCGGTTCTGAAGCTACCTCTGGTGGGCGCTTCTAGAACTACCCCTGGTGGGCGCTTTTAGAACTACCCCTGGTGGGCAGTTCTAGACCTACTCCCGGTGCCGTGAGCGGTACTAGAACTACTCCTGGTGGGCAGTTCTAGAACTACACCTGGTGTCTGGGCAGTTCTAGAGCTACATCTGGTGGGCGGTTATAGAACTACCCCTGGTGCCGTGAGCAGTTCTAGAACTTCTTTTAGTGTGCGGTTCTAATACTGCTCCTGGTGGGTGCTTTTAGAACTTCCCCTGGTGGGCGGTTCTAGAAGTACTCCTAGTATGCAGTTCTAGATCTACACCTGCTGCCGGTGGACGGTTCTAGAACCACTCCTAGTGTGCAGCTCTAGAACTACCCCTAGTGGGTGCTTCTAGAACTACATCTAGTGCCGGTGAGCGGTTCTGAAACTACCCCCGGTGGGCGCTTCTAGAAGTACTCTTAGTGTGCAGTTCTAGAACTACTCCCGGTGCCGATGGAAGCTTCTAGAACTACCCCCCCGATGGGCGCTTCTAGAAGTACTCCTAGTGTGCCGTTCTAGAACTACCCGCAGTGCCGTGAGCAGTTCTAGAACTTCTAGTGTGCAGTTCTAGAACTACCCCCGGTGGGCGCTTCTAGAACTACACCTAGTGACGGTGAGCGGTTCTGAAACTACCCCCGCTGGGCGCTTCTAGAAGTACTCTTAGTGTGCAGTTCTAGAACTACTCCCGGTGCCGATGGACGGTTCTAGAACTACCCCCGGTGCCGATGGGCGCTTCTAGAGCTACCCCTGGTGCCGTGAGCGGTTCTAGCACTTCTAGTGTGCGGTTCTAATACTGCTCCTGGTGAGCGCTTTTAGACCTACCCTTGGTGGGCGGTTCTAGAAGTACTCCTAGTGTGCAGTACTAGAACTACCCCTGGTGCTGGTGTGCGCTTCTAGAACTACCCCTGGTGCCATGATCGGTTGTAGAACTTCTTCTAGATTGCGCTTCTAATACTATCACTGGTGGGCAGTTCTAGTACTACTCATTGTGCTGGTGGGCACTTCTAGAACTACCCCTGGTGGGTGGTTCTGAAACTACTGGTGCCGATGGGGCGCTTCTAGAAAACCCCTGGTGGGCGCTTCTAGAACTACCCGTAGTGTGTGGTTCCAATACTGTTCCAGGTGGGCGCTTCTAGAACTACATCTTGTGGGTGCTTCTATAAGTACTCAGTGTGCGGTTCTAGAACTACCCCTGGTGCAGGTGGGCGGTTCTAGTACTACCTCTAGTGTGCAGTTCTCGAACTACTGCTAACATGCAGTTCTAGAACTACCCCTGGTGCCCGTGGGGGGTTCTAGAGCTACCCCTGGTGGGCGCTACTAGAACTACACCTGGTGGGTGCTTCTAGAAGTACTCCGTGTGCAGTTCTAGAACTACCCCGGTGCCGTGAGCGGTACTAGAACTAGTCCTGGTGGGCAGTTCTAGAACTTCTTCTAGTGTGCGGTTCTAATACTGCTCCTGGTGGGCGCTTTTAGAACTTCCCCTGGTGGGCGGTTCTAGAAGTACTCCTAGTATGCAGTTCTAGAACTACCCCTGGTGCCGGAGGGTGCTTCTGGAACTACCCCTGGTGGGTGGTTCTGAAACTACCCCTGGTGCTGTGAGTGGTTCTAGAACTTCTACTAGTGTGCAGTTCTAATAATGCTCCTGGTAGGTGGTTCTAGAAGTACTCTAGTGAGCAGTTCTAGAAATATCCCTGGTGCCGGTGGGCTCTTCTAGAACTACTCCTAGTGTGCAGTTCTAGAACTTCCCCCTAGGGGGTGCTTCTAGAACTACACCTAGTGCCGGTGAGCGGTTCTGAAGCTACCTCCAGTGGGCGCTTCTAGAACTACCCCTGGTGGGCGCTTCTAGAACTACCCCTGGTGGGCGCTTTTAGAAGTACTCTTAGTGTGCAGTTCTAGAACTACACCTGGTGTCTGTGGGTGGTTCTAGAGCTACATCTGGTGGGCGGTTATAGAACTACCCCTGGTGCCGTGAGCAGTTCTAGAACTTCTTTTAGTGTGCGGTTCTAATACTGCTCCTGGTGGGCGCTTTTAGAACTTCCCCTGGTGGGCGGTTCTAGAAGTACTCCTAGTATGCAGTTCTAGAACTACCCCTGGTGCCGGTGGGTACTTCTGGAACTACCCCTGGTGGGTGGTTCTGAAACTACCCCTGGTGCCGTGAGTGGTTCTAGAACTTCAACTAGTGTGCAGTTCTAATAATGCTCCTGGTAGGTGGTTCTAGAAGTACTCTAGTGAGCAGTTCTAGAAATACCCCTGGTGCCGGTGGGCTCTTCTAGAACTATCCCTCGTGGGCGCTTCTAGAACTACCCCTGGTGGGCGCTTTTAGAAGTACTCTTAGTGTGCAGTTCTAGACCTACTCCTGGTGGGCGGTTATAGAACTACACCTGGTGCCGTGAGCAGTTCTAGAACTTCTTTTAGTGTGCGGTTCTAATACTGCTCCTGGTGGGCGCTTTTAGAACTTCCCCTGGTGGGCGGTTCTAGAAGTACTCCTAGTATACAGTTCTAGAACTACCCCTGGTGCCGGTGGGCGCTTCTAGAACTACCCCTGGTGCCGGTGGACGGTTCTAGAACCACTCCTAGTGTGCAGCTCTAGAACTGCCCCTGGGAGCGCTTCTAGAACTACCCCTCACGGGCGCTTCTAGAAGTACTCCCAGTGTGCAGTTCTAGAACTACCCACAGTGCCGTGAGCAGTTCTAGAACTTCTAGTGTGCAGTTCTAATACTGCTCCTGGTGGGCGCTTTTAGAACTACCCCCGGTGCAGTCGGGCGCTTCTAGAACTACCCCTCGTGGGCGCTTCTAGAACTACCCCTCGTGGGCGCTTCTAGAACTACCCCTCGTGGGCGCTTCTAGAACTACCCCTCGTGGGCGCTTCTAGAACTACACCTAGTGCCGGTGAGCGGTTCTGAAACTACCCCCGCTGGGCGCTTCTAGAAGTACTCTTAGTGTGCAGTTCTAGAACTACTCCCGGTGCCGATGGACGGTTCTAGAACTACCCCCGGTGCCGATGAGCGCTTCTAGAGCTACCCCTGGTGGGTGCTTCTAGAAGTACTCCTAGTGTCCCGTTCTAGAACTACCCCTGGTGCCGTGAGCGGTTCTAATACTGCTCCTGGTGAGCGGTTTTAGACCTACCCTTGGTGGGCGGTTCTAGAAGTACTCCTAGTGTGCAGTACTAGAACTACCCCTGGTGCCGGTGTGCGCTTCTAGAACTACCCCTGGTGCCATGATCGGTTGTAGAACTTCTTCTAGATTGCGGTTCTAATACTGCTCCTGGTGGGCGCTTCTAATACTATCACTGGTGGGCAGTTCTAGTACTACTCATTGTGCTGGTGGGCACTTCTAGAACTACCCCTGGTGGGTGGTTCTGAAACTACTGGTGCCGATGGACTCTTCTAGAAATACCCCTGGTGGGCAGTCAGAACTACCTCTGGTGCTGGTGGGCGCTTCTAGAACTACCCCTGGTGGGCGCTTCTAGAACTAACCGCAGTGTAGTGTGCGGTTCTAATACTGTTCCAGGTGGGCGCTTCTAGAGCTACCCCTGGCGGGCGCTTCTAGAACTACCCGCAGTGTAGTGTGTGGTTCTAATACTGTTCCAGGTGGGCGCTTCTAGAACTACATCTCTTGGGCGCTTCTAGAAGTACTCTTAGTGTGCGGTTCTAGAACTACCCCTGATACAGGTGGGCGGTTCTAGAACTACTGCCAATATGCAGTTCTAGAACTACCCCTGGTGGGCGCTTCTAGAACTACCTGCAGTGTAGTGTGCGGTTCTAATACTGTTCCAGGTGGGCGCTTCTAGAACTACATCTTGTGGGTGCTTCTATATGTACTCAGTGTGCGGTTCTAGAACTACCCCTGGTGCAGGTGGGCGGTTCTAGTACTACCTCTAGTGTGCAGTTCTCGAACTACTGCTAACATGCAGTTCTAGAACTACCCCTGGTGCCGTTGGGTGGTTCTGAAACTACCCCTGGTGCCGTGAGTGGTTCTAGAACTTCAACTAGTGTGCAGTTCTAATAATGCTCCTGGTAGGTGGTTCTAGAAGTACTCTAGTGAGCAGTTCTAGAAATACCCCTGGTGCCGGTGGGCTCTTCTAGAAATACCCCTGGTGCCGGTGGGCGCTTCTAGAACTACTCCCTCGTGGGCGCTTCGAGAACTACACCTAGTGCCGGTGAGAGGTTCTGAAGCTACCTCTGGTGGGCGCTTCTAGAACTACCCCTGGTGGGCGCTTTTAGAACTACCCCTGGTGGGCAGTTCTAGACCTACTCCCGGTGCCGTGAGCGGTACTAGAACTACTCCTGGTGGGCAGTTCTAGAACTACACCTGGTGTCTGGGCAGTTCTAGAGCTACATCTGGTGGGCGGTTATAGAACTACCCCTGGTGCCGTGAGCAGTTCTAGAACTTCTTTTAGTGTGCGGTTCTAATACTGCTCCTGGTGGGTGCTTTTAGAACTTCCCCTGGTGGGCGGTTCTAGAAGTACTCCTAGTATGCAGTTCTAGATCTACACCTGCTGCCGGTGGACGGTTCTAGAACCACTCCTAGTGTGCAGCTCTAGAACTACCCCTAGTGGGTGCTTCTAGAACTACATCTAGTGCCGGTGAGCGGTTCTGAAACTACCCCCGGTGGGCGCTTCTAGAAGTACTCTTAGTGTGCAGTTCTAGAACTACTCCCGGTGCCGATGGAAGCTTCTAGAACTACCCCCCCGATGGGCGCTTCTAGAAGTACTCCTAGTGTGCCGTTCTAGAACTACCCGCAGTGCCGTGAGCAGTTCTAGAACTTCTAGTGTGCAGTTCTAGAACTACCCCCGGTGGGCGCTTCTAGAACTACACCTAGTGACGGTGAGCGGTTCTGAAACTACCCCCGCTGGGCGCTTCTAGAAGTACTCTTAGTGTGCAGTTCTAGAACTACTCCCGGTGCCGATGGACGGTTCTAGAACTACCCCCGGTGCCGATGGGCGCTTCTAGAGCTACCCCTGGTGCCGTGAGCGGTTCTAGCACTTCTAGTGTGCGGTTCTAATACTGCTCCTGGTGAGCGCTTTTAGACCTACCCTTGGTGGGCGGTTCTAGAAGTACTCCTAGTGTGCAGTACTAGAACTACCCCTGGTGCTGGTGTGCGCTTCTAGAACTACCCCTGGTGCCATGATCGGTTGTAGAACTTCTTCTAGATTGCGCTTCTAATACTATCACTGGTGGGCAGTTCTAGTACTACTCATTGTGCTGGTGGGCACTTCTAGAACTACCCCTGGTGGGTGGTTCTGAAACTACTGGTGCCGATGGGCGCTTCTAGAAAACCCCTGGTGGGCGCTTCTAGAACTACCCGTAGTGTGTGGTTCCAATACTGTTCCAGGTGGGCGCTTCTAGAACTACATCTTGTGGGTGCTTCTATATGTACTCAGTGTGCGGTTCTAGAACTACCCCTGGTGCAGGTGGGCGGTTCTAGTACTACCTCTAGTGTGCAGTTCTCGAACTACTGCTAACATGCAGTTCTAGAACTACCCCTGGTGCCCGTGGGGGGTTCTAGAGCTACCCCTGGTGGGCGCTACTAGAACTACACCTGGTGGGTGCTTCTAGAAGTACTCCGTGTGCAGTTCTAGAACTACCCCGGTGCCGTGAGCGGTACTAGAACTAGTCCTGGTGGGCAGTTCTAGAACTTCTTCTAGTGTGCGGTTCTAATACTGCTCCTGGTGGGCGCTTTTAGAACTTCCCCTGGTGGGCAGTTCTAGAAGTACTCCTAGTATGCAGTTCTAGAACTACCCCTGGTGCCGGAGGGTGCTTCTGGAACTACCCCTGGTGGGTGGTTCTGAAACTACCCCTGGTGCTGTGAGTGGTTCTAGAACTTCTACTAGTGTGCAGTTCTAATAATGCTCCTGGTAGGTGGTTCTAGAAGTACTCTAGTGAGCAGTTCTAGAAATATCCCTGGTGCCGGTGGGCTCTTCTAGAACTACTCCTAGTGTGCAGTTCTAGAACTTCCCCCTAGGGGGTGCTTCTAGAACTACACCTAGTGCCGGTGAGCGGTTCTGAAGCTACCTCCAGTGGGCGCTTCTAGAACTACCCCTGGTGGGCGCTTTTAGAAGTACTCTTAGTGTGCAGTTCTAGAACTACACCTGGTGTCTGGGCGGTTCTAGAGCTACATCTGGTGGGCGGTTATAGAACTACCCCTGGTGCCGTGAGCAGTTCTAGAACTTTTTAGTGTGCGGTTCTAATACTGCTCCTGGTGGGCGCTTTTAGAACTTCCCCTGGTGGGCGGTTCTAGAAGTACTCCTAGTATGCAGTTCTAGAACTACCCCTGGTGCCGGTGGGCGGTTCTAGATCTACACCTGGTGTCGGTGAACGGTTCTAGAACTACCCCCTGGTGGGTGGTTCTGAAACTACCCCTGGTGCTGTGAGTGGTTCTAGAACTTCTACTAGTGTGCAGTTCTAATAATGCTCCTGGTAGGTGGTTCTAGAAGTACTCTAGTGAGCAGTTCTAGAAATACCCCTGGTGCCGGTGGGCTCTTCTAGAACCATTCCTAGTGTGCAGCTCTAGAACTACCCCCGGTGGGCGCTTCTAGAACTACCCCCGGTGGGCGCTTCTAGAACTACCCCTCACGGGCGCTTCTAGAAGTACTCCTAGTGTGCAGTTCTAGAACTACCCGCAGTGCCGTGAGCAGTTCTAGAACTTCTAGTGTGCAGTTCTAATACTGCTCCTGGTGGGCACTTTTAGAACTACCCCCGGTGCCGATGGGCGCTTCTAGACCTACCCTTGGTGGGCGGTTCTAGAAGTACTCCTAGTGTGCAGTACTAGAACTACCCCTGGTGCCATGATCGGTTGTAGAACTTCTTCTAGATTGCGGTTCTAATACTGCTCCTGGTGGGCGCTTCTAATACTATCACTGGTGGGCAGTTCTAGTACTACCCATTGTGCTGGTGGGCAGTTCTAGTACTACCCATTGTACTGGTGGGCAGTTCTAGTACTACCCCTGGTGGGTGGTTCTGAAACTACTGGTGCCAATGGGCGCTTCTAGAACTACCCCTGGTGGCCAGTCATAGAACTACCCCTGGTGGCCAGTCATAGAACTACCCCTGGTGGCCAGTCATAGAACTACCCGCAGTGTAGTGTACGGTTCTAATACTGTTCCAGGTGGGCGCTTCTAGAACTACATCTTGTGGGCGCTTCTAGAAGTACTCTTAGTGTTCCGTTCTAGAACTACCCCCAGTGCCGTGAGCGGTTCTAGAACTTCTAGTGTGCGGTTCTAATACTGCTCCTAGTGGGCGCTTTTAGACCTACCCTTGGTGGGCGGTTCTAGAAGTGCTCCTAGTGTGCAGTACTAGAAATACCCCTGGTGTCGGTGTGCGTTTCTAGAACTACCCCTGCTGCCATGATCGGTTCTAGAAATTCTTCTAGATTGCGGTTCTAATACTACCCATTGTGCTGGCGGGCAGTTCTAGAACCACCCCTGGCGGGCAGTTCTAGAACCACCCCTGGCGGGCAGTTCTAGAACTACACCTGGTGCCATGAGCGGTTCTAATACTGCTTCTGGTGGGCGCTTTTAGCACTAACCCTGGTGGGCGGTTCTAGAAGTACTCCTAGTATGCAGTTCTAGAACTACCCCTGGTGCCGGTGGGCGCTTCTAGAACTATCCCTGGTGCCAGAGTGCACTTCTAGAACGACTCCAGGTGGGCGCTTCTAGAACTACCCCTGGAGGGCGGTTCTAATACTGCTCCTGGTGGGTGCTTTTAGAACTACCCGTGGTGGGCGGTTCTAATACTGCTCCTGGTGGGCGCTTCTAGACCTAACCCCGGCGGATGCTTCTAGAACTACCCCTGGTGGGCGCTTCTAGAACTACCCCTGGTGGCGATTATAAAACTACCCGCAGTGTAGTGTGCATTTCTAATACTGTTCCATGTGGGCGCTTCTGGAACTACATCTTGTGGGCACTTCTAGAAGTACTCTTAGTGTGCGGTTCTAGAACTACCTCTAGTGTGCAGTTCTCGAACTACTGCTAATATGCAGTTCTAGAACTACCCCTGGTGCCCGTGGGGGGGTTCTAGAACTACCCCTGGTGGGCGCTACTAGAACTACCCCTGGTGGGCGCTACTAGAACTACCCCTGGTGGGCGCTACTAGAACTACCCCTGGTGGGCGCTACTAGAACTACCCCTGGTGGGCGCTACTAGAACTACCCCTGGTGGGCGCTACTAGAACTACATCTTGTGGGCGGTTCTAGAACTGCCCCCGGTGCAGGTGGGCGATTCTATAACTACCTCTAATGTGCAGTTCTAGAACTACTGCTAATATGCAGTTCTAGAACTACCCCTTGTGCCCGTGGGGGTTCTAGAACTACCCATAGAGAGCGCTTCTAGAACTACCCCTGGTGTCTGTGGGCGGTTCTAGAGCTACACCTGGTGGGCGGTTATAGAACTACCCCTGTTGCCGTGAGCAGTTCTAGAACTTCTTTTAGTGTGCGGTTCTAATACTGCTCCTGGTGGGCGCTTTTAAATCTACACCTGGTGCCGGTGGACGGTTCTAGAACTACCCCTGGTGGGTGGTTCTGAAACTACCCCTGGTGCTGTGAGTGGTTCTAGAACTTCTACTAGTGTGCAGTTCTAATAATGCTCTTGGTAGGTGGTTCTAGAAGTACTCTAGTGAGCAGTTCTAGAAATACCCCTGGTGCCGGTGAGCTCTTCTAAAACTACTCCTAGTGTGCAGCTCTAGAACTACCCCTGGGGGTGCTTCTAGAACTACACCTAGTGCCGGTGAGCGGTTCTGAAACTACCCCTGATGGGCGCTTCTAGAGGTACTCTTAGTGTGCAGTTCTAGACCTACTCCCGGTGCCGATGGACGGTTCTAGAACTACCCCCGGGTTGCCATCGGGCGCTTCTAGAGCTACACCCGGTGTGCAGTTCTAGAACTACCCGCAGTGCTGTGAGCAGTTCTAGAACTTCTAGTGTGCGGTTCTAATACTGCTCCTGGTGGGCGTTTATAGAACAACCCCCGGTGCCGATGGGCGTATGTAAAACTACTCCCGGTGCCGTGAGCGGTTCTAGAACTTCTAGTGTGCGGTTCTAATACTGCTCCTGGTGGGTGCTTCTAGAACCACCCCCTGGTGCCGTGAGTAGTTCCAAAACTACCCCTGGTGGGCAGTTCCAAAACTACCCCTGGTGGGCAGTTCCAAAACTACCCCTGGTGGGCAGTTCCAAAACTACCCCTGGTGGGCAGTTCCAAAACTACCCCTGGTGGGCAGTTCCAAAACTACCCCTGGTGGGCAGTTCCAAAACTACCCCTGGTGCCGGTGGGCACTTCTAGAACTACCCCTCGTGGGCACTTCTAGAACTACCCCTCGTGGGCACTTCTAGAACTACCCCTCGTGGGCACTTCTAGAAGTACTCCTAGTGTCCAGTTCTAGAACTACCCCTGATGCCGATGTGATCTTCTATAACTACCCTTGGAGGGCGGTTCTAGATCTACCCCTGGTGCCATGATCGGTTCTAGAACTTTCTTCTAGTGTGCGGTTCTAATACTGCTCCTGGTGGGCGCTTCTAGAACTACCCCTGGTGGGTGGTTCTAGAACTACTCCTGGTAGTATACATCTATTCTATATTTTTCGATTTTAACTATTGTATGTACATTGGTGTGAGTGCCTGTCTGTAGGGTGTCTTACTTAACCGTGTATTTATTATAGGTTTTTTAATTTCCTATTTATGCATAATTTGACAATTTTGTTCGGTTGTTCTTGATTGGTTCTTTGACATTCCTAGTTTGCCTATGGGGTCAATGCACCAAAATGAGTCATCTAGCGTCAATGAACTTTAACCACCTTCACTGCACACGTCAGTGTTGTGCCCTTCTCCCCCGCCCCCCCAAATAGCTGCAAAGTCCCACCTGTATACTGGAGCCCAAGACCACAAGATCACAAGATCACATGCTGGATCTCTGGCACTCATGAGGTCATGTGCAGGGGCCTCAGGAGCCTCCGAACACCACACTGACCTCTGTCTGCTCTCCTCCACAACTGAGCAGCATCAGAAACCCAGCTAACAGACATTGCTGTCACTGCAAACACTCATTGGATTAACTGACACGATGTCAGCAAGTTGCTGAAGATCTGGATACTGCAGCCATGAGATCTGTGGCAGCATTAGGCAGATGGGACACTGCAGCTAATAGAGAGTAAGAGTGCAACAGAGATGGCCCTAAACTGCATTTAAAGGGTGTCAGGAAAACTTAGTCAGACTTTGCAGCCCTCTGGCGCCCCCTTATCCTGCTGGT
Organism: Phyllobates terribilis; assembly: GCF_046119375.1. Classification (NCBI taxonomy): domain Eukaryota; kingdom Metazoa; phylum Chordata; class Amphibia; order Anura; family Dendrobatidae; genus Phyllobates; species Phyllobates terribilis. The sequence continues at coordinate 495,655 of NW_027363071.1, read as the reverse complement.
CAAACACGGTATTGACTGAGGATAAGCAACAGGGCGCAGCTGCTCTCATTTATGTCGACTATTGTGGCACGTGATGTGACAGGACGTATTATATACCACCAGTTCCGTCCAGGAACGTATATATACCTCAATCCCACCACCCTCAACCACAATATCACATAAATACACCGTATGCTGCCACCACCGATCTCTTAACAGGTGGATCGGGTACCCGTTAGGTAACGTGAATTAGCGGGTGAGGAACGTGTTTGCTCGACATAGGACAAGAAGAACGAAGCTGGTAAATAATAATTTACTCCCGAAAGTTGGCAGTGTTTACAAAAGATATACAAGATTTTATAAAAGACAATTTACATATATGCATAAAACAGTTATTAAAATAAAAGGGGTAAATAATAGCAAAACCTGCGCCACGAGGTGATGGTCTCAGATTCTGTGGCGGGGACGGCTCCCCGGAAATTAGGTGTGATTCCTCCACGCAGCGAGGAGTGCTTGCATCTGACGTCCCTGGGTTGGAATGAGCCAACATGGACATTCTGGTTTTTAGTAAGGAGGCAAAACACTAGGACACACCCATGTTGTTTACCTCACACGGGGGCTCTGTTTTGTGAACCCACCCAGCTGCACAAGACATAAAAATCCCCCTCGCTTGTTTGTACGGTCATTTCTGAACAGACTATAGCCCTGTAAATTAGCTGCCCAGTCATGGCTCTCGTCCAGCCACGTCTCAGATATTCCTACCATGTCATAATTATTTTCCAACAAAATTAATTCTAAATTCCTCCATTTTGTTGGTGAGGCTTCTGGCATTAGTGTACATGCATTTTATGTATCTCTCTGTACCTCTATTCCTTCTTACTTTATTGGCTGTTCTAACCCCACCCCCAATTTATTTGTGCCCAGGTCACTATCTGCACTATCTTCCCCACCTATAAAATGAATACCCCCCCCACCAATCCCTAGTTTAAACACTCCTCCAACCTTCTAGCTATTTTCTCCCCCAGCACAGCTGCACCCTCCCCATTAAGGTGCAGTCGGTCCCTAGCGTAGAGTCTGTAGCCAACTGAGAAGTCGGCCCAGTTCTCCAGGAACTCAAATCCCTCCTTCCTACACCAGTTCTTGAGCCACTTATTTATCTCCCTAATCTCCCGTTGCCTCTCTGGCGTGGCACGTGGTACCGGTAGTATTTCAGAGAATACCACCTTGGAGGTCCTTGCTTTCAGCTTGCAGCCTAATTCCCTGAAGTCATCTTTAAGGACCTTCCACCTACCTCTAACTTTGTCATTTGTGCCAATGTGCACCATGACCGCTGGGTCCTCACCAGCCCCTCCCAGTAATCTGTCAACCCGATCAGCGATGTGCCGGACTTGAGCGCCAGCTAGGCAGCACACTGTTTGATGATCCCTGTCTTTGTGACAGATTGCCCTATCTGTTCCCCTAATAATTGAGTCGCCCACTACCAGCACCTGCCTGGCCTGCCCTACTCTCCTATTTCCCTCTTTACTGGAGCTGACACTCCTCCGGCTTTCAGGATACATGCCTTGCTGCAGCAGTGCTACCCCTGTACCATCACTCCCCTCATCTGCCAACTTTGCAAACTTATTGGGGTGTGCCAGATCAGGACTAGCCTCCCTTGCACTCTTCCCTCTACCCCCCCTTCTAACTGTCACCCAACTAACGGCCTCACTGTCCTGCAGCTCCAGACTACCACCCTCCCCCACATCTACCCCAGTGAGCGGCTGCTCAGTGAGCAGCAGACTCCTTTCCATGTTGTCAATGGATCTCAGTGTTGCCAGCTGCTCATTTAGATCCAGTATCTGGGCTTCCAAACGCACAACGTGCTCACATCTCGCGCAGCAGTAAGCAACCACGACCGGCTGTTCAGGATTGCATACATGTGGCAAGATGTACACTGGATAGCATTGTCAATAATGGAGCTCATTTCCTAATGGGGATTGCAATAGACAGAATGTTAAGTAAAAAGAAAAGCAAAGAATTAATGAAATACAGACAGCAATTCAGTCCAAAGTCCTGCCTTCCAAACTTCCTGAATCCAAGTCACTGAAAAATAAGTCACACACTTACGCTCTGGTCACACTCCGCTCGTTCACACTCGCAAATTAAGAGATTTAAAGAGGTTTTGTTTTGTTTTTTCCCCTTTTCCAGCAATACACCCTTCACCTCAATGCACTTCCAAAGGCAAGTTTGCCGTCACCAATATTGACGGAGATTGATACCAAATATAATATTTCTATGACGTTCAGAAGCTCAGAAACCATTTCCTAGGTTTCTGGTGGTTTCCCAGTTATGAAAGATACACCATCATAACTGGAAAAAGGCGAGCATCCCAAAAATGTGGTCCATGTGTTTGTGACAGTCATGTGCATTATTAAACTTGACATTAAAAGTTTGTACAGTTACACAATAGGGCTTTGGAGGGGAAATCCAGTGTAAACCAGTATGCTTGCCCTGGGCTGAGGTTTATGGCGGTTATAAAAATTCCTTGTTTGGGGGAAGCAAGAGTAGAGTTCTATGGAGGTCCCTTCCAAGTGAACAGGGGACGGAGATTTAAGACATCTCTGGCTGTCCTTTCAACATTTTTAAAACTAGGACAAAAATACATTTTGCCTGACAAAGGGAATGTCACTAGGTTTATTGCCACCTGATCTGAGCACAGCACAACGTGTGGACAAAGATCCCCAATTCCAGCGACGTGTTGCTCTCTGGGCTGACTGATGTAGTTTTGATAAGTGATCCTCCACCAGCAGGAGACTGCCACCAGAGGACTAGTAAAGCTGCTGCCATGTAGTCCAACCCTGTCCCCACAACTGATGAATAGCTCTGTACACTGTGCATTGGTAGCTTTCTGCCTATCAGTGGTGTGGGTGGGGTTATACAGAGCCCAGCATTCAGAGAATTAGATCTGCAGCAGACACAGTTAGAGTATGTGCCCACGAAGCGTTTTTCAAGAGGATATGCTGCAGAATTTCCGCAGCGTAAAAGCTGTTTTAGCGCTATGTTATCCGCCCCCCATGGTCCCCAATGTGATTACGCAAGTTCAATGCCCATGCTGCGTTTTTTTCCGCAGCGTTTTTCCGGCGGGGAAAAATCCGCAGCACGCTCATTAATTTTGCGTTTCCGCAAGCGGAATTGCCTTTGCAGTGCAATTAAAAACTCAAGGCAATTCCGCATGCGTTTATCCGGGAGAGGACATGCAGAAATGAAGCAGAAAATTTCTGCTTCATTTCCACAGCATGGGAACATAGCCTTACTCTGAACTGCACCAAGCGATCCATCACTGTAATCAGGGTCTCTGCCCCTAAATCACCCTGCTCTCAGATGGGGCAGCAAAATCCTGGTGACAAATTCACTAACCCCATCCAGCTTCAGATGCAAGTATTAGAATTGATTCTGATGCTCAAAATTAAATGTAATGGCCAGTGGCTAATGGCAGGCAATAGGTACAGCAAAGTGTGGAAAAGTTACCTGCAGGATTGTAGGGAACAAACTTCTCAGTGTCGGGGTACTGCTGCTCGTCTGTCTTATCAGAAGTACCAGAAACCTAGTGGGGAACAGGAACCAGGTCACAAGCTTCATTTATCCAGGGTTTACCATTAGGTTCTCCATATAGGATCTGAAAAGTAGTGTTGAGCCACCCCCGTAGTGTTAGAGTTCGGTTCGTCGAACACCCGTATGTTCGCCGAACACCTTCGAACACTGTTAAAACCAATGGCAGGCAAACAAAAACACATAGAAAACACCTTCAAAAGGTGTCCAAAAGCTGACAAACTGCTCAGTAGACACAACTAACACATGGAAAAGTGACAAGTACAAATAGTCATGCGAAAAGAAAAGAGGTGGAGGAGTAAAAGGAGGGGGAGACACAGATATAGGCATGTCATGCCCTTCTAAAGCCAAAAAAATGCGAAGCTAACACGGCCAGTCCGTTCCTGCCCGTGCGACCTCCGTGTCGCCGGGTTTGTGCCAGAGCTGCGGTGGACCCTGACGGCTAGCACCCTCTCCCAACACTGGTGCCTGTCCGCTGGTGGGTCGAGCGAGCCCCCCTGCGGTGGAGGCAGGTCTAAGCTTTTTAATTTAAATTGTCTCTCTAATTTGAATGAGTGCACTTTAAATCCTTTTACAAGGATCTATTGGAGGGCAAGTCTGATGCCAGCAGCCGTGGGAATTCCAGCTCTAGTAGCGTCCACTAAAGCTGCTGCAGTTAAAAAAGCTTTTATAAGATCGAGCTCGGCGGTCCACCGCAAGGCGTCCTACCGCCAGTCCCAGGCCCTGTGCCTTGGGGTGCCTCCCCGATGCTCTTCACTGAGTGTCCCGGGGGCCCGAGGCATTTCCTTTGAAAAAATTAAGCGTCCAAACTACAGGTGGTGCAGCTTGCTTAACAGTTGGGATAATCCGCTGACTAGCAGACACTGCTACTAGGTCCAAAGTATTTCCTGGGCTAGATACAGTTAAAAATTTGTAATTAGATACTCTCGTTGGATGCTGAGAAAGCATTCCATAGAGTCTCCTGGCACGCCATATATTATTCTCTTAAAAAGCTTGGGGTAGGGATCTAGGGGACCCTTTCATAGGCAAAATCACAGCCCGGTATCGCAATACGTCACCTAGGCTGAAGATGAATGGAACATTTTCATCACCTTTCATAATCACCAATGGGACAAGGCAGGGATGTCCTCTGTCCCCTCTCTTATACATCCTAGTGATGGAGCACCTGCTCTAATCAATTCGCCATAACCCCAATATTAGGTGGATTGAGGTGGCAGGCACAGAGTACAAGTGCTCTGCATTTGCTCATGATGTCCTAGTATATAGCACTCAATCACATATATCCATCCCTGCTGTTATGGCTGAAATAGATCACTTTGTTACATGGTCAAATTTTAAAATCAATGCAGCGAAGTCTGAGGCCCTCGATGTCTCCCTCCTCAAATCCATACAGGATTCCATCCAGTCCAACTTTCCCTTTGCCTGTCCCTCAAAGGGTATCAAATACTTAGGAATTCGTATTCATAGAGACCTCTCCCGTCTATGTTATCTTAATTTTGGGCCCTTTATTGAACAACTCCATACAGACCACGGTTGTCAAGTTAGAACTGTAAGATTCACTACGTGAACCACTGGTGTTTTGTGGAAAAGCACATGTACACTGTGTTCCAAATTATTATGCAAAAAGTGTTTAGGAGTGATAAGGGAAGAATTTGTTTGTTTGTCAGTTAAACTCATTGATGGTGATGTGTGTCAGGGCTCTTTATATCACTGTAAGCAATTGCAGACACCTGTGCTAATTAGTTTGGCAGGGGTGTCCAATGAAAGGCAAGACTTCTTAAGAAGGCTGTCCCACATTATTAAGCAGCCTACATTTTCTGCCAAAATGGGAAAGAAAAAGGATGTGTCGGCTGCTGAGAGGCAACAAATTGTGGATTGTTTAGGTCAAGGCATGACTACAATCAACATTGCCAAGACACTTCATCCTGATCATCGCATAATCAAGAAGTATGTAGCTGATTCACAGTACACACGTGTGCGTGCTGATAAGGGAAAATTGAGGACTCTTTCCTACAGGCAATTACGTTAGGTTAAAAGAGCAGCGGCAAAAAAGCCTTGTCATAGCAGCAGACAAGTTTTTGAAACTGCTGGTGCCTCCAACGTCCCCCGAATAACAAGATGCAGGGTCCTTCAGAGGTTTGCAGCTGTGCGCAAGTTATCCTGTCGACCTCCTCTATCTAATGTACACAAGCAGAAAGGGCTGCAGTGGGCCAAACAATACATGAAGACTGACTTCAAAACTGTTTTGTTCACCGATGAGTGCCGTGCAACGCTCGATGGTCCAGATGGATGGAGTGGAGGATGGCTGGTTGATGGACACCCCATGCAAACACGGCTACGGCGCCAACAAGGAGGAGGTGGAGTAATGTTTTGGGCTGGAATCATGGGGAGAGAGATTGTCGGCCCCTTTAGGATCCCTGAAGGGGTAAATATGAACTCCATAATGTATGTGGAGTTTCTCAAACAGCACTTCCTGCCATGGTTCAAGAAGAAGAACCGTGTATTCCGCAGCAAGATCATTTTCATGCATGATAATGCACCGTCTCATGCTGCACATAACATCTGCATCTCTGGCTGATATGGGCATAAAAGGGGACAAACTTATGGTGTGACCCCCATGCTCCCCTGACCTCAACCCCATTGAGAACCTCTGGAGCATCATCAAAAGGAGTGTCTATGATGGCGGGAGGCAGTTCACATCTAAGCAACAGCTCTGGGAGGGTATTCTGTCCTCATGCAAAACAATTGAAGCAGAAACCATCCAAAACCTGACAAATTCAATGGACGAGAGAGTTCAGAAGCTCCTTTCGAACAAGGGGTCCTATGTGCAAATGTAACATCACCTAGAATAAAGTTTTGAGCTGAAAACTGTTTGATTACAGTTTGTAATAACCGGCTAATGCTTATAATTTCAAAAATGACCATTTTTTTGCTCTTTATTAAAATGAAAAGGTTGATCGTAGAGTGTGGGGGATCTAAGAGTGTGGCAACCCAGTAGTCAGGATTATTTCGAATTCTGACAATCTGAGGGTCATGTTGCAGGTAGTGCAGCAAGAAGGCACTCGTGTCTTGCGCATCTCGGAGCCCCAAAATTATTTTCCGGGCTAGATGCAGCAAAAAATTATTATTAATTTGAAAGCTGGTGGAGTTTAGTATAGATGGTCTAATAGAATCAGTGCTGTAAACTGCTACAAGGCCCAAATTATTTTCCAGCCAAGATACAGATAAACATGATTAGTAATTTGAAAGCTTATAACGGTTGGTGAGGTGATTTTAACAAATCATCAAGCTTTTACTCTCCCCAGCATGACACAGGGGTAGAAAAGTCGTTTCGGATCCATGATTTGTTCATCTTTATGAACGCGAGTCTGTCTACATTATCAGTGGAGAGCCCCGTGCGCTTATCTGTCAGCACACCACCAGCAGCGCTGAACACACGTTCAGACAGAACGCTGGCTGCGGGGCATGACAAGATCTCCAAGGCGTAAGTGGCAAGCTCCGGCTATTTATCCAGATTGGAAGCCCAAAAAGAGCAAGGGTCCAGTGACACAGTCATGGCTTCAATGTTTACTTGGATATACTCCTGTACCATCGTCTCTAGGCGTTGACTATGTCAGACTTCTTGTCTCCTGTGGCCTTGCAAAGGATGGGCTAAAAAAGTGGTGAAATGATTCCGCAAAATTGATGTTACCAGCAGATACTGTGTTTGTGTTAAGTTTTGAGTGCTGAACACTCGACGGTCCCACGGTTGGCAAGTTGGAACTGTGAGACTCACTACGTGCACCACTAGTGTTTTGTGGAAAAGCACATGTAAGATTCTGAAACAGTCTCTGCTGATACTCCAGCATGCGTGCATCTCTTTCTATGGCAGGAATAATTTCTGCAAATTTACTTTTGTACCGGGGATCTAAGAGTGTGGCAACCCAGTAGTCAGGATTATTTCTAATTCTCACAATTCGAGGGTCATGTTGCAGGTAGTGCAGCAAGAAGGCACTCATGTGTCTTGCGCATCCAGGAACACCAAGTCCCTGTTGTGTTGGTGGCGAGGTAACAATCATGCTTCCTTCCTCTGCCCTCTCCCCCCAACCTCGCACAACAGAAATGTGATCAAGGTCTCCCTCATCTGATGAGTCTTCCATCAGTTCGTCCTCCACTCCTGCACCTTCCTCACTAGTTTGGCTGCTACCATGCGCCCTGGTAAAACCATCTCCCCCACCCTCACATGCCTGCCGCCTTGGTGCTGCCGACCATCTGGACCTTGCAGATGTTAGCCCTTCCTCATGCAACTCCTCCTCCTCTACTTCCTCCACCTCCTCTTCTGCCACCACCTGACTCCGAATTCTGTTTAACATGTGCTCCAGCATGTAAATCACCGGAATAGTCATGCTGATAATGGCATCGTCAGCAATAAACATCTTCGCCATTTCAAAACTGTGCAGAAGGGTGCATAGGTCCCTGATCTGAGACCACTCCTCCAGCGTGATTTGCCCCACCTCTGGATCTCGTTGGCCCAGGCTATACGTCAGAACGTATTGCACCAGGGCTTGTCGGTGCTGCCACAGTCGCTGCAACATGTGCAGAGTTGAATTCCACCGGGTAGGCACATCGCATTTTAGCCGGTGAAGTGGCAGGCCCAACGACTTCTGTAGAGATGTAAGTCGCTGAGCTGCGGGATGCGAATGGCGGAAGTGAGCACACAGCGACCGTGCCCTCTGCAGAAGGCCATCTAGTCCGGGATAGTGGGCTAAAAGTTGCTCGACAACCAGGTTCAACATGTGAGCCATACAAGGCACGCGTGTGACATTGCCTCGGCAAAGGGCCGCACCCAGGTTTGCAGCATTGTCGCACATGACTTTCCCTGGTTTCAGGTCCAGTGGAGACAACCATTCATGAAATTGGTTCTCCAGAGCTGACCACAACTCCTCAGCTGTGTGACTCACATTTCCCAGACATTTCAAAGTAAAAACCGCCTGATGACGTTGAGCCCTGCTGCCAGCATAGTAAGGAGGTGTGCAGGATCCCTTCTGCGCAGTTAGAAAGCTTGTGGAATGACCAGACAGGCTTTGGGTGCAGGTGGAGGACCGAGAGGAGGTTGAGGAGGCAGAAGCAGTGGAGGAAATTCGAGATAAAGAGGATTGACGCACAACTCATGGGGACGGCAAGACTTGGACAGCAGCCCCTTGTCCTGCTGTCACCATAGTTACCCAGAGCCCAGTCAGCGACATGTAACGCCCCTGTCCATGCCTACTCGTCCAAGTGTCTATGGTGAAATGCACCCTGTCACACACACAGTTTCTCAAAGAAGCGGTGATGTGTGCGACATGCTGGTGGAGGAGCGCAGGCACACCTTTCTTTGAGAAGTAGTGCCGACTGGGCATCTGGTACTGGGTCACTGCGACAGACATAAGGTCTCGAAAATCCTCTGTGTCCACCAGGCGGAAAGGCAGCATTTCTGTAGCCAAAAGCTTGCAGATGGTGAAATTCAACCTCTTAGCTTTCTCATGGCTAGGAGGAAATGGTCTTTTACTTGTCCACATCTGAGGGACCGAGGGCTGGCTGTTGTGCTTAGACGAGGTTGAGAAGGGTGTCCCCGGCAAACTGCCGGTCCGTGAGGAAGATGCAGGCGGACATGTTAGGTTGCCTTGATCCAAAGGTGGTGCTATCGATGTCGGACAGCGCTGAACACCAGCTGGTGTTTCCACCTCCAAAGAAAATGATGACCTGCCAATCACGCTGGCTGTTGCAGGTAAAGAGGTGGCAGGTCTGCGTCCCAAAACAGGTGTGACTGCTGTCCCCCCAGTCACAGAGGATGAAGAGGCCGCGGATGCACAAGATGTGGCAGACGGCGGTTGGCCCGGCCGGCTAGGCCGCATTGTAGCACAGTGAGCTTCCCACTGCAATTTATGCTTCATATCCATGTGCCGGTTCATGCATGAAGTGCTCAAACTATGTATTTTTTGGCCTCTGCTTAGCTTTTGCTGACAAATGTTACAGATAACACAAGTTGGGTCATCCTCATCTATCTGAAAAAATGCCCAGGCTATGCAAGGCTTAGCACCCATGCGACCTGAAGAGCCACCACGACTTGTGGTCAGAGGCAGAGTTGTGTTTGAGGATGCAGTTGTTGACGTGCTTCCAGTACTACGTCTGTCCAGGAAGGCGCAACCTGACCTCGTCGTCACTAGCATCCTCCTCCACCTCCTCTGCTGACCTCATCGACTGGCTAACTGTGGGTTGACAGTAAGTGGGATCTCCAACCTCATCATCATCACCACCCTGTGTGTTATCACACCCGTCGTCCTCAGAGCCAACCTCTTCCTGCCCTGACAAAAAACTAAAGTTGTCGCTCCAATCAGGTATTTGAGTCTCATCATCGTCTTCCTCATTGTCTCCACCAACAGGAGTTACAGTTTGGGAACGAAGGTCTACATTATGGTCAGAACCTTCTGCCTCTGGTCCTGGATCCGACTCAGATTCTGGGCATCAGTGCAGATCATTTCCTCGTCTGGATTCACAGAAGCTCTGGAGCCGACCTCTGATTCCCAGGCTATAGTATGAGTAAACAGCTCTGCAGACTCCACCATCTGTGTTACCCCATACTAAGACGGGCAGCTGGAGACTTGGGAGCTGTGAGGAAGCAAGTGCGATTGGGGTGACACCTCTGAGGACTGGAGTATTTGTGATGTTGAAGTTGAGGTGGAGGAGAGCCCACTTAAAGGAGCACTTGATATCCGTTGAAGCACATGCTGTTTTTGTGCCTCATCTGGAATTTGTAGCGATTGGCGTGGCCGTAAGAAAGGGATCTTCTCACATTGTCCGCTAAAAGAAGTAGACATCTTAGTTTGGCTGGAAGATTGTCTTTCTTCAGCAGATGTTACTGTTGCTTTAACACCTACCCCATGGATACAACCTTTCTTTCCCTTCCCAACATGCCTATTCCCCTTTCCACAAGCAGCAGGCCTTTTTCCACTCATTTTGGTGGTTAACTAATTGACAACTCTGGAGTTGTTTGCACAAAAAACAATGAATGGGAACCGAGCAGAGCTGAGTGGCCAAACTGTGGTATTAGCCCAAAAGTATTGGCTGGGTTAGATGCAGAAAAAAATTATTTTGAATTTGCAACCTGGTGGAGGTTAGTATAGATGGACTAATAGAACAAGTCCCACACGCTGCTACAAGCCGAAGCCAAACATTTTTTTCAGAGCTAGATGCAGATAAAAATTATTTTGAATTTCCAACCTGGTGTAGGTAAGTATAGATGGACTAATAGAATGATGCTATGCCCAAAAGGTTTTCCTTCACTAGGTGCAGTAAAAAAATTTGCATTCTATACACAGGTGGTGTAGCTTGCAACACAGATAGGCTACTCCACTGACTAACACACACTGCAAGAGGCCAAAAAGGATTTGCTTTGCTAGATTTAGCCAAATGCTGTGAAAAAAACTTGCACAGCACTAGTACAGACCTGCCTGGCAAAAAGTGATAGGAACTGATGTAACCTAGTCCTCAAAAGGACTGCAATCACAACTATTCCCTACTCCCAAGCTATCTGTAGATTTGTGCGAAAATTGGCTTGAAATTAACACAAAGTATAGCGCACACAGCAACAGCAGTGCCGTCTAACACGCAGCTGCAGCAGTGAGAAAATGGTGGTGACGGGGAACATGGCTGGGTCTTATAGGGCAAGGACATGTGACATACACTGCCAATGACACATGCCCTTGCTTGTGTGAAAAAAAGCAGTCCGCTCCGTGTGTGCGCTGCTGATAGGCTGACAGATTGCACCTCCCTACTGTAAATGCGGGAAAGAGAAAAAAAAAATGGAGATCTTCATTATTTATGCAGAGATCCATCCCCTGCCCCTCCCCCCACCCCGCTGTACACTCAAACTGCGTATTAACATTAATTTTCAGCATTACTGAGAAAAAATCCAGTTATGATTTTGGTGCACGAACAGTTATCGAACATAACCTCGAACAGCCGAATTTTTCTCAAATTGTTAGTGTTCGCCGAACGGCTCGAACACCGCCCAAAACAGCTCGAAGTTGAGATTGGCGAACAGTTCGAGTCGAACACCGCTCCTCTCTACTGAAAAGGAGTCAGCCAAGTCCTTGTGGCATAGCTGTGGCCTGGCCATACACTATTTGGCTAGCAGCCATCTCTCCCAACATACAGATGAGTTCTCATGTGTTCTGTGGGGAGGAGGGTAATCGCCTGCCTCTAAGCAATTTGTGCCTAGAGAACAAGGAGCGGGTATTTTAACTGAACATTTGTTAGGGCAGCTAGATTAGCCAGATATTAGCCCACTTTAATCAAACAGAAAACAATGGGACTTGTAATTGTGGTGCCCCTGATGGTTCAGTCACCACAGAGATAGTGCACCTCACCCAGAGGTGTGGAGTCTCCTTCTCTCAGGTGAGGAGGGAGTGCTGCCCAGAACCCCAACACCCGCATTCAACACTACACTGCTCCAGGCCGGCTGGAGGGGCAACATGCATGAGCGCAACTGCTGAGCCCTGTCCCAGGCTGGAGTAGGGGGAACCCAGAGGTAGGGGGAACCAGTAGTGGGTGTGGGTGGAGGAAGTAGTTTAAGGGAGCACTATAGTAGTAGGTATATAAAGGGGAGCCATTTTAGGGTGGCAGGAGAGTTCGGTAGAGGAGTCAGTGGAGAACAGTCAGGGATCAGAGTCTCTTTAGGAGCTCTGCTCCACAAGCAGGGCCCAGTGCTAGAGGCCCAGGAGGGGAGCAGAGGAGTAGGCTCCGATCTAAGGAAGGGATCCTAGGGGGTACAGCGAGTGCAGGACGGCACCCGTATGCCCCGCATCTGTCAGAAGACAGGGATCGTAAGCCGCAGGAAGGGGACGGACCCCTGGTCCAGCCGTGTAACTCCAGGTCTTGGCTGGGAGGCTTCTGGCTTATATAGTCAGTTGCTGAAGCCTCATTCTAATCCCCGTGAGGGACAAGCAGGTCCGGGAACTCCAACGTACAGGAGGGGCTTCACAGCACCCAAATGGGATTGAGAGTGGGAAGCACAGGGCAGGAGGGAGACAGACCCAGTGTGAAGACTGTCTAGCTAGGAACACAGAAAGTGGAGTTCTGTCAGGTGCTCCTAATCTACCTGAGGAAGTGCTGAACCCCTGCCTGGTGAACGCAGCGCGACGTGGGGAGGCTGACAACTGTACCGTGCACCAATGGAACTGTCATAAGAACTGTGAGAAAAGACTCGGATGACTGCATCGCACTGCCTCCGTCCATTCTTTATCTGCGCCATCTTTCCCTCCCTGCACTACAACGCCCAGTGCAACTTTCACTGCCTTACACTGCCCAGGAGCAAGCTCTACCTGTGGAGAGCCACACCATCCCTGCTGCCGTAACATCAGCTCCAGAGGACTGCTCCGCAGCGGCAGCTCCCTTTGGCTGCATTCCACAGGTGGCGTCACAAACACTTTCCCCAGATCCTTCAATATCTTCCCCTTTTTACTGACCGCCCTGGGTCACGGACCGGGCCAGCCACGGTGATATCCCCTATACCGGCATCCATAGGCCCAGCTGCCAGGGGGCGCGTCAGCTCTGGAGTCATGAACAAGATAAGTGACCAACCCGTTATCGGTGGGTGAAGTGTGCCTAAAGAACTGTGTAATGATACTGAATGTGGTGCCCGCCCCAGAAGAACGGGCGCCATTATGTGCGTGATCAAAGACAACAGTATGGAACCTCCCATCGTGGGCCGGGTCCCAGAATGGCGCCAAAAGCATACCCTGCCCCTTGCAACTGTGACTGTCCGCATAGATGTGTCCGTCAAGGCAGGGAGGCCGTCACAAGGAGTGACCGACAGCAGATTGCCATGGGACCGCCCCCGAAAGAGGAGGAGGAGGAGGAAAGAAGGAATGGAGACAGGGTGTGGTCTTAACCAGTCTAGACAGACCGCACCCGGCAGACAACATGGACGGAAGTCAGGATCAAGCCTCCGCCTCTGGCCTGCTGCCGTGGCAAGCGACCCCCCTCACCCTGGAGGGAGAAGCCAGTAAGTTATCCCCGGAGGACGCGGAGTTCCTCCAGAGTGAGATTCTGGAGCTGAGCCAACAAGTGGACCGGGCCCAGCAAGCAGCAGTTACCAAGTGGAGGAGCGAGCTGTTGGAGAAGTTTGCAGCACGGTGTAGAGCAGCACAGGATGCCAGCAGCGGCAACCCAGCGGAACCCGCTGAATACCAGGAGGCCGTGTGCAGCACAGGAGCAGGTGGTAAGAAATCCCCTGTCCCGGGCGCTGCAAGCGCCGACCTGCTCCTGGGCTTCCTACACCAACACTCTCCGTACCCCGCCATGCCCTCCCTGGAGCAGCTGCTCAGCCCGGAACCTCCACCCCCGGGCACTGACTGAGGACCTTCCACTTGTTGCCCTCCCGGAACCTCCACTCCCGGGCACTGAAGTCAGGAACCTTCTGCTGGGTTCCCTCGCGGAGCCTCCACCTCCGGCACCTGAGTGGGTGTACGGCGCGCCGGGCTTCGATTGGTCCACCCGGTTTGAGAACCAGCAGCCATGCACGCTAGTGTTGATCGAGCACTAAAATGCTCGGGTGCTCAAATCTCGGGCTGAGCTCGCCGTGATACTCGGGTGCTCGACCCGAGCAACGAGCCCAATGTTAGTCTATGGGAGACCTGAGCATTTTTGGCGCGGCACTGACGGCAGTCTTTTAAAACATTCAAAAATGAAACTGAAACTGCTTTCCTGTGAAATATGTTAAGGAACTTCCTTTCCAGGGTAAAGACTTGTGTATAAGGTAAAATAAATAACCCCCCCCAAAAAATACTCCTCCACACCTTGGGCTATGTTAACAAGTAGCATTTTTTAGACGTTTTTGCACTTTTGTATTGCTTTCAACCGTGACAAATGCATTCACCGGGAAATGTCATTTTAACATTTTACAGCCTTATCTGACCATGTGCTGTGTGACACATGCATACAGTGCTGAAAATACATGGGAACAGCATGGGGAATACCCCTGGAAGCATCTCTGACACCCAGGTCACTGCCTAAAAGTGTGCCCATCAGAAATTATCCTTGCCGCGTCAGAAGATGCAGACTTGCAACTATCCCCGTGCAAGTTCTTGTCCCAGGGTATTGTTCAATTGTACCTCCCCCATTCCTTGCAATGCAAGCGCAAGTATGCAGCCTGCCACCCACCCACCCCCAGGCTGCAATACCATACTGCTTGCTTGCTTTCACTTGAAATTGGGCCTTTTAGGCATATGGAGGCGAAATCTGGCCACCACGTCATGGCTGCGTTGGCGGCCTGGAATCCATACTCAGTCCCCAGCCGCCAGGTAGCCGGGCATCCACACTGGGTCCCCAGCCGCCCCGCGGGTGTCCACACACGGTCCCCAGCCGCCTGGGGGCAGCCGGGTGTCCATAAACGTTCCCCAGCCGCCCCTATTTCTCCTGTCAACTTCCCCCCACACACTTTTCTTAGCCCAGCCTGCTTTAGGGCAGCATTGGACGAGACCACCAGAGAACCAGACTCCTCTGGTAGGCCCTGGCTTCTCCATCAGGGGAGTTGAGAGTGCCAAGGTGAGGAGCATGATGATGATGAAAGTTAGCATCTGCTTTGTTTTCTTGGAATGCAAGCATAAGTGTGCAGCCTGCCACCCACCCACCCCCAGGCTGCAATGCCATACTGCTAGCTTGCACTTGAAATGGGGCCTTTTAGTTTGGAGGAGGCCGAAGCTGGCCACTACCTCATGGCTGCTTCGGCAGCGAGGTATTCAAACTCAGTCCCCAGCTGCCCCTATTTGTCCCTCTGTGCCTTATACATAAGATTAAGCGCGTATACCAAAACATTACCTGTGCCCTCCCCAGTGCATTTAGTGGGAAGGACAGCCTATTCCGCTGTAGTGTGTGCATGCCAAACCCCTGTTCATGGTACATGCGAAGATGCCTCCCACCCTGCACCTGTCGTTGCAGACTTGCAACTATACCCGTTCAAGTCCTTGTCCCAGGGCAGTGTTCAATTGTACCTCTCCCATTCCTTGCAATGCAAGCGCAAGTATGCAACCTGCCACCCACCCACCCCCAGGCTGCAATACCATACTGCTTGCTTGCATAAACGGTCCCCAGCCGCCCCTATTTCTCCTGTCAACTTCCCCCCACACACTTTTCTTAGCCCGGCCTGCTTTAGGGCAGCATTGGACGAGACCACCAGAGAACCAGACTCCTCTGGTGGGCCCTGGCTTCTCCATCAGGGGAGTTGAGAGTGCCAAGGTGAGGACCATGATGATGATGATACAAGTTAGCATCTGCTTTGTTTTCTTGGAATGCAAGCGCATGTATGTAGTAGCGGCTAGGCCTGAGGTGGTCAACGTTTTGGCGCATATCCTACCTCCTCCGAGGATTTCTGGATGTTTTCCTGCTACTATCACAGTTCTATGACTCCCATTAAAACAAAGCTTCAGGTGATAAATGATGGATGAGGTAGTGGCAAAGGAGAAGGAGCAGGAGGAACAGGGACCATTCACATCAATATCAGGCCAGTCAACCACATATGTCTTGTAGGATATGTTTCTGTAACAAAAAGGAGCAGTTCGGCTACACAGTTATAGGGCATACAGTGAGTGCAATGCCTACCAAAAATTTTGAGGCACTCCAATGCCCCTTGGAAATGACATGGAGGTCAGAGGGCCTTAACTAAAACAGTTTTTTCAATTTATACCAACTGGGTCTCCTGTACACTGTTAGCCTAAGCAGTGAATGGAAGGCTTTCCAAAAATTATGAGGAACTTGCAATGCCCCTTACAAGAGCCATGCAGCACAGCATATTACAAACATAAGTCCCATTATTGGGGAGTGGGTCTCCCATAGTATTTGCTTATGCCTTCCAAGCAAAAGCTTCAAAAAATTAGGAGGAAATGCAGAGCCCGTTCAAAGACTCGTGGAGGTCCCAGTAGCTTAACAAGAAGGTTTTAATGCCCCTTACAAGAGACGTGGAGGTCAGAGTGGTATAACAAGATGCTGTTAATGCCCCTCAGAAGAGACGTGGAGGTTAGAGTGGTATAACAAGATGCTTTTAATGCCCCTTACAAGAGCCATACAGTACAGCATCTTAAAAATAGTATTCCCATTATTGGGGAGTGGGTCTCCCACAGTCTTTGCTTATGCCTTCCAAGCAAAAGCTGACAAAAATAAGGACGGAGGAACTTTCAATAATGGCAACACGGACCACGGTCACCCTGGTGGTATAGTGGTGGTGGAGGCTGAGGATAAGGAGAACATAAAACAGCCGAAATGAGGAAGCGTATACCCATGTGTGGGTGTGAAGTGGTGCATGGGAATACACCTCCCGAAATAACACCGTGGATTTGACTTTATGTTACTCTGCTGTCATTTGGTGGTGATGAGAAGTCTGGCCCAATCTAGCCCTTGTTCATTTTGATAAGGGTCAGCTTGTCAGCATTGTTAGTTGACAGGAGAGTGTGCTCATCAGTTATAATTCCCCCAGCGGCACTAAAAACAAGCTCCAATAACATGCTAGCGGCAGGGCAGGCCAGGACCTCCAAGGCGTACAGAGCGAGTTCATTCCAAGTGTCCAGCTTGGATACCCAATAATTAAAAGGCACGAAGGACGCTGGTACGGTCGGCAAGGTACTCCCTCACCATCTTTTGAAACTTTCCACTGCTTGTGAGAGTACCCCACGCCTCAGGGTCTGAGAAAACTGTCCCAGAAAGTTGACAGTGTTCCCCTGCCTCTACTAGATTGGAGTTGCCTCTCTCTCGCTTGTACGCTTTGGTTGGTCAACGAACTGTGACCTCTGCCGCTAGCGTGTTCAGATGGGAATTTTTTTTTTTTTTTTTTAACAGTTCTGCAGCAAGGGCCTTCTGGTACAGGCCCATTTTTGTAGACCTCTCCACCTCAGAAATAAGACAGTGAAAGTTCTCCTTGTAGCGGGGGTCTACAAGTGTCACCAACCAGTAATGACTGTCACCCAACATTTTGACAACGCGAGGGTCACAGTTAAGGCAGCGCAACATAAAGTCAGCCATGCGTGCTAGACTGGTAATGGGCAAGATTTCCTTGTCCTCACCAAGATGACGACGGACCATGCTCTCCTCCTCCCCCCTGTCCTCAGGCCACCCACGCTGAACCGACGGTATAACACTTGTACAGGTACTACCATCTACAGCGCTTGATAGCAGCTCCTGTTCCTCCTCTCCCTCTGTCCCCCAATGCACGTTGGGATGAGATGAGGCTGGGCTGTGTGTAATCGCCCACTACGGCTTCTTGATCCATCTCATCATACTCTGGCTGCAATGCCTCCTCTTTAATTCTCTGCAGAGAGCGTTGCAAAAGACAGACAAGTGGGATGCTGACACTAATGATGGCGTCATCGCCACTCACCATCTTGGTGGCCTCCTCAAAGTTTGTCAGGATGGTACATATGTCAGACATCCAGGTCCACTCCTGAGGTCTTATGTGTGGAGTCTGACCTGAACATCGACGGCCTTGTTGTATCTGGTACACCACAACTGCTCTCTTCTGCTCACAAATCCTTTGCAACATGTGGAGGGTAGAGTTCCAACGTGTGGGGACATCACACACCAGTCGGTGTGCTGGAAGCTGCAAACGCTGCTGCAACACAGCAAGGGCGGCGGAAGCTGTAGCAGACTTGCGAAAATGAGCTGACAGGCGGCGTACTTTCACGAGCAGATCTGGCAACTCGGGGTATGATTTAAGAAACCGCTGAACCACGAGGTTAAGCACATGAGCCAGGCATGGTACGTGTGTGATCTCACCTCAGAGCCGCCACCAGGTTACGGCCATTATCACACACGACCATGCCGGGATGTAGGTTCAGCAGTCTCAGCCACAGATCTGCCTGCTCTTTCACAGCTGTCCACAACTCACAAGCAGTGTGAGGTTTATCACCTGAGCTTATGAGTTTCAGCACAGCCTGTTGCCACTTGGCGGAGGCAGTACTGCAGTGCTTCCAGCTTGTAACTGATGTGGTGATATCTGAGATGGAGATGGAGGCTGAACAGAAGGAGGAGATGGAGATGGAGGCTGAACAGGAGGAGGAGATGGAGGCTGAACAGGAGGAGGAGGAGGAGGAGATGGAGATGGAGACTGAACATTAGGAAGAGGAGGAGATGGAGACGGAGACTGAACATTAGGAAGAGGAGGAGATGGAGACGGAGACTGAACAGGAGGAGGAGGAGGAGACGGAGGAGGAGGCTGAACAGGAGGAGGAGCTGGAGATGGAGGAGGAGGTTGAACAGGAGGAGGAGCTGGAGATGGAGTAGGAGGCTGAACAGGAGGAGGAGGCTGAACAGGAGGAGGAGATGGAGGAGGAGATGGAGATGGAGGCTGAACAGGAGGAGGAGATGGAGGCGGAGGAGATGGAGGAGGAGGCTGAACAGGAGGAGTAGATGGAGATGGAGGAGGAGGAGATGGAGGAGGAGGCTGAACAGGAGGAGGAGATGGAGATGGAGGCTGAACAGGAGGAGGAGATGGAGATGGAGGAGGAGGAGGAGATGGAGGAGGAGATGGAGGAGGAGGCTGAACAGGAGGAGGAGATGGAGGAGATGGAGGAGGAGGCTGAACAGGAGGAGGAGATGGAGATGGAGGAGGAGATGGAGGAGGAGATGGAGGAGGAGGAGCTATACACTATGGGGGCAACTATGACTGACATAGGGCCCGCAATCCTCAGTGTGGGGAGGATGTGTTCCGTCCCAAGGTCTGACTGGGTCCCGGCTTCCACTATGTTTACCCAGTGTGCCGTCAGAGAGATGTACTGTCCCTGGCCACAAGCACTTGTTCATGTGTCTGTTGTCAGGTGGACTCTCCCAGTAACTGCATTGTTGAGGGCACGGCAGATGCTTTGGGACACGCGCTTGTGTAGTGCGGGGATGGCACACCGGGCAAAATAGTGTCGGCTGGGGACCGAGTACCGAGGGACAGCCACCGCCATAAGATTGCGGAAGGATTCCGTCTCCACCAGCCTAAAAGGCAGCATTTCCAACGCAAGCAGTCGTGAAATGTGCGAATTTAGGACTGTGGCCTGTGGGGCGTTAGCTGCGAATTTCCGCTTTCGTTCAAAGGTCTGGGATATGGACAACTGAACGCTGCGGTGGGACGTGGACGTGGATGCTGTTTCTTGAGAAACTGCCATAACAAGTGAAGACTGAGAGGAGGGGGAATCTTTACATGCAGTATGGACAAGGGATTGCCTTGCACACACAACAGGGGGTTCTATTGCACGCACAACAGTAGAAGAAGCAGTGGTGACACCCGCTGACACTGGTCGTGGACCCTTGGTTTCGCCCCACAAAGTCGGGTGCTTTGCTGCCATGTGCCTGATCATGCTGGTGGTGGTCAGGCTGGTAGTTTTGTCACCCCTGCTGATGCTGGCATGGCAGGTGGAACATATGACCTTTTTGGGGCTATCAGCAGAGTCTTTAAAAAAATTCCAGACTCTGGAAGACCTACCGCTTGTACTGGCAACGTCCCTCGTGTTGGTGTTACGGGGAACGGTTGCCCGCCTTCTGTCTGCGGCCACCACACTGCTTCTTCCTGCCTGTTGAGGTACTCTGCCTCCCTCCCCCTGTGTGCTGCTGGCCTCACTCTGCATGTCCTCCTGCCACGTTGGGTCAGTTACTAGATCATCCACCACCTCCTCCTCTTCCACTTGCGCACCATGATGCTCCTCCTCACTTCCTGGCAATTGTGTCTCGCCATCGTCCACCTCTTGTGACAAATTGGCAGCGTCGACTTCCTCTGGCCGTGGCTGTTCAAATATTTGGGCATCGCTACATGGGATCTCCTCTTCCACCACAAGCGTATCAGGCGAGGGGCACAAATATGGAAATGGACCAGTGAACAGCTCTTCAGAGTGTCCAAGTGTGGGATCAATTGCTGTCTGACGACACTCAGCATGGTGGGAGGAAGGAGCATCAGGGTGAGGAGGAGTATGCGGTCGAGACTCACGGCTACTAAGAGCTGACTGTGTGGAAGACAGAGCGGAGGTGGTGGTGCCCATGTAACTGGAAGTATTATCTGCTATCCAATTAATAACCTGTGCACACTGATCAGTTCTCAATACTGGTGTTGTTCTGTGCTTCCCTAATAATTCGGTCAAGAAGTGGGAGCGAGAAGATGTGGCGTTGGTTGTGGCACGTTTTCACCTTGGCCACGGCCCCGTCCTCTGCACAAACCATCACCAGAACGTCCAGTTCCACGTCCCTTGCCACGCGCCTTGCCCATTGTAAAGGAAGTAAAATAGCTTACACTCACACTATCAATGGAAAAAGGGTAATAAAAAGTAGATTAGATCCGTGGAAGAGGAAAACCACAGTTCTATTTCTCTGGCCTACACCCGACTCTTTTAAACAATCTGAACAATCAGGGAGAAACTATTACTGTTTTTCTTTACGTAAAAACTACTAAAACCTGAATAATAGAGATTTTTTACCGTGGGATGGCAAAACCACAGTTATTGTTTACTGGGGTATACCAGACTTTTTTAAATAGATATAATTGCGGCTGAACAGTGAGCGACACACTCAAACCATGTTTTTTTTTAGATACAAATGGGCCAAAGTGGATAATACAGAGGTTTGAACCGTGGAAGTGCAAAACAACACTTCTGTTTCTCTAGCCTACACCTGACTATTTTCAACAGATATATTTGTGTCTGAAAAATCAGACACGCTTTTTTTTTTTTTTGGGGGGGGGGGGACAAAAGGTTAATAAGATGGGTATTTGTACAGTGTGAAGGAGGAAAAAAAAAAAAAAAAGGATTTTTCCTGTCCCCTGAGACCTGGAGCTAAGTCCAGCAATTTCAGCAACAGGAGCACACAGGACTGTAATGCAGCGTTTGCTGGTATAACCACTGTGTCTCCTATACAGCCTGCCTGCCTGGTATCTGGGATGGATATTAGTCCTGAGAAGGACTGTTTGTTTGATCTGGCAGCCTTTACAGACCCTACACTAACTATTTCGCAGTTTATATCTCTCCCTAAATCAGCAGCGCTGTCTCTACACTGTCTGATCCGGAGCGACTGTGTCCAAGATGGCGGCGCCCGGTTTTAAATACTCGAGGTGACGCTATGCGGCCAACCAATCACTGTAATGCCCACAAACAACATGGCTGCGGCATTACAGTGACTGGCTGGCAATCCCTGCATGTTCATTGGCTCTGTAAAGAGCGCCAAACATACAGGGCGGAGACCCGAGCTCCCGCCCGAGTAACCCGGAAATGCTCGGTGCTCGCCGAACATCCCGAGTAGTGAGATGCTCGGGCGAGTACTGAGCAGTGTCGAGCATGCTCGCTCAACACTAAAAATGACCTCTTGAACAAATTGAAGTTTAATAACAATAGGACAAATTTCATCAGAATTTCTTCCTTTGTTTTTATATTATAAAATACTCATCTGAAGACTTAATAATACAGATACATCGATACAATCAGAATAAAAGTCAACCCAATGTCTATTATTATGGACATATTGATACGATCAAATGAAATGAACTTTGAGGAAATAGACGTCCGCAAGCGTTTGCTGGTGCGGAAGCAGTGACATAGCCAGATGGCATTTGTCACGATGAAAGGAAGTTCTGCATCGATCTAAGTGTAGGTGGGACGAGGTAGCACATGAAACAGGCAGATCTGTCTGTAAACAAAATAAATGACAAACTACGAACAAACACTATTAACAACTCATATCGCAACAAACTCGTAGAGACTACATTATAAGATGCAATGCAATATACCAGTCTCCTTCCCTAGATATAAAAGACATATTAATACTGTGAGATCGCAGTGCAGCCAAGACATCTCTGTGAGAAAAAGATCCTACTGGAAGAATGAGACGAGTCCCTGCATGATTATATGATCGCAACAGGATACGCCTGCAACGCACCCGAGTCACTCGATTGGATGACAGAAGGGGGGGCGCACAAGAGGGGGCACCAACTTTCCTATAAAGTCACGCTGGTTTAGCCGCCAGACGCTGCCGGCAACCCTGCCGATAAGTTTATTACAAAACTATCGTACTATCAAACCAAAAAAAGATCATAGACTGAGCCCCTGATGACCATGAGAGTCTCATATAAGAATGATGAAACGCGTAGGGCTGAGCATTTCTACAGAAAGTACTACAAGAGATGATTAGCCAGGCTACCTCAATATAAAGCTCCTAGATCAGGAGAAACAAGCACCGCACCGGTATATGACGGCAGCACTATAAAGCCGTTCTGAAGAGAATAGCACAGGACATGGTAAAATGAATATTATTAATGCCATTATCAGACTGCAGACTCACAATGAGGAGAGATGAGATGGCATGATTTCTAATAGCCAGAGGCCAAATTGAAAAGGGAGTTATAAATATAAATAAAGAGATACCCCTAGGAATTGTGACTAATCCCTGGCCTCCCAACAAGACAATATATATAAATGGTTAGCCGGTGAGATAAATTAAAACCATACACAATAGTCCTATGTTTAGGATAATTTTAGGAAATTTGTCACGGATTTTGGACACTTAAAATCTTTTTAAAATATTGAATAAAGGTTATTTTTTATATTTTACTACCATTGGATTTGACTGTGAAATACTGCAGAATTATCTTGGAGCATATTTATACTACACTGCTCAAAAAAATAAAGGAGACACTCAAATAACACCTCCTAGATCTGAATGAATGAAATATTCTCATTGAATACTTAGTTCTGTACAAAGTTGAATGTGCTGACAACAAAATCACACAAAAATCATCAATGGAAATCAAATTTATTAACCAATAGAGGCCTGGATATGGAGTCACCCCCAAAATTAAAGTGGAAAAACACACTACAGGCTGATCCAACTTTGATGTAATGTCCTTAAAACAAGTCAAAATGAGGCTCAGTATTGTGTGTGGCCTCCACGTGCCTGTATGACCTCCCTACAACGCCTGGGCATGCTACTGATGAGGTTGTGGATGGTCTCCTGTGGGATCTCCTCCCAGACCTGGACTAAAGCATCCTCCAACTCCTGGACAGTCTGTGGTGCAACGTGACGTTGGTGGATGGAGCCAGACCTGATGTCCCAGATGTGCTCAATCTGATTCCGGTCTGGGGAATGAGCGGGCCAGTCCATAGCTTCAATGCCTTCATCTTGCAGGAACTGCTGACACTCCAGCCACATGAGGTCTGGCATTGTCCTGCATTAGGTTTCACCCAGGGCACCAGCATAAGGTCTCACAAGGGGTCTGAGGATCTCATCTCGGTACCTAATGGCGGTCAGGCTACCTCTGGCGAGCACATGGAGGGCTGGTAAGTCCTTTCACAAGCATTTTGGTCGTACTATCACTTCTGGTCGGCCTGGGCTCGCGTCATTGTCGTGCACCAGCTGTGCCAAGGCCTGCATTTTGTCATGGAAGCGTAAGACATTCAATGACTGACACTCCAGGGGAGGCCAAGTCCCCTTCCCAGACCTCCTTCACCAGAGCCAGGTGCCCCGCGCACGCCGGTCGTACAGGAGCTCAAAAGGGAGAACCCCATTGAGGCCCGTGGAACCTCCCGGTAGGCAAGAAGCCGGTGTGGGAGGTACCGCGCCCAGTCGTGCCCCTAGGAGTCAACCAACATCTTAAGCATCTGCTTCAGAGTGCCAGTTCGCACAGGCCATTGGTCTGTGGGTGGTATGGGCTGGTCACCAGATTTTGCACCTGTATTTGCTTACAGAGGGTCTCCATCAGCTGCGACATGAACTGGGTTCCCCGGTCGGTGAGCATTTCCTGGGGAAAACACACTCGGGAGAACATCTTCAGTAAGGCGATAGCCACCTTGTCTGCCCAAATGGATGACAAGGCTACCGCTTCCAGGTACCGGGTGGCATAGTCTACTACCATCAGTATGAAGCGTTTCCTTGAGCTGCTGGGAGTGGCCATCGGGCCAGCCAAATCCACAGCCACCCTCCTGAAAGGCTCTTCGATGATGGGCAGAGTTACCAGTGGGGCTTTGGGCCACCGCCCCACCTTCCCCACCCTCTGACAGGTGTAACACGAATGGCAGTAGACAGTTACCTCAGCCCCCAACCTTGGCCATTAGAAATGCTGGGCTAGCCTGGCCTTGGTCTTATGGATCCCTAGATGTCCAGCCATCGGAATTTCGTGTGCCATCTGCAACAAACTCCACCCTGAACGGATAGAGTACCACTAACTGTCGATCCCTGGGCCACGCCTCTGGTGAGCCTCGCTGGACTGCTACCCGGTATAGCCATCCTTGGTCCCAGACCACCCACTGGAGGACAGAGTTCGAGGGAGGCTGTGCCGCCCGCTCCTCACGAGGCTTCAGGCTGTCAGTCTCTAACGCCACCTGAAACCCCTGACTGGACATGGCCAGAATAGACAAACCTGCCACGTCTCCTGGCCTCCGTCTGACCCGGCAGCCACTTGGTCGGAAGGGGAGAAGCCGTCGGACTCCCGAGGGGCCACTAGGGCCCGGGTGCCGCCACTGCAAGCAACAGTGGCTACGGCCGCTGAGACCGCGGGTAGCGCCCGTTTCTCCTCTGCTTCTGACCAAGCATCTGGTCAAAAAGGACTACCCTGGCCCTCTAACATCCTGGTTGTGGAGGAACCCTACCATGCGGCCTTACCTGGGAGCCCTATCTCTACTGGAACTGCCCCGCCCTCCATGGCATGCTCCCCCTCTGCAGCTGTTTGCCCCTTGTCTGCCCCCTCTGCAACAACCTCACAGGACAAATTTCTCCAGCCTGCCGTATGGCCACATTCTGAGGCCTCATCACAGCTGACTTGATTGATCTCGTCCCCCATGGGGAGAGAGGTGTTAGGGGCTCAGGGTGGTAGTTGTGGTGAGGGGCTGCTGTGTTCCCACACTCTGGCTCCCTGATAAAGACACATGTCCCAATTCTCCTGTGCTCTGTATGTGGTGTGTAACACTCACGTTTTGGTCGCAGATCTCTGCTGTCTTCGGTTCTTCCACCTCAGGAACCACCGCACACACATTAGGGAACTTCCACTCCATTTTATAAAAAAGAACTTTACTTGAACGTTTGAATACAACTTCATACAGCATGCAGCATTGATCACATACACCTTGGCGATGGACAGCGCCGGCTTGATGCCTCCAATCCCGGAGCCGGCGAAAGTTTTATCAGGTATCAAATCCTAGGGTGACACCAGTTCGGGCCGCACAAGGGTCATCTCAGCACCGGTGTCTCACAGTCCCATTGCTCTGGCGTGGCCTATGGTAACAGTCTGAAAGTTGTCAAGGGACCTCCCACCACCCCCACTCACACACAAAACAGTGGACAGATTCTGGGACGAGGATCAACTGCTCTCATTAGGGCCCACATGTGATCGACCCAGCAGTCTGCAGGACACCACTGCATACTCTGGAGCTTCTTCCGGTATGACTCAGGAGTCAAGTTGTACTGCCAGACCACAGCCTGCTTGATGTCCTCATAGCTCAGGGTGGTCTCACTGTGCAAGTACCCAAAGATTTCCAGGGCCTTACCCCTAAGCTGAGGGGTTAGGAACCGGACCCACTGTTCCTCAGGCAGATGGTACTGATGGCAGTTTTTTTCAAATGCCAGCAAGAAAGTGTCCAAGCCCCCTCCTTTGTGCAGAAGGGAGAAGTCATTCGTCCATAGCTTCGGGACTCGGATCTCAGGGGACTTGCGACTGGCTGGGGCCTGCAGTTGGAGCTGGAACACATCTTTCTGGTGCTCGTGCTCCCGCTGACATTCTGCCATGAGGGTCTCATAGGTGGCCCTGTCTCCAACCTGGAGACTCGCTAGGGAAACTTGTATGAGGGGGTCAGGTGGTGGGTAGCCCACTGCGGGACCGACCACTGGTGAATCTCTCTCTGGGGGGCCTAAGTTGGACTCCCCTTCTCTTAGAGTAACGTGGTCTTCCACCTCAACACCATATGGTGCATTGGCCATCTCCTTGGTTTTGGCCCTGGTGCCACTGGCCATCCTTGCACTCTATGGTCAGTGACACCGAAAAGCCACCTGATGCACCCACACACGCCTTACAGTATTTGCACTCGGACTGTCTAGTGCTGAGCTGATCTTAAGTGTCTGAGTATGCGTTACACACACACACTATTATCTTGATCCCACCGCTTGCCACCAATGCAAAGAAATTGGCAGCAGGAGGGACCCCACAGAATCCTACCACTGTCGGAACTGATGAATCCACACACCACCACCTGCCTGACGTCACAATTACGTGAGACGGAGCACGTGGTACGGATCTGTCATTTGCACCATCGTGACATTCCGCACCCCCTCGAGGACGTGTAAGGTCAGATTGGTACAGTTCTACACAGACAATGGGACCTCTGCTTATAAAATATATCATTCCCGGCATGACTATATTCTCAACTACAGCTGGAACTTTTATGCTGAAAGGAGCCCTGCCCACACATTCCCCTGTCATGACTTCACTGTGGGCTTGGCACCACTTCATGGTTTTATTAAGATCTCTAACGTCCACAATAACTCCTCGCTGGTTGATCGCAGAAGTTTCCATGTAATATCACATTTCTTATTACAAATTTACCTTTCTTTAGAGACTAGACATGACATATCTTCGGTTGGTCATTCCTGCCTTCTTGCATCATAGCGCACCCGTACTGTTCTCAGATAAGGAAAAATATGTATATTGTTCCTTAGCTAACCCTGCCACTAAAAATATGTATCCTATCACAATCAGCGTTATAGAAACTCTGATATTCCATATTTCATTTCAGTGCCTACCAGACTGCAGCTTGAATACATGTGCAAATGGAGATGAGCTAAGCTTCAAAGGAATTCTAGGAGCTGTATCCTTTTCACCCAGGTGTCAATTCATCACTCCTGTCTCCATTTTATATGGTGATTAGCCTGAACACTTGGTGGATCCCGCTATTTGCATATGGGCAATTGGGAAGAGTGTAAGCTCTTGCTCCTTTGACAAATGGTAGATAGGGGAGGAGGGAAGAGTGAGTGGGATTTCGGAGGGGGAGAAAGAGATTCTCAATATTTCTATGACCGTGACATTTCCCATTCTCTTGGGATCTCGAAAATCTAGATTATGAATAACTAGGACATGCTATAATTCAATACCGAGTTATGGGAATACTGTATCTGACACAAAGGGCATGCTGCATGGCTGGGGTCCAAAGGGGGTCTTGCTGTGGCAGCTTCTTGGCTGAGAGCTGCTGTGAGACATTTGTCACTCGCTGCCTCTCTGCCCCCTCCCTTCTTAGCTGCAGAAGTGTCCAGTTACAACTGTATGCTGTAGACCTCTATAATCCCGCCAAACAGGGCACAATGATTGACATGGGGTTAAATTTTCAATATTCTTCTCAAGGCAAAATCACATTAAAAAAAGATGGCATCACTTGCTAACTTCTGTGATCAACCAGTGAGAAGTTATTGCAGAAATTATAGATTTCATAAAACCATGATGGACAGAGATGAGCCCACGTGAGGTCATCACAGGGGAGTGTGTGGGCAGGGCCACCCCTTCAGCATAAAATATCCAGCTGAATATGGGTCTATACTCATGCCGTGAGATACATATTTGTAAGCACAGGTCCTGCTCCATAACAGTCCATTGGAGCACCTCTCCTCCAGGTAAATTTTATAGTCTCTGATCTGTCTAGTAAGTTCTTCCATTAATACCTTTTATTTTGTGTAACTGTATATGTATTGTACTGTCCCTCTTTGTAAAATCCTTTGTATATTTTTTCATAAACCCTGCCTCCCTTTGGATTAAATATAAAATGTATTAGTCCTGTTTCTTCTGTTCTGTAATCGTTCCTCCCCCAAAGCCATACGCTACCAGAAAGCAGGAGTCCGATCAGGCCTGTATTTAGAACTGATCGGTGGTGGCAGTGAATACTATTAATTGGGTTATCGTGAAGCTGGCAATGATTGTATGGGGGCATATACACATTCAATGCGTTGAAATTCTGAGGCGTGTACGCCATACGCTCACGGCTTGCTTGCCGGTAACTACATAGTGAGTAATCAGGATAGTCTGTGTGTGCAAATCCCTGACAAATTGGTGGCAGCGGTGGGATATTGTAAGATCTCGCCGATGCCTTCCCCCACAGTTCACTATCCAGCTACATCTAATTTTCCTACTTGTCAACTGGGCATTCTGCATATGGGCTGCTTAGATTGCCCTCTTTTGTCCTATTGCAAAAGAGGAGGTGAGAGGGGTGAAGGAATGCTCCTTTACTAGTGGCTTCAGAAATTGCAATATTTTCTATGACACGGTGCAATACCACATTATTATGCTATATAGTGAAAATACCAGTTTCCTTCAAAGCTCTGATTCAGATCAGTTCAAATATAGTCGAGACAGGGACCTTCAGCATGCCACCAGCTTTCATTTTAACTCATCAGCCTCATCCCAGAGCGCCAATGGGAGCCAGCGGCATTTAAATGGTTAACAGCTGCGGCCGAAACGAAGCTCTGACTGCGACTGTTAGAGATAAAATGTCAGCTATATAGAAAGGGTTGTCCACTACTCAAACAGCTCTCAATCACAATATTTCCTACATATAAAACAGCTATAATCACCTTTTGTGCTGTTGCTGTTCTACCCAAGTCTGCGCTTAGTCTCCCAGGACTCGAGTGACCTCATATCACGCAGTCAGTAGCCATTTCACGCTCACTTCCTTCAGACGAAAGGGACACCCTAAAGAAGTGTAATCTGCTGCTGCTCTCTGGCTGTCAGTTCTGTTCAAAGGATGAGAGAGTGATGCAGTTGTAGCGCCCAGAGGGTTCAGTCGCTACAAGGGTATTGCACCTTAACCAGAGGTGTGATATTCCACTCCCAGGTAAGGATGGAGTATGGACCAGGGCTCAGTTAGCTGCATACACACACTCCTCATTTCCGGGGGACAGTTCGCAGATGCTCCCATTTATTGCAGGCACAACTGACCATGTCACTGGCTGGAGTGGGGAGGGGGGAGAGAACCCGGTGATGCAGGAGCAGAAGGGGACGGTTTCTGGAGCATAGGAAGGAGCTCATTGGTTGCAGGTCACCTGAGCTCAGACACAGTGAAGCAGATAAAAGGTGGGGGCCATCTTAGGAGAGTGTTCAGTCGGTTAGTTCAGAGAGGGAAGAAGTTCAGCCAGAGAGGGCTGACAGGGAGCTGAGGCTCAGCTCCACGAGGCAGGCCTAGAGAAGAGGCCGGGGCCAGGAAGGAGAAGAGGAGAAGGAGAAGGAAGGAAGAAAGGTGGAGAGAAAGAGGAGTAGAAAGGCTCCAGAAACAAGAAGGCAGAAGGGACCCTGAGAGAGAGAACTACATAACCGGACACTGGGATCCGAGGCTGTCAGGGTTGCAAGCCCGGCAGCAGATAACCTACCTGCGAGGGATTTTAGATCCCTGGGCCTGAGAAGCCTGGAGGCTCCGCCACACAGAGGGACTGGTACAGCACAGAGAAGCAACAGGTACCTAAGGCCCGAGTCGCAAGCCATACAGGCGTAGTACACGGCCAGCTCAGGGACGTGGGCTATCACACCACTAAAGGGGGAGATAGTCAGCAAGGGCAGAGAGAACGGTAGGCCTACCCACTCACCCTGACCAGTGGGGCTCGCCTGAATGTTCTCAGACACCGAGGCCCATTCCTACCCTGTACTCCTGTTGGGTCATAAGTACCACCTACAATAAAGACCCTGGACTGTTTGAAGTAGACTCTGGACCTTTATTATTGTGGCCTGCACCATCACCCCCAGCATCCTATTACCTGCTCTGAGGCTACACTCTTCCCGTGGGGAGTTATCCTATCCCTGTGCTGCATATCTACATCAGCCTCAGCAGTCTGCCTTGCAGCAGCGGTCCTCCCTGACCGCAATCCACAGGTGGCGTAGTCTGACATTCAAAACCCTACAAATAGATTGTCACAACATTTGGTCTGACCACCCTGAGCCACGGGATCAGGTTGCCACTACTACCCCCATCATCACACTGAAGCCCGGTTCCAAGTGCCCCACGGCCCAGGGGGTGAGTCACAGTCACTGATTGGCTGCAGGGATCCTATGATTAGTCATGCATGTGACTCGCCCCCTGAGCCGTGGGGTACCCGGAACTAGGCCTTCTAGTGTACGGTGCCGATGGGGGTAGTAGTGGCAACCCGATCCCGTGGCTCAGGGTGGTCAGACCAAATGCTGTGGCAGTCTATTTATAGTTTTGTGAATGTCCGACTACGCCACCCATGGATTGCGGTCAGAGATAACCGCCGCTGCGAGGCAGACCGCTGAGGCTGGTATTAGAGTGCAGCACAGGGATAGGATAACTCCCCATGGGAAAAGTGTAGCCTCAGGGCAGTGAAAGTGAATGCTGGGGGTGATGGTGCAGGCGCAGCATAAATGACACAGAGTCCAATGATGCAGTCCAGGGTGTTTTACTCACAGTTGATATCCAAGTCACTTCTGTCAGCAAGGACTGCCCGAGCCGTGCTGTGTCCACCAGGTGAGGAGCTCGGTCAACCCCCAGGCAATTCAGGAGTATGGCACAGGACCCCCTTCTGTCCTTTCTCTGGCCTCTCATGCCCCACCAGTGTCCTGACTTCTGTCCGGCTACTGCGGACCGTGTCGGGTAAGCATTGGCCTTCACTTCCCGCTATCCTATATGGTGCCTCCCTAGCAGGTTTAGCGGGGGGTCGCACCAATAAATGGTCACAACCTCCGGTTCTTGGCTGAGGGTAGATTCGCCTCCACCAACTTAGGGATCCGGTACCTTTCCACGGCCTGACCCTTTCACCCGGTATAATGGGGTTTGCAATGGTTGCTGGCCGTTCTGCACTCTTAGGATCCCTCCTGCCTTCTTGTTTCTGGAGCCCTTCCACTCCTGTCTCTTCTCCTTCCTTCCTTCTTCTCTTCTTCTCTCTGGCCCCGGCCTTCTCTCTAGGCCTGCCTCATGGAGCTGAGCTCAGGCTGAGCTGCTGCTCCCTGTCAGCTCTCTCTCTTACTACTCCTACTATTCTCCTAGACTGGAGATGGCTCCCACCTTATATCTGCTTCTCTGTGCTGAGCTCAGGTGACCTGCACCCAATGCGCTCCTTCCTATGCTCCAGAAACCGTCCCCTTCTGCTCCTACACCACTGGGTTCTCTACCCCCTCCCCACTCCAGCCAGGGACATGGTCAGTTGTCCCTGCAAAAATGGGAGCATCATCGAGCTTTCCCCCGGAAATGGGGAGTGTGCGTGTGCAGCTAACTGAGCCCTGGTCCACACTCCATCCTTACCTGGGAGTGGAATATCACACCTCTGGTTGAGGTGCAATACCCCTGTAGCAACCGAACCCTCGGGGCACTACACATGCCCCAGGAGACCAGACACAGACATCACTGGAATGGCGTTGGCTGCAGGGTTCCCGTGATATGTCATGCATGCTCCAGGAGACCAGACATAGACATCACTGGAATGGCGTCGGCTGCAGGGTTCCCGTGATATGTCATGCATGCTCCAGGAGACCAGACGCCGACATCACTGGAATGGCGCCCGCACCAGAGGAGAGCATAGCTGCTATTTCACATGATTGAAACCGTAATTAAGAAGGGGTTGTCTGAGTAATGGACAACCCCTTTATTTCAGTCTGCATCAGACACGTGTGGAAGGAGTTCAGCTCCTGAGCCGCCTCCACATGCGTTCACCTCAGCGCGGACGTACAGTTACGCCCATATATGCAAAGGGGTCAAATTCATATAAAACATTAAATGTTATTCTGAATTTATCTGCCTTTCATTCATTTCTAACAGTAAATCCTCATAGTAGTTGGTGCTCAGTTTTTCAGATTCAGAGCTCCAAATTTTCATAAGCAAAATTAAAGGGGAGGCATCATAAAAAAAAGTTTTCTTTAAATGCATTCAAAAAAGTTGGCAATATTTTCCCATATCAAAATTTATATTTAAAATTAGAAATCTTAGAATTTTTTACACTGACCACTGAGGCTATTCTATGTTCATATGTCCTGTTCTTTCAGGAAATCTACATTAACAGCAATAAACTCACTTAGACACTATGGGCCTCATTCAAAGCCAGAATACTAGTGCAAAAAGCTTTGAAAAGTCACAAAGTTTTAGCGCAACTCAAAGCTGGGCTGAAATTGTGACTTTTTAGCGTTCACACTCCATTTTCACCCAGCCCTGATAAAGTGGGCACCAGCAAAATTTTATAAGCTGTGGCATTCTCTGTGCGACATATCTTACTCCAGTCACTGACTGGAGTAAGATTATTGGCAAGGCACACATGGAGACACACAAGGCGCTCGCTAGTTCTCTGATAGTCCGGATTCATTGACCTCTGCATGACTCTAGCACACCGACCTCATCAAGATTAGCATGAACACCACTGGTCTGAAGTCAGGGCCTCTGTTTTGCATTGAAGCGTCCAATGAGCTTGTACAAAGATCATTGGGTGAAGGGGAGTAAGGTCAGGTGTGACATCAACTGTGATTGGTGGAACCTGCGTTATCAGCTGTATGTTACCGGTCATTGTAATCCGGCTTCTGATAAAAAGCTTTGCTGAAAATTCTTCCAGAAAGGACAGAAGTAAATGTGTAAAATAGCCCTGGTGGCCAGTGTGAGAACTGCAAGATTGTGAGAAGAAAGTATGAAAACATTAAAAAAAACACACGGAAAACAAACTAATTTAAACATTTTCTGATGACTAGATCTGAGCGAATCGATTCAACGGGAATCAAATTCATGTTGAATTTTTGTGCCTAAAATGAATGTCACCTTTTGAGACATTGCAGAAGATTGCATCAGTCAGAGAAGACGGGCTTTCCCAGAATGCCTTGCTGCCATCATATTAGGTCTCATCTGCATTGCACGCACGAGTTGTAGCAGTTTTAATGGATAGAACGTGTACTCAATGTATGGTGCTATTCACACACCAGTGTTTTTTACACACCCCTTGTGTCCATACAGAACACACAGAGCCATGTCCATTTTTTTTCCAGCAGCACAGATGACACAGAGGTCCAATAGTGGTCTATGGGTCGGTCAGTGTGCCATCAGTGTCCTGTACAAGTTTAACATTGTATAGGAGAAGCTTTGTAATTTCTTTATCCATCGGTGAAAAACACTGATCGAAAACTGAGGACACCGGTACCATTTTTTCACGTACATGTTTAAACCCTGCACATGTGAATGAGGCCTAACATAGTATAGCTCAGACAATTAAGAAGGACTATTATAGCAAGTATAAAAGCAGAAGCAGGAAAGGAAGCAGCCATTTTGTGGTGAACCTGGATAGAGAAAAGTACATCACAGCTCACAGCCTAGCCATAGAAATAGGGAGAGAAAGCCATGAAACATGATAGAAAACAGACAGAGAGAGAGGGCGACATCAATGCAGTGAAGGGGATTAGTGTGTTAAGGAAAAAAGGGAATGGCGTCATACATGTTTTTCAGGGCAAGTAGAGGCTTTGGAAGACATTTGCAGAGAATGGAATTTCCTGGGAAAACTCTGCAAATGTAAGTTTCAAAAGTCTTGCTCATCTTTACTGATCGGTCATTATCCATTGGTGGCAGTTTTACCTATAGTATGTTCCCCTCCATACAGGGCAGTAACTCCCCTGTGGGCCTCATTGTTCCAGTTACCTTACACATCTTCCTTCCGTGTAGTGCACATTCCCATCATCTTCATGCTTTCCCATCCTGCACAGCCGGCTGCAGCAGAGGAGGATCAGGACAAATTCCTATCCTCCTCCTTGAGGGATAAGAGGGAATGTGGAGCCATCACCCTGCTCCATGCTGCTCTGCTCCTCCAAGCTAATTACTCTAAAGGCAAACCTGTGACTGAGCTTTATATTAACTCTTCTCCTCCCGCCTTCTGGATGCTACATAGCTAATCTGTTGGGTTAACCCTGTAGTGTGTAAAGTGCTGAATTATACAACAGTGATATGTCTTCTACTCACAAAAATGGTGTAAGTATGATGAGTGTTTTTGATCAGTTTCATCACAGTTTGGTCAGGGTTCATTAGCTTTTCTCAGCTGAAAATAAAACTGATGAATGTTTCTCCCCCTTCTCATAACCAACAGTCCATTTCATGACTGGCACACAGATGACATCCAAATGCTGTCCACATTTTTTGCGGCCTAATAGACTTGCATTGGTGATACTGTATATAATTTTGTGTGGACCACTTAGGCCTCATTCAGACATCAGGTTTTTTCATGTATGAGAAAAATGGAGCGAGTTTAATCAGTGATTTTTACCTTAGGTTGGTCAGAATTACATCAGTACTTTTCCCATCGGTCAGTCAAAAACGGACAAACTTCATCCGAGTTCTGGCCCATCTTTTAACAGACCCGGACACTTTCATTGATGAATTTGATCTGACACTTGAATCAATATAAAACATATCTCAATGAAAAATCATGGACATGTGAGCATCCCCATAGACTGTCATAGGTACACATGCTACCTGTGAAAAAAATAAAAAATAGCACTATACGTGATAGCACAGAAACTAACATGTGAATGAGCCCCAAGACTGTGAAAATACACTGGCATGTAAACAGGCCCATAGACATGGGTGTACATAGAAATCATGGGATCCCATAGCAGAAGTGCTAGTTGCCCCCCACCCAACAAAAAAAATAACATTCGACGGGGTCACAGAAGAGCATATCTCACAACTTTCCAGCCTTTAGAAAGTAATTTTCCTCCTACTGAAGCCCCAGATTCCTCTTTCATTGCATGTTTAAAGTATGATACCAACAAAAGTGCCCAACAAACACAGTATGTGAATTCTTTCACAGTACCCTGGACATGCACATAATGATGACCCTACTGTACTCGACTTCAACTCCCCCGGCAAAGTATGGTGACCCTGACACAGTGTGATCCCCCAGCTTTGGCCCCCACACGGCCCTCTATAAAGTATAATAGGTCATCATACAGTATAATGGCCCCACACCTCGCCATGCTGTATAATGGCCCCCACTAGCTCTCCAAACAGTACAACCAAACAGTGCAATGACCCCCACGGCCCTCCACATGGTATGATGGTCCCCACTCAAACCTTCACACTGTATAATTGCTTGCATACAGTATATTGGCCCTCACATAGCCCTCCACAAAGTATAAAGGCTCCCACATAGCCCTTGAAATTTTATAATAGCCCCCACATAGCCCTCTATATACTATAATGGGCCCCATATTCCTCCATATTGTATAATGCAAAATCATAGTCTTTTATATAGTGTGCTGAACCCTATAGTCCTCCATATAGTATCATGCACTCCCCATAGTCTTCCATATAGTATAATGCACTCCCCATAGTCCTGCATATAGTATAATGCAATCCACATAGTCCTCCATACAGTATAATGCACCCCATATTCCTCCATATACTATAATGCACTTCCCATAATCCTCCATATAGTATAATGCACTCCCCATTGTTCTCCATATAGCATAATGCACTCTCCATAGTCCTCCATATAGCATAATGCACTCCTCCATATAGTAAAATGCACTCCTCATAGTGCTCCATACAGTAAGATGCACTCCTCATAGTCCTCCATATAGTATAATACACTCCCCATAGTCCTCCATACAGTATATGGCACTGCCGATAGTCCTCCATGTAGTATAATGCACTCCCCATAATCCGCCATATAGTATAATGCACTCCCATAGTCCTCCATATAGTATAACACACTCCCCATAGTCCTCCATATAGTATAATGCACTCCCCATGGTCCTATATAGTCCATACAGTATAATGCACTCCTCATAGTCCTCTATACAGTACTATGACCACCACAATGTGTTCATTGATTTAAAAAAAAAATACTCACCTCTCCTCCATGTTCTCCGCTGCTCAGGTCTATGCAGCAAGCATTCTGAAGTGCTTGCACATCTCAGGGCAGTGGATGCCATGTAATGATGTCATAGGGCCCGCTGTACTGAGACGTCAGATGCTGAGGAAGAATGACGAAGTAGGAAGTCACAGGCCCCATAGTACTCGCGTGTTCCAACAATGAGCTTTTGGTTTGCTTTTGACACTAATTGTTTTCTGTGGCAAAAACTGAGTGTTTTACAATTCAAGCAAAGTGGATGGAATTTATAAAAACCTCATGGCCACTGTGCTTTAATTTTATTCAGCGTAAACTGAGCTGCGGTGTGTGTATCAAATCCACATCATGTCAATTTCTCTTGTGAGTATGCTGAGTTTTATGTGTGGATTTTCCCCATAGATTTTCATTAGATGCCGAAAATCTGCAGGTAAAAACGCACATACATAGTCCTGCATATAGTATAGTGCAATCCACATAGTCCTCCATACTGTATAATGCACTCCACATAGACCTCTATATAGTATAATGCACCCCATATTCCGCCATATAGTATAATGCACTCCCCATAGTCCTCCACATAGTATAATGCACTCCCATAGTCCTCCACGTAGTGTAATGCACTCCCCATAGTCCTCAATGTAGTATAATGCACTTCCATAGTCCTCCATATTGTATAATGCACTACCCATAGCCCTCCATACAGTATAATGCACTACCCATAGTCCTCCATATAGTATAATACACTCCCCATAGTCCTCCATATAGTATAATGCACCTCCATCGTCCTCCATACAGTATAATGAATTCCCCATGGTCCTCTATACATTACTATGACTACCAAAATGTGCTCATTGATTTAAAAAAAAAAAATACTCACCTCTCCTCCTTGTTCCCCGCTGCTCCGGTCTATGCAGCAAGCATTCTGAAGCGCCTGCACATCTCAGGGCAGTGGGTGCCATGTAGTGATGTCATCAGGCCCGCTGTGCTGAGACGTCAGACGCTGAGGAAGAATGATAGAGGAGGAAGTCACAGGCCCCATAGTACTCTTGTGGGTTATGTTCCCACAATGAGCTTTCGGTTTGTTTTTGACAATATTTATTTGCTGTGGCAAAAACAGAGTGTTTTGCAGTTCAAGCAAAGTGGATGGGATTTTATAGAAACCTCATGGCCACTGTGCTTTAAAGGGGTTGTCCACTACTTTCACATTGATGCCATATCCATAGGATAGGGCATCAATTTATGTTTGCCCGGGGTCCCGCACACAGCACCCCCGCCATCAGCTGTTATCGGTGCCGGCGGTGGCCGCCGGCCGGAAGTGCTTACCTTCCGGTGACTGGTCGCCATGTTGTAGTGGTCGGCACTTGTTAGTGCACATCAAACTGCCATTCAATTGAATGGGAGGCGGATGTGCAGTACCCCGCGGCGGCCACTACAGATGGATGGCCAAACACCGCAGGCAAGTACTTCCGGCCGGTGGCCGCCGCCGCCAGCACCGATAACTTCTGATCGGCAGGGGTGCTGCGTGCAGGACCCCGGCCGATCATACATTGATGCCCTATCTTATGGATATGACTCGCCCCCTGGGCCGTGGGTTACCCGGAACCGGGCAATAGGGCAATAATGGGGGTAGTAGTGGCAACCCGGTCCATGGCTCAGGGTGGTCATACCAAATGTTGTGGCAGTCTATTTGTAGGGTTTTAAATGTCCGACTACGCCACCCGTGGATTGCGGTCAGGGTTAACCGCCGCTGCAGTGCAGACCGCTGGGGCAGATGTAGGTGTGCAGCACTAAGTAGTATAACTCCCCACGGGAGGAGTGTGGCCCCAGGGCAGTATATAGATGGATGATGGAGGGGATGATTCTGACCGCAATAGCCAGGAAACGGAGGCCTCTTAAACAGTTCAGGGTCTTTATTAGAACAGGTGAGACGACCCAAAAACAGTCCCGGCTAGGAGGGGGCCTGGATGTCTGAGAACAAGTGGGAAGCTGGCCCTGGTCAGGGTGAGGGTGAAGGCCTACCATGCTCTCTGCGCTCTTTCTGGCTATTTCCCTCCTTGTGGTGTAACAGCCCACGTTCCTGAGCTCACCGTGTCTTCTCGCCCGTATGGCTTGCAACTTGGGTCCCTTTCTACTCTTGGCCTGGGGCAGCTTTGCTGGTCCCTTCTGCTGTGGCGGAACCTCCGGGCTTCTTAGGCCAAGGAACATACAGTCCCCTGCAGGCTGGTTATTTGCTGTAGGACTTGGATTCCTAACAGCCTCGGACACCAAGTCCGGTAGATCAGTTTCTCTCTCAGCCAGGACAGGCTCTCCTCGCCTTCCGTCCCTGGCTCATGGCTCCTCTACTGCCACACGACCTCC
The DNA here is from genome assembly GCF_046119375.1 of Phyllobates terribilis. Classification (NCBI taxonomy): domain Eukaryota; kingdom Metazoa; phylum Chordata; class Amphibia; order Anura; family Dendrobatidae; genus Phyllobates; species Phyllobates terribilis. The sequence continues at coordinate 456,919 of NW_027363071.1, read as the reverse complement.
TCAGCTTCAGCTGAACTGGCTCTCCCTTCTCTGGGACACCTCTCACTCCAGAGACAGGTCGTCCAGAACTCTCTAACCCTGCCCCCAGTTCCAGCTTTTATAGGGTCAGCCTGCTCCCCCTACTGACTTGGGACAGGAGGTGCTGCATGCTAATGGTCCCTGACCGGAGAACCTCCCCCTTGCTCTCAGACACAGCTTTATTATACATTTGTGGCATCCAGGCCAGGGTGACACATTCCCCCCTAGTAAAACTTAGTACTCCGGGACTAACAGGAAACACAAATATAGGTTATAAACAACAACATAACATATGTACAAGTGCATTTTGTCCTTAAGGAAACGGCGCTTCCGCGACCGGGTATCCATTTCACCCAACAAGGCGAAGTCTTTGAGCGATGTGGGGACCTGTCCAAAGCAAACCCCAAACGTTGGGCGTGGCTGCAAGGCAAAACTACCTACTTTGGACCACACGGGGCCACGCCAGACAGGTTTTTCTTCCGTGGCCGTCTTCGCAAGAGGCACCAACTGCAACTATCTACATGATAGTTCCGGTTATTCATCGTCCATAACCTGTCAGTCCATGAGCTAGAAAAACTAGAAAAACATAATTAATAACCAGGGTACAACATAACACATTAAATACATACATTATCCACTTAGATCTTCCAGCGAGCTGGCATTTGCCCCTTAGTGCTTCGGGTTGACCTACGTAACCCACTGTCTGGTGGTGGTCTAACCTGGTTTTTCTCACTAGCGCTCGGGGTGCAGTCACTGGCTAAACTTACAGGCAGGGCAGGCAGCTGTCTGCGGGTCCTCTGGCTTACCGCAGGCATGGCAGGCTCACTGTCAGCAGAGGGTTGACTCTCCTGGGCTGCTGGTACAGGCCCTTCTGCCTCTGGAACTGCTTGTTCTTCTCCACCTTCCTGCTCTGGTGTAGGTTGTTGCTGAGCCGGTTGCAGGAAATGCAGGACGGGTACCACTATGGCACCGTTTATTCGAGTCCAGGACTGAGGGAATTCTCCGAGAATGGTGCTGATCATTTCTTCCTTGTCCTCTGCGGCTTCAAGGTCACTTTGATCCTCTTCTGCACTACGGAGTTGCTCGGGGCACATTTTTAGGTGGTCTCTGGAGACGGTACTAGTGGTTTCTCCTCCATCCTTAGTGATCACGCACACCTTCGGGTTGTCGTGATCAGACTGCAGTACTGTGTAGGGTTCCCTTTCCCACTGGTCATCCAGCTTGTGTAGCCTTCTCTTTCGCTTCAGAACCTGCTCACCAGGTTCCAGGGGACAAGCAGGGACGTGTTGGTTGAAGAGCCTCTCTTGCTTTTGTCTCGCCTGGGCCAGGCTCTTCTCCACACTCTCCTGTACCTTCTTGTACTGCAGTCGCCTTTCCGTATCCCAGTCCGCATCTGGGGAGGTGTCCTTGGGTGTTAGGACTCCCATCTCCAGGTCTATGGGCAGCTTACCTGGTCTGGCTCTCATCAGGTAAGCCGGGGTGCAGTTTGTAGCATTCACCGGGATATGGTTGTATAAGTCTATCAGGTCCGGCAGTTTTTCTGGCCACAGGCTGCATTCCTCCAGGGGCAACGTCTTCATGAGATCAATGACTATATTGTTCATTTTCTTACACATCCCGTTGGTTTGTGGGTGGTAAGGCGTTGTCCGAATCTTCTTACAGCCATAGAGGTTGCAGAACTCTTGGAAGATTTTGGCCTCGAATGCTGGACCTTGGTCTGTCAGGACCTGTTCTGGATACCCGTGTGGGTGGCAGAAGGTTTGCTGGAAGGCTCTGGCCGCCGTTTGAGCTGTCAAGTCTTTTACCGGGACCACCACTAGAAATCGGGAATAGTGGTCCATGATTGTCAGGGCATAAACGTATCCTGACCGGCTTGGAGCCAATTTGACGTGGTCCAGAGCTACCAGCTCAAGAGGCTGCTTGGTGACGATGGGCCTCAAGGGTGTCTTCTGGCTGGTGCGGTCCTTCCTCCTTAGATTACAAGGGCCACAGTCTCTGCACCACTTCTCTACAGCCCCTCTCATGCTGATCCAGAAGAACCGTCCTCTTAGCAGGAACTCCAGTTTCTTCCAGCCGAAGTGCCCCGCTCTGTCATGGTAAGCCTCCAGGACCACAGCTGCATCTCGCCTTGGGACGACTTGCCAGGTCAGCTCGTGCGTCCGGTGGTTGACGAGTCTTCTGCACAGCTTACCTTCATAGAGGAACAGCCTGCTCTTCTCTTTCCATAGCTGCTTGGCTTCCTCTGGGGCATCCGGATCTAGACGGACGTCTTCTCGGGTCAGCAGGTCTTTCACCATGCGGACTGCAGGGTCACTATCTTGGGTCTTGGCCCAGCTGTGGTGAGGTAGGGGATTGATCATGATGGTTGTTAAGTCTTCCTCCTTCACGCGGTGGGAATATTGAGTGGCCCCATACCGGTGGAATGCAGGGAGCTGTTATGAACTGCTACAAACACTAAGGAAAGAAAGGAAAACTGTCCCTACCATAGGACTAAGCTGATTCCCTACGATGCAGCGGGGGACCTGTTCCTTGTGAACAGACCCGCCTAAGTCCTCGGCTAGTCCGAACGCTGACCTATAGATATAAGGGAGGGGTCCCTACAAGAACTAAGGACTGGGATATAGTTGGACACCTCCTAGCAGAAATTGTAGCAGAGCAAAGACAAACAAACAAACAGAAGTACTAGTGGTCAAAAGACCAAGCAAAATACAGAGTAAGGTACAAGGCACCTGGCTAGCTTAAGAGTAAATGTAACACTGAAGTCCTGCAAGGCCAGGAGGGCGGAGCTGGATAATATAGGCAAAAAGTCATGTGACCAGCAAAATAGAACCCTCCTGTTAGTTTTTTCTAACAGTACCCCCTCTTCAATGAGGATCCTCCGGATCCTCCAGGCCCAGGTCTATCAGGAAACCTCCTGTGAAACGCTCCGACAAGTCTAGGAGCAGAGACATCATCCGCCCTTACCCAGGAGTTATCCACGGGACCGAAACCCTTCCAAGCGACGAGATACTGCAATCTCCCTCTATGCCATCTAGAATTAAGAATGCGAGAAATTTCATATTCACCTTCTTCCTCCACCGGAGGAACAGAGACAGTGGCGTCCCTATCAGAAACATCAGCTTTTTTCAATAAGGAAACATGAAACACCGGATTAATCTTCCAGGAGGTAGGAACCTCCAACCTAACAGCAGATTGGTTAACTACCTGAAGCACCTTAAACGGACCTACAAACTTCGGGCCCAATTTCTTAGAAGGAATCCTCAACCGCAGATTCCTAGAGGACAACCAAACCATGTCACCAACAGTAAACAAAACCTCTTGACGTTTCCTGTCAAAGTACCTCTTGGATTTTTTGTTGGCCTCTTGAAGGTTACGACGTACATCAGTCCAAACTCTCTCCAAATCATCGGAAAAATTCTCCTCCTCCGGCACAGCCGATACCAATTTGGAGAATGACCCAAACGACGGATGTCTCCCAGTACAACAAAAAAAAGGAGAACACCCAGCAGAAGAGGATGTATGGTTGTTAAGAGCAAATTCAGCCAGTGGCAGAAACTCAGACCACCCCTCTTGATTGTCAGCCACAAAACAACGCAAAAACTGTTCAACATCCTGGTTCTTTCTTTCTGTCTGTCCATTAGACTCAGGATGATAACCAGACGAAAATGACAAATGGACTCCCAACCTGTCACAAAAGGCACGCCAAAAACGAGCCACGAACTGAGGTCCCCTATCGGAAACAATGTCGGAAGGAACGCCATGGAGCCTGACAATTTCTTTAACAAAAGCCTTAGCGAGTGTCCTGGCGCAGGGCAGTTTGATGAAGGGAACCAAGTGACACATCTTGCTAAAACGGTCCACGACCACCCAGATAACAGTGAAACCCTCAGAGGCAGGAAGGTCAGTAATAAAATCCATAGCAAGATGCGTCCAAGGAGCACTAGGAACCTCCAGAGGGCAAAGCAACCCCGCAGCAGGAGCATGTGAAGACTTAGATCTAGCACACACAGTACATTGACGCACCCACTTAATGACTTCCTTCTGCCACCCAGGCCACCAAAAACTGCGACCTACAAGTCTCTTAGTCTCCGAAATTCCTGGATGACCTGCCAACCGAGACTTATGACACTCCACAAACAAATCTCTCATAAAGTTCCTAGGCACAAACAACCTTCCATGGGGAGTGTTAGATGGGGCATCCTCCTGGGCTTTCAGAATCCCATCTTCCAAAACGGAGTCCAATGCTGCTATCACAACACCTTCCTGTAAAATGCTCTCCTCCTCCTCGGTACCAACCATGGGAGAAAAACTGCGAGATAAAGCATCAGCTTTTACATTCTTGGTACACGGGATGTAAGTAACAGAAAAATTAAACCGCGAAAAAAAAAGTGCCCACCTAGCTTGACGGGCATTCAAGCGCTTGGCAGCATCAAGATAGATCAGATTCTTACGATCAGTAAAAACCTGAATGGTAAATTTAGCACCTTCCAAGAGATGACGCCAATGTTCAAATGCGAGTTTAATCGCCAGCAATTCCCGATTACCGACATCGTAATTAAGTTCGGTCTCAGAAAATTTTTTTGAAAAAAAAAGCACAGGGATGTACTCCATCCTTGTTTTCCTGAGACAAAACAGCACCGACCCCCACCGAAGAAGCATCAACCTCGACCAAAAAAGGCTTGGTCTCATCAGGCTGCATAAGGATGGGGGCAGAACTGAACCTCTCCTTGAAATACACAAAAGCTTCAATGGCCTCAGTAGTCCACTGAACCGTATTCGCACCTTTCCTGGTGAGATCGGTCAGCGGCTTAACAATTATAGAAAAATTCTTAATGAATTTTCTGCAATAATTGGCGAAACCCAAAAATCTCTGTATTGGTTTCAAACTAATAGGTCTAGGCCATTCCTGCACCGCCTGAACCTTCACCGGATCCATCTCAAAGCCCTCACTGGAGATAATGTAGCCCAAAAAACTAATTCTCTGCACAGCGAACTCACATTTCTCCAGCTTAGCAAAAAGTGAATTGTCGCTTAACAATTGCAATACCTCACGTGCGCTCTGCCAATGAGACTCCAGATCCGGCGCAAAAATCAAAATGTCATCCAAATACAACACCACATTCTTACCGATCAACGGTCTTAGGATGTCATTAATAAGGTTCTGAAAAAAAGCTGGTGCGTTGGTAAGACCAAAGGGCATAACCAGATTCTCAAAATGACCCACTGGAGTGTTAAAAGCAGTTTTCCACTCATCACCTTCCTTCATACGTAACAAATTGTATGCCCCCCGGAGATCAATCTTAGAGAACCACTTGGCCCCCACTAACTGGTTGAACAAGTCAGGAATTAATGGCAGTGGGTAGGAATTGCGTACTGTAATTTTATTAATTTCGCGAAAGTCCAGACAAGGACTTAAACCACCGTCCTTTTTTTTTCCAAAAAAAAATCCAACAACCACAGGTGACTTAGAAGGTCTAATGTGACCGGCGGCCAAGCTTGTCTGTATGTATTCCTCCAAGGCCTTTCTCTCAGGGATAGTAAGATTAAATAAGCGACTCTTGGGAAGAGTTGCTCCAGGGACAAACTCAATAGTACAATCATAGTCCCTATGAGGAGGCAAAACTTGCAACTCCTCCTCTGAAAAAACCTTCCAAAAATCCTGAATAGGTACAGGTAATTCCCCTCTTTCCACAGCAGCAATGCGACCGTTACAACATCTATCATAACACTTAGGACTCCAAGACTTAATTTCATTGGTAGACCAGTCCAGTACAGGATTGTGCAATTTTAACCAAGGTAACCCCAAAACCACTGGAGCAGGCATATTATTTAACCGGTTCCCGACCGCCCACTGTAGATAAACGTCGGCGCTTGCTGGGCTCTGTGCAGCGCCGACGTTTAAAAACGGTGGGTGGTCTCGCAGCGCTCAGGACCCCCAGGGTCCTGCAAGCGCTGCGATTCCGGTGCAGAGCGTTAGCTCTGACAGGGGACATCATCGGGACCTGATTGGATCAGGTCCCAGTGATGTTAACCCTTTGCTATGTTCTATATGCCGCGATCTATAGTGATCGCGGCATATAGAAGATAGACAGAGGAGAGGGGGTCGTCTTACTTACCTCTCCGACGACCCCTGATACCTTCCAGGACCTGGGGTAGCTATGGCAGCTGGAGGTCACATGACCAACTCCAGATCTGCCATATATGGTGTCCTGCCTGGCTCAGCCTGCAGCTGAAGCCTGGCAGGAGACACGGTGTGAAACAGTCAGCAAAGATCTCATGTAATGTAATACATGTCTATTACATTACATGAGATCAGTGATCAGAAAAATAAAAATTAATGTCCCATACAGGGACTAAGTAAAAATGTAAAAAAAAGTTAAAAAAAAGTTTTTAAACTGTTAAAAAAAAATCACAAAATAAATAAAATATTAAACCAATAAATCCGTATATTTTTACAAAACCAAAAAAAGTACACATATTTGGTATCACCGCGTCCGAAACAACCCAAGCTATAAAAGTGTCACACTAATTAACTCCTTCTGTGCACACCGTAATAAAAATAAATAAAAAACGGGGCAAAAAAATATGCTTTTTCATCATATTGCCAAACAAAAAGTGGAAAAAAATGCGATCAAAAAGCAAAATAGAAATAAAAATGGTACCGCTGAAAACGTCATCTTGTTCCGCAAAAAAAAAGCTGCCATACAGCTCCATCAGCCGAAAAATAAAAAAGTTATAGCGCTCAGAATAAAGCAATGCAAAAAAAATATTTTTTTCTATAAAATTGTTTTATTGTGTAAAAGCGCCAAAAAATAAAAAAAATACAGTAAGTGTAGCATCGCTGTAAATGTACTGACCCGAAGAATAACGCTGCCTGATCACTTTTACCACACGCAGAACGGCATAAAAAAAACCCCTCAAAAAACAATTCCTGAATTGTTGGTTTTTGTTAATTTTACCTCCCAAAAAACGGAATAGAAAGCGATCAAAAAATGTCACGTACCCAAAAATGGTACCAATAAAAATGTCAACTCGTCCCGCAAAAAACAAGCCATCACATAACTCTGTCAGCCAAAATATGGAAAAATTATAGCTCTCAAAATATGGTGATGCAAAAACTAGATTTTGCAAAAAAAAGCGTCTTTTAGTGTGTGACAGCTGTCAATCATAAAAACCCGATATGATTCTGGTATCGCTGTAATCACACCGACCCGAAGAATAAAGTAATCTAATCAGTTATATCACACGAGGAAAGGAGTAAAAAATAAATAAAACCAATTCTTCACCGGCTACTGATTTGTTTATTATGTCTCCCAAAGATCGCAGTAAGGCTCTGCCCACATTTATCCTGCGCTCTGCGCTGAGCGCTTACACAAGAGTTTCCGTGTAAATCTCTGAAATACGTGATTCAGACAAAACCCATGACGGAAGATTCCCTCTAATGAGGCAGATATAGGCCACTGTGGATGCCGTCTGGCCTGGGATCCCACGGTGTCATTTGTTTTAGGCGTGCATAAAAGTGCGGTTGGCCACAGTTTTGTGCACTTCTGAAAAAAAGGACACCGCTAAACAGAGGCCATACGGAGTCCAGAGTAACTCTGCTGCCTCATTATAGTGAATGGATCCCGCAGGGGTTTCATCTGAATTACATCACTTGGAAATTTAGATGGAAACCCCGATGTAAGTGCTCAGCCTAGAGCGCCGGATAAATGTTACGTAAAATGTTCCCAATAAAAGCTTCAACTCAGTCCTCAAAAAAAGCTAGTCCCCACTCAGGTCCGTCATCTGTTAAAAATATAAGGGACTTCCAAGTTACTGGTAGCAGAAAGGCTCTGGAAAAGCGAAATGGCCCTTGCCCCCCAAAAGAAATTCAGAAAATGTTGTGCTCCCAAATTCAAATGCCTATTCTACAATAATTTGTTCTCCAATTGTCAAATAGCACTCCGTCCCCCCAGATCTCGCCGTATGGCTGAGCGGTACAATACAGCCACATATGGGGTATTGCCACTTTTAGAAGTAATTGTGTGACACATTTCGGCACCATTTTTACCCATTGCCCTGTGTGAAAATGTAAAATCTGAGGGTAAAACATTTTTTTGTGGTAAAAATATAATTATGCTTTTTTCACTGCCCAATGGTATAAATTTAAAAATTAAAAAATACTCACTACTTCCCTAGATGAATTCCTTGAGAGATGTAGTTTACAAAACGGGGTCACTTGTGGGGGTTTCTGCTGTTTAGGCATGTCAGCGACTCTTCAAATGTGACATGGTGTCTGCCACCTATCCCAGCCAACATAGCGCTCCTTTCTCTTCCGAACCCTGCCGTACACCAAAGCAGTGCTTTTCCCCCACATATGGGGTATCGGCGTACTCAGGAGAAATTGCACAACAAATTTCATGGTGCAATTTATCCTGTTACCCTTATGATAATGCAAAATTAGGGAATGAAAAACATTTTTTGTGGGAAAATTGTATTTTTACGGCTCAATATTATAAACTTCTGTGAAGCACTTGGGGTGCAAGGTGCTCACCACACATCTAGATAAGTTTCCTAAGGGGTCTAGTTTCCAAAATGGTGGCACTTGTGGGCGGTTTCCACTGTTTAGGCACATTAGGGGCCCCCCAAATGCGACATGGCGTCTGCTAATTATTCAAACAAATTTTCCATTCAAAAAGTCAAATGGCGCTCCTTCCCTTTCAAACCCTGCCATGCGCCCAAACAGTAATTTGCCTCCACATATGGGGTATCGGCGTGTTCAGGAGAAATTGCACAACAAATTTCATGGTGCAATTTATCCTATTACCCTTATGATAATGCAAAATTAAGGGATGAAAAACGGTTTTGTGGGAAAAATGTGAAAATTTTATTTTTACAGCTCAATATTATAAACTTCTGTGAAGCACCTTGGGGTTCAAGGTGCTCACCACACATCTAGATAAGTTCCCTAAGGGGTCTAGTATCCAAAATGGTGTCACTTGTGGGGGGGTTCCACTGTTTAGGCACATCAGGGGCTCCCCAAATGCAACATGGCGTCCGCTAATTATTCAAACAAATTTTACATTCAAAAAGTCAAATGGAGCTCCTTCCCTTTCAAACCCTGCCGTGCGCCCAAACAGTGGTTTGCCTCCACATATGGGGTATCAGCGTGTTCAGGAGAAACTGCACAATAAATTTCATGGTGCAATTTATCCTATTACCCTTATGATAATGCAAAATTAAGGGATATAAAACGTTTTTGTGGGAAAAATGTGAACATTTTATTTTTACAGCTCAATATTATAAACTTCTGTGAAGCACCTTGGGGTTCAAGGTGCTCACCTCACATCTAGATATGTTCCATAAGGGGTCTAGTTTCCAAAATGGTGTCACTTGTGGGAGGTTTCCACTGTTTAGGAACATCAGGGGCTCTCCAAATGCAACATGGCGTCTGCTAATTATTCAGACAAATTTTACATTCAAAAAGTCTAATGGCGCTCCTTCCCTTCCGAGCCCTGCAGTGCGCCCAAACAGTGGTTTTCCCTCACATATGGGGTATCAGCGCGCTCAAGAGAAATTGCACAAAAAATTTTGGGGTCCATTTTTTCCTGTTACCCCTGTGAAAATAAAAAAAATTAGGTCTAAAGTAACATTTTTGTGAAAAAAGTTAAATGTTAATTTTTTTCTTCCACATTCCAAAAATTCCTGTGAAGCACCTGAAGGGTTAATAAAGTTCTTGAATGTGGTTTTGAGCACCTTGAGGGGTGCAGTTTTTAGAATGGTGTCACTTTTGGGTATTTTCTGTCATAAAGACCCCTCAAAGTGACTTCAAATATGATATGGTCCCTAAAAAAATGTTTTTGTAAATTTTGTTGGAAAAATGAGAAATCGCTGGTCAACGTTTAACCCTTATAGCTCCCTAACAAAAAAAAAATTTTGGTTCCAAAATTGTGCTGATGTAAAGTAGACATGTGGGAAATGTTATTTATTAACTATTTTGTGTGACATATCTCTCTGATTTAAGGGCATGAAAATTCAAAGTTTGAAAATTGCAAAATTTTCAAAATTTTTGCCAAATTTCTGATTTTTTCACAAATTAACGCAAGTGATATCAAAGAAATTTTACCACTATCATGAAGTACAATATGTCACGAAAAAACAATCTCAGAATCAGGGGAATCCGTTGAAGCGTTCCAGAGTAATTACTTCATAAAGTGACAGTGGTCAGAATTGAAAAAATTGGCCCGGTCACGAAGGCAAAAACAGGCTCTGGAGCGAAGTGGTTAAAACATTATCTTTCTTATTATTCTAACATTTGGCAAATATTAAAAATTATGGTAATCCTAATTGACCTAAAACGGGAAAGGTTTATTCTTATTTCATGTCAGATTTTGAGAAAAACATGCATATGTGTCTTTTTATATAGTGTATGTAAACTTCTGGTTTCAACTGTATATATGTACAGTACAGACCAAAAGTTTGGACACACCTTCTCATTTAAAGATTTTTCTGTATTTTCATAACTATGAAAATTGTACATTCACACTGAAGGCATCAAAACTATGAATTAACACATGTGGAATTATATACTTAACAAAAAAGTGTGAAACAACTGAATATATGTCTTATATTCTAGGCTCTTCAAAGTAGCCACCTTTTGCTTTGATGACTGCTTTGCACACTCTTGGCATTCTCTTGATGAGCTTCAAGAGGTAGTCACCGGAAATGGTCTTCCAACAATCTTGAAGGAGTTCCCAGAGATGCTTAGCACTTGTTGGCCCTTTTGCTTTCACTCTGCGGTCCAGCTCACCCCAAACCATCTCGATTGGGACTGCGGAGGCCAGGTCATCTGGTGTAGCACTCCATCACTCTCCATCTTGGTCAAATAGCCCTTACACAGCCTGGAGGTGTGTTTGGGGTCATTGTCCTGTTGAAAAATAAATGATGGTCCAACTAAACGCAAACCGGATGGAAAAGCATGCCGCTGCAAGATGCTGTGGTAGCCATTCTGTTTCAGTATGCCTTCAGTTTTGAATAAATCCCCAACAGTGTCACCAGCAAAGCACCACCACTCCATCACACCTCCTCCTCCATGCTTCACAGTGGGAACCAGGCATGTAGAGTCCATCCGTTCACCTTTTCTGCGTCGCAGAAAGACACGGTGGTTGGAACCAAAGATCTCAAATTTGGACTCATTAGACCAAAACACAGATTTCCACTGGTCTAATGTCCATTCCTTGTGTTCTTTAGCCCAAACAAGTCTCTTCTGCTTGTTGCCTGTCCTTAGCAGTGGTTTCCTAGCAGCTATTTTACCATGAAGGCCTGCTGCACAAAGTCTCCTCTTAACAGTTGTTGTAGAGATGTGTCTGCTGCTAGAACTCTGTGTGGCATTGACCTGGTCTCTAATCTGAGCTGCTGTTAACCTGCGATTTCTGAGGGTGGTGACTCGAATAAACTTATCCTCAGAAGCAGAGGTGACTCTTGGTCTTCCTTTCCTGGGGCGGTCCTCATGTGAGCCAGTTTCTTTGTAGCGCTTGATGGTTTTTGCAACCGCACTTGGGGACACTATCAAAGTTCGCCCAATTTTTCGCACTGACTGACCTTCATTTCTTAAAAGTAATGATGGCCCCTTGTTTTTCTTTACTTAGCTGTTTTTTTCGTGCCATAATACAAATTCTAACAGTCTATTCAGTAGGACTATCAGCTGTGCATCCACCAGACTTCTGCACAACACAACTGATGGTCCCATCCCCATTTATAAGGCAAGAAATCCCACTTATTAAACCTGACAGGGCACACCTGTGAAGTGAAAACTATTTCCGGTGACTACCTCTTGAAGCTCATCAAGAGAATGCCAAGAGTGTGCAAAGCAGTCATCAAAGCAAAGGTGGCTGCTTTGAAGAACCTAGAATATAAGACATATTTTCAGTTGTTTCACACTTTTTTGTTAAGTATATAATTCCACATGTGTTAATTCATAGTTTTGATGCCTTCAGTGTGAATGTACAATTTTCATAGTCATGAAAATACAGAAAAATCTTTAAATGAGAAGGTGTGTCCAAACTTTTGGTCTGTACTGTATATATGTGCACATCTCATTGCTATAGCAAATCAGTGGGAGTCATCAACAGTGATAAAATAATAGAAAAAAAGGAAGAAAATTGAATCCTTAGAGGAAAAGTAAGATGATTTGTCTAAAAAATGCCAGTGTAAGGAGGCTCGTAAGCTCCCCGGGGAGCCATTGCATGGTTTATAAGCCTCCTTACTCTAGCATTTCACTCTCCTCACTAGGATCTAAGGGGTAAAGTTTTTCCTTCTGAAGTCTCTCACACAGCTAAATCAGATCTCATGCTTTGCACTGCTGAGGGGCAACACCCCGAAACACCATGGCTGCAAATTGAGATTCTAGTTTCTTACAGACTGGACCAGTCATTGGGGAAGCCCTCACTGTTTCTTTCTGGATAGATTCCACTTCCTACCACTATGAAATGGAATAAATGCTATGTTTTAGAGAAATTAACAATAGTAATGGTAATAATCTGACACCATATGATAGCAAATCCAAGCAACATGCCGTCATTTGTAACAATGGGAAAGCCTTTTTTAAGAGGTTGTCCAGAATAAGGATGCCATATTTCATCGCTTTGTGGAAGAATAGGTAAATCGTTTCTCATGTTATATTCTCTGAACTGTAAATCATAAACGGTTTCACAAATTTGGTTGAATGCCAGTGGACCCAAAAAATGCTAATTTCTAATAGTAAATTTAAAAATGACTTTTTTTTACTTTTATTTATTTCCAGATAAAGTGAAAGATCGAGGCTCTAATACAATTGGGTCAAGATTGAACCGTGTCGAGGACAAGGTAAGAAAATAAGATAAAACCATATATATTTATATTATGCACAGCTACTACTTACACATACACACATGGAGTACAGGATATACAGACAATTACCACATACTACATACAGAATATTCCTCACTCTCTGAAAAAGTGTAAAATACATAATGGTGCATCCAGACACCAATTCTACAGCGCTGCTCATACACTGCAGAGAGTCTAAATACCTGTGGTCATCTGTGACTTGCACATACAAGTTAAGGTGGCCACACACAATAACTGAACGTTGATTGCTGGTTCGGCCGTCCACTACCTCTCCCAACTCTCATACACGAGAAGGTTTGGCTTGGTTAAATGTTCATGTGTTTTCAAAGTGGAGAACTGTGAAAATCACTGCCAAACGGCTCTGGCAGCAGCTTATCACCTGAATAACAAAAGGGTCAGGCATTAAGGGTCAGGCAGTTTGAATTTTACCTCCTCTGACCTCATCTGTCAGGGAAGAGTCTGGATGTCCCCTTAGACTATTAGCTTAGTCTATTGTGTATGGAGGCTTAAAGGGGTTTTCCATTACTCAGACAACTCCTTCTCAATCCATATGTGTGTCCCCCAGTAAAATAATAACACCTATACTCACCTCCAGTGCCAGCACTATTCCAGCGGTGTCTGCACTGGCTCTCCTGGAGATTGCGTGTGTCATGGGTGTGTCAGAAGTGACAGACAGTCATCCTGCAGTTGGTTGCAGGAGATCTCTTCATTTGGCCTTACAGACAACTTCTTAGACTATGTATCTCTAGGACCCAGGGGCTAGCTTCCTCGGGCTAATTAACACCCTGGCCTGGATGTATAAATACCTGTTGTGAGCCAGAGGGAGGTGCCAGCGATATTCATTGCCCCTTGTGAAGGCTTGAGCAAGAGCAGTACTTCTATCTCTCTGGTGCTAGAGAACGTGTGCGCATTTGTCTGGAGTCGAGTAAAGCTAAGCGATTTTCCCTTGTTTATCCCCCCTTGTTGTCTTTAGTGTTCAGTGGGGATCAACTAGTGCTCATCCTTTCTGTTCCCTAGCCTGAGCCTAATGCCAGGGATAGACAGGCTGAGGTATGCGTGCGGCGATTGGTGAAGAACCAATAAAGGGACATTAGTGGAGACAGGGTGACACTAGATCAGCCTAGGAGTTCTCCACTCCCCACTTTCCCTAGTCTGGGTTCCCTTTCCGTTTTCCCTTTGTGTTGCACTTAGTCTTTCCCACACCTTGCGTGACAGCATGACATTATGTCTCATGATTCCTAGGGGCAATCAGTGCTGACTTTACTCTCCCCGCCTTTGGCCAACTTGCATACATCCAGAGGAAGTGAGAGATGTTGCTGCTCTTACTTCCTCCGGATGTACAGGTATGTGCTATAACTGGAGGCAGGAAGAGTGAAGCCAGCGCTGATTGGCAGCAGGGATCACTTGACATAACAATGTCACGTGATCCCAAGGAGAGCCAATGCCGACACGGCTGGAACACTGGAAGGGAATATAGGTGTTATTATTTTACTGAGGGCAAAAATATATATATGGAGAAGGAGATGTCCGAGTAGTAGAAAACCCCTTTAAGTGTTGGCTACTACTTTCATGGATGTGGACAGAAAGCTCTTTCTGAGTTCATTAAGTAGTTCAATCTGACAAAGGTTTCCAATAGAGTTGGTGCGAGTCAATTCGCAGGACCCAGTCCATCAGCCACATCCATAATCTGTGACGGCTGCATCGGAGCCCTGAGAACCACCTCCTACATCCCGGCATCCACAGCTGTTCTACTGATTAGCCGGCCTGATGCAATGTCACATATGCATCATGCTGTAACCATAAAGATGCAGCTAATCAGAAGAGAAGCAGGGAATCTTGGAAGGTAGAAGGCAGGTCTTGAGGCTCCTGTCCAGCATCCAAAGATTACTGACGTGGCTGATGGACCCAGTGCTGCGAAAAGAATCGTCCCAACTATAGTTTTCAATTAAAACAACAATGTCTAAATGGCTAACCAATATTGCATTAAAGGATCTATCTACTTTATTTCTCCCCAAAACTGTGCCTCTCTTGTCCATGGGGTGTGTCTGGTATTGCAACTCAGTGCCCCATTGATTTGGTTAGGGATAAGCTACAATATCAGGCAGCGCTCATGGGTAGTGTAAAATGTGTATGGAGTGTGGTCTGTATCTATGCTATTTTCTTTGTTTGAATTTTTTTTTATATATTTGTAGGTAACTCAAATGGATCATAAACTCAATCTCATAACCGATATGATTCACCACCTGATAGCAAACCAACAAAGCGGTCAGTCTACCAACAGAACACCGCATCGGAGCAACTCTCTGAATGACGGGAGCAACCTCTCCAGTACTCTGCCTACCTACCAACAGTTACAGTGCCAAGACGAGACCAAGATAATGCATCTTGATGAACAAACACAAACTAGTTCTTCTACTGTCCTCAATGCAGATATTCATTATTTTAATGAATGCATTTATAAGCAGAAAGTAAAATGAATGATGAAATTAGACTGAGTATGGAGTAAGTGTGTAACACTGTAAAGGACGTCTTGTCTATTCTCTGTAGATCCTATCAGGGTTCATTGAAGGTTTCTTAGAGGAAGGGACATGGAACATATGTGTATTGCTCCATGTAGAAACATGCAAGAAAGCATCTGATACATTGATGAATCCTTTCTCAGGAAGATTGTAGCTCATCAGCCTGTGGGATCGTAAATCGCTACGGGTCGTGCTGTAAAACTGGCAATACAACTGAACAATTACCCTGATTTTTTTTATTGTATTAAAATACACTTTTTACATTGATTTTCAATTTTTGGGGGGCCTAAAATGAAAATTCATTTGAGAAAAATAGAAATAAATATTGTACTGTAGAAAATTACACTTCTTTTTTTTACAATGTATTTTTGGTAAAAATGGTATTAAAGAGTTAATTTTTCTTTATGATTTCTGATCACAATTTTTTTTTTCAGGAATATTTTTTGACATCTGATCAAATGTATTGTATTTTCTCAAAAATGTTGATATTTGCACATTGATTGGTTTAAAACAGTGATGGCGAATCTTTTAGAGACCGAGTGCCCAAACTGCAATCCAAAACCCACTTATTTATCGCCAAGTGCCAACACGGCAATTTATCCTAAATATTGAGGTTTTACTGATACAAACAACTGATACAAAGAGCAGGCGAGGGCAGCATAGAGCAGCCACAGACAGGAGCAGGGGTAAGAGACTGCAGAAATAAAGAATGTGCTCACCCACATCCTGGTGTATAAGCTGGCCCTCCCCTCAATCCTGGTATATATGCTGGCTCTCCCCTCAATCCTGGTATATATGCTGGCCCTCCCCTCAATCCTGGTATATATGCTGGCCCTCCCCTCAATCCTGGTATATATGCTGGCCCTCCCCTCAATCCTGGTATATGTGCTGGCCCTCCCCTCAATCCTGGTATATATGCTGCCCCCCCCTCAATCCTGGTATATATGCTGGCCCTCCCCTAAATCGTGGTATATATGCCCCCCCCCTCAATCCTGGTATATATGCTGGTCCTCCCCTCAATCCTGGTATATATGCTGGCCCTCCCCTCAATCCTGGTATATATGCTGGCCCTCCCTTCAATCCTGGTATATATGCTGGTCCTCTCTTCAATCCTGGTATATATGCTGGCCCTCTCCCCTCAATCCTGGTATATATGCTGGCCCTCCCCTCAATCCTGGTATAAATGCTGGCCCTCCCCTCAATCCTGGTATATATGCTGCCCTCCCCTCAATCCTGGTATATATGCTGGCCCTCCCCTCAATCCTGGTATATATGCTGGCCCTCCCCTCAATCCTGGTATATATGCTGCCCTCTCCTCAATCCTGGTATATATGCTGGCCCTCCCCTCAATCCTGGTGTATATGCTGGCCCTCCCCTCAATCCTGGTATATATGCTGGCCCTCACCTCAATCCTGATATATATGCTGGCCCTCCCTTCAATCCTGGTATATATGTTGCCCCTCCCCTCAATCCTGGTATATATGCTGCCCCTCCCCTCAATCCTGGTATATATGCTGCCCCCCCTCAATCCTGGTATATATGCTGGCCCTTCCCTCAATCCTGGTATATATGGTGGGCCTCCCCTCAATCCTGGTATATATGCCGGCCCTCCCTTCAATCCTGGTATATATGCTGGCCCTCCCCTCAATCCTGGTATATATGCTGGCCCTCCCCTGAATCCTGGTATATATGCTGGCCCTCCCTTCAATCCTGGTATATATGCTGGCCCTCCCCTCAATCCTGGTATATATGCTGGCCCTCCCTTCAATCCTGGTATATATGCTGGCCCTCTCTTCAATCCTGGTATATATGCTGGCCCTCTCTTCAATCCTGGTATATATGCTGGCCCTCTCCTCAATCCTGGTATATATGCTGCCCCTCCCCTCAATCCTGGTATATATGCTGCCCCCCCCTCAATCCTGGTATATATGCTGGCCCTCCCCTCAATCCTGGTATATATGCTGGCCCTCTCCTCAATCCTGGTATATATGCTGCCCTCCTCTCAATCCTGGTATATATGCTGCCCTCCCCTCAATCCTGGTATATATGCTGGCCCTCCCTTCAATCCTGGTATATATGCTGGCCCTCTCTTCAATCCTGGTATATATGCTGGCCCTCTCCTTAATCCTGGAATATATGCTGGCCCTCCCCTCAATCCTGGTATATATGCTGGCCCTCCCCTCAATCCTGGTATAAATGCTGGCCCTCCCCTCAATCCTGGTATATATGCTGCCTTCCCCTCAATCCTGGTATATATGCTGGCCCTCTCCTCAATCCTGGTATATATGCTGGCCCTCCCCTCAATCCTGGTATATATGCTGCCCTCCCCTCAATCCTGGGATATATGCTGGCCCTCCCCTCAATCCTGGTGTATATGCTGGCCCTCCCCTCAATCCTGGTATATATGCTGGCCCTCCCCTCAATCCTGGTTTATATGCTGGCCCTCCCTTCAATCCTGGTATATATGCTGGCCCTCTCCTCAATCCTGGTATATATGCTGGCCCTCCCCTCAATCCTGGTATAAATGCTGGCCCTCCCCTTAATCCTGGTATATATGCTGGCCCTCCCCTCAATCCTGGTATATATGCTGGCCCTCCCCTCAATCCTGGTATATATGCTGCCCTCCCCTCAATCCTGGTATATATGCTGCCCTCCCCTCAATCCTGGTATATATGCTGGCCCTCCCCTCAATCCTGGTGTATATGCTGGCCCTCCCCTCAATCCTGGTATATATGCTGGCCCTCCCCTCAATCCTGGTATATATGCTGGCCCTCCCTTCAATCCTGGTATATATGCTGGCCCTCCCCTCAATCCTGGTATATATGCTGGCCCTCCCCTCAATCCTGGTATATATGCTGGCCCTCCCCTCAATCCTGGTATAAATGCTGGCCCTCCCCTCAATCCTGGTATATATGCTGCCCTCCCCTCAATCCTGGTATATATGCTGGCCCTCCCCTCAATCCTGATATATATGCTGGCCCTCCCCTCAATACTGGTATATATGCTGGCCCTCCCCTCATTCCTGGTATATATGCTGGCCCTCCCCTCAATACTGGTATATATGCTGGCCCTCCCCTCAATCCTGGTATATATTCTGGCCCTCCCCTCAATCCTCGTATATATGCTGGCCCTCCCCTCAATCCTCGTATATATGCTGGCCCTCCCCTCAATCCTGGTATATATGCTGGCCCTCCCCTCAATCCTGGTATATATGCTGGCCCTCCCCTCAATCCTCGTATATATGCTGGCCCTCCCCTCAATCCTGGTATATATGCTCCCCCCCTCAATCCTTGTATATATGCTGGCCCTCCCCTCAATCCTGGTATATATGCTGGCCCTCTCCTCAATCCTGGTATATATGCTGCCCTCCTCTCAATCCTGGTATATCTGCTGCCCTCCCCTCAATCCTGGTATATATGCTGGCCCTCCCCTCAATCCTGGTATATATGCTGGCCCTCCCCTCAATCCTGGTATATATGCTGGCCCTCCCCTCAATCCTGGTATATATGCTGGCCCTCCCCTCAATCCTGGTATATATGCTCCTCTCCCCCCCCCCCCAGCCATTGTGCATCCCATATTAAAAAAAAAAAAAAACACATAATAAACCCTCCTCCTCACCTTCCTTCTTCTCCCGCGCAGCGTCCTCTCCTGTAGTCGGCACATCTAGCTGAAGTGTATTGCTGCGCACGTACTAGCCAGGTCCGTGCGCGCTGCAGTACACGCTGCCGGCCAATCAGAGGCCAGCGGCCGATGGCCTCTGATTGGCCAGCCGACGTCATGCTGGCCTCTGATTCGCCGGCAGCCGCTTCTGATTGTCCGGAAGTCGCTAGCCTCTGATTGGCCGGCCAACGTCATGCTGGTCTCTGATTGGCCAGAAGCCGCAGGCCTCTGATTGGCCGGCCGAATTCATGCTGGCCTCTGATTGGAAGGAAGCCGCTGGCCTCTGATTGGCCGGCTGACGTCATGCTGGCCTCTGATTGGCCGGCAGACGCTGGCCTCTGATTGACCGGTCGACGTCATGCTGGCCTCTGATTGACCGGCCGACGTCATGCTGGCCTCTGATTGGCCGGCAGCCGCTGGCCTCTGATTGGCCGGCAGCGTGTATTGCAGCGCTCGGGCCTGGCTAGTTCGTGCGCTGCAATACACTTCAGCTCGATGTGTTTCCGTCCGAGAGAGATCGCACATCTAGCTGCAGTAGCGGAGCTGGTGCCGGCACTCGGCGGCTCAGAGTTCTCCCCGCCGGCCCGATCCAGTAGCGCTAGTGCTGCGGCCATGGTGCCCCCCAGGAGGGCTCTGCTGCCCCCTCTGCACGCTGCCATAGGTTCCCAGCACTGGTGTAAAGCATTTCTTCTTCTACAGCTGACGACCCAAAATTGGTGATTTTCTGAAAAAATAAAATAAAATGTCCAGTCTGCATTATATATGGTGGAAGTGAGAATGTATCATCTGGATAAGGGGGTGGTCTTCACAGAGGGGTCTATGGAGAGATGTCACTTTATAAGGAGCACATAGCATGGAATACCGGGGGGAAGCCTTCTGGCTCCTTATGTTGCTCCAGTCCGGAATGCTCCACTATGGTCCATCCTTCTATAGTTCTTCTCTTACACTTTCTGCTGGTCGGTATATGGACGTATTCGCTCTATGCTGACAGGCGCTCCCTTAGTATAGCTCATGTAATGCACGGCACCACAATGTTGTAGGTTCTGACTACTGTGTAAAAAAACACCCACCCAGAGACCTGCCATAATCTTATAGTCTGGGTGTGAATACGCTGTAGGTAGAGCTACACTTTTGTTGTGGAAATTTTGGTAATTTTATTTACCTTCTTGCATTTAGGCTATGTGCCCACGATGCAGAAATGAAGCAGAAAATTTCTGCAGCATTTCTGCATCTCCCTGGCAGAAAAAACGCATGCAGATTGACAAGCGCTTTCCAGGCGATTTTAGCATCACATGGAAAGTGCTTGACAACTAGGTCACACTGTATAAATCCATGCAAACAGCATGGATTTATATAGTGTGAACCGTAAAAATGAAAACAAATAAAGCTATACTCACCCCTGATGCCCGACGTGGCTGCAGCGCTCGTTCCTGTCTGGTTCCTGGATGCCGGCATATCGCGAGACAGAGCGGTGAAGGGCCTGCGGTCACATGACTGTGACGTCACCGCAGGTCCTCAAGCGATGCCGGCATTCAGAGAGAAGCCGCCGGACAGGTGAATATAAACTTTATTTGTTTTTTTATTCTTTTTTTACAGGTACAAAGGTACAATGGTACCCAGGTCTGGAGGATTGTCTTCTCTCCTCCAGAACTGGGTACCATCCGCACATAGAGACGCATAGAAGCCGCTTGTAAAAATGTACAGTCGCGGTTTCTATGCGTCTCAATGCAAGTCAATGGCGGGAGTTCCGCTGCGCTTCTGCAAAATTAAATGACATGCTGCGGATTTTTGCATAGAACATGCGGAATCCCCTTGGGGACCATGGGGTGCGGATTACCTAGCGTTTCACAAGCGAAATTCCGCAGCATAAACGCTTGAAAAACGCTACGTGGGCACTCAGCCTTACCCGAATGAGGCTTGTGAGAAATCCTTAAATATGCAGCAGATTTCTCCTGTATGATGCTGACCAATCATAAGCAAGCAGCAACACTCAAAGAAAAGAAGAACACGCCCCCACCATAGATCAAAGCGGGTTTCTTAGGGTATAAAGCTACGTTCTCACTATGAGTTTTCAGTGAGTTTTTACGCTGCATATTTTAGAAATAATGCAAGTAACCTATCTTAATGGGTGCAGAAATTCTGCAACATCAAAAACTCACCAAAAGCTCATCGTGGGAACCTAGCCTAAGATGTGTAATGATGGAGAGTCCTGATCTCCTGGTCTACCCTTCTGCATGATTAGAAAGCAGAGGTAACAGCTCTTAGACAAGGAAGGAGCCGCACAGCTGAGTTTCTCTGTGTCACATTACAAACCCTTTTATTGACTCTCCTGATTATGGAGTGTGCCAGTATCACACTTATGTCTTCTGTGCTCAAGCAACTTGTATTCTTTCTGCAGTGATATTAGGCTGTTATTACACCTCACACAGGAGCAGTGTGTTCTGGGTTACTTCTATGGTGAAATGCAATGACAGTCTGCTCTAATCTCACTGCAGAATGAGTACAAGTTGAGCACAACGGATCTAAGTGTGATACTGACACTGTGCTCTCATTTCTGGACAGGCAGTTTGGGATAGGCGCAGAACAGCAGAGGTGAGAGTGCCATAAGAGGAGGAAAGCTGTTAGAAAGGTTTGTAATGTTGCACAACTAAACTCTCTTGTGCTGCCCCTTCACCCACAGAGACCTTAACTGAAAGGTATTAGTCAGTTGTGTGCTCTAATCATGCCGGAGGTTAGCCCAGGAGACCAGGTCTGTATCCTTACATCTTAGACACTGAGAAATCTGCTCTAAGCTATGGTGGGGATGTGATCATCTTTCTTTTCAGTGTTGTCGTCTGCTTATAATTGGTCAGCATCATGCAGGGAGAAGAATTTCGCACCCCCAGTGAAAACTCTGATAACATCTACTTGGACTTAATTTTTTTTAACTCATTAGGCGCCAAATACTTTCATTGCTAATATCTCTGCAAATGAAAGATAAAATAGAAAGAGCATGGATGAGATACCAGGACACTGTGTGTGGCACTTTATTATTATTATTTATTATTCTAGCTCCATTTATTCCATGGT
Source organism: Phyllobates terribilis (assembly GCF_046119375.1). Taxonomy (NCBI): domain Eukaryota; kingdom Metazoa; phylum Chordata; class Amphibia; order Anura; family Dendrobatidae; genus Phyllobates; species Phyllobates terribilis. The sequence continues at coordinate 434,786 of NW_027363071.1, read as the reverse complement.
GCTTTACATGTGAAAAAGGGGTTATACATAGCAAACACAATTGCAAAAATCTTGAACAAAAACGCAATGGCAAACTGGTACTGGAGGAGAGATAACCCTACCTGCGATGTCTCACAATCTTCAAGGGATGGGTGAGGATACAGTAGGTGAGGGTAGAGCTGGTCATGCAGCGGTGTGGTGGAGCAATGATTACTGCAGGTTGTAGGCTTTTCGGAAGAGGTGGGTTTTCAGGTTCCTTTAGAAGTTTTCCACGGTAGGCGAGAGTCTGATGTTTTGGGGTAGAGAGTTCTAGAGTAGGGGGGATGCACGGGAGAAATCTTGTATGCAATTGTGAGAAGAAACGATAAGAGGGGAGTAGAGAAGGAGATCTTGTGAGGATCGTAGGTTGCGTGTAGGTGTGTACCGGGAGACTAGGTCACAGATGTATGGAGGAGACAGGTAGTGGATGGCTTGGTATGCCACGGTTAGGGTTTTGAACTGGAGTCTCTGGGCAATGGGGAGTCAGTGAAGCATTTGACAGAGAGGAGAGGCCGGGGAGTAGGCGGAAGGCAGGTGGATTAGTCGGGCAGCAGAGTTTAGGATAGATTGGAGGGGTACGGGAGTGTTAGCGGGGAGGCCACAGAGCAGGAGGTTGTAGTAGTCGAGGCGGGAGATGATGAGGGCGTGCACTAGTGTTTTTGCAGATTCATGGTTGAGGAATATGCGGATCCATGTTTTTGAGTTGGAGTCGGCAGGAGGAGGAAAGGGCTTTGATATGTGGCTTGAAGGAGAGGTTAGAGTCCAGGGTTACTCTGATGCAGCGAGCTTGTGGGACTGGGGAAAGTGGACAGCCATTGATTTTGATGGATAGGTCAGATGGGGAGGCTGAGTGAAATGGGGGAAAGATGATGAATTCTGTTTTATCCATGTTAAGTTTTAGAAATCTAGCAGAGAAGAAGGATGAGATAGCGAACAGACATTTTGGGGTTCTGGTTAGTAAGGAGGTGATATCAGGTCCAGAGAGGTAAATCTGTGTGTCGTTAGCATAGAGATGATACTGAAAGCCGTGGGACTCTATGAGCTGTCCCAGGCCGAAGGTTTAGATGGAGAAGAGCAGGGGTCCTATGACTTAACCTTGGGGAACACTGACAGATAGGATGCGAGATGAGGAGGTGGTGTGTGAGTGAGAAACACTGAAGGTTCTGTCTGTTAAGTATGAGTAGATCCAAGATTATTATGATCTTCAACATAAACTAGGGAAAGAAGGGGAGAGCTGTCCCCACAGTAAGACTAAGCTGAGTCCCTACGTTGTAGCAGGCAACCTGTTCCTTGTGAACAGACCCGCCTTCGTCCTCGGCTAGTCTGAACGGAGACCTATAGAGAAAGGAAGGGCTCCCTAAAAGAACTAAGGACTGGGACAAAAATGGGACACCTCCTAACAGAAGTTGTTGCAGAGCAAAAGAAAAACTGACAAAAGTACTAGAGGTCCAGAGGACCAAGCAAACTAGAGATAGATAGGCACAAAAGCACCTGGCTAGAAAGACAGTCTAAACAACACTGAAGTCTAGCAAGGCCAGAAGGGTGGAGCTGGAATAAATAGGAAGATGGTCACGTGACCGCAAAACACAAGATAGAAACAAAAACAAACAGGAGGGTTCTAACAGTACCCCCTCTTTTATGAGGATCCTCCGGATCCTCCAGGCCCAGGCCTATCTGGAAATCTCCTGTGGAAAGCTCTGACAAGTCTAGGGGCAGAGACATCATCCGCCTTAACCCAGGAGTTATTCCTCGGGACCGAAACCTTTCCAAGCGACGAGATACTGCAATCTCCCTCTATCCTCTCTGGAATTCAGGATACGAGAAATTTCATATTCGCCGTCTTCCACCACCGGAGGAACTGTGACAGTGGCCTCCCTATCCGATACATCAGCCTTTTTCAACAAGGAAACATGAAACACAGGATTAATCTTCCAGGAGGAGGGAACCTCCAACCTAACAGTAGACTGGTTAACCACCTGAAGCACCTTAAAAGGCCCCACAAACTTCGGACCCAATTTTTTAGAGGAAATCCTCAATCGCAGATTCTTTGAGGACAACTAAACCATGTCACCCACAGTAAACAAAACCTCTTTACATTTCCTGTTAAAATACTTCTTGGACTTTTTGTTAGCCTCTTGAAGGTTACAACGTACATTAGTCCAAACTCTCTCCAAGTCACCGGAAAAATTCTACTCCTCCGGCACCGCCGACCGCAATTTGGAGAACGAACCAAAAGACGGATGTCTCCCAGTACAACAAAAAAAGAACACCCAGCAGAGGAGGATGTATGGTTGTTAAGAGCAAATTCTGCGAGTGGCAGAAACTCAGACCACCCCTCTTGATTGTCTGCCACAAATCAACGCAAAAACTGTTCCACATCCTGGTTCTTTCTTTCAGTCTGTCCATTAGACTCAGGATGATAACCAGACGAAAATGACAAATGGACTCCCAACCTGTCACAAAAAGCACGCCAAAAGCGAGCCACAAACTGAGGTCTCCTATCAGAAACAATGTTGGTGGGAACGCCATGGTGCCTGACAATTTCCTTAACAAACGCCTTAGCGAGTGTCTTAGCGCAGGGTAGCTTAATGAATGGAACCAAATGACACATCTTGCTAAAACGGTCCACGACCACCCAGATGTCAGTGAAACCCTCGGACACAGGAAGGTCAGTAATAAAATCCATTGCCAAATGCGTCCAAGGCGCACTAGGAACCTCCAGAGGTCAAAGCAACCCCGCAGCAGGGGTATGGGAAGCTTTTGACCTAGCACACACCGTACACTGACACACCCACTTGATGACTTCCTTCTGCCACCCGGGCCACCAAAAACTGCGACTGATAAGTCTCTTAGTCCCAGAAATTCCTGGATGACCTGCCAACCGAGACTCATGATACCCCACAAACAAATCTCTCCTAGAGGTTCTAGGCACAAACAATCTCCCATGAGGAGTGTTAGATGGGGCATCCTCTTGGGCTTTCAGAATCCCTTCTTCCAAAACAGAGTCTAATGCTGCTACCACAACTCCTTCCTGTAAAATGCTCTCCTCCTCCTCGGTACCAACCATGGGGGAAAAGCTGCGAGATAAAGCATCGGCTTTAACATTCCTAGTACCAGGGATATAGGTAACAGAAAAATTAAACCGAGAAAAAAAAAGTGCCCACCTAGCTTGACGGGCATTCAAGCGTTTGGCAGCATCCAGATAGATCAAATTCTTATGATCTGTGAAAACCTGAACAGGAAATTTAGCACTTTCCAAGAAATGATGCCAATGTTCAAACGCAAGTTTAATAGCCAACAATTCCCGATTACCAACATCGTAATTAAGTTTGGTTTCTGAAAATTTTTTTGAAAAAAAATCACAGGGATGTACTCCATCCTTGTTCTCCTGAGACAAAACTGCACCGACCCCCACCGAAGAAGCATCAACCTCGACCAAAAAAGGCTTGGTCTCATCAGGCTGCATAAGGATGGGTGCAGAACTGAACCTCTCCTTGAGATACACAAAAGCTTCAATGGCCTCAGTAGTCCACTGGACCGTATTCGCACCTTTCCTGGTGAGATCAGTCAGTGGCTTAACAATTATAGAAAAATTCTTAATGAATTTCCTGTAATAATTGGCGAAACCCAAAAATCTCTGTATCGATTTCAAACCAATAGGCCTAGGCCATTCCTGCACAGCCTGAACTTTCACCGGGTCCATCTCAAAGCCCTAGCTGGAGATAATGTAGCCCAAAAAACTAATTCTCTGCACAGCGAACTCACATTTCTCCAGCTTAGCAAAAAGTGAATTATCACTCAATAACTGCAACACCTCACGTACGCTCTGCCAATGGGAATCCAGATCTGGTGAATAAATCAGAATGTCATCCAAATACACAACCACATTCTTGCCAATCAAAGGTCTCAGGATGTCATTAATAAGGTTCTGAAAAAACGCGGGTGCATTGGTAAGACCGAAGGGCATCACCAGATTCACAAAATGACCTACCGGAGTGTTAAAAGCAGTTTTCCATTCATCACCCTCCTTCATTCGTAACAAATTGTATGCCCCCCGGAGATCAATTTTATAGAACCACTTGGTCCCCACTAACTGGTTAAACAAGTCTGGAATTAACGGCAATGGGTAGGAATTGCGTACGGTTATCTTATTAATTTCACGAAAGTCCAGACATGGACGTAAACCACCGTCTTTTTTTTTAACAAAGAAAAATCCAACGGCCACAGGCGACTTAGAAGGTCTAATGTGACCAGCAGCCAAGCTCGTCTGTATGTACTCCTCCAAGGCCTTTCTTTCAGGGATAGTCAGATTTAATAAGCGACTCTTGGGAAGAGTAGCTCCAGAAACAAACTCAATGGTGCAATCATAGTCCCTATGAGGAGGTAAAACTTGCGACTCCTCCTCTGAAAAAACCTTCCAAAAGTCCTGAATAGGTACAGGTAATTCCCCTTTTTCCACAGCCGCAATGCGACCATTACAACATTTATCATAGCACTTAGGACTCCAAGACTTAATCTCATTAGTAGACCAGTCCAGTAAAGGATTGTGCAGTTTTAACCAAGGCAAACCTGCACATGCAGATTTCAATTGGGGAACATTGCTGCCCTTCTACCATGCGTTTTTCATGCGTTTCCGCGGCGTTTACGCAACTGCAAAAACGCCGCGGAAACGCATGAAAAACGCATCGTGTGAACTCAGCCTCAGGCTATGTGCCCACGTTGCAGAAATGAAGCAGAAAATTTCTGCTTCATTTCTGCAAGTCCTCTCCCGGAAAAACGCATGCGGAATTCCGCACGCGTTTATCGCGCGTTTTTCATGCGTTTATCTCGCGTTTTCCACATGCGGAATTGCCTTGCGTTTTTAATGCATTGCACAAGGCTTGCTTGCGGAAACGCAAAATTAATTGACATGCTGCGGATTTTTGAACGCAGCATAAAAGCTGCGGAAAAATCCGCAGCATGTGCATAGAACTTGCGGAATCCCCTTGGGGACCATGGGGTGCGGATTACCATGCGTTTTACAAGCATTTCCGCTGTGGAAATTCCGCATCAAAAACGCTTGTAATCCGCAACGTGGGCACGCAGCCTAAAAGCAAAAGTATAAATACTAATTATTTATCAAAGCTGGACAAAATCTAGAAACCATATAATAAAACTGGCATAAAATATAGTGCTGAGCAAGAGTTTAGGGAGAGATGTACAACTGGCACTGGCCTTTAAAAGGGATTGTGTAATCGCACAAAACTAGCAAAAATGTAAAGTGCCTGTAAAACAAGGAACGTGCAATTTACCTCTTAGTAAAAATCCTATTCTTTCTCAAGAACGGGAGGAATTTTAATTTCATGATTTTTTTTTTAATCAAATAATTTTTATTGAAAAACTCCAAATACAAATTTTCCATCTTTCAAATAACATACATGACATAGTAATTCCATAGTATAAAACATGAACAAAGTATCTGAACTTCAATTTCCTAATCCACCCTAAACCCAAATCCCAACACTCCAGAGAGAACCATTTTAGAGCAGTTCTAGAATAACGGACTACAGCATTCGTAGAAGGGGAAGAAGATAAAAAAGTGACTAACAAAGGGATAGCAGCGTTTTAATTTTATCATTTACTGCTTGATGCCTGAGCCGGGAAGTGCACGCTTGAAAACTGTTGCAGGCTGCTGTAATCACAGGACACAAGCAAACAGCATGGCATTTCCTATCAGCAGGGAGGAAGTAAAGGGAACAGTAATGAAAGTCTCCTCCTACTCCGCTCCATAATGAAATGAACAGTGTGCATCCTACAAATGCGATGCATACAGCAAACAATTCATTTTCCATACACAGGTTTTGAGTTGACCACTGGATATATACATGTGTATAACTAATTACCAGAACTGGAAATCGAAAAAAAAGACGAGCAAGTTTGGGGTGAATCCTGCCTTCATTACTGCACAGCCGCTCATAGAGGGATCGGTGCTAGGAACAGCAGCAGTGCCGGCGATGTTCACAGATTTACCTGCTGCGGGACTGAAGGAGTCTGATAGTGTTCGGCTCTAAGCTTTTTACCTTGTTTACGACAGGAATAATTGAAAGCTGTGCTTCAAAGGCGAGGAAGAAGTTGGTCACTGTCTGCGCTTGAATACCCTTAAGGGTGGAAAAAAATATATATATACATATATACAAATACTGAAACATCTAAATGCATTAGAACATCAAACCTGGTGAAGCGGTAAATGACTTGTCCTCCAGGGATACAGGCTACTGTCATTCAGTAATTATTTAATAGGAATTTTACATTTTATGTGATCACCACGCTAGAATGTAAATGATGAAAACACAACACAACTCCTCACCATATGAAGATATCTTGTGTTTTAGGCTATGTGCCCACGATGCAGAAATGAAGCAGAAAATTTCTGCAGCATTTCTGCATCTCCCTGGCAGAAAAAAACGCATGCAGATTGTGCATGCGTTTTTCCTGCAGAATACATGCGGATCCACATGCGGATTCACATGCATTTCCGCATGCAGATTGACAAGCACTTTCCAGGCGATTAGCATCACTTGGAAAGTGCTTGACAACTAGGTCACACTGTATAAATCCATGGAAACAGCATGGATTTATACAGTGTGAACCGCAAAAATTAAAACAAATAAAGCTATACTCACCCCCGAGGCCCCGGCGTGGCTGCAGCGCTGCTTCCTGGCTGGTTCCCGGCTGCCGGCATATCGCGAGACAGAGCGGTGAAGGACCTGCGGTCACATGACTGTGATGTCACCGAAGGTCCTTCAGCGCTGCTGGCATTCAGAGAGAAGACGCCGGACAGGTGAATATAAACTTTATTTGTTATTTTATTCTTTTTTTTACAGGTACAATGGTACCCAGGTCTGGATCAGAGTCTCCTCTCCTCCAGAACTGGGTACCATCCGCACTTAGAGACGCATAGAAGCCGCTTGTACAAATGTACAGTCGCGGTTTCTGTGCGTCTCAATGCAAGTCAATGGCGGGAATTCCGCTGCACTTCCGCAAAATTAAATGACATGCTGCGGATTTTTGTACGCAGCATAAACGCTGCGGAAAAATCCACAGCATGTGCATAGAACATGCGGAATCCCCTTGGGGACCATGGGGTGCGGATTACCTAGCGTTTTACAAGCGTTTCCGCTGCGGAAATTCCGCAGCATAAACGCTTGAAAAACGCTACGTGGGCACACAGCCTTATAGAACAGCATTTCTGTGGAATAACACGACTGATTTACTGTGTATGCACCATAGCCTTCATTTGATGTCACTTACTGTCATCTGTCACCTTGCCCCAACTCTGCAATCCCCAATATCAGTCCATGACCTCAATGGGGTCACTATAAAATTCTAAAGAGGACTGGTCATGTCTCTATTAGAAAATAGATAAACTTAGGATAGAAACAATATGAGCATATACCCTGCTATAAGTAAGTAAAAAGCAATAGTGAATATATATAATATAGGGTACTTAGTAAACATGGTTTTTGATTTAAAAAAAGCCATCCCACCCACACCAAGGTGTACCCAGTCAGTTATGTGAAATATATAATAAAATACACTTTAGTACAATATTAGTGTTTTGTCCCTTTAAATCTGCTGCTACTTCTGTCACCATGGTAACTGCATTCATACTCGGCCAATAGGATTGCTCGGTTTGAATTTGGAAAAAAAAAAAAAAGTCCTATATCGTCAGTTTGTTCCTTCTCATCTGAGTGTGAAGACAGACACCTGCGATCAGCGAGAGATTATAGGTATAAGACGTGATATAATATAACGGACGGAGCCACATCCCATCACACGCACTCAGCGACCACAACTGACAGGAGTCAGCACATTTACCAGACAATAAGTTATTATTCCCCAACACATAATACGCTGAGACACCAGTGGGGGGCGCCGCACTCGTTACATCTCCCATCTGGATGGATCCAGTGACGAGATCCTGATATTTCCCCCCAGCTCCGCTCCTCCATAGGGAATGGCCCAGATGCACGCAGAACGGACCGAAGTGTAATACTGCTAGAACTCTGCATGATATCACATCCTCCATATATACCACATAATAAAGGGGTGCTCCCACTGGGACAGGTCATCACCTATCCAGAGATCAGTGATAACTTGTTCCAACTAGACATCCCCTTTAATGGAAGAGATCACATCTCTAACAGTCAATACGCTATTCATTCCCAATCTTCCCTGGCCCCAGTAATGCCCCTGAGTATATCGCCAATATGAGCCAATCATCAAACCCTCTGCTGACTGTTCCCGATGTTTTATAGAGTTTGGAGACGTTGCTACAAGAGAAGATATCAGCGGACACCATGGGGGTGGAGTATTCTGCCAGCGATGGAGCAGGTAGTATCCATCAGTCTGTGATATCTGACCTTCCTCCATATTCTGCTCTTACATGCGTTTCTTCAGCTTTACCCCTTCCCGACATAACCAATTTATGTTTTTTTTCTGTTTTTTCCTCCGCTTTTTCCAACTTTTCTAACTTTTTGATATCTGTCCACATAGTGTGAGGTCTTGTTATTTTGTAGGATGAGCTGTCCTTATAAATGACACCATTCATTTACCACATAGTGCTAGAAAACGGGAAAAACATTCCAAGTGCAGTAAAAGTGCGAAAAAAAAAGCCTGACATTGTTTTTCTGGGAACGGTTTTAACGGCGCACATTGTGTGGTAAAAATGACCTGGTAATAGGATCCTGCTCCTCAGTGTGATTACAGCAAGACCAAACTTCTCCAATAGTTTTGGCAAAAGAAAAAAACTTTTTTTTGATGCTGTCACCATTTTTTCTGAGACCCGAAACATTTTCAGTTTCCGGGTTGATGGAGCTGTGTGGGGGCTTATTTTTTGAAGGGCAAGAGGAGTTTATTGATAACATTTTGGGACACATATGTCATGGTCATCGCTTCTTACAGGATTTTCTGCAGTATTGAGGCGAACGAAAAAATGCAATTTTGTCTTTTTGAATTTTTTTCTGTGTTCACTGATCGTTTTTTTTTTATATTTTGATAGATTGTATTTCTCTGAAAGAGACCAAACCACAAAATGTGTATATTTTTATTATCTTTATTTTTAGTGGGAGGTGAGTTGAACGTGTGGGGTTTTAATAAATATATATATACTTTTTTTCACTGTATTTGTATACATCATCTGATTGCTTGTGCTATATACAGCGATACCACAGTAATGCTCCATATAGCAAAACCACGGTCTTCTTTACAGCCCAAATGAAGCTTTATGATGACAGGCACGGAGGCTTCAGCAGACCCCCGGATGTCATAGCAGTCCATCGGCGCCCTATGATCGCGTCACAGGAGCGCCGGTGGGCGTATGGAATGACGCGTCCCAATGCTGGCGCACTGTTAATGCTGCTGTTAGAGATTGACAGCAGCACTGAACAGGTTAACAGTGGTGGGCAGATCTTCGCTCCACTCGCAGCTGTTAGAGGCAGGTCCTGGTTGTTTGTCACAGCCATTATCTGCCATGTACGGGGCGAGCTGACCCTGCTCCATACACCCGCTACTGACTTATACCATACATGTACGGCAGATGTTGGTAAGGAGTTAAAGCGGTTGTCCAGCTTTGGGGCCATTTTTTTTACTTTAATGCAAGTATTTGGGGCTAAAATCTATTTCTGTAATTGAGTTTCATTAAAAATGTTGCCTTCTGTAGCATCTGTGCTGCACTGTCTATTGCTGGCTGCAAAATTAGCTAACTGAGAATCTATCAGTGAGCTCCTTAGTCTTAAGGGAGAGTTTGTAGATCTTTAATCTGTTTTTTTTTCCTGAGTGCCTATTAGCTGATCTATGCCCAAAGAAAACACAAAACTTGAATGTGCAGGGAAACAATAAGTCTGTAATAGTCGGTGTAAAACACTTAATGAAACCTAAATGTAAAAAATTACTTTTAGTAGTAAATACATGACATGAGAAAATATACACTGCTCAAAAAAATAAAGGGAGCACTTAAACAACAGAATATAACTCCAAGTAAATCAAACTTCTGTGAAATCAAACTGTCCACTTAGGAAGCAACACTGATTGACAATCAATTTCACATGCTGTTGTGCAAATGGAAGACAATAGATGGAAATTATTGGCAATTATCAAGACACACTCAATAAAGGAGTGGTTCTGCAGGTGGAGACCACAGACCACATCTCAGTACCAATTCTTTCTGGCTGATGTTTTGGTCACTTTTGAATGTTGGTTGTGCTTTCACACTCGTGGTAGCATGAGACGGACTCTACAACCCACAGAAGTTGCTCAGGTAGTGCAGCTCATCCAGGATGGCACATCATTGCGAGCTGTGGCAAGAAGGTTTGCTGCGTCTGTCAGCGTAGTGTCCAGAGGCTGGAGGCGCTACCAGGAGACAGGCCAGTACACCAGGAGACGTGGAGGGGGCCATAGCAGGGCAACAACCCAGCAGCAGGACCCCTACCTCTGCCTTTGTGCAAGGAGGAACAGGAGGAGCACTTCCAGAGCCATGCAAAATGACCTCCAGCAGGCCACAAATGTGCATGTGTCTGCATAAACGGTTAGAAACCGACTCCATGAGAGTGGGATGAGGGACAGACGTCCACAGATGGGGGTTGTGCCCAATGCCAGACCTCATGTGGCTGGAGTATGTCAGCAGTTCCTGCAAGATGAAGGCATTGAAGCTATGGACTAGCCCACCCGTTCCCCAGACCTGAATCCCATTGAGCACATCTGGGACATCATGTCTCACTCCATCCACCAACGTCACGTAGCACCACAGACTGTCCAGGAGTTGGTGGATGCTTTAGTCCAGGTCTGGGAGGAGATCCCACAGGAGACCATCCGCAACCTCATCAGGAGCATGTCCAGGCGTTGTAGGGAGGTTATACAGGCACGTGGAGGCCACACACAATACTGAGCCTCATTTTGACTTGTTTTAAGGACATTACATCAAAGTTGGATCAGCCTGTAGTGTGTTTTTCCACTTTAATTTTGGGGGTGACTCCGAATCCAGGCCTCCATTGGTTAATAAATTTGATTTCCATTGATGATTTTTGTGTGATTTTGTTGTCAACACATTCAACTTTGTACAGAACAAAGTATTCAATGAGAATATTTCATTCATTCAGATCTAGGATGTGTTATTTAAGTGTTCCCTTTATTTTTTTGAGCAGTGTGTATATATAATATAAATAATTACTGCAGCTTTAATGCTATTTATTACGTCTCAGGAGGAGGACGGAAGAGGAAGAGGACGGAAGAGGCGGAGGACGGAAGAGATGGAGGACGGAAGAGGCGGAGGACGGAAGAGGAGGAGGACAGAAGAGGAGGAGGACGGAAAAGGAGGAGGACGGAAGAGGAGGAGGATGGAAGAGAAGGAGGACGGAAGAGGCGGAGGACGGAAGAGGCGGAGGATGGAAGAGGCAGAGGACAGAAGAGGCGGAGGACGGAAGAGGCGGAGGACGGAAGAGAAGGAGGACGGAAGAGGAGGAGGACGGAAGATGAGGAGGACCGAAGAGGAGGAGGACGTAAGAAGAAGAGGACGGAAGAGGAAGAGGACGAAAGAGGCGGAGGACAGAAAAGGCGGAGGACGGAAGAGGCGGAGGACAGAAGAGGCGGAGGACGGAAGAGGCGGAGGACAGAAGAGGAGGAGGACGGAAGAGAAGGAGGACGGAAGAGGAGGAGGACAGAAGAGGAGGAGGACAGAAGAGGAGGAGGACGGAAGAGGAAGAGGACGGAAGAGGAGGAGGACGAAAGTGGAGGAGGATGGAAGAGGAGGAGGACAGAATAGGAGGAGGAGGACAGAACTGCACCTTAAGATCCCTAGGGGGAAAGGGATGGTAGTAATATAGTGGTAGTATATCCGTATTAGTGTAATATGAGTAATAATACTAGTGATAATAGTAAGAAAGTAATAAAATAACAGTAGTAATAGTAGTAGGTAGAATAGCAGTGTGATCCAGGGTCCTAGGACTGATCGCCTTTTCTCGGGGTCAAGAAGGAATTTTTCCCCTGTGACACAAATTGGCTGAAGGTGTCCTGGGGTTTTTGCCTTCTTCTGGATCAACACTGTAGGTATAGGGCAGTATTAGTAGTGATAGGAAAGAAGAATAATACTGTAATAAGATAGCACAATGTAATAATAACCATATCAAATAGATTTATAAAAACAAATTAAAATAACTCCAGTAGTACAATAATTAGTGTAATATTATATAACTTGTAATAACATTAATAGGTTTGATCCAGGGTCCTAGGACTGATCGCCTTTTCCCGGGGTCAAGAAGGAATTTTTCCCCTGTGACACAAATTGGCTGAAGGTGTCCTGGGGTTTTTGCCTTCTTCTGGATCAACACTGTAGGTATAGGGCAGTATTAGTAGTGAAAGGAAAGAAGAATAATACTGTAATAAGATAGCACAATGTAATAATAACCATATCAAATAGATTTATAAAAACAAATTAAAATAACTCCAGTAGTACAATAATTAGTGTAATATTATATAACTTGTAATAACATTATTAGGTTTGATCCAGGGTCCTAGGACTGATCGCCTTTTCCCGGGGTCAAGAAGGAATTTTTCCCCTGTGACACAAATTGGCTGAAGGTGTCCTGGGGTTTTTGCCTTCTTCTGGATCAACAGCTTTAGGCATAGGGATTTTAGTAATACCATTATTAGAATCACAAGATTAATAAAAAAAAATTAGAATTACATTTTTTTAATTCGTTTTATAACAGTTACAATTAATTGCATTAATGCAATAATAATAAATAGTAAAAATGGTGGTAATAATAATAATACAAAAAACTAGTCCCAGTTAGTAAGTTAGTGTAATGTTAGTGTAGGGACCCATCTGAAGAGGTCGCCTTGACGTTGGCAGATGGGCTCGCACAATTTGCTCAAAATGTGCGCTAAGAACCTCATATTTCTATGTACAGGAGATCTAGCAGTAATACCATTCAGGAGATATGTGTACACACATTTTGTTATATACTTTTGTGCAGCACACAGGGCAGGTATACAGGTACAGGGCGAGAGTGTTACAGTGATATTATAACTCGGCCTTAAGGATAAAATGCTGATAACTACAGATCCTGGAAACACATTCGAAACTAGACCTTGTAAGTAACTGGTTCCCAGCTAGTGGTAAATATGTACAGGGCAGTCCGGTACCAAGACCTGCTCTATAGGACACATTATCATCAGGCAGGTCCTTACAAGATCTGCGGCAGAAGTGTGGCTGTGTAACACAGTCCTGCTCCTGCCTCAGCTGCCCACAGTGGAGCCAACCTTGATCCTGGCAGCTTAATCCATTGTATGACACAGTAGGGGGCTTCCACAGCATTTAGGCACTTTAGACAGGAGAGGGAGGCATGATCATGGTGCCAATGAGTTTCTATGGCAGCTGAGATCTAACAATGGACCCCATGACGGCCATTTTACTGCTCCTATTAGACCCCGGCTGAGGAAAGGTCTATGAGGACACCGGTCAGACTTATGGCGCCTGCTCTGCACTTATTAGAAATACCTAGGGCTGATTAGTTTGCCATTTGTAAATCTGATCCAGCAGCGTTGGGCTGCCACTGACGTGATCAGGGCTATTGAGCTCCTAGATTGGGCAGAGGAGCTCAGTATTCAGCAGGAGCTGGCCGAGGAGAGCAGAGCAACTTGCATGGGGCTGCTGCACAAGAAGCAACTCACAAGGTGGAGATTTACCCGGAGACGCTGTGCTCGGGCTGTGATCTGCTGTGCAGGCTGCATAGTAGATGCCTCGAAGGACCCGAACTTCACCCCTAACAGGCACAGCAGAGCTCGGACGGCTGCAAGTGAACAGAGAGCGGCTGATTAGTAACTGCTGCGTCCCCTGCAGCTCAGATAAGAGCCACACAGAGCGGGGGTTCAGTAATGATGAATATTGGAAGTGTCCGCCCCTCACATGCCCTAAATGCGGCCTCCAGAGGTAAAGTTTCCCCTGTAACCAGCGCCTCCTCCCACCTTCTCTGCTGGCATGCTCCATTACTTAAAGGGGATGTCTGTAGAAAACAAGTTATCACTTATCCACAGGCTCGGTGATCACTTACTGATCGTGGGGTCTGACCGCTGCGAGCCATCGTCTGATCGGGAAGGAGTGGAAAGTCAGGGATCAACTGCTGCTCCATTCATTCTCTATGGGGCTCCGGAAAAGCCGAGCTCAGCGCTTGAATGCCACATAGGGAATGAATGGAGCGGATCCTGGAGTAATAACATGCCCTCCTCTCCTCAGCTTTCTGTCTGTGTAAGTGGCTCAGCCCTTGTCTCCCCTTCTGCTCCGGCTTCTGTGCTGGTCCTTGTGAGGAAGAGGAAACCCTCTGCCCTTCTGCTCCGGCTTCTGTGCTGGTCCCTGTGAGGAAGAGGAAACCCTCTGCCCTTCTGCTCTCAGTCCTCTGCGACTTTTCACAATCGCTCAGTGCACCCATTATATGTAATAAGGATCATTCTTCATCCCTTGTCCAGCTTTCATCCCCCCCAGTCTGACCAGCGGACAAGATAATAAACATGTGAGTGGAAGGTTCACAATTATTAGATGTGTTGTGAAAAGTCTCCACAGCATTATCCGGAGAAAACTGCAGGGTGACCGCTTGTGAAACCAGCACAAAATCCAGCGGACAGCGCTTCCCTGTCCCCCGCCGGTCTCCGTATCCTGGCATTCAGCTATTCCATTTGGTGCTTATTCTGGAAGGAAAACAAAAATATGATGTTCTTACACAGACGCCTGAAGACGCAGCTTTTCATCATCCATGTTGGGCTGTTGTATGACGTGTGGATTACTCTGCTTGCTGGATTCTTGCATTACCACAAACACTGCCTTTATTTTGTGATTTCTGTGCCGCTTCCCACTTCTATTGGCACTGTGATATATCAGCACGTGAGGGCTGCCACAATCATGTGTCAATAGGTTATTGCTGGAGCCTGTGATATAGAGACCATCCTGGACCAGGGAAGACTTGGTACAGAAGCACCTAGAGAGGGGGGTACAGGGGCTTCATTTCAATTTTAAACTTAGCTGGATTGTGTTTAGCTACAAGAATGGAAAGTAAAATAATAAAATCTTAATTTTTTTTTTCTATTTGGCAAAATCGTCCATCAGAGGTTTGGCCACTACCGAAAAGTTTTTGATGAACTTACAGTAGTAGCTGGCGAAACTCAAAAAACTTTGTAATGCCTTTAAGTCTTGAATATAATACCAATCCAGTACCGTCCGGACTTTGGCCAGATCCATGCAAAAACGGTGAATGATAAGAACTAACCCTGAATGGAGAACATACATTTCTCTGGTTTGACAAATAATTTATTATCTTTGAGTATCTGTAAGACCTGCCTGATATGTACCTGATGTGACTGGAGGTAAGTAAATTAATATGTCATCAAGATTGGTTTGTTGTGATCTACCTGCCAGATGACTAAAAATGTCACTAACAGTGTTGAAAGAAAGCGGGAGCATTAGTCAACCCAAATGCCATCACAAGCTTTTCATAGTGCCCCTCAGGAGTATTGAAGGCCATCTTCCACTCATCTCCTCAATGTGAATGAGATTATAAGCCCCCCTGAGGTCTAGTTTAATCAAATCGTAGGAGCCAAAGTTTTTTCTAAAGAGGTCGGGGATGAGAGGGAGAGGATATGCATCCCAGACCGTGATCCGATTAAACTCGCGAAAATCAAGGCGGGGGCGCAACCCCCAGTCTTTTTTTTTTACAAATAAAAACCCCACTGCAACGGGAGATGAAGAACGTCTTATAGGGTCCAATGGTAGACTGACTGACCATTCTGTTCTGAACTGCCACCCTAAGATGGCTTCCCATTATATACCTACTGTATAAGTGCTCCCTCTAACGGCTTCCTCCACCCACACCCACTACTGGTTCCCCCTACCTTTGGGTTCCCCCCACTCCAGCCAGGGACAGGGCTCAGCAGCTGCACTCTGCATGTTGGATGCAGGTGTTTTGGGGGGTTCTGTGCAGCACTCCCATCTTACCTGAGTGAAGGGAGACACCACACCTCTGGGTGAGGTGCAGTACCACTGTGGCGACTGAACACTCAGGGGCGCCACATTCCCCCCCCCCCGGTAAAACACAGCACGTCCGCGGGCTGGAACAGAGCAAAACCAGTCATAACTGACATGCAAAATTTTTAAGATGCATCAGCATATTTGACCATAAAACAACATTTCTTCCCTTTATGGGAGGCACATTTCTTTTAACGTTACTGGTTACATTATAAAACATCATAAGAGTATTGTCATATAAAACAATTTTCAAGACAGTTCCAGCACCAGGGTGCAACAGTAGCAGCATGAGGGACCCGTCCACAAACCCTCAACGTAGGCCCTAGGCATGGCTGCAGGGCATAGACGATCCAATCCTGGACCTCGTCTTCCGCCACGCCAAACGGGTTTTTGTTCTGAGGTATATTTGTAATTATAAAACCAATAGGATGCACTTTAAGAAGTGCTAAACTATGTACAATGTCAACGTCCGGCTTCTCACAGTCCTCAGCCTGTCAGTCTCTGTACCCTGATGGGTAACTGGGTAGCAAACATGAAGTCAACTGCACCCTTCCGGGCAACTTATGTACAGTCCAGTTAACTAAAACAGTTTAACAGTGGGGCCCCCTCCGGGGGAACCCCTGGTTTCTGCAGGCTGACCCAGCCTGGTCATCAGCCTCAGGCTGCAGGGGGACCAGGGATGGAGCAGCGCCAGCCGCATTTGGGACAGGGACATCACTCCGACCTGCTCCCGCGACTGCGTCAGCTCGGCCTGACACCTCCCGGTCTTTACGCAGCTTCTCTCCACCACCTCTCCTCTTTCGGGGGCGGTCCCATGGCACTTTGCTGTCGGTCACTCCCTGTGTCGGCCTCCCCGCTTTGACGGACACATCTATGCGGACAGTCACTGTTGCAAGGGGCAGGGCCTGCTTTTGGAGCCATTCTGAGACCCGGCCCACGACGGGAGGTTCCTTTCTGTTGTTCTTTAGCACGCACATAATGACGCCCGTTCTTCTGGGGCGGGCGCCACATTCAAGGCAGAAAACACTTCTTTAGGCGCACATTACCCGCAGATGGCAGGCTGGTCACGTATCCTGTTCGTGACGCCAAGTGGTGACTCGCTGCCCCCTGGGCCGCGGGGCACACGGCAGCCGGGCCGTATGGCTGCTTTGGGGAATATCACGGTGGCTGGCCCGGGGCGGTCAGTGCAAAAGGGATTATTTATAGGATTTGTCGTGAAGCCACCTGTGGTGTCTGGTGAGGATCACCAGCGCTGCAACAGTCCTCTGAGGCAGATGTTAGGGCAGCTAGAGATGGAACGGCTCCCCACAGGTGGAGCGGGCCTCAGGGCAGTGTAAATAGATGGAGGGTGCGCTGGGCGTTGTAGTGCAGGGAGGGAAATGGCACCAGTGAAGGAATAGACGGAGGCAACTCAGTGCAGTCGTCCAAGATTTTAATTCACAGTTCTTCAGGAAACACAAAAGTGCAAGTTACAGGTGAAGGCCTCCCACGTTGCGCCGTGTTCACCCTGGCAGGGGTTCAATCCTTCCTCAGGAAGTTTAGGAATGCTTGGCAGAACCCCACTTTCTCGTGTTCCTACTTTGACCGTCTTCACACTAGGTCCTTCTCCCTGCTGCCCTGCGCTGCCCACTCTCAATCCCGCTCGGGTATGCTGAAGTCCTTCCTGTACGTCGGATCCGGGACCAACCTGACCCCCTGGAGATTAGAATGGGGCAACCGGTCCCTCTGTCTTCTGACAGATGCGGGGCGTATGGGTGCTGTCCTGCACGCGCCGTACCCCTGGGATCCCTTCTTAGAATGGAGCCTACTCCCTTCTCCCCTCCGGGGCCTCTATCCCGGGCCCTTCTTGTGGAGCAGAGCTCCTGCTGAGCCTCTGCTCCCAGACAGTCCTCACTGACCGTCTGTACTGTACTGACTGACCATTCTGTTCTGAACTGCCACCCTAAGATTGCTTCCCATTATATACCTACTGTGTGCTCCTTCTAACTGCTTCCTCCACCCACACCCACTACTGGTTCCCCCTACCTTTGGGTTTCCCCCACTCCAGCCAGGGACAGGGCTCAGCAGCTGCGCTCTGCATGTTGCCCTTCCAGCCGGTCTGAAGCAGTGTAATGTTGGATGCAGGTGTTTTGGGGGGTTCTCTGCAGCACTCCCATCTTACCTGAGTGAAGGGAGACACCACACCTCTGGGTGAGGTGCAGTACCTCTGTGGCGACTGAACCCTCAGGGGCGCCACATGCCCACGATGCAGAAATGCTCCGGATTTTTCCTGAGTGTTTCTGCATCTCCCTGGCAGAAAAAACGCATGCAGATTTTACATGCGTTTTTCCTGCCAGGGACAAACGTAAGTGAAGCATTTTTCACATGCATGTCCGCATGCGGGTTGTCAACCGCTTTCCAAGCGATTTTAGCATCACTTGGAAAGTGCTTGACAACTTGGTCACACTATATAAATCCTTGCAACCGGCATGTATTTATATAGTGTGAACAAGTTAATAGTTGAAAAAAAGAATAAAAATGGTAAAAAAAAAAAAATAGAATTAGACTTACCGGTAATTCTGTTTCTAAGACCCTCCACGACAGCACACCTGGAGGTAGCCTCCCCATCCTAATTAGGGACAGGAAAACAAGATGTTAAATAGCCCCTCCCTGCTACAATCCCCAGTGTTTTCAAAGGACCACACAGTATGAATGCTCTAAATATTTATTAACACTAAGGATTTTTCCAATCAAAGAAATGGAGGGAACTACCCATGCTGTTGTGGAGGGTCTTAGAAACCGAATTACTGGTAAGTCTAATTCTATTTTCTCCAATCCCCTCCATGACAGCACACCTGGAGTAATACCAAAGAATGAATTTTAGGGAGCGACAACAGCCTGAAGGACTTTCCTTCCAAATGCTAAGTCTCTATTAGATATTACATCTAGTCTATAATGTTTAGCAAAGGTATGGACAGACGACCATGTAGCTGCCCGGCAAATCTGCTCAATGGATGCACTAGCTTTTTCTGCCCAGGAGACCCACATAGCTCTAGTAGAAAGAGCTTTCAAAGATTTCAGAGGAGGCAAATCTTGAACTATGTATGTTTCACAAATTGCTTTCTTAATCCAATTTGTTAGCATATTTTTGCAATTTTCTTTCCTTTATTGGGGCTTCCATATTGGACAAATAGGTTCTGATCCTTCCTCCAGGTTTCAGTCTGCCTCAAATAGCGGATTATAGTCCTTCTTACATCCAACGCGTGGAATTCTTCTTCCTTGCTATTTGATGGATTTTGACAGAATGACGGAAGAATTATTGGCTGAGACATATGAAAATTAGACGACACTTTAGGTAGAAAAGAAGGATCCAACTGGAGGATGATCCTGTCCTCCAAAATACGACAATAAGTCTCTCTGATAGACAGGGCTTGGATTTCACTCACTCTTCTGGCTGTAGTCAGAGCTATAAGCAATGCCGCTTTCCAAGACAATTTGTCTATGTGTGCCTCGGCTATTGGCTCGAAAGGATGCATAGTTAGGCCTCTAAGAACTACGTTGAGATCCCAAGGTGGAACTATTTTAGCTCTTGTTGGATTAATCCAAGAAGCAGCTATCATGAACCTCTTAATCCATCTGTTTTGGGCCAAATCAGCATCAAAATAGGAACTTAAAGGCGAGACTTGGACCTTCAGCGTGCTTGGTCTTAATCCTTTAGACAGACCGTTCTGTAGGAAATCCAAGATTCTGGCCACGTCAGGCCGAAAGGGATCTAATGGACGAGGCTCATACCATAGCTTGAAAGCTTTCTAGATTTTTCCATAGATGGAAATTGTGACTGGTTTTCTGCTTTTCTGCAGTGTATGTGACTCGCCCCCAGGGGTGTCGCGGGGCACCCGGCAGCCAGGCCTAAGACTGCCTGCGGGGATTATCGCGGTGGCTGGCCCAGGGCGGTCAGTGCCAAAAGGAATTATTTGTAGGGAATTTGTTGTGACGCCACCTGTGGTGTCTGGTGAGGATCACCAGCGCTGCAACAGTCCTCTGAGGCAGATGTCAGGACAGCTTGAGATGGAACGGCTCCCCACAGGTGGAGCAGGCCTCAGGGCAGTATAAATGATGCAGGTTGCGCTGAGCATTGTGGTGCAGGGAAAGCGATGGCTCAGCAGGAGTAACGGACAGAGACAGGGGATTTGCTTCATTTCCTTTACTGGTACAGCTGTTAGGTACGGTCCAGGGTACTCCAGATGAAGGGCGCACTTTTGGACTTCTCCCCAGGGAGCAGGTATAGGGCCTCCTGATCCGTGTCTGTCCCTATGTATGCTCCTGGCCAGCCTGCAACTGGGCCTAGCTTATGTGTCCTGCTTTTACTTCACCAGATGCTCAGAAATAGGACCTCTGGTTGGTAACCACTTTCCCTGGACGTCGGGGCCTTCGTGGTTCCTGATCCTGTGTGTGTCTAGCCTTCAGGTTTGTCAGGGACTTGTAGTCCTCCTGTAGGCGCGGATCCGGTGTCCGGTAGATATAATGGGGTGAGCTTATTGTGCTCCTCTGCCCCCTTGGTTTCACTCCCCTTTTTCTCCTTGCCGTCGGCCACACTCGGGGCCCTCACTACTAGGCAGCTGACGTGCTGCGTCTTCACCGCTATCTGAGTGTCGGCACGCTCTCAGGCTCTCTCTCAGCCTGCCTGCTCTGCTCTGACTCTGAGCACTCACTAATCAACTGAGCTGCCTGGCTCCACCTTCCCTATATATATCCCTATCTGGGCTCCCTCTGCTGGTATGAGTTGGAAGGTAGAGGTGTTTGTATCTAATGAGGGCCTCTTGTGGAGAAATCCATCCATGCACCCTTCTGGGTTCTGTGGCACCAATGCACAGCAGGGCGCCACATTTGGATCACCTGTACTGAGAAACCTCTGGCTTTTCAGAGGGTGGTCTCAGAAGCCAAGCTGCTAGAGCCAAATTCTGAGGGGCCGGATGGAAAATCTGGCCCTAATGCAGCAGATCGTGGATTCGAGGAAGCATCAATGGATCATCCATTCTTAGACTGCTCAATGTTCCGAACCATGCTCTTTTTGGCCACATTGGAGCTATTAGGATAGTCTTGAGCCCTTCCGACCTGATTTTTTGTAAAGTCCTTGGTATTAACAGAATCAGGGGAAAAGCATTAGCGAGCCCAACTTTCCAAGGGTGAGCGAATGCATCTATCCCTGTTGCTGAATCCTCGGGTTTCAAAGAGAAAAAGGCTCTTACTTTTGTGTTTTCCTGGTTCGCAAACAGGTCCACATCTGGGTATTCCCACTTTTGAACAATCATCTGAAATATCTTCGAGTTCATGCTCCACTCCCCTGGATGAATGTATTTTCTGCTCAGAAGATCTGCATGATAGTTGTCGGAGCCCCTCAGATGCAGAGCCGATAAGGATAGTAGATTATGCTCCGCCCAGTGGAAGATCCTTTCGGAGATCATCTGTAACCTCCTGTTTCTTGTACTTCCCTGATGTCTCTAGTGGGCTATAGTTGTCATATTGTCCGAGTAGACTCTGACATTCGACCCCTGAAGCACAGTAGTGGCTGCCCATAGGGTTTCTTCCACCACTTTCATTTCTCTTAAGTTTGAGTACTGCTCTGCTATTTCTTGCGACCAGACCCCTTGGAAGGCCATGTGGGAGACTACTGCTCCCCACCCTCTTTTGCTTGCGTCTGTTTTGATGGATAACAAGGGAAGTTGAATCCATGCTGAACTTTTCTCCAGATTTCCTGGACAGAGCCACCAATTTAAAGATGCTTTTGTAGCACCCTGAGGATCCGGCTGCTACAGGGGTATTGCACCTCAGCCAGAGGTGTGATATTCCACTCCCGGGTAAGGATGGAGTGTGGAACTGAGCTCAGATAGACTGCATGCACTACATACATCCCATTTCCGGGGAGCAGGCCGACGGCACTCCCACTTAGAAATGTGCAGGTGCGACCGAGCCTGTTCCTGGCTGGAGTGGGAGGGGGGAGGAACATCCCATGTAGTGTAGGGGCAGATAGGGGGAGCAGTCTGGGTAGTGATAGGAGCTCATTGGGTGCTGGTCACCTGAGCTCACACATAGAGGGATATATAAGGAGGGCACCAACTAGGATCAGGGTCAGACGCAGAGGAGCCTGTCAGACGCAGAGAGTCAGTCAGTGCAGAGGACAAGTCAGCAGGAGAGGAGGAGCGGAAGCTGGCAGAGGAGCAGCTGAAAGAAAGAGAGGCCCTGAAGAGAGAGTGGAGTGAAGAAAGACCCAGAGGGAGACAAAGAAGGGACCCAAGAACCCAAATTAGAGCACCGGGTGAGGAGTCAGCAAGAGGGTACCGGAACCCAAGCTGGTGGGGGTAAAGACATTCCCCAGCCAGAGACCGGAGACCGTGGGCAGTGTCTGTCACGGTCACCCACTACATTCACCCTGAAGGCACACCACAGGAAGGGTCAGGGAACCTAAGGCCAAAGGTTGCCCAACAGAAGGCCCGAGGGAGCTGGACTTAGGTGAATCACTGGTGGGGAGGGCTGAAGAAAGGACAGAGGGGGAGCTCAGGGCCACGCTCCGGACTTGTTTGGGGGTTGGCCGGATCCAGGACCTGGTGGACGCAGCACGGCTCGGGTGGTCACTTGGAGCTAGAGTGACCAGGAACATCAGCAGTGAGTAAAACCCTTAACTGCACAACCCGACTCTGTCTTCCTTTATCATCTATGCTGCACCACCACAACCCCCATCCTCTGCGCCTGTCCCCTCTGAGGCTATACCCCTCCCGTTGGGGGTTATCCCACCAAGCTGCACATCCACCATCAGCCTCAGCGGACCCTGCTGCAGCGGCGGCCACAGTGACCGCATTACAACGGGTGGCGTAGTCGACACAAAAAGAACTCTAATAACATCAGTAAGGACTGCCACATAACACATAGCTTGACGCCCTGGGCATGGGACCGGGTCACAGCCGCTCGGAGACTACAACACCCCATCTGATCCGGTGCCGGGTATTCCCCTCAAAAAGGAATATGTCCCAGGGGGCGCGTCAACTTTGGCGTAGTCGGCAGGATTACGTGCCCGCAACACCCGGGTACTGCGTGCCTGAAGAAAAGTGCAAGTTTACCTCAGAAAGAAGACTCCTGCCGGTTCCGGAGGGTCCACGCCATCGGACTCCATCACCAGTCGTTTCCCGCCGATTGTCCGCCATTTCCAGCTTGTTCCCGCCATCTGCAGAGTTTCCCGCCACTGGGAAGCGCTTCCCGCCAAAACCGCAGATTTCCCGCCTTGGAAGAGCAGCGGACGCCATTATGGGCGTGCCAAAGGAGGGCAAGAGGCCACCTCCCATCGTGGGCCGGGACAGAAAATGGCGCCAAAAGTGGAAACCGCCCCCACCAACAGAGACTGTGATGCTGGAGGTGTCAGTCAGCGTGAAAGAACTACCCCTGGAGCTGACAGTCACCGAGTTGCCCCGGGACCGCCCTCGAAGTGGGAGGAGACGAAAGAAAAGAGCAAAGATGGGTGTCGCTTGGAGCAGTCTAGAACGAGCGCACCCGGAGGCGAGGTGTCCAGAGCAAGAGCACCCAGAGTCGAGGAGAGAAAGAGTAGACCCGGGAATGGAGCGGCAGCAGTGCAGCACCGGCCCGCTGGCCAGGAGCCTGCAAAAGGAAGAAAGAGGAGAGCAGAGCAGCACCGGCCCGCTGGCCAGGAGCCTGCCGGAAGAAGAGCAGAGCAGCACCGACCCGATGGTCAGGAGCCTGCTAGAGTCAACAACCCCGCTAGGCTTAGCGGAGATCCTGGCGCAGCTTCCCCGAGATCGGGAGTGCGCGCGGAGTGCCCTGGAGGGCCTCGCGGGAAGGATGGCCCGAGTGCAGAGGGAGATCCTGGCGGAGTGGGGCCGGGAGATGGCCCAGCAAGCTGGAACCCGTCCACGGAACCCGCTCCCTTGGAAGAAGACACCGACTACCTCTGCGGATGACGCGGGAGGACCCAAGGCCGGAGACGGCGCAGAAGAGGGAGCGAGACGCATGGCAGCAGGTAAGGGGGATGCCTATACCCCATACCGGAAGACCACTTACCTGCCCCAGCTCCCCGTCGCAGAGCCCGAAAGTCCCCCTGCCGTACCCGAGACCGCCATGACACCGCCACCGACTAGGCCCCGACCGGAAGCCGCCGTCGCGACCCCAGTGACGTCACGCGTCGTGACCCGGAGCGTGGCGAAGGAAGGGAAGCCTCCGGCCTGGTCGCAAGGCCTAGCGTTTCCGGGCGCCGCATCCCCAGCAGAGCCATCTACCTCCGCGGAGCCTCCGGCCTGGTCGCAAGGCCAGGTGGCCCAGGGTGCCGCCGTGTTAACAGTTCCATTTACCTTCCAGATGCCCCCGGCCTGGCCGCAAGGCCTGGGCAACCTGGGCGCCCCCACCATCGCGCCCGCACCCGTAACATCAAGGGTGCCAAATCTGGGAGAGGACCCCTTCAGCCAGCTAGCGTGGCCGGACGGGCGGCCCTTCATCTGGCCCGAAGAATTCTTGGAACTGGAGCGACAAAAGAAGTTAGGTCCCCTGTGTGAGCCCCTGATCCCGGCTCCAAAGCCCGTGACTCGGGTCTCGCCTCCACTAGAAGAAGCCCAATTCGTGTGGGACCCCACGGGAGAAGATTTGATGGGGTTCACCGGAGAGACTCGGGCAGCTGCAGCTGAACGCACAGAGTGTTGCCGTCAACAGCTGGCCGAGTTTAAGAGAGAACGGGAGGAGAGGCGGGTCAGAGAGCAATGGGCCCGGACCCGCAGCGCGGAGCAAAAGAGTCGGACCAGAAGGGACCCCTATGCAGCAGATCGTCCCCGTACCATCGGGACGGTAATAAAGTTTAATGCGCAGCATGGGTGGGGCTTCATAAAGGACCGGAACACCATGGGTGACGTCTTCGTTACCCGACGGGATGTCGAGTCCCACCTGCCAGAGGGTCACAAAGGCCGTGACCTCTACGTCGGTGACGAGGTAACGTTCACCCGGCACAAGTGTGCCAAGGGACCTTACGCCCTCCACGTGCATCGCCTGACAGAGGAGGAGTTGCGGTGTAGGGAGGAGGAGCCAGAAGACCCGGACGGGTTCAAGGCTAGAAGGTACTATGACTGAGATAGTACAAAGGACTGTATATAGTTACCTGTCGGGGTACCCAAGTAACCGTGGCTGCTTTAAAGTTTAGTCCCCGTAGGGACCAGTGAACAGTTTAACCCGTGTGTCCCCTACCCAAACCAGGCTGAGGACTGTGAGCAGCCATCCCTTTACTTGGCCGGGGACTGAGAACGGCCAAACTCCCCTGTACATAGTTGCGCTTTCTAAGGCGCCCCCTACTGGTTTTATGAGAAACTGCTTTTCGGTCGCACTTTACCTGGTCACGAGTTGCACGGTGACCAGAGGAGGAAGAAAGAAAGAGACGACGAGAATGTTATTTATATAAATATATCTACTGTTTTATATAATGTTTTATATGTTTTATATGTTTATATGAAAAAAAAAAAATTTTGTATGTTATGGTGTTTTATGTCTTTACAGCCCGAGGACGTGCTGTGATTTGCCAGGGGGGAATGTAGCACCCTGAGGATCCGGCTGCTACAGGGGTATTGCACCTCAGCCAGAGGTGTGATATTCCACTCCCGGGTAAGGATGGAGTGTGGAACTGAGCTCAGATAGACTGCATGCACTACATACATCCCATTTCCGGGGAGCAGGCCGACGGCACTCCCACTTAGAAATGTGCAGGTGCGACCGAGCCTGTTCCTGGCTGGAGTGGGAGGGGGGAGGAACATCCCATGTAGTGTAGGGGCAGATAGGGGGAGCAGTCTGGGTAGTGATAGGAGCTCATTGGGTGCTGGTCACCTGAGCTCACACATAGAGGGATATATAAGGAGGGCACCAACTAGGATCAGGGTCAGACGCAGAGGAGCCTGTCAGACGCAGAGAGTCAGTCAGTGCAGAGGACAAGTCAGCAGGAGAGGAGGAGCGGAAGCTGGCAGAGGAGCAGCTGAAAGAAAGAGAGGCCCTGAAGAGAGAGTGGAGTGAAGAAAGACCCAGAGGGAGACAAAGAAGGGACCCAAGAACCCAAATTAGAGCACCGGGTGAGGAGTCAGCAAGAGGGTACCGGAACCCAAGCTGGTGGGGGTAAAGACATTCCCCAGCCAGAGACCGGAGACCGTGGGCAGTGTCTGTCACGGTCACCCACTACATTCACCCTGAAGGCACACCACAGGAAGGGTCAGGGAACCTAAGGCCAAAGGTTGCCCAACAGAAGGCCCGAGGGAGCTGGACTTAGGTGAATCACTGGTGGGGAGGGCTGAAGAAAGGACAGAGGGGGAGCTCAGGGCCACGCTCCGGACTTGTTTGGGGGTTGGCCGGATCCAGGACCTGGTGGACGCAGCACGGCTCGGGTGGTCACTTGGAGCTAGAGTGACCAGGAACATCAGCAGTGAGTAAAACCCTTAACTGCACAACCCGACTCTGTCTTCCTTTATCATCTATGCTGCACCACCACAACCCCCATCCTCTGCGCCTGTCCCCTCTGAGGCTATACCCCTCCCGTTGGGGGTTATCCCACCAAGCTGCACATCCACCATCAGCCTCAGCGGACCCTGCTGCAGCGGCGGCCACAGTGACCGCATTACAACGGGTGGCGTAGTCGACACAAAAAGAACTCTAATAACATCAGTAAGGACTGCCACATAACACATAGCTTGACGCCCTGGGCACGGGACCGGGTCACAGCCGCTCGGAGACTACAACACCCCATCTGATCCGGTGCCGGGTATTCCCCTCAAAAAGGAATATGTCCCAGGGGGCGCGTCACTTTCACCTTCTCTGGCAGATGAATTCTGTTGGAGAGGGAACTTGGAGATCTGTCCCAACAGGAAAGGATGTAGTTTTGAAGGACCCTTGAATGCGCTTGAGCCCAAGGTACCGCCTAAATAAATGAGGTCATGGACCCGAGGACGGACATGGCGAATCTTAATGACACTCCTCTCTTAGTGCATAAACTTTCGACCTCAACTGAATCTGCTTCTCTTTTGGCAGAAAAGAGGCTTGTTGCTGAGAATCCAGGAGAATTCCCAAGGAGGTCTTCCTGGTGGAGGGAATCAGATCTGACTTTTGGTAGTTTATCAACCATCCCAAGGATTCCAGGATCTGGAGGGTCATCTGGAGGTCTCTTTCCAAACTTGAAACCGAGGGAACCATCACCAAAAAATTGTCTAAATATGGGACGATGCAGATATTCAGTTTCCTTAGATAAACCTACTACCTCTGCCATGATCTTTGTAAACAGGCGGGGTGCTGACGAAATGCCGAAGGGGAGTACATTGAATTGAAAATGAAGTACCTCTCGGTTCTGAGTTACAGCAAATCTGAGAAATTTTCTGTAATCCTGATGAATTGGCACGTGGTAGTAAGCCTCTGGCTGGTCTACTGTTGCCACGACAAATCCTTTTCCAATCAATAAGCTGCCATTGAGGAAGGAAGCTCGCAATTCTGCCTCCTACCTTCTTGGCGTCATTGTCTGTCCTGCCTAGAACCTTGAAAGATATTCCTACCTCTTCCCCCTTTTGTGTAACTCCAGCGACCAGTTTTACCCTTGCCTCTGTACTGAAATGCTTGCTGCTGTTGTTGTTGAGGGAGAAGAAATGGTCTCTTTCTGAAACTTTTTGGATTCTTTGGCTCTGGCAGAGACTTCTTCTTGTCGGATGCTTTCTCCAACAACTCGTCTAGCACCGCCCCAAACATATACTCTCCTTTAAATGGAATGGAACAAAGCTTAGATTTTGATGCGTTGTCCCCACTCCACATCTTCAACCACAGAGCTCTTCTCATAGAATTTGATAATGCTGCCGATCTTGCCGCAATCTTGACCGACTCCGCCAAGGCATCCGCTAGGAATCCAGTGGCCTTCTGCAGAAAAGGAAGAGATGCTAGGAGGTCCTCTTGAGTGGTACCTTTCCAGAGATGTTCCTCTAGTTGTTGGAGCCAGAGGAACATGGAACGAGCTACACAAGTTGAAGCGATATTAGTCTTCAGTGAAGCCGCCGATGTTTCCCATGCCTTCCTTAGAAGGCTGTCCATCTTCCTATCCATAGGATTTTTGAGCTGTGACGAGTCTTCAAAGGGAAGGGTTGTTTTCTTCGCAACCCTTGCCACCTGTACATCAACCTTCGGGACTTCCATCCATAGCTTAGCCGCCTTTTCATCTAGAGGGAATCTATCCTTCATTTCTCCTGCCATACTAAGCCTTTTCTCAGGTGACTCCCATTCATCCAAAATAAGACTCCAAATGTTGTCATGCACAGGGAACACTACCTTCTTCTTGGATTTCAGACCGCCAAACATTTCATCCTGAACTGTACGGGTTTCCTTCTCCTCTTCCACCTGCATCGTGTCTCTCACCTGCGACAACAATTCCTCCATATTCTCAGACGAAAAGTAATATTTCCTATCTTCCTCATGATCTTCACTTAGGACCCCTTCTTCCGGTTCCTCCATAGACCCTAATTCTGAATCAGAGGTCTCCCTAACCGTATATTTTCTCCTTTTGGGGGGAGATGGACCTTCAGCTCTGGCTTGTGAGAAGGAGGCTAGGGAAGATTGTATTTCCTGCCGAACCATTCCCCTGACTTCTTCCATAAGGGAAGGCTGTTCTTCCTTCACAATGTTGTCAGTGTATTTCCAGCATATGGGTTTCTTGTGCCCTGAAGCCAGCTTTTTTATACAGATGGCACATTTGCAAACTGTAGTGCTTTCTCCCACTGTCGGTGCCGGATCCTTGTCTCCCTAAATTAAAAATAAAAAAGGGGAGATTTAAAATATATTTAGGATCCTGCTCAAAAGAGAGTGGGGAATAACCTAGGACCTAGTACTTACTGGGGCCGGGTTAGCGCTGGGCTCTGCAGACGCAGGCTTTGGAACAGCACCCTCCATAGTAGCAAAATATTCTGTCCTACCTTAATGGAGTCTTCTCATCTGGGTCTTTTATAGGGGAGACCGAGATCCAGTGCCAAATTTTCACCTATCTGGTGAAGGATCCTCATTTTCAGGGCAATCCGCGGCTTCTCCTTTTGAATTTCCCGCCGCGGCCCCATGCGTTCCACGGTGGAACGCACCAGAAGTGACGTCCCGCTGGCCAAAAGCCTGACTTCCGGCACGCCGCCATGGAGGACAGAGGAGACTCCGGCCGGGGAGCTACAGGAGGCCCCCAGCCCCCAAAACCCTACTCGGCTTTACACGCAGGCGAGTGTGTGTGTGGGGGGTCCCGCTCTCAAGGAGACACGGGAGCTGCAGCCCGGCAGGTAAATTTAATAGGGCCCTGCTTGCCGGCTGCAGGCACCCCAGGTAACCTCTTCATCCCATAGGGACAGGAAAACACTGGGGATTGTAGCGGGAAGGGGCTATTTAACCTCTTGTTTTCCTGTCCCTAATTAGGATGGGGAGGCTACCTCCAGGTGTGCTGTCATGGAGGGGATTGGAGAAAATAACATTATACTTACCTTCTGATGGCCCCCGGTCTTCTCCACTGCGTCCGGTCTCTTGTACGGCTCGCGTTGGTGTGAAAGGACCTTCCATGACATCATTTAGTTATGTGACAGGTCACGCGACCGCCGTGACCAGTTGAACATCCGCAACAAGACCACAGAGAAACAAATCAAGAAGAAACGTCACACTCACCGGAGTGTTGATCAGGTTCAGGAGATACTTCTTTCCCTCGTAAGTGTAAAACAGAGACGCAGTCAGGGCCTTCACCGTAATCCCGCACTCCCTCTCCACCTGCAGCTTGTCCAGAACTTGCTTATTGGAGGAGGCTTTTGGCATACAACCTGAGGGAAGGAGCGAGACACCAGAATCCACACTGTTAGATTGTAGTGGCAGTGTCTCCCTCCATACTAGTCTGTCAATGGTAGCTTGTTTCTGTGTTTTATATATGTATTTTAGGTGTGTAAACCCTCTTCATGTGTACAGAAGCCTGGAATGAACGCTGCTTAAAAAATAAATAATAGAGTAAGGCCTCATTCAGACTTTCATCAGCTTTGTTTTGCATCCGAGAAGCTCTAAACTTTGATTTGGATCAAAGTCCGACAGGTCAACGTGTTTCGGTGAAAAATACGCGGTCCACAGAAATATGTGAACAGCCCTAGACTATAATAGATATGAGCTCTGTGAAAAAACATGGATCGAGCTCGTACGAAATCCAACATTTCATTCTATAAATCTACATAAATTAAGTAACGTGCCAAATTGCTTTTTTTTTGGTTTATGTTTTGTTTATGTACGGAGGGAAAGTT
The DNA here is from genome assembly GCF_046119375.1 of Phyllobates terribilis. Taxonomy (NCBI): domain Eukaryota; kingdom Metazoa; phylum Chordata; class Amphibia; order Anura; family Dendrobatidae; genus Phyllobates; species Phyllobates terribilis. The sequence goes on along the minus strand of NW_027363071.1, from coordinate 404,438 downwards.
CCCAGTGCTAGTGTCTAGCTCACTGATTTTCCTTGCTTGGTGCCTGACGTCCCAAAAAACTGACAGTGAGCTATCAATCAAGATAAAGAGGCTGGTGCTGGGCAGGGAAGCAACCTTGGAAGGCTGAGGCTTGGTTAGTGCTCCGTTACACCCAGAGCACTCAGAAATGCAGCAACAGATAAAAGATATAGAGGTGTCTATGGATTTAGCTTTCCAAATCCTGCATGGTCATGAATGGGAATTGGAGGGAGGGGTATATCTGATGGATACCCTTAAATTGTTAATTGGCAATTGCAGTTCACATAGTTGCATATTACTTAATCATTAGAGCTACAAAAATTTGCACTTCAAGCACCAGTAAAACAGAGGCCAAAAAAGATTCCTTAGAGGCATCTGGTCACTATTAGTGATGATCGAGCGTGTTCTATCAACCCCTTCGGCGAGCACGCTCAGGTGCTCGCCGAGTATTTTGGCATGCTCGGCATTTCTTTTAAGGTCGCCGTGCCTGCAAGTGTCACGGCTGTTAGCGTGCTCGCTGAATGGGTTCATAGAACACGCTCAATCATCACTAGTCACTATACATTAGTATACAATAAAAAAACACATATCACATAGTGAATAACACAGACACTATTCAATACAGCAGGGTTGAGGTGTACTTTGTGGGACAAAATTACAGCATTTTTGAAAGACGCCATTCACTTTACTGTGCAACATATAGAAAAAAAAAGGGCAATGAATTCCAAATAAAGTGAAATGGTGCAGAAGAAAACGAAAACATTTTACTGCTTTTAAAAAATTCTAAACTTTGCAAACAAATTGTTTGGCTTGTGTTTCAATTTTCTAAGACCGTTTTTAATACCATTTTGGGGTACAACTTTTTGATTGCTCCATCAAATGTATAGTCGTAAGTTACTTACCGGTAACGGGATTTTTCAGAGACAGCACCACGAGAGAGGGGATCCGCCCACCAAGGAGAGGAAACCTACAGGCTTAAAAGGGCGCCACCTCTCTCCCGCCTCAGTTGGGATTACAGAGCATTGAGAGGACTGCCAGGTTAATAAACACAGCAAACAATCACAAAATTGCCATACCAGACGACACCTATTGAGTGTGATATTATAATTAATAAAAGGGGAGTGTTCCCACAAACGTGAAAGGAGGAAATATAAGGGTGCTGTCATGGTCTCCGAAAAATTCCATTACTGGTATGTAATTTAAGATTTTATCGGTCGACCATGACAGCACCACGAGAGAATTACAGAGATGAAGTAATCTATTGAAGGACCACAGCCTGGAACACTCTTCTCCCAAAGGTGAGGTCAGCCGATACACCCATATCTAACCTATCGTGTCTATGGAATGTAGAGGGACAGGACCAGGTAGCAGCCTTAAATATGTCTTCTATCGAGACACCTGTCTTCTCAGCCCAGGAGGGGTGGGGTGGAATGAGCCTTCAGCCCTTCTGGCACTTCCTCGCCGCTAGATGTACAGACCAAAAGTTTGGACACTTCTTCTCATTTAAAGATTCTTCTGTATTTTCATGACTATGAAAATTGTACATTCACACTGAAGACATCAAAACTATGAATTAACACATGTGGAATTATATACTTAACAAAAAAGTGTGAAACAGCTGAAAATATGTCTTATATTCTAGGTTCTTCAAAGTAGCCACCTTTTGCTTTGATGACTGCTTTGCACACTCTTAGCATTCTCTTGATGAGCTTCAAGAGGTAGTCACCGGAAATTGTTTTCACTTCACAGGTATGCCTTGTCAGGTTTATTAAGTGGGATTTCTTGCCTTATAAATGGGGTTGGGACCATCAGTTGTGTTGTGCAGAAGTCTGGTGGATACACAGCTGATAGTCCTACTGAACAGACTGTTAGAATTTGTATTATGGCAAGAAAAAAGCAGCTAAGTAAAGAAAAATGAGTGGCCATCATTACTTTAAGAAATGAAGGTCAGTCAGTCCGAAAAATTGGGAAAACTTTGAAAGTGTCCCCAAGTGCAGTTGCAAAAACCATCAAGCGCTACAAAGAAACTGGCTCACATGAGGACCGCCCCAGGAAAGGAAGACCAAGAGTCACCTCTGCTTCTGAGGATAAGTTTATCCGAGTCACCAGCTTCAGAAATCGCAGTTTAACAGCAGCTCAGATTAGAGACCAGTTCAATGCCACACAGAGTTCTAGCAGCAGACACATCTCTTCAACAACTGTTAAGAGGAGACTTTGTGCAGCAGGCCTTCATGGTAAAATAGCTGCTAGGAAACCACTGCTAAGGACGGGCAACAAGCAGAAGAGACTTGTTTGGGCTAAAGAACACAAGGAATGGACATTAGACCAGTGGAAATCTGTGCTTTGGTCTGATGAGTCCAAATTTGAGATCTTTGGTTCCAACCACCGTGTCTTTGTGCGACGCAGAAAAGGTGAACGGATGGACTCTACATGCCTGGTTCCCACCGTGAAGCATGGAGGAGGAGGTATGATGGTGTGGGGGTGCTTTGCTGGTGACACGGTTGGGGATTTATTCAAAATTGAAGGCATACTGAACCAGCATGGCTACCACAGCATCTTGCAGCGGCATGCTATTCCATCTGGTTTGCGTTTAGTTGGACCATCATTTATTTTTCAACAGGACAATGACCCCAAACACACCTCCAGGCTGTGTAAGGGCTATTTGACCAAGAAGGAGAGTGATGGGGTGCTACGCCAGATAACCTGGCCTTCACAGTCACCAGACCTGAACCCAGTTGTTTCACACTTTTTTGTTAAATATATAATTCCACATGTGTTAATTCATAGTTTTGATGCCTTCAGTGTGAATGTACAATTTCCATAGTCAAGAAAATACAGAAAAATCTTTAAATGCGAAGGTGTGTCCAAACTTTTGGTCTATACTGTATATGATAGAGAAATGGCCTCCTAATTCCATCTAGCTATGGTGGACTTCGTGACCTTAGACCGTTCCTAGCCCCTTGGTAGGATATAAACAACGAGTTATCTTTCCTAAAGCTTTTGGTAACTGAATGGTACCTAACCACACATCTCCTCACTTCTAACGTATGTAACTCCACCTCTTTCTGGTTACTAGGATGTGGACAAAAGGAGGGTAGGAGGACTTCCTGAAGTCTGTGGAAACGAGTAGCTACCTTAGGGAGAGAGAGTGATTTTTAGACCAGATCCTGCCTATCATCCAGAATTTGAGTAAACGGCGAGGCCATAGACAGGGTCTGGATGTCACTAATGCTCCTGGCCGAGGTTAAAGATATTAAAGCGGTCTTAAGAGAGAGGGATTTAAGGGTTGCTGACTATTAGCTCAAACGGCGAGCTAGTCAAGGCCTTTAGAACCAAATTTAAATCCCAGGGAACCAAGCTGCTTTTAATAATGAGTCTAGATCTAAAAGCTGCCTTAATGAACCGAGAAACCCAGTAGCTACAAGCTACATCACAGCTATATAGGGCACCCAAGGCAGAAATCTGTACTTTAAGGGTGCTGGTGGATAACCCTAGTTCAAGACCTTTTTGTAAAAACTCCAAAGATTTGTCCTATTGGCACCCCTTCCCCATCAACCCCAGAACAAGAGAAAGACAAAAATTTTCTCCAACTTGTGGCATAAATCTGGGTTGTAACAGGTTTTCTGCTGTGCAGGACGGTTACTAGACCTTTGGAAAAACCTTTCTGATTTGGCAGTGTCCTTTCAAGTTCCACACCGTCAAGTGGAGGCCAGTTGCTTGAGGATGGAATATCGGATCCCGGAGAAGGAGATATGGAATCTCTGGAAGAACCCAAGGATCAGAGATGGACATGTTCCTCAGGCATGAGAGCCAGGGCCTCCTGGGCCAAAAGGGTGCGATCAGCAGAACCCTGGCCTTCTCCTCCCTGATCTTTCTTATTAACATGAGAAGAACAGCCAACCAGGGGGGGAGGAGTCATACGCCAGGCTGAAATACCAACGTATCAGGAAAGCGTCCACAGCTAGAGGATTTAGGGAACACAAGATCTTTGTCTTCCGATTTAGTTTTGTGGCAAACGGATCTACCTGACCGGAGGCCCCCCCATCTTCGGCTATTTGGGTAAAAATTCCTTGATTTAGTTCCCATTCCCCTTGCATCAGAGGATAGCAGCTTAGGAAATCTGCTCTCATGTTTTCTTTTTCCATTATATGGAGGGCCATCAGGGAAAGGAGGTGACTTTCTGTAATCTGGAAGAGATGATCTGTCACTCTCATCAGCGATCTTGACCATGTATCCCCCTGGTGGTTCACATATGCTACCGCAACTAGATTATCCAAGAGGATCTTTACATTCTGGCCCTGAAGGAAAGGTAAGAAATTATTCACCGCCTTGTCTACCGCCAGAAGTTCTTTTGAATTGGAGGAGAGACCCTTTTCAATATCTGACCAGGTCCCCTGGGCTACCATATCTCCCAGATGGGCTCCCCACCCTCTCGGACTCGCATCTGTGGTAATTGTTCTAGTGACCCTAAGTACCCAGGGAACCCCTCGAGATAGGTTAGGCTCATCCTGCCACCACTATAAAGATTTTACTGACCGGGGTGATAAGGACATCTTCCAAGTGCCCCTTAAGAGAAACTTCATTATGTAGCACATCCCACTGTAGAACTGTGGCGCCCCTGAAGGTTCGACCGCCACAGGGATGCTGCACTTCTGTAATGGAGTGTAGTGTTCCTCCTCCGAGGTAAGAACAGCGTGATGGTCGGGACCCAACCTTTGCATCCAACACCACATTTCTCCACCAGGGGGGCTAGTATGCACCAGGTGCTGCCCTCCTGGTTACAGGGAGACTGGGGAACCAAGAGTGAGGGGAACCAGTTAGTGGATGAGGGTTGAGGACTTACAATTTAGTGACACTTTAAATTTCATATTTAATAAAAAGCCATCTTTGGTTTTGGTCTTTGTGCTGTTAATTACTGTGAGGTATTGTGATCTCCCACCCTGAACGTGGATCCTGTGTGGACCTGCAGTGGATGGAGACACAGCCCTCATACCCCAGCCTTGGGACGGGGGGCAGGTTGCAGACGAGGAATGTCTCAACCCGGTCAAGGACCACGACCAAGAAGGCCCGGAGCTTAAGAGTGTAGCTCCACAGCTAATGGATCCCGGGGAGGATGCAGACGGAGCAGTGTACGCCACCTGTCCTCACCATCTGATATATTCAGAGGGAGTCCGGCTGCAAGAGGGGTACCGGCCCCGACATCCGACCTTGCTTCTCCATGTCCTGGTTGGTAAAGCCTGGTAGGCCCAGAGGATCCCATCGGGTATCGGAAGGAGCGGAGCTGCCACCCGTGCCCTTGTTCTGAGAGGAGTTCAGAGGGAGACCCGGCCTATCTACACACACAGACAGGAGAGGATACGGTCTGTAGTTCAGGAACACTCTGGTGCGGGGTCCCGATTGAATGCTGGACTTGCTCGGAGATTGTCGGACCCCCATCCCTGGTGACTGCAGGACTCCGTGGGGATCAGGGAGTCGCCTTCCTTCTGCCATCTCTAATGTGAGTAAAGCCTTGGAAGTTCACCCCTATGGCCTCCGGACTGTTTATTCTGCGCTACACCGCGCGACGTGGCATCCGTTCTTCCTCCACTACTACCCCCTCCATCCTTCCTGTCCCTCTGCCCTGAGGCCTTGCTCCGCCTGTGGGGAGTAGTAATAACTCTGGCCGCCGTAACACTATGCCTCAGCGGACTGCAGCGGCGCTGGTGGCCTTCACCAGGTGCCACAGGTGGCGTAGTCGTAAATCAGCCACTCAACCCGGATAAGCCCACACCATCTCTTTTAATGTGACGGCCCTGAGCACGGGTCGGGTCCGGGCCACGGCTGCACCCCATCTCTCCATCACAGGACCCGACTCCGAGTCCCCCATCTCCCAGGGTAAAGAAAAGGGCTTTTTCGAGTAAGAGACGTCACGCTATCACTTGTGGGGGGTTTCTGCTGTTTTCGCATGTCAGGCGCTCTCCAAATGTGATATGGCATCCACTTTTTTCATATGACATTTTGTTTTCATAATGGCATTACGGCATTCATTTTAATATGGTGATATGGCATTCAGTCTTTTTTGCGTTCAAAAAGTCGAAACGGTGCTCCTTCCCTTCCGAGCCCTGTCATGTGCCCAAACAATAGTTTTCCCCCACATATGGGGTATCAACATGCTCAGTAGAAATTACACAACAAATTTTGTGGTTCATTTTATCTTGTTACCCTTGTGAAAATAAAAAAATTGGGGCTATAGTAAAATTTTTGTGAAAAAAAGTAAAATGTTCATTTTTCTTTCCACATTGCTTTAGTTCCTTTTGGGTATTTTCTGTCATAAAGGCCCCTCAAAGTCACTTCAAATGTGATGTGGTCCCTAAAAAAATGGTTTTGTAAATTTTGTTGGAAAAATTAGAAATCGCTGGTCAACTTTTAAACCTTCTAACTTCCTAACAAAAAAAATGTTTTAAAAATTGTGTTGATGTAAAGTAAACATATGAGAAATGTTATTTATTAACTATTTTGTGTGACATAACTCTCTGGAATTAAAAGTTTGAAAATTGCAAAATTATCAAAATTTTCACCAAATTGTCGTATCAAAATTGGTTACCCCTATCATGAAGTACAATATGTCACTAAACACAATCTCAGAATCAGTGGGATCCATTGTAAAATAAGAAGAAAATAATAAAATCCTTATACTCACATGTCCTATGTGTCCCTAGCTGTAATTCTCTGACCGCTGACGCTGAGGAGCCGAGAAGAATGAGCTGCTCCGGCGAGCGGGCCCCGAAGCTGAGCTCAGGAGCGGTGTCCTGTTACTCAGTGAGCGCAGCTCCGGGGCCACTATCCGGGGAACACTTAGGACCATAGGCAGATTATAATGAGGGCAATCTGGGCTACCGCCCGGGGCCCCGGGGCTCCAGGGAGCCCCGGGGGGTCCATGGCCAAGCTTAAAGGATCCCTCACTTTACACACTTAACATCTTTTATCCATTGTTAAAAAGCGTCATAGATTTCAAGCTTTTTTCATAGTGTTTTTCACCCTTGAATTTGTTCCAGAAAATGAAGTATTGCTCCTGGAAAATTAATGTAATTACACATGTGTTGGTATAGATATGTGTAACGGGTCTGGGAGGCGGAACCTCTGAGCTACTATACAAGGGGGCGGTCCTTGTAAGGGAGCGGGTGGCAATCAGGGATGACGGGCAGGCAGTCACAGCAGGTGACCGGGACAGTCTCTGAGTGGACGGGCTGGAGGTCACGGAAAGTGACCGGGGCAGTCTCTGGATAAACGGGCAGGGAGTTACGGCAAGTGACCGGGGCAGTCTCTGGATGAACGGGCAGGGAGTTACGGCAAGTGACCGGGGCAGTCTCTGGGTAAAGGGTAGGTACGACCTGTGATGGCAGAGCCTCCGGGTAGGCTAGCAGGCAGATGGTAGATGTGTGCTCCCAGGTGAGCAAGCGAGAGTCTCTGGAATGGTAGGTGGTCACAGCACGTGACGGCGAAGCCTCCAGGTAGGCTAGCAGGCAGGTAACAGGTGGGCGCTCCCAGGTGAGCGGGCAGGAGTCTCTGGAAAGGCAGATGGTCACAGCACGTGTCGGCGGAGCCTCCAGGTAGGCTAGCAGGCAGGTAACAGGTGTGCGCTCCCAGGTGAGCGGGCAGGAGTCTCTGGAAAGGCAGATGGTCACAGCACGTGACGGCAGAGCCTCCAGGTAGGCTAGCAGGCAGGTAACAGGTGTGCGCTCCCAGGTGAGCGGGCAAGCTGGTCCATAGACAGACTGACAGGAGTTGGAAGGCAGACCGTCGGACCTCAGGCTAGCAGGCAGGTGACTGGATATCAGGCAGGACAAAGGCAGGAAGCTGGCAGGAATCTGGCAGGTAACTGGCAACGGGACCTGAGGGCTGAAGCACAGGTGAGACACAGGTGCAAACAACATTGCTCGGGCACCTCCATTTTGGAGGAGGTGCCCTTTATATGGGAGGTCCTCCGGCAATTGGCCGGGGACTCCTTAGGACGGCGCGCGCGGTCCCTTTAAGAGAGGGGGAGCGCGCGCGCGCGCGCCCTAAGCACACTGCCGGGGAAGGAGCGCGCGCCGGAAGCAGCGGGGAGAGCAGCGCTGGAGGACGCCGCGCCAGGAGCGGGGAGGTGAGAGGGACGGCGTCTCTGCCTAGAACGGGGCAGAGACGTCGATGCTACAATATGTTTATTTCATTTGTATGTAATGGAACAACACAAAAAAACAAACAAAAAAGGCAAATTGGACATAATTTCACACAAAACTCCCAAAATGGGCCACACCAAAATGTTGGCACTTTTCCAAAGTTGTAGGTAAACAACTTTGTTTCAAGCATATGATGCTCATTCAAACTCACCTGTGGCAAGTAACAGGTTTGAGCAATATGAAATCATACCTGAAATCAGATAAAAAATTGAGAAATTTACATATTCTTTGCATTGTATGACTGTGTGTGCCAAACTAAGCATGGAGAACACAAAGAGGAGAAGAGAACTGTCTGAGGAGTTGAGAACCAAAATTGTTGAAAAATATCAACAATCTCAAGGTTACAAATTAATCTCCAGAGATCTTGATGTTCCTTTGTCCATGGTGCGCAACATTATCAAGAAGTTTACAACCCATGGCACTGTAGCTAATCTCTCTGGATGTGGACAGCCGAGAAAAATTGATGAAAGGTTGCAACGCAGGATAGTCCAAATGGTGGATAAGCAACCCCAATCAAGTTCCAAAGATATTCAAGCTGTCCTGCATGCTCAGGGTGCATCAGTGTCAGCGTGAACTATATGTAGTCTTTTGAATGAAATGAATCACCATGGCAGGAGACCCAGGAGGACCCCACTGCTGACATAGATACATAAAAAAGCTAGACTACAATTTACCAATATGTGCGTGAGTAAGCCTAAATCCTTTTGGGAAATCATCTTGTGGACAGATGAAACCAAGATAGAGCTTTGTGGTGAAGCACATCATTCTACTGTTTACCAAAAATGGAATGAGGACTGCAAAGAAAAGAACACAGTACCTACAGTCATATATGGTGGAGGTTCAAAGATGTTTTGGGGTTGTTTTGTTGCCTCTGGCACTCATTGCTTTGACTGCGTGCAAAGCATCATGAAATCTGAAGATTACCAAAGGATTTTGGGTCACAATGTAGTGTCTATTGTCAGAAAGCTGGGTTTGCGTCCTAGGTCATGGGACTTCGAGCAGGACAATTACCCCAAACATATTTCAAGAAGCACCAAGAAATGGATGGGAACAAAGTGCTGGAGAGTTCTGAAGTGGCAGCAATGAGTCCGGATCTAAATCCTTTTGAACATCTGTGGATTTAGATCCGGACTCATTGCTTAGTCCGGATCTAAATTGCTCTTAAAATTGCTCTTGGGAGGAGACACACTTCACATATGGGAGACCTGGGACAGTTTGCAAAAGAAGAGTGGTCTACATACTTTTATATATATATATATATATATATATATATATATATATATATATATACATATATATATAAATATATATATATGTATAATACTTGACACCTAATGGGAGCCAAAGGCCAAAGAAGGGGGCATTGTCCTAAGTAGGGGCCACAGAGGGAGACATTATTTTAATTGGGGTCCAAGGAGGGGGACATTATTTTAAATGGGGGCCCCAAGAGGGGACATTATTGTAAATTTTGTCTAAAAAGGGGGGCATCATACCATGGGAGCAAAAGGGGAACATTATGATAAATGGTGGCCAAAGAAGGGGACTTTATTCTAAATGAGGACCAAAAAGAGAGACATTGTACTACAGGGGGCCAAAGAGAGTTATATATAATAATATTTTTTATTTAATTTCTATATTTAGTAGAGACATGTACAAACTGAATAAGACAATACAGATTATCACATAATTCATGACATACTAAGAGGAGTGAAGGCCCTGCTAACAAGCTTACAGTCTATGAAGATATAGGAGTGACACAAAAGATAAAAAGGTGCTTGTCATGTATGGTCCGGCCATGATTATTATAAACAGGGGAATTCAGATACCATTACATGAACCAGTCATCAGCCAGAATCTGTATAAGTACAGATACAAGGAGCTGTAGAGTGCATGGAGGCTGTGGATACAGATGAGTGAAGGGACCAGATTCTGGAGAAAATTAAGGAAGGGAGAACAGGGCATAGTTAGATTAACCATATTCTGTGGGATAGTGCATTCCAGAGAACTGCTGCAGCACAAGAGAAGTCCTGAAGATGGGGGCAGAAGGTTTTGATTACAGAGGATGCTAGTCTTAGGTAGATAGTTGATTTTACATTTCTGGATTCTGTAGATTTGTGATTTGTATTAAACAAAAAAAAAAAACAACAACAATCCGAGGTGTCAGTATTCTTTAATGAGGACATAGCCCTCATGGTTTGTAATTCCAGTGTGTGATGATTAAATAAATGTTGTGATTAAGGTGCAGTTACTGCAGTATATCACAGATCAATTAATCCACAGTCACACTAGCTATGTATACGGATGTCCCCCAGGCCGATACCCCAGCAGTTGTTTCGGGATGCCTTGGCTTCTGCTGCTTTAGAAGATGCAGGTCATCCTTGTACATTTATCTGTATAGAAATAAATGGTTCGAGGCATGGTCATTAATTTTCCACAAAGCACTCTGCTACTATGCAAGCCAAATAATTTGTCCCTTTTTCCTTTCTGTTAAATTTGGGAATTATGCAATAGATAACAGTCACATATTATCCTGTATATGATATCTGACTTCTGTAATCACTGTATACCATATACCAGTCATATATTATCCTGTATACTGCAGGTGCTATACTATGTGTATAGACATCAGATGATATATAGACTCCTTCATCATATCCTATGAGCTTTATTTATTGTTGTGGAGTTCAATTGTTTCCCATGGTATTTAATGGGTATTTTTAGAAATTACTTTTGTTATGTTTTTATATTTATTTTTAATAAAGGCATTTTTTTATTGCTTCAGTTGTACGTTGTTATTGTGGCTACTAGAATGGGAGTAACACTCAATCAGGTCAAAGAAGTATAGATGCACAAGTTTGATAAAAAGATTTGGAACTTTTATTGAATTATTTAAAAGAAATTTATAAAACACACATAAAGGGGAAGTGAACCAATGAAGGTGCCTGCAGTGCTAGTAACAAGGGTAGTCAATCATTTATTCTGTTCTGATAAACAGAATGTAAATAAAGACAATACAACCTTTCAACTGCAGGTAAGGACAGCTGTATTGTCTTTATTTACATTCTGTTTATCTCTATGCCTGATGATTCCATCTGTTTATCTCTATGCCTGATGATTCCATCTGTTTATCTCTATGCTTGGTGATACCATCTGTATTTTGTGGGCCATGATTGACTTTGCCCTATATTGACACTTGTCTACCACTTGTGGGCTTTATGGCTTCTCTCTATATGACCTATTGACATATTTATAGATATATACTTTCATGGCATTTTGACTACATTTATCTATGCTGGATACTTTAAGGTATGTACTTGTTATCCACTAATGCTTACTAGATGAATGAATTTTGGATACTGATCCTTTTACTTATTTATTTATTTAATTCTTCATGTATTTATCACTGGGTTCATTGATATGATCTCCTTTTGTAAGTCTTGTTAAACAGAATAAATGATTGACTACCCTTGTTACTAGCACTGCAGGCACCTTCATTGGTTCACTTCCCCTTTATGTGTGTTTTATAAATTTCTTTTAAATAATTCAATAAAAGTTCCAAATCTTTTTATCAAACTTGTGCATCTATACTTCTTTGACCTGATTGAGTGTTTGTTGAATAGAAGTATTGTACCAAATAGGCTTTTTACTTTTTGGACTAATAGAATGAAAGTATTAGTAGGATATTTTGCAATTATTGGGCTTTTGTTTTGCAGTATATGACAACGCCCCCCTGAGGAAGCGATAGGTGAAACACGCATCAAGCTGTGGGTGGCTGCCCGATCTCCATCATTTCCACTTGATCACATTTGATTGATCTTTCTCATTGTGTACCTAGTGGGCACTTATGATTTTGGTTACTTAGTCCCACTTTGGTTTATGCCCACTATGGATAAAATGCACATTACTTCTGTTATACTATAACTGGGCTGCAATACTCCTCCTCCTCCTCCTAATCTTTGTGCAGTATCACTTCTAATTGTATATCTATATATTTTTATGCTCTAATAAAGATTGTTATTTTCCATGGATTTTGTATCGTTCGCCTTATCCGCATTGTTATACATAGTGGGGAAATCTGTCTGTCTTAGGGGATATATACAGTAGACATTATCCATTATGGAGTGTATAGGATTGTAGTGTTATAGGATTGTATTTTGCAGTGTATAGTAATATAGGAATGAGGCTTCAGATTCAGGATTGGTTATTACTTTCTATGGACGTCGCTGTATTGTACAGATCTGTAATACTATAGTGTGCAGGGGCCCTGATGCTTTTTAGTCTAATATAAATATTTGTTAAAGTAATCAAATTATACAGATCATTACATTGCTGGAGCTACACAATACATCTCCGTATATTCAGAAGAAAACAGAAGAAACTTACAAAAGTCACCAACAATATAAATAATATAAATTACTACTTAAATAAAATAATCTATGACGATGTGTAATGTGAAGTGTAACCACCAGATCTGATGTTACTATGTAACCATTAGTGTCATTTACATTAGATACAAGGGGGTGGAGCTATTACCACTGACCCCTCCCCCAAATGTAGTGTCCCAGTCCTATATAAAGAGGCCTCTTCCATCTGCTCCTCACTTCTTACCTGTAGTCATACAGAAGCGAGGACCACCATGCAGGCCACTTACCTTCTCCTCCTCTGCTGCGTGACCCCCATATTTTCTGCACCTCGTAAGTCCAGTTCCTTTATCTATTGTCTGATTTCTTACAGCTTCTTAGTATATGTAATAGTTATATCATAATATCTTATGCTCTAGTGGTTTAATCCTGTAAGAATCTAAATCCAACATCAATGTCTTCAATTAATTAAACACTCAAATGCACAATGTTCCATTATATGTATCTATTGTCTGACTTCTTACTGCTTCTTATTATATGTAATATTTGTATGGTAATATCTTATGCTCTATTGTTGTAATCCTGTAAGAATATAAATCCAACATCAATGTGTTCATTTAATTCCACTATTAATTACAGACTCTTCTATGGGGAATCCCTGGGTAGACCTTACTTTGGGCACAGCTTAGGCGGCATTATGTGTCTTTATGTGTGATAGCATTCTTGGACACACCAAGCAGTTAGATATTTCTATCTGTTGATGAATCTTGCTACAAGAACGGCTTCTGCGATTGTCGCCCTCCACATAATGTAGATAGTTTACATTGTGTAACTTATTTTCCAATAATTCTATTGGTCATTACCATAGGTAATAGTAATAGTATATACAGTTATATGAAAAAGTTTGGGCACCCCTATTAATCTTAAGCTTATTGTTTTATAAAAATTGATGTTTTTGCAACAGCTATTTCAGTTTGATATATGGAATAACTGTTGGACACAGTAATGTTTCTGCCTTGAAATGAGGTTTATTGTACTAACAGAAAATGTGCAATCTGCATTCAAACAAAATTTGACATGTGCATAAGTATGGGCACCTCACCAGAAAAGTGACATTAATATTTAGTAGATCCTCCTTTTGCAAAAATAACAGCTTCTAGTCGCTTCCTGTAGCTTTTAATGAGTTCCTGGATCCTGGATGAAGGTATTTTTGACCATTCCTCTTTACAAAACATTTCCAGTTCAGTTAAGTTTGATGGTCGCCGAGCATGGACAGCCCCCTTCAAATGATCCCACAGATGTTCAATGAACATGATGGAACCTCCACCAAATTTTACTGTGGGTAGCAAGTGTTTTTCTTGGAATGCTGTGTTTTTTTGCCGCCATGCATAACGCCTTTTTGTATGACCAAACAACTCAATCTTGGTTTCATCGGTCCACAGGACCTTCTTCCAAAAAGAAATTGGCTTCTCCAAATGTGCTTTTGCATACCTCAGCCGACTCTGTTTGTGGCGTGCTTGCAGAAACGGCTTCTTTCGCATCACTCTCCCATACAGCTTCTCCTTGTGCAAAGTGCGTTGTATAGTTGACCGATGCACAGTGACACCATCTGCAGCAAGTTGATGCTGCAGCTCTCTGGAGGTGGTCTGAGGATTGTCCTTGACTGATCTCACCATTCTTCTTCTCTGCCTTTCTGATGTTTTTCTTGGCCTTCCACTTCTGGCCTTAACAAGAACTGTCCCTGTGTTCTTCCATTTCCTTACTATGTTCCTCACAGTGGAAACTGACAGGTTAAATCTCAGAGACTGCTTTTTGTATCCTTCCCCTGAACAACTATGTTGAATAATCTTTGTTTTCAGATCATTTGACAGTTGTTTTGAGGAGCCTATGATGCCACTCTTCAGAGGAGATTCAAACAGGAGAACAACTTGCAAGTGGCCACTTTAAGTAGCTTTTCTCATGATTGCATACACCTGGCTTTGAAGTTCAAAGCTCAATGAGGTTACAAAACCAAAAAAAGTGCTTTAGTAAGTCAGTAAAATGTAGGTAGGAGTATTTAAAACAAGAAAATGATAAGGGTGCCCATACTTATGCACCTGTCAAATTTTGTTTGAATGCAGATTGCACATTTTCTGTTAGTACAATAAACCTCATTTCAAGGCAGAAACATTACTGTGTCCAACAGTTATTACATATATCAAACTGAAATAGCAGTTGCAAAAACACAAATTTTTATAAAACATTAAGCTTAAGATTAATAGGGGTGCCCAAACTTTTTCATATAACTGTATTGTAATCGTAATAGTATATATTATAATATTTAGAGTATTCTAAACATAATTACTGTATATATTATAGTTTACTGCTAAGAACAAATGTAATAATTTAACAAGTAATTACAAATTTATAATGTGATATATATTAACTTGATGTTCATGTGCACACTATCTATGAAGTGGCATAAGGAACAAAATGGCTGAATTTTTGCATTTCTACCATGGTTGCACATACACCAATGTGATACATTTGCTGCAATTAGTGACATTTTTAAAGACTAGTAAATTCATGCCCTCTCTCTGATAATTTTAATAAATATCCCCAATTGAGCTGTTTTATAATCTAATTCTTCCCAAGTGAATAAACCCCAGCGCGTTGTGTTCCTTAACACACAAAGTTGCTCTTGGATACTAATCTGCTTGTTCTTTTGTAGTTTTAATATTTTTTTGCTGTTTAGTAACTAATTATGAAATTGATGGCTGCTAACTATTGAATTTTTTAGTTTTTGAAGGATCTGGATTAGGATCTGGCGAGGAATTTGTCACAATAATCGGTCAAGATGAAGGATCTGGCATTGTCATCACTCCAGAAGGATCTGGCTCTGTAATCGGTCAAGATCAGGGATCTGGCATTGTCATCACTCCAGAATAAGGATCTGGCTCTGTAATCGGTCAAGATGAAGGATCTGGCATTATCATCACTCCAGAAGAAGGATCTGGCGCTATAATCGGTCAAGATGAGGGATCTGGCATTGTGATCACTCCAGAAGAAGGATCTGGCGACATAATCGGTCAAGATGAAGGATCTGGCATTATCATCACTCCAGAAGAAGGATCTGGCACAATAATCAGTCAAGATGAAGGATCTGGCATTGTCATCACTCCAGAAGAAGGATCTGGCGCAATAGTTGGTCAAGATGAAGGATCTGGCATTGTCATCACTCCAGAAGAAGGATCTGGTGCAACAATTGGTCAAGATGAAGGATCTGGCATAATCATCACTCCAGAAGAAGGATCTGGCACTATAATCGGTCAAGATGAAAGATCTGGTATTGTCATCCCTCCAGAAGAAGGATCTGGCACAAAATAATTGATCAAAATGAAGAATCTGGCATTTCAATCCCTCCAGAAGAAGGATCTGGCACACAATAATTGATCAAAATGAAGGATCTGGCATTTCAATCCCTCCAGAAGAAGGATCAGGCATTAGTTCTTTCTCTAAAAAATAAACTGGTTGAAAATATATACTATTGGGAAACCAGATCACTTTTGAACATTAAGGAGATGCCCCATCACATGTTTGTTAGTGTGATTTCTTCTTTTAGGTGCTTATTTTATGAACTTAATTCCACAAAGCCGAAATAAGGCAAAGTAATCCAACCTGCACTGTATTCATGCATTTATCTTGTGCCTTGTATCCAGTTCACAGTTGAATATCAGTATCTTATATTTTTTTCAATAATAAAAATAACTTTTGCAACATATTTCACTTCATTTCATATGAATTCTATTAATATTACAATGAGAAAATTAATTTAAAAAACTCCATTTGATCTCTGTAAACCAGGGCCGGACTGGGACAAAAAAGCAGCCCTGCAAGACAAACCCCACCAGCCCACATACTGTAACACTCATTACCCCAGATCAGTAAATTTGGCTTTACTTAGTCGTGCCCCTCATCACTCCCTTTAAGGAGTTATTTGATGAGCCACATGTGAATAGTGCAGCAGTGTGTATGATCCACCATAGCCCCACTAACATGGTGCTCTTCAGAGCTCTGGATCTCGGGATTATGGGGGTCTCAGTGGACGGACCCCCAGTGATTGGAAAGTTCTCAGGATAGGGGATACTTGGGATGTTTAAATTAGTTTTCCAATATTTATTCTTATTTTATCATAGGAATATTGAAAATAATAAACCAATATTAACCCAACCAAAGTCTAATGTTGCTTCACGACAACAGGACACAAAAAGTGGTACTGTGCAGTGTATATGTATATACAGGAAACAAGAAGTGGTACTGTGCAGTGTATATATACACGACAGGAGAAGTGGTACTGTGCAGTATATCTATATACAGGAAAGGAGAAGTGGGACTGTGCAGTGTATATAAACAGGAGAAGTGGTACTGTGCAGTGTATATACACAGGACAGGAGAAGTGGTACTGTGCAGGAAAGGAGAAGTGGTACTGTGCAGTGTATATATACAGGACAGGAGGAGTGGTGCTGTGCAGTGTATATATACAGGAAACAAGAAGTGGTACTGTGCAGTGTATATTTACACGACAGGAGAAGTGGTACTGTGCAGTATATATATACAGGAAAGGAGAAGTGGGACTGTGCAGTGTATATATACAGGAGAAGTGGTACTGTGCAGTGTATATACACAGGACAGGAGAAGTGGTACTGTGCAGTATATATATACAGGAAAGGAGAAGTGGTACTGTGCAGTGTATATATACAGGACAGGAGGAGTGGTGCTGTGCAGTGTATATATACAGGAAACAAGAAGTGGTACTGTGCAGTGTATATTTACACGACAGGAGAAGTGGTACTGTGCAGTATATATATACAGGACAGGAGAAGTGGGACTGTGCAGTGTATATATACAGGAGAAGTGGTACTGTGCAGTGTATATATCAGGAGAATTGGTACTGTGCAGTGTATATGTAGCGCCCCGAGGGTTCGGCCGCTACAGGGGTATTGCACCTCAGACCAGAGGTGTGATATTCCACTCCCGGGTAAGGATGGAGTATGGACCAGGGCTCAGTTAGCTGCATACAGCACACACACCCCATTTCCGAGGGACAGCTCAGCGGTGCTCCCACTAGACAGAAGTGCAGGCACGGCCAACTATGTCCCTGTCTGGAGTGGGGAGGGGGGTGGAACACCCAGTGCTGTAGGGGCAGATAGGGGTTGGTTCCTGAGCGTAGATAGGAGCTCATTGGTTGCTGGTCCCCTGGGCTCATGGCTAGAGGGAGGTATAAAAGGTGGGCACCATCTTAGATCTAGGTTCTGTCCAGAGAAGAGAAGACAGGGAGTAGAGGCTCTGTAGGAGCTCTACTCCAGAGTGGGCCTAGTGAGAGGCCGAGGAGGAGAGTGGAGAGAGAGAGAGAGGAGGTGAAGTGGAGCTGAGATTACGTCTCATCCCAGCTCCACGAGAAAGGAACAGAAAAGGAGAAGAAGAGAGAGAGAGAGAAACAGAAGGGCTCAGGAACAAGAAGGTGGAAGGGACCCTAAGAACCCACGAGAATCCAGGGTGCAGGGTCAGGCAGATTAAGGGTACCAGATCCCAAGTTGGTGGAGGAGAAACAACCCTCAGCCAAAGACCGGAGGTCGTGATCATTTATTGGTGCGACACCTCATCAAACCTGCTAGGAAGGCAACATATAGGACAGCGGAGGACGGGGCCCACGTTTAACCGCACAAGTCCGCGGTAGCTGGACAAAAGTGGGTCACTGGTGAGGCAGGCCAGAGAAAGGACAAAAGGGGGTCTTGAGCCATACTCCTGAGCTGTCTGGGGGTTGACCGAGCCCCTCACCTGGTGGACGCAGCACGGCTCGGGCAGTCATTCCCCGCAGAAGTGACTTGGATATTAACTGTGAGTAAAGACCCTGGACTGCAGTACGTTGTCTGTGTGCTTTTTCACTCCTCCGGCATTACCGGTACTGGGACTCTCACCACCATCACTCCCACCATCCACTACACTGCCCTGGGGCCGCACTCTTCCCGTGGGGAGTCACACCATCCCAGCTGCATACATCATCGGCCCCAGCGGTCTGCCCTGCAGCGGCGGTTCCTAATAACCGCAATCCACGGGTGGCGTAGTCGGACATTATCTAAAACATCTAAAAGACTGCCACTGGTCTGACCACCCTGAGCCACGGGACCGGGTCGCCACTACTACCCCCATCGTCTCCCTATTGCCCGGTTCTGAGTGCCCCACGGCCCAGGGGGCGAGTCATATATACACAGGACAGGAGAAGTGGTACTGTGCAGTATACAGTATATACAGGAAAGGAGAAATGGGACTGTGCAGTGTATATATACAGGACTGTGTATATATATATAGTGTATATGTACAGTGTATATATACAGGACTGTATTCAGGACTGTATATATACAGTCTATATATACTGTATATATACAGGTATATATACAGGACTGTATATATACAGGACTGTATATATACTGTATATATGTATATATACAGGTACTGTGCAGTGTATATACTGTATACAGGAGAATTGGTACTTTGCAGTGTATATATACAGTACACAGGACAGGAGGAGTGGTGCTGAGAGTAGCACCTGCCTCCTGAGCTCAAGCACTTCCACGAGGAGGGTCGTCGTCTGCCTCTCTTCTCCCTAGGGAGAGGCAGGCCTACTGGGAGGCCGGCATGGCTTCCCAGCCTCCTATCCCCCGGTCTATGTCGGCGGGGGAGAAGGAGCCTCAACAACCGGCCCAGAAGGGAGTGAGGAGATCGGGAAGGGTGAGGAAGAGTACATCCACCTACTCCAACCCCGAGACTGTTCACCGCCCGCCCAGAGAGGGAGACCGGGGCACCCCAGGCCCCAGGAACAAGAGCCCAGCAAGATCCTGGGGGGAGATGAGCTCTTGCGAGTCCACAAGTTCCTTCTCCTCCCGAGTGGTCGCCACGTTGCGAGAGTACGAGGACGCCGGCAAAGCACTAACCCAGCTGAAAGAGGAGCTGAGGGAGGCCTGGGTCCTGAACACCCGGGCGTCCAACAAGGAAAGACCCGCGACCTCCCAGAGGTTTAAAGCCCTCAGAGACGAGGTGGTCAGGTTAGTGCTCCTCCGGGAGGGGATTGAGAAAAGCGCAGGTCCCTTCCTGGAAAGGTTTAAGAACCAGCGGTGGTTCTCAGAAATGAAGGGGTTAAACACCTCAGGAGAACCGCCAACCGGCGTCCTTAGTGAAGAGGAGGAGGAGGATGAAGAGGTGACTGGAGTTTCAGTTGCTGGAGCCAGTGAGGGGCAGAGCCGGAGCCCAAGTGGTCTCCCTGCAGGGCAGAGGACTCCGACAGCAGAGGCTGGAGTGTTGGGGGAGGAGGAGGAAGGAGGATTGCTGAGGGAGATCCGACTGCTGGAGTTTCCAGTGGACCTGACGCGGTTTTCCTTCGGTGAGAACAAACCAGTGGAGGAGACCAAGAGGAGGAAGAGGAAGACCGGAGGAGCCGCACAGGAGGTGGTGAGTTACAAGTATGTATCAATGTCTGATGTTGTGCCTGCCACCTTCTGTTTAAACCCCACCAAACCTAAAGACACGGGCTCTGCAGTGGGCTCGATGCAGAGGCAAGGTGGGGAGAGAAGAAGGATGTCCGGCGATGCTGCCATCTGTGCAGGGAACAGTGCAGAGGGCGAGGCTGTGGAGGTACTCACAGCGCCGGACATAGGAAGTTCTGTGGAGTTTCCCTCCCTGCCCTCTGCGGCTAAGCCAGTTATCACCGGGGCTGGGGGGGCCGGGAGGGATGTGAAAAACACATCTGTGAGGAACACTGGGCACACTGCTGCGACAGGGGGGCAGTGTGCCCCAGCGCCCAAAAAGGACACTAAGACCCCAAAGTCTGTGGGTGCAGGGCGGGCAGCGGTGCCCAACAAACAGTCTGCCCAGCACAAGGACCAAAATGCTGCAGTAGGGGGGCAGGGCGCTCCAGGAGACGACCTGCAGAAAGCCAGCAGCAACCAAAGGGAAAAGGGTGTGGTGCTGCAGGGAAAGGAGTCCCTGGAAGTGCTCCCCTCCCCCGGCCCAGCAGGTGTGAGTGCAGAGACACCAGACACAAGGGAGGAAGGAATGGAGGTGACTGTGGAAGGTGCAGAGAACAGCAGAGGTAATGGGGTGACAAGTAAAGGGAATGGAAGTAGTGGTGTAGTGAATGATGGGAGTAGTGGTGGAGCAGATGGTGGGAGTAATGGTGGAGCAGATGGTGGGAGTAGTGGTGGAGTGAATGGTGGGAGTAGTGGGAATGGTGGGAGTAGTGGTGTAGCAAATGGTGGGGGTAGTGGTGGAATGAATGCTGGGAGTAGTGGGAATGGTGGGAGTAGTGGTGTAGCAAATGGTGGGGGTAGTGGTGGAATGAATGGTGGGAGTAGTGATGCAGCAAATGGTGGGAGAAGTAGTGGAGTGAATGATGGGAGTAATGGTCCTGCGAATGGTGGGAGTAGTAGTGAAGTGAATGGTGGGAGCAGCACTGGTGTTGGTGGGGGGAAAGTAGGTGCTGGTCCCGCTGCCCCCCCCAGCATTGGCGGGGGCTTCAGCCCAAAGCTATTCAGGAGCTGTCAGTGCTGGGGGTAGTAGTTCGCCCTCGTCTGGTGGCCCTGGGGATGGTGACTTGCAACAGCAGCTCCTGGACGCCCTGAGGAGAGGGGAGAGCTCCATCACTATAGAGGGGAGGGAGGTTGATCTGTCTTTCTGGATAGAGAGACATGGTCTTTCAGCCTTCCGAGATAGAGGGGCAGAGACTGTCTGGTCTCTGTCGACAACGGGGCAGAGGAGTAACCATAGGAACGTGGTCCGTCTCCAGTGGGTAAGCAAGGATGCCTGTCCTGATAGGTGGAAGGTGGTTGAGCTCCTGCTGGGGATGGGCTTTGCGGCATATGACATCTTTGCCTTGATCCATCCCTACGGGACCTCCTACTTCGATGTCAGCTTCATGAGACCGGAGGGCCTTGAGCTTTTCTGGTCTCGCCATGAGCTGGCTCGGAGTCACCCCGAATGGCATGGTCTCTTTCCCCTGGCAATAACCCACCAAGATTCAGTCAGGAAAGTGACCGTTTTGACTAGTAACGAGTCGCTTTCCTGTATGGACATTACGACCTGGGTGAGTCGATACGGAGAGGTCACCAATATTCCCGAAAAGAATCTGAATGGCCATAGTATCTGGTCAGGAGCCTGGACCTTCATGGTGAGATTGAAGGTTTCGGGAAACACTATTACCCATATCCCCTCCTCAACCTTTTTGGGGAGGGATAGGATCTTGATTTTCTACCGGGGGCAGCCTAAGGTCTGTCACAGGTGCGGTAGCCCCACACACTTCAGTGCGCAGTGTACCACCCAGAAATGCGCACTGTGTGGGGACCTTGGTCATCTTGCTGCTGCCTGTCGCAGGATTAGGTGTAACTTGTGTGGTGACCTCGGTCACCCGTTCAGTCGCTCTCCACGTTCCTTCGCCAATGCTGTCCTGAAAGCGGCGAGTGCGGGACAGGCGAAAGCCAGGACTAATCTTGCCGGTGAAGGGACCAGTAGAGGCGGGGAGGCAGGGAACCGGTGAGGAGCAAGCTGCCGCCATCTACCATCAGGCGGCAGGAGCAGCGCCGTGGGGACAGGGGGCAGGGAGTAATGTCCCTAAACTCTGACCCAGGTACTTCACTTGCAGCTGAGGATCCTAAAGACAGTGAATTGAGCGAGGAGGTCAAGAGACTTGAAAGGGAAGAGCGAGAGGACGCCACGTCTTCCCAGGAACCCTCTTCTGGTGACAGTCTAGATGAGGGAGAGGGGGAGTGGTCACAGAAAAAGAAAAAGGGTAACAGGAAAACGGCCAGAGGTAGGAGGGGGACCAGGTCTCGAGCTGCCTCTTTGGAGTGCGACCCCTCTGACTCTCTGGCCGTGATCCAAGCACCATTGGAGGGTTCAGCCGCCCCCCCTCTGGTGGATCTCTCCAACCGGTTCGGGGCTCTCCAGGACCTCCCTCTGCAGGGGGGAAATGGGGACCCGGGGCCGGAGGTTGCGGACAAGGTGGTTGGGGCTCAGGAGATGGCTGGGTCTTCCTCTCGGGGGCAAATACAAAGCCCTCTGGGGGGACGACTAACCCAGGACCACCAGACGGGGGCAAGAATGTATGTAAGGAGAGAATGGACGAGTCTGTTTGTCTTAAGCGCACTAAAAACCCGTCATTATCGGAGGAAGAGGTTGGGACTGTCAGTGGTGGGAAGAAAAAGGCTATCTAATTCAACCATTCATGATGGCGGCACCCACCCCGTTGACGTTGGCAACTATTAATGTTTGCAGCATAAAGTCAGATGCGGCAAGGTACACGGCCTTTCATTTTCTCGGCCAACTTGACGCCGACATTTTATTTTTGCAGGAGACCAGGTTGACCGATATATCAACCTTGCATAAAGCAAGGCGGGAGTGGAGGCATGGGCCCTCCTACTGGTCTCTTGCGGCGGAGCCGTATAGCGGGGTGGCGGTCCTTTTTAAGACCGCAGCGGTTGAATGCAGACGAGTGATCGAATTAGAAATGGGGAGATGCTTGATCCTAGATGTCTCCATGGGGGGACAAGAGCTTCGGCTCATTAACATCTATGGTCCCCAGTCCAAGTGGGACCGCAAATGTCTCTTCCTGAAGATCAAACCTTTTTTATTTTCGAGTCGGCAGGTGGTCTTCGGAGGGGATTTCAACAATGTCACGAGATCCTGTGATAGAGGAGGTTCCGGAGACCGGCTGTCTTATGACTGGGTCGCGTTAAACAGGATAGTGAGTGAGGCTCGCCTGGTGGATGTCCACATCCGGCACAACCCGGGCAACACGGGATTCACCTTTTCTAGAGGTAGTCAGTGCAGGTCTAGGCTAGACAGGTTTTATTTGAAGGAGGAGGCCATCTCTTCACCGTTGTCGGTTGTGGAGGTGGAGTTCTCCGATCACTGTTTGATTATGTTTTCTTGAACGTTACAGAGACTCCTCGGATGGGAAGAGGTTATTGGAAGCTGAATTCGTCACTCCTTGAGGAAGAAGCTGTAAGACGTTCTTTTGAGGAATTATTTCAGAGCCAGGTACCATTGCTGGGCCTAAGTAACACTAAGTCAGAGTGGTGGGAGATGTTCAAAAATCGGGTGGCGAGATTCTTCCGGCAGCTCTCGAACTTCAGAAGCCTGAACAGGGATCGCCTGTATCAGAGCCTGAGAAGGAAACTCGAGCATCTTGTCTTGACTGGAGGTAGCCGCGAGGAGATCTCCAAAGTGAAGTCCTTGCTGAAGAGGTGTCAGTACGATAGGCACGCATCTATGGTTTTCGAGAGGGACTACGGGAAGTACTGCTCGCCCGACCCTTACAGAAACTGTAAGATGTCAGTGAATAGTAAGATAGTGACGGGGCTGGTGGACAGTACGGGGTCCCTGAGAAGGTCCAGGTCAGTGATCTTGGAGGTCGTCAGTTCCTACTACTCGCACCTCTTGGGAAAGAGGGAGCTTGATCGTGACGGGATGTCGGCTTTCCTGACTGAATCTGTTCCTGAGCCAGGGGCTGACCTCTCGCTGGGCGATTTGGCAGAAGCGATCAAAGAAGAGGAAGTGAGACTGGCGATCGATGGGCTTAGGCCCAAAAAGTCGCCAGGTCCGGATGGCTTAACATCCGAGTTCTTTAGGACCTTTAGGGACTCTTTGGTCCCCCTCTTGACTCAGGTGCTTAACGAGTGTCTCTCCTCGGGCACTCTGCCGAGATCGTTAAGGAGGTCAGCTTTGATCATTTTGTCAAAGGGTAAGGATCCGTCACGCATTGAGAACTGGCGTCCCATAGCACTTCTCAATGTGGAAAGGAAGATTTTGGCTAAGATACTTTTCAACAGGCTGGTGAAGTTTGCACCCCGGCTCCTTTCGGAGGTTCAGCACTGTTGCGTTCCTGGCCGTAGCACTTTTAGTGCTGTTCTAGGTGTCCGAGAGGCCGTGGAGCAAGGCAGGGCGGGCCTCTGGAAGGGGTTTTTGCTGACCTTGGATCAGGCAAAAGCCTTTGATCGGGTTAACCACGAGTACCTCTGGTCCACTCTTTTGAGGTATGGTCTGCCTGGAGGGTTTGTGGACAGGCTTAAGACCTTATATGCAGGGGCTGAGACTTTCCCTCTGGTGAATGGGTGGATTGGACGACCTTTCGGGGTAGGATCCGGTGTCCGTCAGGGCTGTCCTCTTAGCCCTTTGCT
Organism: Phyllobates terribilis; assembly: GCF_046119375.1. Classification (NCBI taxonomy): domain Eukaryota; kingdom Metazoa; phylum Chordata; class Amphibia; order Anura; family Dendrobatidae; genus Phyllobates; species Phyllobates terribilis. The sequence goes on along the minus strand of NW_027363071.1, from coordinate 379,655 downwards.
TTACGCGTTTGCAATCGATCCCTTCCTCAGAAGGATCGATTGTGGACCGTTGGCGGGGGTGCGGATGGGCGGGGCGGCACCGGAGGCTATCCTGAGGGTGGTGGCCTACGCGGACGATGTCACCGTATTTGTTTCTTCGCAAGGGGAGGCAGCGAGTGGAGCGCTACTCGGAGCATCCGGGTCCAAGGTCAACCAGGATAAGTGTGAGAGTCTCTGGCTGGGAGGCGGAGATCCCGGGTTTGATCTTCCGGACACCCTCCCCGAACCCCAAGAACATGCCAAAGTCCTGGGCATCGAATTCGGCCAGGGTGATTACTCCACGAAAAACTGGGAAGGCAGAATCAAAGGTGTCGCCCAAAGAGTGGACCAATGGAGGGGATGTTCTTTCACCCTGAGGGAAAGGGTTGACCTGTGCAAAGCTTTCCTGCTCCCCTTGCTAATCTACCTGGGCAGCGTCTGTGTCTTGCCAGAGCCTCTCTGGACACGGGTCTACAGTCTGTTCTTCCAGATGTTATGGGGTAACAGACTGAACCTAGTCAAGCGGGAGGTCACTTACCACACGAGGAGACTAGGGGGTTTGAATATGGTGAACCCCGTGGTGTTCCTAGTGAACACCTTCTTGAAAGTGAACGTGTCAAACCTCTGGAAAGAGAGGGCTCCTCCGTGGGTATTCTCCTGCAAGGGATGGTTTCAGCCTTTCTTCCAGGAATGGGAGACAGGGGGAAGATTGAAGGATCTTCGCACACCACACGGGCATCTCCCGGCTTATGTTACCCCGGTTCTGAAAATAATCCGCCGGTGGGGTCTGGGAATGTGGGAGGTGAGGTCCCTCCCGAGGAAACTCCTCGATATGAGGGTCTTGGTTTCTCATTTTCAGAGTCCATTGGCCCTCAAAGACTGCCCAAGTCGGGATCTGGAGGTTGGGTTGAGTTTGTTAAATTCTAGCAGGATCCCCGAGAAGTACTGGGACTTGACTTGGCGCTGCTTCCATGGTAAGCTGTATGTGAGGGACAATTTGAAGTACAGGAGCTCCGAGGACAGGAATTGCCCCCGTGAGGCTTGTGCTAACGTGCTGGAAAGCATGGAGCACTTCCTGCTTCATTGTCCCTTTAATACAGAGGTGTACAACAGGGTGGGGACTTCCATTGGTTGGCTGCGGCTGGCTACTCTGTCCTACCCCGGGTGGGCCTATGGAGCGTTCGGAGACCTTGGGAGAAGGGACCGAGACACTTTATTCATAGTCAGCGCAGTGGTCAGGTATTTCACGTGGAACGCACGAGTTTTAGTTTCGACGCAGAGTAAAATCCTCCATGTAGATGAAGTCTGTAGGAACATCCTAGGTGACCTGGTGAAGGTACATTCTCTGGAGTATGAAAGACTGGGTGCCCGGAGGGCGGCCCGTCTCTGGAGGGGCTTTTCCTTCAGGGTGCCTTAGTCCGGTAGTACTCCTATATCCTGGTGGTGGGCTGATGTCTTTCCACCCTAGATTTTTGTTTTGTATTTCTGTCTCCTGAATAGAAGGTTTGCCGGCATCGAACTTGAGCCTTGGATGGTGAGTGTGTAGGTTGTGTTCTGTATATATTGTATATAATGTATAATAGGGGGTTTTAGTTAGGTTGGGTGGGGGATTTGGGGAAGTTCTTCATCAGCGGTGATAAGAGGACTGATCTGGCCTGGTCCAGGCCCCGCCTGGGGAAAAACTTTGGGGTCTGATCCTAGCTCAGAGTAATCCTGAACTTTGTGGCCAGAGCTGGATCAGGGGTGGCGGGATAGTTAGTGTAGGTGTGTGTTTTATATATATATTAAAAAATTACAAAAAAAATATTAAAAAAAAAATACAAAAAAAAAAAATATACAAAACAAAAAAAGGTTTAAAATTGTTCATGTCACTATTGTATATATTGTTATTTTTGGTTTTCTGTGGTGTGAATGAGGTGCGGTAAGGGTGTGACTGTAAGGTCAGGCAGTGGGACCAGTAGGTTAGTGTTAGTTTCCGGTTGTATATACGTTATATTAGGTTTAGTGTTTTGTGTTTCTAGCGTTTTATTGTATATAATCTTGTATATAGGACGGTGTTTTATGTGTATATAGGACAGTGTGAGCGTTGTGTGGGATTGTATATAGTAGTATGAATGAAGCTGGGCCGGAGGTTTTATAGGTTTTATAATATTTATTTCTTGTATATGTATATATTCCTGGGGGGATTTATTTTGTTTCTATTTTCTGTGATTTGTCGTCTTGTTTTGTTCATATGTTTGGTGTCCTGTAATGTATTATTGTTCTGTCATGTACTGTACTTATTCTATCAATAAAAAAAAGACCTGCAGTGTATATATACAGGACAGGAGAAGTGGTGCTGTGCAGTGTATATGCACAGGACAGGAGGAGTGGTGCTGTGCTGTGTATATATACAGGACAGGAGGAGTGGTGCTGTGCAGTGTATATATACAGGACAGGAGGAGTGGTGCTGTGCAGTGTATATATACAGGACAGGAGGAGTGGTGCTGTGCAGTGTATATATACAGGACAGGAGGAGTGGTACTGTGCAGTGTATATATACAGGACAGGAGGAGTGGTGCTGTGCAGTGTATATATACAGGACAGGAGGAGTGGTGCTGTGCAGTGTATATATACAGGACAGGAGGAGTGGTGCTGTGCACTGTATATATACAGGACAGGAGGAGTGGTACTGTGCAGTGTATATACAGGACAGGAGGAGTGGTGCTGTGCAGTGTATATATACAGGACAGGAGGAGTGGTACTGTGCACTGTATATATACAGGACAGGAGGAGTGGTACTGTGCAGTGTATATGTACAGGACAGGAGGAGTGGTACTGTGCAGTGTATATATACAGGACAGGAGGAGTGGTTCTGTGCAGTGTATATATACAGGACAGGAGAAGTGGTACTGTGCAGTGTATATATACAGGACAGGAGAAATGGTGCTGTGCAGTGTATATATACAGGACAGGAGAAGTGGTACTGTGCAGTGTATATATACAGGACAGGAGAAATGGTGCTGTGCAGTGTATATATACAGGACAGGAGGAGTGGTGCTGTGCAGTGTATATATACAGGACAGGAGAAGTGGTACTGTGCAGTGTATATATACATGACAGGAGGAGTGGTGCTGTGCAGTGTATATATACAGGACAGGAGGAGCGGTACTGTGCAGTGTATATGTACAGGACAGGAGGAGTGGTACTGTGCAGTGTATATATACAGGACAGGAGGAGTGGTGCTGTGCAGTGTATATATACAGGACAGGAGGAGTGGTGCTGTGCAGTGTATATATACAGGACAGGAGGAGTGGTACTGTGCATTGTATATATACAGGACATGAGAAGTGGTACTGTGCATTGTATATATACAGGACAGGAGAAGTGGTACTGTGCAGTATATATATACATGACAGGAGGAGTGGTGCTGTGCAGTGTATATATACAGGACAGGAGGAGCGGTACTGTGCAGTGTATATATAGAGGACAGGAGGAGTAGTACTGTGCAGTGTATATATACAGGACAGGAGGAGTGGTACTGTGCAGTGTATATATACAGGACAGGAGGAGTGGTGCTGTGCAGTGTATATATACAGGACAGGAGGAGCGGTACTGTGCAGTGTATATATAGAGGACAGGAGGAGTAGTACTGTGCAGTGTATATATACAGGACAGGAGGAGTGGTACTGTGCAGTGTATATATACAGGACAGGAGGAGTGGTGCTGTGCTGTGTATATATACAGGACAGGAGGAGTGGTACTGTGCAGTGTATATGTACAGGACAGGAAGAGTGGTACTGTGCAGTGTATATATACAGGACAGGAGGAGTGGTGCTGTGCAGTCTATATATACAGGACAGGAGGAGTGCTACTGTGCACTGTATATATACAGGACAGGAGGAGTGGTACTGTGCAGTGTATATATACAGGACAGGAGGAGTGGTACTGTGCAGTGTATATGTACAGGACAGGAGGAGTGGTACTGTGCAGTGTATATATACAGGACAGGAGAAGTAGTACTGTGCAGTGTATATATACAGGACAGGAGAAGTGGTACTGTGCAGTGTATATGTACAGGACAGGAGGAGTGGTACTGTGCAGTGTATATATACAGGACAGGAGGAGTGGTGCTGTGCAGTGTATATATACAGGACAGGAGGAGTGGTGCTGTGCAGTGTATATATACAGGACAGGATGAGTGGTGCTGTGCAGTGTATATATACAGGACAGGAGGAGTGGTGCTGTGCAGTGTATATATACAGGACAGGAGGAGTGGTGCTGTGCAGTGTATATATACAGGACAGGAGGAGTGGTACTGTGCAGTGTATATATACAGGACAGGAGGAGTGGTACTGTGCATTGTATATATACAGGACAGGATGAGTGGTACTGTGCATTGTATATATACATTTGTACCCTGCAGATGCCAGCCTCTATGACGACAATTCAGTTCCATAACAGAACATGAATCCGAAACATAACCACATGGGCTAATAAAGAAGAGTCCTCCATTTTTTTGACAATTAATCAGATTGTTGAGATATATATATTATTATATTATGCGTGTATGTATGTACACACACACGCAAACATAATAAGAGCAGATACTGAGAATGACACCATGTATACAGGGCAGGGGAAGTATACAAATCATACACAGCTCCACAATATATTCTACAATCAATTATATACCCAGCTCCACACTATATACTGTGCAAAAGAATATAGAGTCGAGCTGTTTATATACTATATATATTATATAGTGTAGGGATGTGCCTGTGTATATAGTGTGGATTCCAAACTATATACTACACTATGTACACAGCACCATACTATATAAACATCTCTACACTATACAGTACAGACCAAAAGTTTGGACACACCTCATTTAAAGATTTTTCTGTATTTTCATAACTATGAAAATTGTACATTCACACTGAAGGCATCAAAACTATGAACTAACACATGTGGAATTATATACTTAACAAAAAAGTGTGAAACAACTGAAAATATGTTTTATATTCTAGGTTCTTCAAAGTAGCCATCTTTTGCTTTGATGTCTGCTTTGCACACTCTTGGCATTCTCTTGATGAGCTTCAAGAGGAAGTCACCGGAAATGGTCTTCCAACAATCTTGAAGGAGTTCCCAGAGATGCTTAGCACTTGTTGGCCCTTTTGCCTTCACTCTGCAGTCCAGCTCACCCCAAACCATCTCGATTGGGTTCAGGTCTGGTGACTGTGGAGGCCAGGTCATCTGGCGTAGCACCCCATCACTCTCCTTCTTGGTCAAATAGCCCTTACACAGCCTGGAGGTGTGTTGGGGTCATTGCCCTGTTGAAAAATAAATGATGGTCCAACTAAACGCAAACCGGATGGAATAGCATGCCGCTGCAAGATGCTGTGGTAGCCATGCTGGTTCAGTATGCCTTCAATTTTGAATAAATCCCCAACAGTGTCACCAGCAAAGCACCCCCACACCATCACACCTCCTCCTCCATGCTTCACGGTGGGAACCAGGCATGTAGAGTCCATCCGTTCACCTTTTCTGCGTCGCACAAAGACACGGTGGTTGGAACCAAAGATCTCAAATTTGGACTCATCAGACCAAAGCACATATTTCCACTGGTCTAATGTCCATTCCTTGTGTTCTTTAGCCCAAACAAGTCTATTCTGCTTGTTGCCTGTCATTAGCAGTGGTTTCCTAAGCTATTTTACCATGAAGGCCTGCTGCACAAAGTCTCCTCTTAACAGTTGTTGAAGAGATGTGTCTGCTGCTAGAACTCTGTGTGGCATTGAACTGGTCTCTAATCTGAGCTGCTGTTAACCTGCGATTTCTGAGGCTGGTGACTCGGATAAACTTATCCTCAGAAGCAGAGGTGACCCTTGGTCTTCCTTTCCTGGGGCGGTCCTCATATGAACCAGTTTCTTTGTAGCGCTTGATGTTTTTTGCAACTGCACTTGGGGACACTTTCAAAGTTTTCCCAATTTTTCGGACTGACTGACCTTCATTTCTTAAAGTAATGATGGCCACTCGTTTTTCTTTACTTAGCTGCTTTTTTCTTGCCATAATACAAATTCTAACAGTCTATTCAGTAGGACTATCAGCTGTGTATCTGACTTGCCCCCTGGGCCGTGGGGCACTCGGATCCGGGCAATAGGGGGAACGATGGGAGTAGTAGTGGCAACCCGGTTCCATGGCTCAGGGTGGTCAGGCCAGTGGTAGTCCGTTATGTGTTGTTGATTATGTCCGACTACGCCACCCGTGGATTTGCGGTCATTAGGAACCGCCGCTGCAAGGCAGACCGCTGGGGCTGATGATGTGTGCAGCTGGGATGGTGTGACTCCCCACGGGAAGAGTGCGGCCCAGGGCAGTGTAGTGGATGGTGGGAGTGATGGTGGTGAGAGTCCCAGTACTGGTAGTGCTGGAGGCGCGAAGGAGCACACAGACAATAGGTTGCAGTCCAGGGTCTTTACTGAAACAGGTAAACTGACTCATAAACAGTCCCAGCTAGGAGGGGACCTGGATGTCTGAGAGCAACGGGGAAATTGGCCCTGGTCAGGGTGAGGGTGTAGGCCTACCGTGCTTTCTGCGCTCCTTCTGGCTATCTCCTCGTTATAGGGTAACAGCCCACGTTTCCGAGCTTTCCGTGTATTCTCACCTGTTTGGCCTGCGATGTGGGTTCCTTTCTGCTCCCAGCCTTGTACGGCTTTACTGGTCCCTTCGGTTGTGGCAGGGCCTCCAGGCTTCTTAGGCCAAGGAATATACAGTCCCTTGTGGACTGGTTATCTGCTGGAGGATGTAGAATCCTCCCAGCCTCAGACACCAAAGTCTGGTAAAGTAAGTCTTTTATCTGCCAAGACAGGCTCTCTTCGCCTCTTGTCTCTGGCTTGTGGCTCTCCTCCTGCCACACTTCCTCTTAGGTGCAATACAACTTTCTGTCCCTGCTCTGCTCTGGGACAAGTCTCAGTGCTGAGACAGGCCATCCAGTTCTCTCTAACCCTGCCCCCAGTAACAGCTTTTATAGGGGCAGCCTGCTCCCCCTACTGGCCTGAGACAGGAGGTACTGCATGCTAATGTTCCCCTGACTAAAGAACCTCCCCCTTGCTCTCAGACACAGCTTTAATTACACTTGTGGCATCCAGGCCAGGGTGACACATATCCACCAGACTTCTGCACAACACAACTGATGGTCCCAATCCCATTTATAAGGCAAGAAATCCCACTTATTAAACCTGACAGGGCACACCTGTGAAGTGAAAACCATTTCCGGTGACTACCTCTTGAAGCTCATCAAGAGAATGACAAGAGTGTGCAAAGCAGTCATCAAAGCAAAAGGTGGCTACTTTGAAGGACCTAGAATATAAGACATATTTTCAGTTGTTTCACACTTTTTTGTTAAGTATATAATTCCACATGTGTTAATTCATAGTTTTGATGTCTTCAGTGTGAATGTACAATTTTCATAGTCATGAAAATACAGAAAGATCTTTAAATGAGAAGGTGTGTCCAAACTTTTGGTCTGTACTGTATATACACAACTTTACATTATAATTAAGACCACATTATACTATATTATGAAACACACATCACAGGAGACACATATACATCACATAGGACACACAGCAACTGCTGAATATGTATCACAGATCCATAAACACATCAGTCAGCCCCGGAAGTTAGTAGTCAGCCCCCAGCCCCATAAGTAAGCCTCCAGCCCCATAAGTAATCCCCCAGCCCCAGAGGTCAGCCCCTAGCCCCATAAGTAAGCCCCCAGCCTCAGAGGTCAGCCCCCAGACCCATAAGTAATCCCCCAGCCCCAGAGGTCAGCCCCTAGCCCCATATGTAAGCCCCCAGCCCCAGAGGTCATCCCCCACCCCCCACCCCTGGGTACCAGAAACATGTTTTTTACTGGCTAAACAACAGCATACATCATCATGCCACTGTACTCACCCAGGTAGGAGCAGAGCTGCAGAGATCCGCTTCCTGATTCGGTACGGCACCGGGCTGCGCTGCACCAACAGCTGCAGCCGGTGTTGTAAAGGCGGGAGAGAGGATTGCGCTCTCCTCCCACAGAGAACGCTGATGTGTTCTTATATGTGACGCATGCAGCGGTTCAAATAGTGAACCCTGCGTGCAGGCGCAGAGCGCCCCAATCCCGGCTGTGCCTCCAGATTTAAGGGGCCAGCGGCCAGAAAAGCGGGTCGGTGGCCGGATCAGCAGGCCGGTGGCCGGATCAGCGGGCCCCGTGGCCTACTACAATGCACACATCCGTGGACCACTGGGAAAATGCCCGGTGCGCCAGATTAGCAATTCTGGCCTGCTGTAAACTATTAATATGGGCATATAGGTTATGGACTGCAGAGGAGAGTGATGCCTGTATGCCTCATATCTGATGCCTTGTTGCTGATAAATCATCTTTTATCACTTTATGTAAATGACCTCTTCCTGGCTCTGGGGACGACGCTGCCTGGAAGATAACTCTGCCTCCTTATCTCACATGAAGGGGAGTTCCCAGTGTGATGTGTGATGGCCGCTCTCTGCTCTCCTGATCTCACTGCAGAGCTGTGTGCGCTTATAACTGACACGTCTGCAGCTTCCTCTCAGCTTCCATCTCACAGGCAGACAGGGCTGCAATATAGGACAACAAATGTCACTACTTACACCAGACATGATGGGGAAATTCAAAGAACCATGATTAAACTACAGCAAAACATTTCATATCGATGTAATCATCCAGAATTATGATAGAAATAAATACCTTAAATGAAAACGGCAAAAACAATAATAACAATTATAAGAATCAATCACACTCTAAATGGAGATGCCCCTAAGTGAGGGACAAACCACTTAGTAAGGAGCAAGCATTGTTCAAAACGCTGGTTTCACTGTTCTCTTGACGTGTAATCAGGCTGCCAATCATTCCATAAATCAGTAAAACACTCATTCATTGGGGGAAATGATATTTTGTGCAAAACAAAAGATCATCATTCTCAGCTTGGCATCGTCCTGGAAAAACAGGTCTCACACTGCCGAGAACTATGATCGATCACTCAGTTTTCATCGTTTGCTTTGGTCTGCCTGCGTAAACTGCCACTGAAACAACCATTGATACTTAGTTTATTGATCAGCGGTCATATAGTGCCACTGGCCAGTTCATGTAAACGGACCTTTAGATTGCAGAAAAGCTACAATTGGCCCTGTGTGGGGCTTCTGTGTGTCAGACCCCAATCACTCTTACATTGATGACCTATTCTAAGGGCTTGAGCAGACAACCGTATTATCAGTCCTAGTGTGATCCAACAAAACATAGGATCGCACTTAGATCATTATTATTGTATAGGGCTGTGCAAATGTCAGATTTTTTTCTCAGACAGAGCTGGTCCGAGGAAAACAATTGCAGCATGTACTAGTTTGATCCAAAATTCGGAGCGCACTTGGCAATGCAAGTCTATGAGTCGAAGTAAAATATTGGACTGCACTCAGATTACATTTGAGTGCAGTCCGATTTTCATGGACTGACATAATGGAGAAGATGGAGAAATTTTGTTCTCCATCTTCTCATCCAACAGAATCGGAACACACTATGATCATGCTCTGATAAAACTCTAATTAGAGTTTTATCAGAGTGTGATTTGTCTAATCGACCCAATTCCCTTGGATGAGACATATATGCTTGTTTGACCCTAGCCTTAGGAAAGGTTATCTGTTTTACTACAGTGTAATACATTTAGGGATATAATGGTTATGTTATATAAATTGTTTCATTATTATTATTATTATTTCATAAGTCATCTGTTGATGGAGGAAATAATCATCCTTTGTTCGCATCACTTGTCTGTGCCTTTACTACTCTATACTTTCTATACTGTACCCACAGTTCAGATTGCCATTGCATTATGATAGACACATTCATAAATTCCAATACATCACATAATATAAACAAATTTGGTTCTTCTCACAACTATACCTAAGTGTGCAATGCATGTCTGCATTTCTGCTCATTTTGCAATGATTTTGCAATATTCCCCATCCTGGCCGCTTTCTTTAATATTGTCCCCCATCTTGACCACCATCCTGTAATAATGTCCCTCTGTGGCGCCCTGCTGTGCACTGGTGCCACAGAACCCAGAAGGGTGCATGGATGGACTTCTCCACAAGAGGCCCTCACACATTCACACACCTCCACCCTACCACCTCAGACCACCAGAGGGAGTCCTTCAGGGATATATAAAGGGAGGGTGGAGCCAGGCAGCTCAGTCTAGTTAGTGAGTCTCTCAGACACAGAGAGGGACAGAGCTCAGAGTTGAGCAGAGAGCGTGCTGACGCTCAGAGAGCAGCGAAGAGGCAGCAAGCTGGCTGCTGTGCTTAGCGAGCCAAGGCCTACAGCACGTGTGAAGGCCTAGTGAGGGCCCTGAGTGTGGCCGAAGGATAGAGGAGAAGGAAGAAGTAGCCAAGGGGGCAGAGGAGCTTACCAGGCTCACCCCGAGATATATACCGGACACCGGGTCCGCGCCTACAGGGACCCTCAATACCCAGTAGGAACCACCGGAACCCCTGGAGGACTACAGGTCCCAGGTTCACCAAATACTGATTGCAGTACCAGGGCTAGGAGTCACGGAGGCCCCAGCATCCAGGGAGAGTGATCTGCAAGAGTAGGCCCTACCACCAGGTCAGCAGGTGCAAAAGAGAGACAGCAACCAAGCTAGGCCTAGCTCCAGGCAGGTCAGAAGCTTAGCGAGTAAAGCCACGGATCAGGAGGCCCTATACCCGCTCACTAGGGAGAGTCCAAAAGTGCGCCCTTGTCCGGAGTACCCTGGACCGTGCCTGCAACATCACCAGTAAAGGTACAGAAGCTTACCCCCGTGTGAGTGTCCTTCTTTCCTCCGGGACCATCCTGCCGTCTCTCCCTGCACCACCATCCATTACACCTCACGCTGCCCTGGAGTTAGCTCTACCTGTGGAGAGCCACACCATCCCTGCTGCCGTAACACCAGCTCCAGAGGACGGCTCCAGAACTTTCCAAATCCCCTATACATATTCCCCCTTTTACTGACCACCCTGGGTCACGGACCGGGCCAGCCACCGTGATATCCCCCATACCGGCATCCATAGGCCCAGCACCTGGTACCCCAGGGCCCAGGGGGCGCGTCACCTCCACCTACACCTCTTCCTGGTATAATTTCCTAAATCCTTTGCCTCTTCCTATTACAACCCCTGGAAAAAATTATGGAATCACCAGGCTCGGAGGATGTTCATTCAGTTGTTTAATGTTGTTGAAAAAAAGCAGATCACAGACATGGCACAAAACTAAAGTCATTTCAAATGGCAACTTTAGGGCTTTAAGAAACACTAAAAGAAATCAAGATTAAAAATGTGGTACTCAGTAAGGGTAATTTTTTTCAGACCAAGCATAATTTTTGCCAGGGGTTGTATAATGTCCCCTGTCCTGTACTCTTTCTGGTAAAATGTCCTCCATCCTGAGCCCTTTCCAGTAATAATGTCCCCCATCCTGAGCCTCTTCCTGGTATAATGTCCCCTGTCCTTGACCCCTTATTGTAATAATGTTCCACATTCTGGTACCTTTGTGTAACAATGTCACCCATCCTGGTATAATGTCCCCCATCATGGGGGCTTCCTGGTGTAATGTCTCCTGTACTGGGCCCCTTACTGTAATATTGTACACCATCCTGACACCATCATGGACCCTTTCCTGTTATAATGTCCTCCATTGTATAACCATGTCCCAGAATTCCCAGCCCCTTCCTAGTATAATTTCTCCCATCCTGGACCCCTTCCTGGTATACTGTGCCCATTCCTGGTATAATGACCTCCATCTTGGTATAATAATCCCTATCCTTAACCCCTTCCTGGTGTAATGTCCCCCATCCTGGGCTCCTTGCTGGTATAATAACCCCCATCCTAGGCCCCTTCCTTGTATAATGTCCCCCATCCTGGGTCCACTGTTTAATTTTTTTTTACATAGCGTAAACTGACCAGCCTTGTGTGTTTGAAATCCTCAACATGTCAATTTTCTTGTGGACATTCAGAGTTTAAAGTCAGAATTGCATTGCATTGCATAAAATGCTGAAAATCCACAGGTAAAAATTAGAGATGAGTGAGCACTAAAATGCTCAGATGCTCGTTACTCGACCTAAACAATTTCTAATGCTTGGATGCTCATTTCAAGTAACGAGTATAATGAGCGTCAATGAGAAATCAAAGCATTTTTCCAGAAGACCCTACAAGGAGGTCTGGGGGGCACTGAAATTGATGAAATGGATGGTAAAAGTGCTGAATGGAAGGAGAACAGCATGGAGAAGACCCTGGAAGCATCTCTGACTCCCAGATCGCTACTGAGAACAAATTTCCATGTCTCAATGTTATAAAATTCTGTGAGGCATCCATGAGTTCAAAATCTCACTACACCCCTATATGAATTCCTTAGGTAGTGGAGTTTCCAATATGGGGTGACCTGGGGGTGGGGGTTCTGCTGTTTTGGCACCTCAGGGGCTAAACTAATGGAGCCCATAATCTATTCAAAAGGAATCTGCGTTCTAAAAGCCAAGTAGCGCTCCTTCCCATCTGATCCCTGCCGGGTGCTCAAACAGTAGTGTATATCCACATATAGAATGCTGCCACATGCGGGAGAAATTGCAGAACAAATTGTTGGGTCCAAATTTGGTGCTAAAACAGTGTTTTTGTAAAAAAAAAAAAAATTTGTTCTCACATCTAGATGTGTTATTCATTGAGGGGGCTAGTTTCCAAAATGCTGTCACTTGTGGGGGTTTCTGCTGTTTTTCATGTCAGGGGCTCTCCAAATGTGACATGGCATCCACTCTTGATTCAGTCTTTTTTGCGTTCAAAAAGTCAAAACGGTGCTCCTTCCCTTCCAAGCCTTGTTGTGTGCCCAAACAATAGTTTTCCCCCACATATGGGGAATCAACATGCTCAGTAGAAATTGCACAACAAATTTTGTGGTCCATTTTATCCTGTTACCCTTGTGAAAATAAAAAATTTGGGGCTATAGTAAAATTTTTATGAAAAAATTTTCATTTTTGCTTCCACATTGCTTTAGTTCCTGTGAAGCACCTGAAGGGTTAATAAACTTCTTGAATGCGGTTTTGAGGACTTGGAGGGGTGCAGGTTTTAGAATGGTGTCACTTTTGGGTATTTTCTGTCATATCGGCCTCCCAAAGTCACTTCAAATGTGATATGGTCCCTATAAAAATAGTTTTGTAAATTTTGTTGGAAAAATTAGAAATCACTGGTCAACATTTAAACCTTCTAACTTCCTAACAAAAAAAAAATATGTTTTAAAAATTGTGCTGTTGTAAAGTAAACATATGGGAAATGTTATTTATTAACTATTTTGTGTGACATAACTCTCTGGTTTAAAGGCATAGGAATTAAAAGTTTGAAAATTGCAAAATTTTCAAAATTTTCACCAAATTGTCGTATCAAAATTTTTTACCACTATCATGAAATACAGTATGTCACTAAAAACAGTCTCAGAATCAGCGGGATCCATTGAAGCATTCCAGAGTTATTACCACATGAAGTGACACTGGTCAGAATTCAAAAATTTGGCCTGGTCATTAATGTCCAAATTGTCTCAGTCACTAAGGGGTTAATAGACAATTTACATAGGAATACTGCGCTTCAGATACACTCTGAATGATCTGTATTAGACGATTGTTCATTGGCTGTCATTGTTCTCGGCAGCACAAGTCTTGTGCCAAGAATGATAATGTTGTGTGCATCCCAAAAGATCATTTCACCTGACGATTGAGCAGTTTGTTTATTCGGAGGATTTTTCGCAGCCGATTTAGGCCGGTTTCACATGTCCGTATATTTCGGTATAAACCGGTACCAGAGATATCCGTGTCTCATGTTTCCCTGTGTGTCACATGTGGCAACCATGTGCCACCCGTGAGCAGCATCAAGATCACACGGAACGGTGCCTGGGAATCACTGTACAGTTAGCACTGTTCCCATGCGCGGGGTGCTGAACACTGCCCTCATCATGGTTCCTACCGGTGCTGCGATCAGCACCAGCAGGAGACAATGATGAGGGTAGTAGTGTCTGCTCCCGCAGTGTTCACCTGTAAGAATAAGAATAAAATAATAAAATCCTTATACTCACATGTCCTATGTGTCCCTAGCTTTAATTCTCTGACCGCTGATGCTGAGGAGCCAGGGATAATGAGCCGCACCAGCGAGCGGGCCCCGGAGCTAAGCTCAGGAGCGGTGTCCTGTCACTCAGTGAGCCCAGCTCCGGGGCCATGTGTCTATAAATTCTTAGTGGGGTTTTTCCTAAAATTGTCAGCCGTTGGACTCACTGCATACCCTATAACTGTATAGCAGACTCTCTCCTTTCTAATGGGAACAAGTCGTACCTTGTTACTGTGGCCCTGCTCTGTGTGTCTTTAAATTCTTAGTGGGTTTTTTCCTAAAATTGTCAGCCATTGGACTCATTGCATACCCTATAACTGTATAGCAGACCCTCTCCTTTCTAATGGGAACATGTCGTACCTTGTTACTGTGGCCCTGCTCTATGTGTCTTTAAATTCTTAATGGGGTTTTTCCCAAATTTTGGCAGCCCTTGCAGTCACAGCATGGGCATTACCACTTATAGGAGACCCGATCCTTTATAATGGGAACACTTTTTTACTGAGACCCTCCTCTATGTCTCTTCAAAGGGGTATTGGGTTGCGTCCAAATTTCTGGCAGCCCTTGCAGTCACTGGATAAGCTATAACAGTATAGGAGACCCACTTGTTAATAATGGGAACAACAAAGCATAGCCGACTGATGGCTCTCTAACAATAGCTAGGGCCGACTGCTGGCCTTTTAAGAATAGTAAGGGCCATCTGATGTCCCTATAAAAATAGGCTTTATGACTTTCAGAGTCCCTCCATCATAAATAAAACAGGAAGTGTCTGATGATGTGTCACACACCACATTACCAGCTAAGGTTGTAAAATGTTAAAATGACATTTCCCGGTGAATGCATTTGTCTTAAAAAAATACATAAAAAAACAAAACAATAGGATCTTTCTTTAGTATAAAAAACAGCGTCACCAATTTAACAACAATGTAATCACATTGTTCAGCTCATGCACCTCCTCCTCCATCTCCGAAATGACCACATCAGTCACAAGCTGACAGCACTGCAGCACTGTCTTGGCCAAGCGGCAACAGGCTGTGCTGAAGATAACATGCTTAATACTTAATTGACAAACCGCCCAGCGCTGCAGAGTTGTTGAAAGCTGTAACACAGCAGTCTGATCTGTGGCTCTCACCGCTGAACATACAGCCAGGCATGGTCGTGTGTGTCAATGTCTGGAACCTGGTGACGGAGAAATGACACCCAGAATAGATATGGTTTCCCTCTATGCCAGACCTTTCGCCGAGCTAAATACAACTCTCAGCAAAAAAAGCTGTGGAGTGGCTCCATACCGTCCCTGGCCACATTCACCTGTCCACGTGTTTGTGGTTAGGCGGTCCTTCCCAGTAAGTGCACTAGGGAGGGCACTGGTAATGTTGTGGGACCCATGCTTGTGGAAGGCGGAGACGACACCGGGAGAAACAGTGGCGGCTGGGGACCGAGTATGGACACCCGGCCGCCGCAGGCATGAGGTTATGAAAAGCTTCCGCCTCCACGAGCCTAAAAGGCCACATTTCAAGTGCAAGCAGCTGTCAAAAATTTGGCAGTATAGTATTGCAGCCTGTGGGTGGGTGGCTGCCTGCATACTTGCGCTTGCATTCCAAGGAATGGGGTAGGGAAAACTGAATGCTGCACTGGGACAAGGACGTGGACGGTGATGTCTGCAACGACAGGTGCATGGCGGGAGGCATCTTCGCATGCGCCAAGAATCACTTATGATGGGCACACTTTTAGGCAGTGACCTGGGAGTCAGAAATGGTTCCAGAGGTCTTCCCCATGCTGGTCCCATGTCTTTTCAGCACTGTATGCATGTGTCTGATGATGTGTCACACACCACATGGCCAGATAAGGTTGTAAAATGTTAAAATGACATTTCCCAGTGTATGCATTTGTCTTTGCTGAAAGCAATGCAGAAGTGCAAAATCGCATCAAAAACTACGTGTGAACATAGCCCAAGGTGTGGAGGAGTATTTTTGGTTTTGGTTATTTATTTTGCCATATATACAAGTCATTACCCTGGAAAGGATGTTCCTTAATATATTTCCCAGGAAAATCCATTTTGGTTTTGTTTTTGTATGTTTTATTGTGAGTCCGTAAAAGTGGCGTAATACTCTGACAACGTTGTTGACAGCAGTGACCTGGGAGTCAGAAATGCTTCCAGGGGTCTTCCTCATGCTGTTCCCATGTCATTTGGGCACTGTTCCCATCAATTTGGGAAATTTTTAGGCCCTCTGCAGACCGCCGGGTGGAGCCGCCTGAAAAATGCTCGAGTTTCCCATAGACTTACATTGGGCTCGTTGCTCGGGTCGAGCACCCGAGTATTACAATGTGCTCGACCCGAGCAACGAGTACCCAAGCATTTTAGTGCTCGCTCATCACTAATAATAATGCCTACACACTGTAGTTCACTCCCAGAAGATTTAGGTCTGAGCTGAAAATACAACAAACAAGCGTTTTTAAATGAAAAAAAATTCTGTTGTTTACCCGAGAAACACTCAGGTAATCCTACCTTAAGTTCTTCATAGCATTCTGCAGGGTATTTACTCATGTACTGCTGAAGATCGGCAACCTCCAGAGTCAATCCTTTCAAGCATTGAGCAAGCTCCTGGATGGTACACATACTGAAGATAACCCAGGAAGAGGAGAGGAGAAAAAAAAAAAAACTTTTTTTTTTTTAAACAGGGCGGGACATACTGTTATGTACTGCAACTTAGAACTAAGGAATAGGAGGGAAAAGCTGTCCCTTCACTGAGACTCAGCTTAACCCTACGCTGGAGTGGGTGCCCTATTATGAATAGCCGCACCTAAACTCCTGCACTGAACTCAAACGAAGACATGAAGGAAGGGGAAAAGGGGTCCCTAAAAGATCTAAGGACTGGGAGCAAAACTGGAGACCTCCTAACAGAAAAGTTAGTTGCAGAAACGAAGATAAAAGGGAACAAAACTGGTGGAACAAGAAGTCCCAAGCAATCAATTGTCCAAAGCACAAAGAACTTAACAAGGCTACTTAGCCAGAGCACAAGCGTAAACAACACTGATGTGCAGCATGGAATGGGAGACAGGTGCTAAGTAATAAAGATTGAAGAGATCACGTGACCAAGACACCCAGCACCAGAGGAAAAGACTAGAAGCCAGCAAACCACAACAAGATGGTCGATAGTAAAACAACATAGATTCTAACAGCCAGACTGCCAACAGCCAAGACTTCCCTTTCCTGACAAAGAGGACGACTGTCCATGCTTTCCTCCTCCTCATCCTCCACCTTTCCACCTCTTCATTCTCCCTCTCCTCACGCCATCCACGCTGATCAGGCGGTATGAATGTTGTGTGGGTAGTAACATCTGTAGCGCATGAAACCAGCTCCTGTTCCTCCTCCTGTTCCTCTTTCTCCTCATTATCACCCAACCTGCATTGAGATGAGATGAGGCTAGGCTGTGTAGCATCAACCTGTATAGTTCCTTGCTCCATATCATGCTCCGCCTGCAATGCCTCCTCTTTAATTGTGAGCAACAAGCGTTTCATTAGACAGAGAAGAAGGATGGTGACGTCATCGCCGCTCGCCATCTTGATGGAGTCCTCAAAGTTTTGGAGGATGGCACAGATGTCAGACATTTATGCCCACTCATCAGCTCTTATGTGTGGAGGCTGAATACCGTCAGGCGTATTGAAGCTGGTACTCAACGACTGCCCTCTGCTGCTCACAAATCCTCCCCAACATATGCAAGGTTGAGTTCTACTGTATGGTGACATCACACACCAGTTGATGAGCTGGAAGCTGCAAGCGCTGCTGAAGCACAGCGAGGGTGGTGGAAGCTGTAGCTGACTTTCCGAAATGGGCAGACTGACGGCGTACTTTGACAACCAGCTCCGGCAGATCCGGGTAAGTTTTGAAAAACTGCTGAATCACTAGGTTGAGCACATGGACCAGGCATGGTACTTGTGCGAGTTTGCCAAGCTTCAGAGCCACCACCAGGTTCTGGCCATTGTCACACACCACCATGCCTGGCTGTAGGTGCAGCGGTGACAGCCAGAGTTCTGCCTGCTCTGTTAAAGCTGTCAACAACACCATAGAGGTGTGCGGTTTGTCCCATAAGCATATCAGCTTCAGCACAGCCTGTTGCCACTTGGCCGAGGCAGTACTGCAGTGCTTCCAGCTTGCTACTGATGTGGTAATTTCGGAGATGGAGGCTGAAGAGGAGGAGGAGGTGCAGGAGCTTTATAATGTAGGGGCAACCCTGATTGACCCAGGGCCCACAATCCTTGGCGTCAGGAGGATGTGTTCCGTCCGACTGGGTCCCGGCTTCCCCTATTAACCCAGTGTGCCATCAGCGAGATGTATCGTCCCTGGCCACAAGCACTTGTCCATGTGTCCGTGGTTAGGTGGACCTTCCCTGTAACTGCATTGTTGAGGGCACGGCTAATGATCTGGGACACGTGCTTGTGTAAGGCAGGGACACCACACAGGGAGAAATAGTGGCAGCTGGAAACCGAGTACTGAGGGATGGCCGCCACCATGAGGTTGAAGAAAGATTGTGTCTCCACGAGCCTAAAAGACAATATTTAAAGTGCAAGCATTTTAGAAATGTGGCAGTTTAGTGCTATGGCCTGTGGGTGGTTGGCTGCATATTTGCGCTTGCGTTCAAAGGACTGGGGCAGGGACAAATGAATGCAGCCCTGGGACAAGGATGTGCACGTGGTTGCTGATGGTGGTGGTTGTGAGTGTCAAACTACAGGTGCAGGGCGGGAGGCATCTTTGCCTGCACCATGGACAGAGGATTGGTGTGCACGCACAACAGCGGTACAGGCAGTATTGTCACCCTTAGACACTGTTTCTGGACTCTGGCATTACTAGTCGGGTGCTTTGCTGTCATGTGCCTGAGCTTGCTGGTGGTGGTCAGGCTGGTAGTTTTGCTGCCCCTGATGATGCTGGCATGGCAGATTTTGCAAATAGCCTTTTTTTGGGTTAACAGGACAGTTTTTAAAAAAGAGCCAGACTCTGGAAGACCTAACAGTTGGACTGGCAACTTTCCTCGTGTTAATGTCCCACCGCGTCTTCCCCGTATGCACCCTGGGCCTCCTTCTGACTCGCTGGCAATTGTGTCTCATCATCATCATCCACCTCTTGCGACAGTAATTGCACTTTTCAACCGTCGCCTTTATGTAACCATGGCTGCTCAAATATTTGGGCATAGCTACATGTGATCTCTTCTTGCCCCACTTGAAACGGGCCAGGAGAAAGGCCCAAATCTATAAATGGGAAAGTAAACAGCTCTTCTGAGCGTTCAAGTGTGGGATCAGTTGTCTCTGGGCACTCGGCATAGTGGGAGTAAGGAGGATCAGGGTGAGGAATATGTGGTCCATACTCATGGCTACTGAGACTGGACAGTGTGAAAGACGGTGGTGGTGGTGGCAAAGTGACTGGAAGCATTATATGCTATCCAACCAACAACCTTTTCACACTGCTCTGGCTTTAAGAGTGGGGTTCCGCTGCCCCCTACAAAGTGGGACAGGAAGATAGGGTGACCATGATGTGGGTGCTTGTTGTGCTCACTCAGCAGACATAATTTCAGCTTGCCCACGGCATAGGCCTTTGCGTGCACCATCACCATTACTTCCACTTCACTGTCCCTTGCCAAGCGTTTTGCCCATTTTAAATGGAGTGTAATTTTTGGCCCGCTCCAAAAAATGTCACGATTATAACTGCAGTAATATCGGATCACGTCTGATGACCAGGGTTTTAGGCAATGGCCTTATAGATGTGGTATTGGTCAGCGATCAAGTGTGAATAGGATGAACAACACACAACTGGCAGACTTTAAATGGAGGGTAATATGTAGCTTGCTCCAAAAAATGTCACGATTATCTCCTCAGTAATATCGGATAACGTCTGATGACTACGGTTTTAGGCAGTGGCCTTATAAATGTGGTATTGGTCAGCGACGAAGTGTGAATAGGATGAACAACACACAACTGGCAGACTTTAAATGGAGGGTAATATTTGGCACGCTCCAAAAAATGTCATGATTACCGCAGTAATATCAGATAACGTCTGATGACCACGGTTTTAGGCCTTATAGATGTGGTATTGGTCATAGACCAAGTGTGAATAGCATGAATAACACACAGCTGGCAGACTTTAAATGGAGGGTAAAATTTGGCATGCTCCAAAAAATGTCATGATTATTACAGCAGTAATATCGGATAATGTCTGATGACCATGGTTTTAGGCAGTGGCCTTATAGATGTGGCATTGGTCAGCGACCAAGTGTGAATATGTTGAACAACACATAACTTGCAGACTTTAAATGGAGGGTAATATTTGGCATGCTCCAAAACATGTCACGATTATTACAGAAGTAATATCATATCACGTCTGACCACGGTTTTAAGCAGTGGCGTTATAGATATAAATAATCAGGATTAAGAGCAAAAAAAAATTTGGATTTGAATGTATTTTAATGCACATCTGAAACACACTTCTTTTTTGTGTAGCATCATGGGAAAGTGTAAAGAAATCAGCCAAGATATCAGGAAGAGAAATGTGGACTTACACAAGTCTGGCTCATCCTTGGGTACAATTTCAAGATACCTGAAGGTGCCTCGCTCATCTGTACAAACAATTATACATAAGTACAAACAAGATGGGAATGTCCAGCATTCATACTGCTCAGGAAGGTAATGGGTTCTGTGTCCCAGACATGAACGTGCTTTGGTCCAACATGTGCATATAAATCCAAGGACAAAAGCAAAAGACCTTGTGAAGATGATGGCAGAAGCTGATAAGATTGTGTCAATATCCACAGTGAAACGAGTACTGTATCAACATAGGCTGAAAGTCCATGCTGCCAGGAAGAAGTCATTACTCCAAAAGAAACATAAAGAAACCAGATTAATGTTTGTAAATGTACACAGGAACAAAGACCTTAATTTTTGGAAACTTGTCCTGTGGTCTGAAGAAACTAAAATTGAACTTTTTGGGCATAATGACCATCGTTAAGTTTGGAGGAAAAAGGGAGAAGCTTGGAAGCCTAAGAATACCATCCCAACTGTGAAATACGGGGGTGGCATCATCATGTTGTGGGGTTGTTTTGCTGCAGGAGGGTCTGGTGCCCTTCACAAAATAGATGGCATCATGAGAAAAGAAGATCATGTGACAATACTGAAGCAACATCTCAAGACATCAGCCAGGAAGTTAAAGCTTGGTAAGAAATGGGTCTTCCAAATGGACAATGACCTGAAACTGTAATGCACACGCCCGGGCTGAGCGGCGTGTGCGTGCGATTCCACTGGACCATGCCGGAGAGTGAATGCCTGGAGGGGCGTAACTAGGTATTCACCCGATCCGACCAGGGTCGCACGACGGCATACGACGCCAGTGCACCAAGGAGGAACCGAGCAGAGGGACCAGGTGCTACTCCAGGACAGACCCCGGACACGGCTGTTGACCCACACAGGGGAATACAGGAACAGACAGGTTAGGCTGGCACACAGACTGGTGGGTATAGGCAGGCACGACTGGTATGCAGGCAGGCGGGTATGCAGGGTGGGGGGTACAGGCAAGCACGGCTAGAGTGCAGACAGGGAGGCGCTAGCAGGTAGGAACACAGGCGGGATAGGACCCAGTACACAGTGGGACTCAGGAACAGAACCACAGATGTGGCGGACAAACACAGCAGAGTGAGGCCGCCCAGAGAGGCGAGCGAGAGCAGGGCAGGACGAGACCGCCTAGAGCGGCGAGCAAGAGCAGAGCAGGACGAGGCCGCCCGGAGCGGCGAGCAAGAGCAGAGCAGGACGAGGCCGCCTGGAGCGGCGAGCAAGAGCAGAGCAGGACAAGGCCGCCCGGAGCAGCGAGCAAGAGCAGAGCAGGACAAGGCCGCCCGGAGCAAGAGCAGAGCAGGACAAGGCCGCCTGGAGCGGCGAGCAAGAGCAGAGCAGGCTAGAACCGCCAGGAGCGGCGAGCAAGAGCAGAGCAGGCTAGAACCGCCGGAGCGGTGAGCAAGAGCAGAGCAGGCTAGAACCGCCAGAGCGGTGAGCAAAGGCAGAGCAGGCTAGAACCGCCGGAGCGGTGAGCAAAGGCAGAGCAGGCTAGAACCGCCAGAGCGGTGAGCAAAGGCAGAGCAGGCTAGAACCGCCGGAGCGGTGAGCAAAGGCAGAGCAGGCTAGAACCGCCGGAGCGGTGAGCAAAGGCAGAGCAGGCTAGAACCGCTGGAGCGGTGAGCAAAGGCAGAGCAGGCTAGAACCGCCGGAGCGGTGAGCAAAGGCAGAGCAGGCTAGAACCGCCGGAGCAGTGAGCAAAGGCAGAGCAGGCTAGAACCGCCAGAACAGTGAGCAAAGGCAGAGCAGGCTAGAACCGCCGGAGCGGTGAGCAAAGGCAGAGCAGGCTAGAACCGCTGGAGCGGTGAGCAAAGGCAGAGCAGGCTAGAACCGCCGGAGCAGTGAGCAAAGGCAGAGCAGGCTAGAACAGGGCTCTGTTCACACGGAACAGACAGGAAGGGAAAGGCAGAACCAGATACCCACAGGGTACTTGCAGTGAAGTAGCGAGTGGACCACAAACTCACAACCGGCTGAGAACACACAAGGGGTATGCCTGCAGCAGGTACAAGAAACAGGAAGTGATCGGGCGCCGACCTTAAGCAGCAGACACAGAGGCAAGCAAACAGCATGGAGGGAAGCCAGGCTAGCAGACTGGACTGGAGATCAAGTGCGCGCTCTTGCACAGTGGGAGATGGACCACTATGCAAGGACGCCGCCAGGTATGTTACAGAAACATACTGCCAAAATGCTAACAAAGTGGCTTAAGGATAACAAAGTCAATGTTTTGAAGTGGCCATTACAGAGCCCTCATCTTAATCCTATTGAAAATTTATGGGCAAAGCTGAAAACGCAGGTGTGAGCAAGGCGACCTACAAACCTGGATCAGTTACACCAGTTTTGTCAGGAGGAATGGGCCCGAATTCCGACCAACTATTGTGAGAAGCTTGTGGAAGTCAGATCCAAGTCATTCAGTTTAAGGGCAATGGCACCAAATACTAATGAAATGTATGTAAACTTTTGACTTTGTAGTAAGTAATAAAAATGCCTTAAAACATTCTCTCTCTCTCATTATTCTGGCATTTTGGCAAATATTAAAAATTATGGTAATCCTAATTGACCTAAAATGGGAAAGGTTTATTCTGATTTCAAGTTATATATTGAGAAAAACATGCATATGTGTCTTTTTATATAGTGTATGTAAACTTCTGGTGTCAACTGTATATACAACTCCAATTTATAAGGAGGTTTTTCTCTAAAATTCTGCAGGAATCAGAGTGGAAAAGATTGCATTAATTCTAGGGGAGAAAATCAACTTAAATACAACACATAACATTCATAGTACAGCAGGTCATATTTCACAACTTCAAACTTTTACAGTCAACTTTTTACAGACTGATGATGTCATAACAGTCATGACAAATCAAAGGCTGTCCTAGAGACTCCGAATGTAAGAGATCCGCAGGCCTCCCGTCTACCTGCCAGGTGCCACTGCCCTGGAACATGAACCGGAGTCTTGCAAATCGATCCGCTCATCTCAAATTGGGACTTGGATTTATTTTTGTAATTTTTAGTTGTATCTGAAGCGCCCCCTGGGCCGTGGGGTACTCGGTAGCCGGGTCGGTCGATGCTGGGGATGTCATGGTGGCGGTGACCCGGTCCGCGACCCAGAGCGGTCAATTAAAGGAAAAGTAAAACGGGAATAAAGTTTTTGGAGAATAATATTTTGTGACGCCACCTGTGGTATGCGGCTATATAGGGCTACCGCTGCGGTGCAGATCCACTGGAGCCGATGGTGACGCAGCAAAGTTGGTTCAGTTCTCCACAGGCAGAGCTTAGCTCCAGGGCAGTGTAGATGGTGATTTTATGAGGTAGATGTTGTCGGTGCAGTGTAGTGCAGGGCAGTTGATGGCGCATCAATTATTCAAGGACACAGTGGGTTTTCAGGTTTTACTCACAGTTGTTCAAGACTCCAGGTTACAGTTACCGGTGTGTAACATCGTCCTGTGTCCTCCGGGGTAGGGGTCCAGCAAACCCTCAGGTATCTCAGGAGCACTTACACGGGACCCCGTTCTATGTACCTTTTTCGGTCGTCTCACTGCGCTGGCTCTCACCCTCCTGCCCTGCACCTCACAATCAGTGTCCCAAGCTAGTGGCCTCGGGTCTTGTCGGGCGACGTGCTCTCAGTCCCCTGGACCCTATGCGGCCACCTTTTCGGCGATGTAATTGTGGATTTTGGCTGCAACACCTTGAAAATGCTGCTGCCTCCGGTTGGCTAGCTGAGAGTGGTTGTTCTCAACTAGTTTGGGGCCGGTCCCCTTCTGCAGCCTGATCCCTCCACGTCAGCGTGAATTCGGGGTCACGGGTTGCCTCTGCACTCGCCGTGCCTCTGGGATCACTTCTGTCTTCCTGGAGCCCTCCTCACTGCTCCTCTCTTCTTTCCTCTCTCTCTCTCCTCCTTGCTCTCGTGAGCAGAGCTCCTCCTGAGCTCTCACAGACTCCTCTCCACTCAACTCCTTCTCCTGACTCCAAGTCTGTGCTCCACTGAACTTCTTCCTCCATCCACACAAACTACATGGTTCCCCCTCTCTTGGTTCCCCCCCCCTTCCAGCCAGGGACAGGGCTCCGCAGTGAACAAGTGCATATTGCACCGCCTGCTGGTCTGGCGTGGTGTAGTGTTGGATGTAGATGTGTGGGTCCTGGGTAGTACTCCATCCTTACCTAAGAGTGGGGTACCACACCTCTGGGTGAGATGCAGTACCTCTGTGGCAACTGGACCCGCAGGGACGCCACATTAGTCAGAACTCTTTCATTTTTACATAAGCATGACTATATGACATCTGGCTTTTTTGGTGTCTTTAAGGCCGAGTTCACACAGAGAGTAAATACTCATTGCATTTTCGCTGCCTTTTTTATGAATTTTCTCCCTTATTTGATGTGTTTTTGGTGCAGATGTTGAAGCTGTATTTTAAATGTGTTTTTATAATACAGGAAAGCTTTGATTCTGCACGTATTTGGCTGAGTGCAGGCGCCGGGCAGCATAATAACGCTGTTATCCTGCAGATTAACCCCATATGTCAGGCTAATAGCGTTATTTCTGGTGACGGTTTCCCTTTAAGCTGTGTATCTAATCCTATCATGTGCAGTTCAATCAAATAATACAGTCTGCTGAGCTGTGTATCTCATCCTATCATGTGTAGTCCCATCAAATAATGGAGACTGCGTTCCCCTTCATCTGGTATTAACCAGAATGCCCTGGGCACATTGCCATTAGGGTGGAAAAGCTCCTCGAAAATAATAAAAACATATGAAAAAGATGACAGCACCGGGGTCTTTGAAAAATTGATACAATGTGGATTTGTTACCACCACAAAGTGCCCATATACAGATATAAATATAGGTCAAGACTACATTGATTATAGTATTTATTAGGAAAAAAGTGAATGAAGAATGAATTAATAAAGATCACAAAAAAATTATCAAACATGATTTATAATAAGGGCTGGTTTGACAGGTAGGCAGGGTAGGCACTAGCCTAGGGCGCTACCCCTTGTCTCCCCGAGGGGGCTCAGTTTAAAAAAAAATAAAAATGACATTGTTTCGGCCCCTTCCTCCAGTCACAGGCATTCAGTGAGTCACTAACACCGCTCACCGCCTGTCGCTCCCTCTCTGCACTGAATTGTATTTGCCTCTTTAAGACAATCTGAGCGCTGCCCAGGACAGGAGCAAAAGAGCTGTAATCAGCTCCCTCCCCTGCCGGTAACTCCAACAAGACGCAGGCTACTTCCGGTGTGTTCTCTGTTACAGGATGGCGCCACACAGGAATACGGCACTAGAAACGCCATCAGTTTTGTTACAAGTTGCATCTGTCACATGACCTTAATTGAAACCCACGGCCTCCATTATACTAACAGCTATATTAGTTTCCATCACTATCCTTGGGTAGGACATGTAAAATATAGAATGTCAGGGATGAATATCGCTATTTGTCCCTTGTAATGTGTAATTGGTCCACAATGAACGATTCTATATAGAACTTTAACATTGCGCTCCCTTTTAAGCCTCAACCCTAAAGTACGCCACATTTTTTTTACTTGTGCTGGTATTTTTTTGGTGAGAAAAGTAATAATTTGAGTGGAAGTGGTCGTCAGAGATTATTATCGGACTGATCGGAGGGAGGAGGTGCAGTATTAGGGGTCCTGTTACCTCAGTTTCTTGCCTATTCCTTTGGTGGGGGTCACCATAGGCTTCATTTGCCTAAGGCACCAAAATACCTTGTCCTTATCATGATATTAATAAAAATAACAAAAAGCAGGTCTGTATATGAGAAGAATTTAACCAAACGCACAAAAGACACTTAGATGTTTTATATATACATATATATATATTTGTGCAATAAAGTTGTTACAAATTTGCAATGATGATAAAAGAAAGTGTGTAGATACAGTGACTTTCCATAGAAAGGAGCAGATGATTCTGCTCCTCAGGCCTCGGCTTACACTTTTGCCGCTTTTGGACATCCAGGTCTGGATCACACATGAGAGAGGAGAAGAGCAGGAATGTGTGACTTGTGATCTGTATAGTTGGAGTTTTCCTGGATTCCTTCAGCATCGCGATTAGCCATATGGCCTTCTGTCTGACCATGGTCAGGAAGGTGAAGGAGCAGCCGCTTCCTTCTGTCTGACCATGGCCTGGTAGAGGAAGGAGCAGCCGCTTCCTTCTGTCTGTACATGGCCAAGTAGGAGAAGGAGCAGCCGCTTCCTTGTGTCTGTACATGGCCAAGTAGGAGAAGGAGCAGCCGCTTCCTTCTTTATGTCCATATTTTGTAGTCGTCTCCTTACCACCACATTGTAGATGAGTCGTCCAGATGGTAACATAGCAAGTATGGCTGAAAGAAGTCCTTCAATTTCAGCCTTTAATTACTTGCTATGTTGATCCAGAGGAAGGCGAAAAATAACCCTGAGGACTCGTTGTTGCATCATCCTCATATCAAGGGAAAAAAATTCCTTCCTGACCCCAAATATGGCGATCGGAATAAATCCCTGGATGTTTGGTGCTCAAATCTACTTGGATGTTATGTGGTGGAAGCTTGGTAGGTTTGTCACAGTCCGGTAAATAAGAAAGTCCAGTGTAATTGTCTCATCCGATTAATGTAAATCTTCATTCCTGGATGTTGCTGGAATGGGGCTGATTTTTATCAGCCTAATACTCCTGCTGTAAGAAGAGAAATATACACGTCTGAGAATCAGCCCCTCACATACAGTATATACAGTACTAGGGGGATATAGCGATAAGGTGTATAGTGGGTAAGTGTGTTACTGGGTAGTGATAACACTATGGATGTCTGTATGTGTTGTACTTACATAGCAATATGGGAATGGTGGGTCGGCTCTGCCGGACTCCACATCGCTCCAGTCTATAGAATAGAAAAACGGATGCGATCTGATGGATGATGTAATGGCAGATCGGGCAGATGGAGATTTGCAGAGAAGCTAGAAAATGATAGAGACCATTAGTCATTATATTATGTATTATTACTGACAAGTTTTTACACAATGTCTATGGACTATTCCCATCTTATCTTCTATCTCTTTTAGTAATCCCCCCATCATACTTATCCATCTGATCTTACTCACCCCTTTTATGATGTCCATGGTATGACAGCAGATCCCAGGTGGAAAATAAGGGATGTCATCACGCAGAGACTGGTGGTATTCATCCATTGTGCCTTTGCAATAGAATGGCTGGTCACCTACACTCATTATATATAAGATGACGCCGAAGGAAAAGGAGTCTGCCAGATGGTTGTATCCTTTACTGTCCATTATCTGTGGAAACATGAGATTGGAGAGGAGCTTAATATACCGGGAAGGGGATTTACACACAGAGACTATGAGGACCGGTCTGTGATTAGATATCAGCAGGATACATTGGGATCAGATTATCCCTCAATCCTACTATTGGCATCAATCACACAGAGATGTTCCTTACCTCGGGCGCTATGTAACCCTTAGTGCCAACCTTGTTCTTCACTATGCCATCCTCAAATACATTCATGGCTGCTAAGCCAAAGTCGGAGATTTTGATGTGTCCGGTGTCTTGGAGGAGGATATTATCTGGCTTCAGGTCACTGCAGGGAGAAGGAGCAGACACTGATTGTGAGGACAATTCATGGAAAGAACTTTCTACAATAGATATGTAAGGAGACAACAGAGAGTCACAGGTGACAGATTTATGAAGGTGAAATGATTACCGGTGTATGACGCCGCGTTCATGCAGGAACTGGAGTCCGCACACCATCTCTGCCGCAAAGAGTCTGTGGAGTAGAAAGGATGGATCAGTGGTTACATGCACAATCATACAGAGAACATGAGGAGATCACACACGTGTCCTTTTCATGTCATTATTTTCTCCTGTTGTCGTTGTCCATTGCTCTAGGACTACAGTGCGAGGGCAACGGATTATTAATATTCAGTATAAGACATTTACCTTGTTGTCCTTGTGTTAAACAGCATTGAATCTGCCATGTGGTCAAACAGGTCTCCTCCGGCCATATAGTCCATGGCTATCACATACTCCAATGGTGATTCCATAAACGCCCGCATAGTCATTAGGTAGGGGCATCCTGCTGCCATTCTCAGGACTTCTAGCTCTGTAGAGAATATGTCCTCTCTACAATAACTTCTGTCCATGATTTTAATGGCCTGAAGTCCTTCATTAACCAGATCTAATGCCAAGATGACCTGGAGAAAAATCACAACAGATCAGACCAAACTCCCATCTATTAGTGTGTAGTAGTTCACTAGTTTATCTCATATATCATTACATATGAGAATCCTGTAATGAATATGTACAACCCTCCTGTGCATCTGGTGCAGGATACATTGATGAACATGGTGGAGGATAAATTCACACTTACATTTCCGAAGCCTCCCTTTCCAAGAACTTTCTGGAAGTCAAGGCTGTCAAAGTCAATAGTATTATTAGTGTTGACCACTTCTCTCAGGGGTGAAATACAGATTCTAGCATCACCGGGGTCTTCTGCTGGCATGTCTGCTATGTCAGGGGGTATCATAAGGCCTCCATCTGCTGAGAAAATACAAGATTTATTAAACCCTTTGCGAACACATAATGGAAATGTTTGTCATGTTGTGCATAAAATGTATGAAGCGGGCTCATTAGCTGAGCATGCACCATATCAGGCAGATGCTGGCTGTATTACATAGCTGACACTTGCCTATAACTGCAGCGACTGGAGCACACTCCAATTACTGTAGTTTAACCATTTCAATGCTGACAGTGATATTTAAATGAAGCTATTGCCGATTTGAGTGCACCAGCACCTATTAACCCCCCAGGACACTATTGCAGGGGGTCAATTGTTTAAAATGACTACCTGGGCCTACTGCTGAAAGCCCCAGTCTGTCACTTTTGGCCTAGTGTTAAGACCAGCCTGGCTTAATTTCATACGAGAATGTCAATTTATCTATATACAGTTCTACCACAGTATACAGTACAAGCGATCAGAAAATCACAGGTTTACGTCCCCCAAGGAAACTAAAAAGTGAAGTAAATAAAAAAAATAGTTTAAAAAAGGGAAAATGTAAAAAATATTTGAATCACCAAATTGACATAATTATAATCATATTTATAAGCACATCTTGTATCCGCATAAGTCCGATTTACAAAAATATAATATTAAATATTGCAAACAGTAAACACTAACATGATAAAAAAATGAAACATTAGAATTGCATTTTTGGGGGGCGCTGTATCCACCTAAAAAATTGCAATAAAAAGATATCACAATGTCCTGTCTACCCAGGAAAGGTATCAATAAAAGCTACAGTTCACCACGCAAAAAATCATCAAGCCCTCACACATCTCCATCCAGCGATCACAATCACACAGTTCCAATGTCTCAGAACATGGCCACACAAAGTATTTGTTTAAATAAAATTCTTAAGTATTTTTTAGAAACCCCTATGCAAGTTCAGCATTATCATAGCTGTAACTGACATGGAGAATCATTTTGTCAGGTCATTTTTACCACTCAATGAACATGTAGAAAAAAAACAATGTTGGAATCACTTTTTTTCCACAATTTTACCACAGATTAAATCTTTTTCCCCGTGTTCCAGAACATTGAATGGTAAAATAAATAATGTTCAAAACTACAGCTCGGCCACTAAAAAAACAAGTCCACATACAGCTACATTGCCAGAAAAATTAATAAATAAATAGTTATGGGTTTTCAAAGGAGGGAGAGAAAAAAAAAAGGTTGCCTGGTCAATAAGGGGTTAACAAATGTAGCTCCAGAGAAAATATTATAATTTTAAATGGCATTATGTAAATGAGCAGGAAATGTCTAATATTTGGGCTCTCATTTATCAAAACTGTCCAATAGCAAAACTGTCCCTGTTGTCCATAGCAACGAATCACAACATAGATTCCATCTCTTAACATTCTATGGAACAATGAAAGCTGCATTGTGATTGGTTGCTATGGGCAACAAGGACAGTTTTTCTGCACTTTTGATAATTGATGCCAGTACATAATATTAGGAGTATAATCCTCCTCACCCCCAGTCTTATTACACTGAGCAGATCCATCTTACCTGGTCCATCTGTATCCAGTGATGTGTTTGGTGGAGAAACACTCAGCTGTTTGTTCTCTGGGATGGAGATGTTTTCAGCTGATGACCTCGACCTCCGCAATGCACCATTCCCATTTATAATGGGTTTAGCGTAGATGAGACGTCTTCTACATTGGACAACCCAGTCTCTGCTGTTCCTGATCCTCTTCTGGGCTGCCGCTCTTTGTAGTTTCGGTGCCTCCAGACTTTCAGATCTGGAGGATGTCACTTGTCTCGGTGTCTCTTGGAGAACCTCTTCCAGCTCTAACTCTGCGCTGATGTTTCTCCTCTTATTGAGGATGACATCTTTGTTCCTCCTCCGTATTTCAGGAACCGGATCTCCGAGTTTTTTCAAGGAGATAAGTATGGCCCTCTGAAGCTCAGCGGAGGCTGCAGAGTGAGACTCCATGAGGGTCTCCATTTTCCTTCTCTCTGTAAGGATCTCATGTCTTTTGGTCTTTCTCATTTTGTCCAGAGTTTGACGTTTGGACGCCATTTCTGAGGCGTCAGTGTCCACGTCCGGTAGTATAAAGTCTTTTCGCCCAATAACGAACAATGGTACCTGCTCTTCATTTAATCCTCTCCTCTCACTGAGAATCCGATCTCTATGGGCTCTTCTTCTCTCTTTATCCATTTTATAATCAATTTTTGCTTCGTTCGTGACGAAAAACAAAAGGGGCTGCCTCACCCTTGGGAGTCTGTAAGGCAGTGGTTTCCCTTAGGCCGGAACACTGGGATATAGAATGCGGTGATGTCATCACATCACTTGTGACATCATTTTTATTCTGATCTCACCTCACAATGAGAGATAGATAGATAGATAGATAGATAGATAGATAGATAGATAAGAAATAAGATAAAAAACAGCACAAGCAAAAAGTTTAGGTGAAAAGCCCCCTGTTATATACCAGTCCTCTTATATAATCCAAAAATATGGAGGCAGCACACAGATGAAGTAGAAAAATTTATATTATGTAATAGCCCATGTAGCTTCAGAAAGGTGCACAATACTGGACCGAAACGTCGCCACATGGGCTATTAAATAATAAAAAAAAAAATTTCTTCAACTGTGTGCTGCCTCCATATTTTTGGATTAGATAGATAGATAGATAGATAGATAGATAGATAGATAGATAGATATCAAATTTGGAGGATGCTGAACCAAACTTTTGCTTATAAATAAATAAATATATATATATGCACTGTGTGCTGAATTTGTATTTTTCATTATTCATTTTAATATTGAACAACTCCAGTGCAGTCGGTCAATTTAAAACGTTAATAAACCTGAACCCTGAATATTTAGGAAAATAAAAGTGAGGTTTTGTCTTTCTTATGAGAATATCTATGTGTGCAGAATTATTATTGTTTTTTTTTAAACTCGTTTCTTGAAGAATTCTTTATAATAAATGTTACAAACATACAGCAATAAGATATAAATCCGAATCCTGTTATAAACATCAGTAAATATCCATTTTAAAACAATGTTGCAGGTATTGTATCACACGTTTAACAATAGGTAACTGCAATACAGTAAAATATCTAATATATATAATCGTCTTATCCTGTCTGTCTCTCTGTCCAGGAAATCCCGCGTCGCTGATTGGTCCGGCCGCGGCCAATCAGCGACGCGGGATTTCAGAAAAAGATGGCGGCCGTTAGCGGCTCATCTGCCGGACGGAAGTCAGCGGCGATGCAGCCGGGAGATGAGCGGCGCTAGCTGCTCATCTCCCCGCTGCTGGCAGCACAAGTACCCCGACGGGCGGCGCCGCTGACCTCCATGCGGCTACTGTCGGGAGATCAGCGGCTTGGGCCGCTGATCTCCCGACGGCAAGTGTGAAGGGAGGGACTGCGCCGCTGCCCGGTCCTCAGTAATACGGTTCGCTGATTTAAACACCGCTCTGCTGATTGGTCGCGGCCGCTACCAATCAGCGAGATTGCCGCCAAATTTAAACACCGCTCTGCTGATTGGTCGCAGTCGCCACCAATCAGCATTATTGGCGCCAAATCTAAACCCCGCTCTGCTGATTGGTCGCGACAGCTGGCCGCGACCAGTCAGCGATATTGGCGCCAAATTTAAACACCGTTTTGCTGATTGGTCGCGGTCGCGACTAATCAGCGATTTTAGCGCCAAATTTAAACAAGCTCTCCGGTCCTCACTAACACAGTTCGCTGAATGGTCGCGGCCGCCACCCGCAACCAATCACCGATATTGCCGCCAAATTTAAACACCGTTTTGCTGATTGGTCGCGGTTGCCGGCCGCGACCAATCAGCGATTTTGGCGCCAAATTTAAACAACGCTCTGCTGAATGCGCCTGGTCGGCCGCGTACATATTGTAGAATACCCGATGCGTTAGAATCGGGCCACCATCTAGTATTAATATATAGGACATTGAAGTATCGGAATTATGTGAATATTACAGAGATCAAAGTATTTATTATTCAAGACAGGAGGACAGTCTTCTTGATCCATTTTATATCAGGAATCTCATCATCCCATGTATTTAGGAACCTGGAGCACATCGGGCTGCTACATATTTTTTAATTTCTTTGATTATTATTATTTATTCTTTCTGAATAATCTATTATTTTTTATTCCTTATGGTTCATTTTTCATTATTTTTCTTTATTTTTCATCTTTTATCTTTATTTTTCCCCTTTTTTCATCTTTATTTTTTTATTTTATTTTTTATTAATTTTATTTTTTCCTTTATTTTTTTTCATCTTCATTTTTATTTTATTTTTCTTTCCTCTTATTCAGTCTTTTCTTATATTTTTTTCCCTTCCTCTACACTTTTTATCTGCTCCTAGCATGGTTTCATTTTCCACCTCTTTCTCTCTTCTGTTTTTTTATGACAATAAAACTACCCCTCCTGCTTTCCCACCCATTCCTCATGTTCTGCTCCATCCGTTAGTGGCCTGACATACAGTACAGACCAAAAGTTTGGACACACCTTCTCATTTAAAGATTTTTCTGTATTTTCATGACTATGAAAATTGTACATTCACACTGAAGGCATCAAAACTTTGAATAAACACATGTGGAATTATATACTTAACAAAAAAGTGTGAAACAACTGAAAATATGTCTTATATTCTAGGTTCTTCAAAGTAGCCACCTTTTGCTTTGATGACTGCTTTGCACACTCTTGGCATTCTCTTGATGAGCTTCAAGAGGTAGTCACCGGAAATGGTTTTCACTTCACAGGTGTGCCCTGTCAGGTTTAATAAGTGGGATTTCTTGCCTTTTAAATGGCGTTGGGACCATCAGTTGTGTTGTGCAGAAGTCTGGTGGATACACAGCTGATAGTCCTACTGAATAGACTGTTAGAATTTGTATTATGGCAAGAAAAAAGCAGCTAAGCAAAGAAAAATGAGTGGCCATCATTGCTTTAAGAAATGAAGGTCAGTCAGTGCGAAAAATTGGGAAAACTTTGAAA
This sequence comes from Phyllobates terribilis, assembly GCF_046119375.1. Lineage (NCBI taxonomy): Eukaryota > Metazoa > Chordata > Amphibia > Anura > Dendrobatidae > Phyllobates > Phyllobates terribilis. The sequence goes on along the minus strand of NW_027363071.1, from coordinate 345,382 downwards.
GTGTCCCCAAGTGCAGTTGCAAAAACCATCAAACGCTACAAAGAAACTGGCTCACATGAGGACCGCCCCAGGAAAGGAAGACCAAGAGTCACCTCTGCTTCTGAGGATAAGTTTATCCGAGTCACCAGCCTCAGAAATCGCAGGTTAACAGCAGCTCAGATTAGAGACCAGGTCAATGCCACACAGAGTTCTAGCAGCAGACACATCTCTTCAACAACTGTTAAGAGGAGACTTTGTGCAGCAGGCCTTCATGGTAAAATAGCTGCTAGGAAACCACTGCTAAGGACAGGCAACAAGCAGAAGAGACTTGTTTGGGCTAAAGAACACAAGGAATGGACATTAGACCAGTGGAAATCTGTGCTTTGGTCTGATGAGTCCAAATTTGAGATCTTTGGTTCCAACCACCGTGTCTTTGTGCGACGCAGAAAAGGTGAACGGATGGACTCTACATGCCTGGTTCCCACCGTGAAGCATGGAGGAGGAGGTGTGATGGTGTGGGGGTGCTTTGCTGGTGACACTGTTGGGGATTTATTCAAAATTGAAGGCATACTGAACCAGCATGGCTACCACAGCATCTTGCAATGGCATGCTATTCTATCCGGTTTGCGCTTAGTTGGACAATCATTTATTTTTCAACAGGACAATGACCCCAAACACACCTCCAGGCTGTGTAAGGGCTATTTGACCAAGAGGGAGAGTGAAGGGGTGCTACGCCAGATGACCTGGCCTCCACAGTCACCAGACCTGAACCCAATCGAGATGGTTTGGGGTGAGCTGGACCGCAGAGTGAAGGCAAAAGGGCCAACAAGTGCTAAGCATCTCTGGGAACTCCTTCAAGATTGTTCTAAGACCATTTCCGGTGACTACCTCTTGAAGCTCATCAAGAGAATGCCAAGAATGTGCAAAGCTGTCATCAAAGCAAAAGGTGGCTACTTTGAAGAACCTAGAATATAAGACATATTTTCAGTGGTTTCACACTTTTTTGTTAAGTATATAATTCCACATGTGTTAATTCATAGTTTTGATGCCTGCAGTGTGAATGTAAAATTTTCATAGTCATGAAAATACAGAAAAATCTTTCAATGAGAAGGTGTGTCCAAACTTTTGGTCTGTACTGTATATGATAAGGTTCCGCTTTGTATCTTATTTTACAGTTTGGGATAAATTAGTTCTAGATCAGGACTCTCCAGTGGACTTTGGACTTGGGGCTTCTTTGTGACCACCATTCAATCCCCCCACCTTCTATGTACCATCTGTTTCATTTTTTATAGTCCCATGTTAAGTATTGCTTATTTCTATTTTGCGTTGTACCCTGCATATTTATTTCCCCATAGAGACATAGTATCTTCTACACTATATATATTTTGGAGTTAGGGACCTGCCTACCTCCAACCCTGGTCTTCATGTATATTGTTTGGTGGCTCTTACAAACTGCAATACATATATATTTTTCACCATTGCTCATAGACTTGGTGTCTGTATCTGCCAGATCTTGTGGTCCTCACTTAAGCATTACGTCATATCTATCTTTATAGTTTCATGTTCTGTATTATATTTCTCATGTTAAGTCTTTTGTTTTTTTATTTGTTGTGTGGCGCCCCTGAGGGTTCAGTCGCCACAGGGGTACTGCACGTCAGATAGAGATGTGGTATCTCCTCTCCCAGGTAAGGATGGAGCATCACTCAGAACCCCACTTCGCACTCAACACTACACCACTCCTGTCCTGTAGGGGGCCTAAATGCACCAGGGTGCTGCCCTGGCCCGGGATAGAGGAGATGGGGGGTAACCAAAGATAGGGGGAACCAAGTAGTGGGTGAGGGTGGAGGAAACACTTACAAGAAGCACTTATAGAACCATATATAATAAATGGCCATCTTTAGTTCAAGGTCTTTTGATTGTGGTCTTCTGTCAGGGTCCAGCAAGAGTCTGCAGCTGGCTGAAGATTCACGGTCCTCGTTCTCTGGCCTTGAGACGAGGAGCGGGTCAGGGTTAACCAGTTTCTCTGCCCGGCCAGGGTCCTGTTCTAAGAAGGCCTTGGAGGGGAGCAGAGGAGATAGGCTCCACAGGCAAAAGGATCCCAGGGGAATACGGACGGAGCGGAGTCGCCACCTGTATTCTTCACTCTGGCTTAGCCAGAGGGATTCCTTCTGCAAGAGGGGTGACCGGCTCCCGATATCTGACTGTGTACTTCACGTCACTGTTGGAAAAGCCCGGCGGCTTAGTGGATCCCAGGGAGGAACACAAGCGGGAGGAGAGAAAAAGGAGAGGAACACACCAGCGGGGTCTTGACAGGTGCTCTTGATCTACCTGGGAAGTGCTGAACCCCGTACCCGGTGGCCGCAGTACGCCGTGTGTAGCAGAGAGAAGCTTTGCGGCTGAAAGTACATCTAAAGTGAGTAAAGACCAGGATGACTTCATCCACCGCCTCCGCTTGTTTATTCCTGCGCGGCACTGCACCCACCATACCTCCACACAGATCGTTCATTGATCACTGCCCTGAGGCCTACTCCGCCTGTGGGGAGTAGTACCAAACCGAGCTGCCATAACATCAGCCTCAGAGGACTGTTGCAGCGCTCGTGGCCTTCACCAGAAACCACAGGTGGCGAAGTCAAACAACCAGTCATCCAATTGCCCATATTTTTCATGTTACAGCCCTGGGCACGGAACGGGCCAAGGCCACGACTGCATCCCCGCGACATCTGCAAGGCCCGGCTCCGAGTATCCCCCATAGCCCAGGGAGGGCGATTCAGTTGCCTCTACAGTATATGTTTGACAAAGGTCTTTGATGATGGAAACGTTACATGTAATACACACTGTCCATATGGACCACTGCAATAAAAGATTCACGTTTTTCACTCTACTCACCTCAGAGTGACGGATTCTTTCTACTATTTGATTGATACGGATTGGGATCCTATCCGGGGACCTACAATTACCAGGAGTGCTGTATTTTATTGCTACTACTTAATAACATCACTGTTTTATCTGCGGCAGATCTAGCGGTTCTCTGAATGCTGAGCTCTGTATATCACCACCCACACCACTGATTGGCAGCTTCCTGTCTACACTGTGCATAGGCAGAAAGCTGCCAATCAGTGGTGGGGGCTATGTTGGATTACCTGGCAACAGGTTTACTAGTCATCTAATGATAATTTCCTGCTGATACTATTGTAAAAAACTGGCAAGTCCTTCGGTCGACAAAATGGACCAAGGAAATAGAGGTAGAAACCACTGTAGCACATTCTATTATTATTATGATGATGATTCAAACGTGAATAACTGCATTTATAATTCTGCTGGTAAGTTTTGGAAACAATCAGAAAGCTGGATGGATTGATGGCTCCCAATCAGATGAGCTCTTGTAACGCAGAAAGGTATTTTGTTATTCCTATATCAGATGAATGTACAGAGGCTGATGACATCTCATTAATGCAAATGATCAGAGTAAGCTCCGCACAGACACTGAAGTGGCAGGGAATGCTGGGGGATTTCAGCTTTACAGAAAGACTTCAGCTTTATCTACTGTCATGTAAAGCCCTTTCCTCATTAACCTGAACACATGAGTGAACAGAGTCACAGCCTCCAGTATCCCTGAGTGCAATTTTTCTAGTCTGATTTTCTAGTCTGTTTTGCTTCAATTTCCTATAAAATGAAGGTCCTCTATGATCCTAACCCTATAAAAACAACCCCAATAAGGTCATAGGATTAGACCACATCCATTTTGTTGGGATATCCCAGAGTGAATACTCATTGTTGGTCTGATGTATTGACCAAGCTCTCAATATGGCTAATTTATCCTTCACCCCTGGTGAGCGGGTTCTTCAGACCTGGGTGGTGTCAAGGTGATTTGGAGATCTACGCAGGGTGATGTGGATCCAAGGAGGCGTTTCAACCTATGGGTTTATCCTCTGCTTAGCCAACGGGTCTCTAAAGGCCACTTCTTACTGGCTGTATGGGGAGCTACAGCGCAACCCTGACAAATTGTTCTCATTTTGCCGCATGCACCTTGTAACCATTGATCGCCTGTTGGAGGAGCTTCATCCTGGCCTTTAGTTCCTAAACACAACAATTAGGCGTTGTATTTCGGTAGAGGAACATCTTTTTATCGCCCTCAGGTAAGTTTAAACTGTGCCATTTGATTTGATTCTAGTGGTGCTTAATTTATAAGGAGGTGCTGCCGCCCTTCCTTTGCGGAGTGCTATGGCTCCTCACAAGCTTGCCTCTGTCTTTTGGTAAAACGTTCCTGTAAGCAAACCAAGAGATTTGTGCACAATCAGCTCTGCTAGGCCACATAAATGGAGCCAGTATGGTGGGCCTTCATCTCATTTTATATATGATGGGTTCTGGCGTCCATGTCACTTGTAGATACATAAATGTGTTTTTTACATTTTAATAGCTTGTGCAAATGCAGAATGATTTGACTCACATTATGAGATGTCCTTCCCCTCCTATTAATTATATACTGTGGTTACCAGGCTCCATATAATTGCCATCAGTCCACATAACAATTGTTCCACTAAACCACCCAAAAAGCAATATAATGTTCAAGCACCTTGTGATTTATAGTTGATGCCAGTGTGGCCCTAAACAGTGGTGTGATTGGAGGCAGTTGGGCCCCGGTGCAAGATTTGGATGGCCCACCATCCTGATTTTTAATATAGGTGTATATATATATACAGTATATACTGTACATATATATACAGTATAGTGAAAAGGCAACGTTTCGTTCCAAGTGTGGAACTTTCTCAAGCAGTGCAATGGTATACATTGATATATTAAATAGGTGCAGCAATGATATCAATAAATAAACATTCCAGCACATCATAAAAATTACATATATAAAGTGCTTACATAAGATCCTTCCATTTTTGTCCCAATTCCACAAAATGCTTTCACATAGGTAAATCTAATTTCTTTTTCCTAATTGTATATCGATGGTGGTTTATTCTAGTTTTAAAATCCCAAGTTGTTTTCCCCACATATAACAATTTACATGGGCATTGTAAAACATAGATAACATATTCAGTATCACATGCCATATAGAACTTAGTATTAAATATTGTTTGAGACATGGGATTGTTGGAAATTCTCACCCTTTAACATATACATGTTACACGCACGCCTCTAGGTTCAGGTAGGGGCGAAACAGGTTACATCCTGGGGGAACAGTTACTCAGGGAGACCATAGACCATGTGCTGCAGCTTCTCTCAGGCACACAGGGGTATTGACCCTCAGGCACAAACACGTAGGTTGTTTCACTTGGTGACCAGACACACTTGACAAGAGTCCTTATAAACGGTAGAACAGTAGCTTTTAATAAGAAACCGCACAGCCAGTGCAAGTTAAGTCTTATGAGCAACAGACTCCAGTAACAAACAATACAGTTTCCTTAGCAGCACAGCAGTGCACAGTCTTCCCAGTAGTACAGAACAGCACAGTTCTAATGCAAAGGCACATTAATGAACACAGCATTCTTTACAGCAGAGGGAGATGGAGGAGGGGGGATGGGTTTGCTGAGGGAGATGATCCCTGTGACACCATTTCTTACAGTCCTTATCTGTCTGCCTGACAATACTCTGCACTGTTAGTTCAGGAACTCTTCCTGACCTGTGCTTAGCTTCACTCCTGACTTGAATCCTTTTCACTTGCAGTGGTGCTTCTGTGAGATACAGAACACACACACCACCTTTCTCTTTGGCTCCAGCCAGACAGTACACAACTTCCCCACAATCCCCCTGGGGCTCTGCTAAAACACTCCCCTTCTCCTGTGACTGTGTTAAACCCTCTAGTTGCTGGATGCTTCTGGAGCACAACACTTCCTGTCTCATGTACCTGTGTTACTTCTAATAGTTGCTGAATGCTTTTAAAGCAACAGCCTTACTTCTGCATGCCACACATTTCCCTCCTTTTTGAATGTCGTCCTCGACATTCGTCTTAATTGATCAATCTAACCAATTCTGAGACAGTGGTGAAAGTTGAATAACTTTATATGCAAATTGGCATTGTGAAATTAGTATAACGTTCATAAACATTGATAACAACCTAATCTTATAACCTTTTCTTGTAGGATGCCTATAAGAAATAAACAATTAACACAATTAAAACACTCAGCATCTCTTCAGCTGGAGCTTTTCGTACGTCTTCAACCAGCTCTCTCTCTCTATGCTTTAACAGTTCTTTGTTTCTACAAAGTCTTTTAAGGAAAATCAAAGCATGAAAACAAGTCTTTCCACCAGGCAACATCTTCAATACTGCCTCACGTTGGTGAATACCACTCAAGTGGGCTTACCTAGTCCACAGGCAGAGATACCTGTTTCCAGTCGACAGTCCTTGGCACTTGACTCGGTTCAGCAAGTGTCTCATACGTCAGCATCATGGGCTTCCTCACTTCTCGCGTCGACATCCTCCTGGTGGGTTGTTCCTCAGAGACCACGGGTTCTTCGGTCACAGAAGTTTCTTCCGCCGCACTCATTTCCCGTGCATCCTCAAATGCTCATGGAGCTGCCTCTGTAAGTTCCTGTACTTCTCCTGAGTCGCTTGTTTCCACACAGTCTGGTAATTTTGCTCCTCCTGAGTCTCTATCGGTCTCTTCAGGAGCCAGTGTTCGATCATCAGATCTGAATTGGACTTCATCTATACTCTTTGGTATGAACTCTGGAGCCTCAGGGTTTAGTTAACTCTCCTGAGGATGGTACAGCCCTCTCCTTGCTGGTCCGAGAGATACAATGGTGTGTTCTTCTCCATCGGAACTTTCAAGGTCACTATTCACCTCCGGAGCTTCAGTCTGTGGTGGTCTTTTAGTCAATCTCGGACGATGTCAGTCTACTTCTGGGAAGTCTTGTTGTGGTGGGAGATAGTCACAGGGTAGTAGTAAATTCCGATGGACTATTCTGGTTTTCTTGTCTCCCATTTCCAATCGGATTTCATACACTGGGCTGTCATCAGCTTTTCTTCTTACGACCACATACACCTCGTCTTCCCAGTACGAACGTTTTCCTGGACCGCCTTTCTCACGTACTTTCTTGACTAGCACCTGGCTTCCTGGTGCCAATTCTGCTCCATAACATTTTCGATCATAGTACTCATTACTCTTGCTCAGTCCTTGCGTAACTACTTTGGGCGCTATATTGTATGCCCCTGCCATCCGTTCCTTCCATTTCCGAACGTACTCCTGATACAATCTGTAAGTCTCTGACACCGGAGTATGGAACATGATGTCGATTGGCAGTCTTGGCGACCGTCCATACAATAGGAAAAAGGGTGAGCAACCCGTTGGACTTTGCACAGTTATAGGCATGTACCACTTTTGACAGAGAACTCTTCCAGTCTTTCTTCTCATCAGCAGTTAAAGTGCGCAACATTGACAATAATGTTTGGTTAAAACATTCCACTTGTCCATTACCTTCTGAGTGATAGGGCGTTTTGTGGGATCTCTGAATTCTACAGTACTTTCCGAGCTTGGCAAAGAGCTGGTTCTCAAATTCTCTTTCTTGGCCGTGGCGTAACCTTGTAGTGAACCCAAACCTCACAGCAAAATCATTGAAGATCTTCTCTGCCGCTGTTCGACCCGATGTATTGGTGGTGGCATATGCTTGAGCAAATCGTGTAAAATGGTCCATCACCACCAAGATGTATTAGTAACCACCCTTGCACGTCTCGAGATGTAGAAAGTCTATTGAGACCATCTCAAATGGATATGTAGTTTGGATGTTTCCCATAGGTGCCCGGGTTGATGTGTTGATGTGTTTCAGACACGCACACTCCCTGGTCACGTACCTCTCAATACCTCTCTGTATGTACGGCCAGAAGAAACGTTCATGGATCAAGTTGGTTGTCCTTTCCACTCCCAGGTGTCCCATGTTTTCATGGAGTGCTTTGAAGACCAACCTATGGAATACTCTGGGTAGTACCAACTGCCGTTTTTGTCCTCCTTTACGATACAGGATACCGTCTTCAGTGAGGTAGAGCTTCGTCCACTCTTTAATTAAAACAGATACTGCTGATGACTCATTGGCTCTCTCTCGTTTACTTGGAAACCGATTTTGGTCCACATAAAGTAGTATTCTACCAATTATCTAATCTTCCCGTTGTGCTGCCGTTTTGGTAATTGTTGAATAGACCGGGGGTGATCTTGTGCTCTCGTTTTTATGGTGTTTTCCACCATCAACGGATACCATAATTGTGTATCTTCCTCCTGATAAGCTTGTACTGCTTGGGTACTGATCTCAATTGCTTCCAGACTGACTTCCTCCGAGCATTCTTGCATGAACTCCTCAGGCTCTAGTGGCATTCTTGACAATCCGTCAGCATCCACATTGCATTTTCTTGGCCTGTACTTGATGCTGAAATTGAAGTCAGCTAGTTCAGCAACCCATTTCTGACCCGTTGCAATCAGTTTGGCTGTAGTAAGGACATAGGTCAAAGGGTTTTTGTCAGTGCATACCTCAAACTCTTTCCTCTAGTAGAACTAATCTCTAAATCGTTCTCAGATAGCCCATTTCAATGCCAGGAACTCCAATTTTCTGGAATGTAGATGGTATTTCTTCTTGACATCTGTCAACGTTCTAGAACCGTAACCGATCACTCTCATTTTTCCATCTTGATGCTGATACAGGGCAGCTCCCAGTCCAACTTGAGAAGCGTTACAATGAAGAACAAATGGTAAATTGAAATCAGGATATCCCAAGGTTTTACCAGGTAGTCTACTAGTTTTTCCAATACCTCCTGGTGGTCGGCTGTCCAGAGAATGGGCTGATAGGATGAAACAGCGTTCTTTCTTTTAAGCCATGTCCTACCCGCGTTCTTCTTTTTCTCCGTGAGTGTTGTTGTCTCTGTTATCCCCCCCAAGAGGAGGTATAGTACGGCGACAATCCTGGAGAAGTTCCGAACGTAAGTACGATAGTAGGAGAGGAATCCTAATATCTGCATCAACTCCCCGACGGTCGAGGGCTGCCTGTCTTTTAAGGTTAGTACAGGAGCGATTTCTGCTGGGTCCATGGTATATCCTTCTCTGGACACAATTTTCCCTAGAAAGCGGACTTGTCTTTTGAACAGTTCACACTTCTTTGGGGTCAACTTAACTCCATGTTGTTGATATCGTTGAAATACGGTCCTCACGTGTTCAACATGCTCCCGGAAGGTTTTGCTGTGTACCACATTGTCATCCAAGTACGGCTGGCAGATATCGTCCCTCAATCCTTCTAAACATGACTCCATGCTCAGCTGAAATTATGCTGGAGCTGAACTGAGTCCAAACGGTATGCAGATCCACTCATATAATCTCCACGGTGTGATGAATGCTGTCAAAGGTCTACTGGACTCTTCGACAAACCTTTGGTGGTATGCCTTACTCTGATCGAGGACAGAGAACCAGGTGCTTCTTGATTGGCTATCCAGCATATCTTGGCTCTTTGGTATCGGGTGTCGATCAGGTACTGACTTTCGGTTTAGCTCCCAGTAATCACAACAGAGTCACAACGTACCATCCTTCTTCCTAACACAGAAAATTGGAGAGGAATAAGATGACTTCGACTTTTGGACCCAACCTCTCTTGATGAGATCTTGTGAATATTCTTTCACTTCACAATGTAATGGTTTTAGCACAGACATGTCACTTCTGGTTACTGGGGTCGTGTCTTTCAAATTGATTTTCAAATGCAATGACGGGATACTGCCTATATCAGAGTCATATCAGAGTCATCTTTGGAGAACACATGACACTATTCTCTCAGCATTTGTTTTGCTACCGCTATATCTTCAGCACACAAGTGTTCCAGGGGTACTGGGGGATCCCAGGACCCCGAGGTGGGTTGCACAATTTCCTCCCCTGGGCAATATATGGGGCCATTATACTGTATGGAGCAATATATGGGGCCCATTATATACTATATGAGGCCCTTATACTGTATTGAGCAATTTATGGTGCCCAGTATATACAGTATGGAGCAAAATATGTGGCACATTATATACTATATGGGGCCATTTTACTGTGCAGCAATATATGGGACCATTATACTGTATGGAGCAATATATGGGGCCTATTATACTGTATGAAGCAATATATGGGACCATTATACTGTATGGAGCAATATATGGGGCCTATTATACTGTATGAAGCAATATATGGGACCATTATACTGTATGGAGCAATATATGGGGGCCTATTATACTGTATGAAGTAATATATGGGACCATTATACTGTATGGAGCAATATATGGGGCCTATTATATACTATATGGGGCCATTATACTGTATGGAGCAATATATGGGGCCCAGTATATACTGTATGGAGCAATATATGAGGCCCAGTATATACAGTATTGAGCAAAAAAAATGGCCATTTATATATTATAAGGGGCCATTATACTGTGGAGCAATATCTGGGGCTCAGTATACACTGTATGGAGCAATATATGGGGCCCATAATATACTATATGGGGCCATTATACTGTATGGAGCAATATATGGGGTCCAGTATATACTGTATGGAGCACTATGTGGGGCCTATTATATACTATATGTGGTCCAGTATATACTGTATGGAGCAATATATGGGGCCCAGTATATACTGTATGGAGCACTATATGGGACCTATTATATACTATATGTGGTCATTATACTGTTTGGAGCACTATATGGGTCCATTATGCTGTATGGAGCAATGTATGGGGTCCATTATATACTGTATGGAGCAATATATGGGGCCCATTATATACTATATGTGGTCATTATACTGTATGGAGCAATATATGGGGCCAATTATATACTATATGTGGTCATTATACCGTATGGAACACTATATGGGGCTATTATGCTGTAAGGATCAATATATGGGGCCCATTATATAATATATGGGGCCATTATACTGTATTTTACAATTTATGGAGCCCATTAAATACTATATGGGGCCATTATACTGTGCAGCAATATATGGGGACCAGTAAGTACTGTATGGAGCAATATATGGGGCCCAGTATATACAGTATGGAGCAATATATGGGGCCAAGTATATACTGTATGGAGGAAAATATGGGACCCAGTATATACAGTATGGAGCCAAAAATGTGTCCCTTTATATATTATAAAGGGAAATTATACTGTGCAGCAATAAATGGGGCTCAGTATATACTGTATGGAGCAATATATGGGGCCCATTACATACTATGTGGAGCAATATATGGGGCCTATTATATGCTATATGGGGCCATAATACTGTATGGAGCAATATATGTCGGCCATTATATACTATATGGGGCCATTGTACTGTATGAAGCAATATATGGGACACAGTATATACTGTATGGAGCATTATATGGGGCCCATTATATATTATATGGGGCCATTATACTGTATTTTACAATTTATGGAGCCCATTAAATACTATATGGGGCCATTATACGGTGCAGCAATATATGGGGACCAGTAAGTACTGTATGGAGCAATATATGGGGCCCAGTATATACAGTATGGAGCAATATATGAGGCCAAGTATATACTGTATGGAGCAAAATATGGGACCAGTATATACAGTATGGAGCCAAAAATGTGTCCCTTTATATATTGTAAGGGGAAATTATACTGTGCAGCAATAAATGGGGCTCAGTATATACTGTATGGAGCAATATATGGGGCCCATTATATACTGTGTGGAGCAATATATGGGGCCTATTATATGCTATATGGGGCCATAATACTGTATGGAGCAATATATGTCGGCCATTATATACTATATGGGGCCATTGTACTGTATGAAGCAATATATGGGACACAGTATATACTGTATGGAGCATTATATGAGGCCCATTATATACTCTATGGGGCCATTATACTGTATGGAGCAATACTGTATATGGGGCCCAGTATATACTATATGGAGCCATTATACTGTATGGAGCAATATATGGGGCCCATTATATACTATATGGAGATAATATACTGTATGGAACAATTTATGGGGCCCAGTATATACAGTATGGAGCCAAAAATGTGTCCCTTTATATATTATAAGGGGAAATTATACTGTGCAGCAATATATGGGGCCCAGTATATACTGTATGGAGCAATATATGGGGCCCATTATATACTGTGTGGAGCAATATATGGGCCTATTATATGCTATATGGGGCCATAATACTGTATGGAGCAATATATGTTGGCCATTATATACTATATGGGGCCATTGTACTGTATGAAGCAATATATGGGACACAGTATATACTGTATGGAGCATTATATGAGGCCCATTATATACTCTATGGGGCCATTATACTGTATGGAGCAATACTGTGTATGGGGCCCAGTATATACTATATGGAGCCATTATACTGTATGGAGCAATATATGGGGCCCATTATATACTATATGGAGATAATATACTGTATGGAACAATTTATGGGGCCCAGTATATACTGTATAGAGCAATACATGGAGCCCATTATATACTATATGGGGCAATTATATTGTATGGAACAATTTATTGGGCCCAGTATATACTGTGAGGAGCAATACATTGGGCCCATTATATACTACATGGGGCCTTTATATTGTTTGGAGCTATTTAGAGGACCCAGTATATACTGTGTGGAACAATATATAGGGCCCATTATATACTATATGGGGCCATTATACTGTATGGAGCAATATATGGGACCATTATACTGTATGGAGCAATACATGGGGCCAATTCTATACTATATGGGGCCATTAAACTGTATGGAGCAATACATGGGGCCCATTATATACTATATAGGGCCCATTATATACTATATGGGGCCAATATACTGTATGGACAAGATATAGGGCCAATTATATACTGTATGGAGCAATATAAGGGGCCTATTATATACTATATGGGGCCATTATAGTGTATGGAGCAATAAATGGGGCTCAGTATATACTGTATGGAGCAATATATGGGGCCCATTATATACTGTATGGAGCAATATATGGGGCCCATTATATACTATATGTGGTCATTATACCGTATGGAACACTATATGGGGCTATTATGCTGTAAGGAGCAATATATGGGGCCCATTATATATTATATGGGGCCATTATACTGTATTTTACAATTTATGGAGCCCATTAAATACTATATGGGGCCATTATACTGTGCAGCAATATATGGAGACCAGTAAGTACTGTATGGAGCAATATATGGGGCCCAGTATATACAGTATGGAGCAATATATGGGGCCAAGTATATACTGTATGGAGCAAAATATGGGACCCAGTATATACAGTATGGAGCCAAAAATGTGTCCCTTTATATATTATAAGTGGAAATTATACTGTGCAGCAATAAATGGGGCTCAGTATATACTGTATGGAGCAATATATGGGGCCCATTATATACTATGTGGAGCAATATATGGGGCCTATTATATGCTATATGGGGCCATAATACTGTATGGAGCAATATATGTCGGCCATTATATACTATATGGGGCCATTGTACTGTATGAAGCAATATATGGGACACAGTATATACTGTATGGAGCATTATATGAGGCCCATTATATACTCTATGGGGCCATTATACTGTATGGAGCAATATATGGGGCCCATTATATACTATATGGAGATAATATACTGTATGGAACAATTTATGGGGCCCAGTATATACAGTATGGAGGCAAAAATGTGTCCCTTTATATATTATAAGGGGAAATTATACTGTGCAGCAATAAATGGGGCTCAGTATATTCTGTATGGAGCAATATATGGGGCCCATTATATACTGTGTGGAGCAATATATGGGGCCTATTATATGCTATATGGGGCCATAATACTGTATGGAGCAATATATGCCGGCCATTATATACTATATATGGGGCCATTGTACTGCATGAAGCAATATATGGGACACAGTATATACTGTATGGAGCATTATATGAGGCCCATTATATACTTTATGGGGCCATTATACTGTATGGAGCAATACTGTATATGAGGCCCAGTATATACTATATGGAGCCATTATACTGTATGGAGCAATATATGGGGCCCATTATATACTATATGGAGATAATATACTGTATGGAACAATTTATGGGGCCCAGTATATACTGTATAGAGCAATACATGGAGCCCATTATATACTATATGGGGCAATTATATTGTATGGAACAATTTATTGGGCCCAGTATATACTGTGAGGAGCAATACATTGGGCCCATTATATACAACATGGGGCCTTTATATTGTTTGGAGCTATTTAGAGGACCCAGTATATACTGTGTGGAACAATATATAGGGCCCATTATATACTATATGGGGCCATTATACTGTATGGAGCAATATATGGGGCCATTATACTGTATGGAGCAATACATGGGGCCAATTATATACTATATGGGGCCATTATACTGTATAGAGCAATACATGGGGCCCATTATATACTATATAGGGCCCATTATATACTATATGGGGCCAATATACTGTATGGACAAGATATGGGGCCAATTATATACTGTATGGAGCAATATAAGGGGCCTATTATATACTATATGGGGCCATTATAGTGTATGGAGCAATAAATGGGGCTCAGTATATACTGTATGGAGCAATATATGGGGCCCATTATATACTGTATGGAGCAATATATGGGGCCCATTATATACTGTAGGTAGCAATATATGAGGCCATTATACTGTATGGAGCAATATGTGGGGCCTATTATGTACTATAAGGGGCTATTATACTGTATGGAGAGATATATGTGGCCATTATACTGTATGGAACAATATATGGGGATCATTATATACTATATGGGGCCATTATACTTTATGGAGCAATATATGGATCCAGTATATACTGTATGGAGCACTATATGGGGTCCATTATATAGTATATGGCACCATTATACTTTATGGAGCAATATATTAGGTCCAGTGTATGCTGTATGGAGCAATATATGGGGCCCATTATACTGTATGGAGCATTATATGGGGCCTATTATATACTATATGTGGTCATTATACTGTATGGAGCACTATATTGGGCCATTATACTGTATTTAGTAATTTATGGTGCCCAGGATATACAGTATGGAGCAAAATATGTGGCACATTATACACTATATGGGGCCATTACACTGTATGGAGCAATATATGGGGCCATTATTTACTATATGGGGCATTATACTGTGCAGCAATATATAGGGCTCAGTATATAATGTATGGAGCAATATATGGGGCCCATTATATACTATATGGGGCCATTATACTGTATGGAGCAATAAATGGGGCCTATTATATACTATATGTGGCCATTTTACTGTATGGAGCAATATATCGGGCCCATTATATAATATATGGAGCCATTATACTGTATGCATCAATATATGGGGCCCATTATATTCTATATGGGGCCATTATACTGTGGATTAATATCTGGGCCCAGTATATACTGTATGGAGCAATATATGGGGCCCAGTATATACTGTTTGGAGCAATATATGGGGCCTATTATATACTATATGTGGTCATTACACTGTATGGAGCACTATATGTGGCCATTATGCTGTATGGAGCAATATATGGGGCCCATTATATACTGTATGGAGCAATATATGGGGCCCAATATATACTATATGTGGCCATTATACTGTATGGAGCAATATATGGGGCCTATTATATACTATATGTGGTCATTATACTATATGGAGCACTATATGGGGCCATTATGCTGTATGGAGCAATATATGGGGCCCATTATATATTATATGGGGCCATTTTACTGTATTTAGCAATTTATGGAGCCTATTATATACTATATGGGGCCATTATACTGTGCAGCAATATATGGGGCCCAGTATATACTATATGGAGCAATATATGGGGCCCATTATATACTATAAGTGGCCATTATACTATATGGAACAATATATCGGGCTTATTTTATACTATATGGGGCCATAATACTGTGCAGCAATATAAGGGGCACAGTAAGAAGTGTATGGAGCAATATATTGGGCCCAGTATATACATTATGGAGCAATATATGGGGCCCAGTATATACTGTATGGAGCAATATATTGGGCCCATTGTATAATATATGGGTCCATTATACTGTATGGAGCAATTTATGGAGCCCATTATATACTATATGGAGCAATTATATTGTATATGGGGCCCAGTATATACTGTATTTAGCAATATATTGGGGCCCAGTATATACAGTATTGAGCAAAAAATGTGGCCCTTTATATATTACATGGGGCCATTATACTTTGCAGCAATATATGGGGCCCAGTATATACTGTATGGAGCAATATTTGGGGCCTATTATATACTATATGTGGCCATTACACTGTATGGAGCAATATATGGGGCCTATTATATACTATATATGGCCATTACACTGTATGGAGCAATATATGGGACCTATTATATACTATATGTGACCATTATACTGTATGGAACAGTATCTAGGGCCCAGTATATACTGTATGGAGCAATCTATTGGGCCCATTATATAATATATGGGGCCATTATACTGTATGGAGCAATATATGGGCCTAGTATATACTCTATGGAGCAATATATTGGGCCCATTATATAATATATGGGGCCATTATACTGTATGGAGCAATATATGGGGCCCAGTATATACTCTATGGAGCAATATATGGAGCCTATCATATACTATATGAGGGGGTTATACTGTATGGAGAAATATATGTGGCCATTATACTGTATGGAACAATATATGGGGCTCATTATATACTATATGCGGCCTTTATACTTTATAGAGCAATATATGGGGTCCAGTATATACTGTATAGAGCACTATATGGGGCCATTATACTGTATGGAGCAATATGTGGCGCCCAATTATATACTATAAGGGGCTATTATACCGTATGGAGCAATATATGGGGTCCATTATATACTATATGGGGCCATTATGCTTTATGGAGCAATATATGGGGTCCAGTATATACTGTATGGAGCAATATATGGGCCCATTATACTGTATGGAGCACTATATGGGGCCATTATACTGTATTGAGCAATTTATGGTACCCAGTATATACAGTTTGGAGCAAAATATGTGGCACAGTATACACTATATGGGGCCATTATACTGTATGGAGCAATATATGGGGCCATTATACTGTGCAGCAATATATGGGGCCCAGTAAGTACTGTATGGAGCAATATATGGGGCCCAGTATATACAGTATAGAGCAATATATGGGGCCCAGTTTGTACTGTATGGAGCAATATATGGGGCCCAGTATATACTGTATGGAGCAATATATGGGGCCCATTATATACAGTATGGAGCAAAAAATGTGGCCCTTATATATTATAAGGGGAAATTATACTGTGCAGCAATATATGGGGCTCAGTATATACTGTATGGAGCAATATATGGGGCCCTTTATATACTGTGTGGAGCAATATATGGGGCCTCTTATATGGTATATGGGGCCATGATACTGTATGGAGCAATATATGTAGGCCATTATATACTATATGGGGCCATTATACTGTATGAAGCAATATATGGGGTCCAGTATGTACTGTATGGAGCAATATATGGGGCCCATTATATACAGTATGGAGCAAAAAATGTGGCCCTTATATATTATAAGGGGAAATTATACTGTGCAGCAATATATGGGGCTCAGTATATACTGTATGGAGCAATATATGGGGCCTCTTATATGGTATATGGGGCCATGATACTGTATGGAGCAATATATGTAGGCCATTATATACTATATGGGGCTATTATACTGTATGGAACAATTTATGGGGCCCAGAATATTCCGCATAGAGCAAAACATGGAGCCCATTATATACTATATGGGACAATTAAATTGTATGGAACAATTTATGGGGCCCAGTATATAATGTGTGGAGCAGTACATTGGGCCCATTATATACTACATGGGGCCTTTATATTGTTTGGAGCAATTTAGAGGACCCAGTATATACTGTATGGAACAATATATAGGGCCCATTATATACTATATGGGGCCATTATACTGTATGGAGCAATATATGGGCCCATTATATACTATATGAGGTCATTATACTGTATGGAGCAATACATGGGGCCAATTATATACTATATGGGGCCATTATACTGTATGGAGCAATATAAGGGGCCTATTATATACTATATGGGGCCATTATACTGTATAGAGCAATATATGGTGCGTATTATATACTATATGAGGCCATTATAGTGTATGGATCATTAAATGGGGCTCAGTATATACTTTATGGAGCAATATATGGGGCCCATTATATACTCTATGGAGAAATATATGGGGCCCATCATATACTGTATCTAGCAATATATGGGGCTATTATACTGTATGGAGTAATATGTGGGGCCTATTATATACTATAAGGGGCTATTATACTGTATGGAGAAATATATGTGGCCAGTATACTGTATGGAACAATATATGGGGCTCATTATATACTATATGGGGCCATTATACTTTATGTAGCAATATATGGGGTCCAGTATATACTGTATGGAGCACTATATTGGGCCATTATACTGTATGGAGCAATATGTGGGGCCCATTATATACTATATGGGGCCATTATACTTAATGGAGCATTATATGGGGTCCAGTATATACTGTGTGGAGCAATATATGGGGCCCATTCTACTGTTTGGAGCACTATATGGGGCCTATTATATACTATATGGGGCCATTATATTGTATTGAGCAATTTATGGTGCCTAGTATATACAGTATGGAGCAAAATATGTGGCACATTATACACTATATGGGGCCATTATACTGTATGGAGCAATATATGGGGCCCATTATATGCTATATGGGGCCATTATACTGTGCAGCAATACAGTTATATGAAAAAGTTTGGGCACCCCTATTAATCTTAAGCTTAATGTTTTATAAAAATTGGTGTTTTTGAAACAGCTATTTCAGTTTGATATATGTAATAACTGTTGGACACAGTAATGTTTCTACCTTGAAATGAGATTTATTATACTAACAGAAAATGTGCAATCTGCATTCAAACAAAATTTGACAGGTGCATAAGTATGGGCACCCTTATCATTTTCTTGGTTTAAATACTCCTACCTACTTTTTACTGACTTACTAAAGCACTTTTATTGGTTTTGTAACCTTATTGAGCTTTGAACTTCATAGCCAGGTGTTTGCAATCATGAGAAAAGCTACTTAAAGTGGCCACTTGCAAGTTGTTCTCCTGTTTGAATCTCCTCTGAAGAGTGGCATCATGGGCTCCTCAAAACAACTGTCAAATGATCTGAAAACAAAGATTATTCAACATAGTTGTTCAGGGGAAGGATACAAAAAGCTGTCTCAGAGATTTAACCTGTCAGTTTCCACTGTGAGGAACATAGTAAGGAAATGGAAGAACACAGGGACAGTTCTTGTTAAGGCCAGAAGTGGCAGGCCAAGAAAAACATCAGAAAGGCAGAGAAGAAGAATGGTGAGATCAGTCAAGGACAATCCTCAGACCACCTCCAGAGAGCTGCAGCATCAACTTGCTGCAGATGGTGTCACTGTGCATCGGTCAACTATACAACGCACTTTGCACAAGGAGAAGCTGTATGGGAGAGTGATGCGAAAGAAGCCATTTCTGCAAGCACACCACAAACAGTCGGCTGAGGTATGCAAAAGCACATTTGGAGAAGCCAATTTCTTTTTGGAAGAAGGTCCTTTGGACTGATGAAACCAAGATTGAGTTGTTTGGTCATACAAAAAGGCGTTATGCATGGCGGCAAAAAAACATAGCATTCCAAGAAAAACACTTGCTACCCACAGTAAAATTTGGTGGAGGTTCCATCATGCTTTGGGGCTGTGTGGCCAATGCCGGCACCGGCAATCTTGTTAAAGTTGAGGGACGCATGAATTTCACTCAGTATCAGCAGATTCTTGACAATAATGTTCAAGAATCAGTGATAAAGTTGAAGTTACGCAGGGGATGGATCTTTCAGCAAGACAATGATCCAAAACACCGCTCCAAATCTACTCAGGCATTCATGCAGAGGAACAATTACAATGTTCTGGAATGGTCATCCCAGTCCCCAGACCTGAATATCATTGAACATCTGTGGGGTCATTTGAAGAGGGCTGTCCATGCTCGGCGACCATCAAACTTAACTGAACTGGAATTGTTTTGTAAAGAGGAATGGTCAAAAATACCTTCATCCAGGATCCAGGAACTCATTAAAAGCTACAGGAAGCGACTAGAGGCTGTTATTTTTGCAAAAGGAGGATCTACTAAATATTAATGTCACTTTTCTGGTGAGGTGCCCATACTTATGCATCGGTCAAATTTTGTTTGAATGCAGATTGCACATTTTCTGTTAGTACAATAAACCTCATTTCAAGGCAGAAACATTACGGTGTCCAACAGTTATTACATATATCAAACTGAAATAGCTGTTGCAAAAACACCAATTTTTATAAAACATTAAGCTTAAGATTAATAGGGGTGCCCAAACTTTTTCATATAACTGTATATGGGGTTCAGTATATACTGTATGGGAGCAATATATGGGGCACATTATATACTATATGGGGCCATTATACTGTATGGAGCAATATATGGGGCCTATTATATACTATACGTGGCCATTTTACTGTATGGAGCAATATATGGGGCTCAGTATATACTGTATGGAGCAATATATGGGGCCCATTATATAATATATGGAGCCATTATACTGTATGCATCAATATATGGGGCCCGTTATATTCTATATGGGGCCATTATACTGTGGATCAATATCTGGGGCCCAGTATATACTGTATGGAGCAATATATGGGGCCCAGTATATACTGTATGGAGCAATATATGGGGACCATTATACTGTATGGAGCACTATATGGGGCCTATTAGATACTATATGTGGTCATTATACTGTATGGAGCACTATATGGGGCCATTATGCTGTATGGAGCAATATATGGGGCTCATTATATACTGTATGGAGCAATATATGGGGCCCATTATACACTATATGTGGCCATTATACTGTATGGAGCAATATATGGGGCCTATTATATACTATATGTGGTCATTATACTACATGGGGCCATTATGCTGTATGGAGCAATATATGGGGCCCCTTATATATTATATTGGGGCCATTATACTGTTTAGCAATTTATGGAGCCCATTATATACTATATGGGGCCATTATACTGTGCAGCAATATATGGGGCCCAGTATATACTGTATGGAGCAATATATAGGGCCCATTATATACTATATGTGGCCATTATACTATATGGAGCAATATATCGGGCCTATTTTATACTATATGGGGCCATTATACTGTGCAGCAATTTATGGGGCCCAGTAAGTACTGTATGGAGCAATATATGGGGCCCAGTATATACAGTATGAAGCAAAAAATGTGGCCCTTTATATATTATAAGGGGAAATTATACTGTGCAGCAATATATGGGGCTCAGTATATACTGTATGGAGCAATATATGGGGTCCAGTATATACTGTATGGAGCAATATATGGGGCCTATTATATACTATATGGGGCCATTATACTGTGCAGCAATTTATGGGGCCCAGTAAGTACTGTATGGAGCAATATATGGGGCCCAGTATATACAGTATGGAGCAATATATGGGGCCAAGTGTATACTGTATGAAGCAATATATGGGGCCCAGTATATACAGTATGAAGCAAAAAATGTGGCCCTTTATATATTATAAGGGGAAATTATACTGTGCAGCAATATATGGGGCTCAGTATATACTGTATGGAGCAATATATGGGGCCCATGATACACTGTGTGGAGCAATATATGGGGCCTATTATATACTGTATGGAGCAATATATGGGTCCCATTATATACTGTGTGGAGCAATATATGGGGCCTATTATACACTGTGTGGAGCAATATATGGGGCCTATTATATACTGTATGGAGCAATATATGGGTCTCATTATATACTGTGTGGAGCAATATATGGGGCCTATTATATACTGTGTGGAGCAATATATGGGGCCTATTATATACTGTATGGAGCAATATATGGGGCCTATTATATACTATATGGGGCCATGATACTGTATGGAGCAATATATGTCTGCCATTATATACTATATGGGGCCATTATACTGTATGAAGCAATATATAGGGCCCAGTATATACTGTATGGAGCAATATATGGGGCCCAGTATATACAGTATGGAGCTAACGGCCGCCATCTTGTTCTGAAATCCCGCTTCGCTGATTGGTCCGGCCGGCAATTCCTGGACGGACAGACAGACGGGATAAGCCAATTATATAGTAGATGGGGCCATGATACTATATTGAGCAATATATGTCGGCCATTATATACTACAGTGGTGGCCAGAAGTATTGGCACCCCTGTAATTCTGTCAGATAATACTCAGTTTCTTCCTGAAAATGATTGCAATCACAAATTCTTTGGCATTATTATCTTCATTTAATTTGTCTTCAATGAAAAAACACAAAAAGAATTGTCCTAAAGCCAAATTGGATATAATTCCACACCAAACCTAAAAAAGGGGGTGGACAAAAGTATTGGCACTGTTTCAAAAATCATGTGATGCTTCTCTAATTCGTGTAATTAACAGCACCTGTAACTTACCTGTGGCACCTAACAGGTGTTGGCAATAACTAAATCACACTTGCAGCCAGTTAACATGGATTAAAGTTGACTCAACCTCTGTCCTGTGTCCTTGTGTGTACCACATTGAGCATGGAGAAAAGAAAGAAGACCAAAGAACTGTCTGAGGACTTGAGAAACCAAATTGTGAGGAAGCATGAACATTCTCAAGGCTACAAGTCCATCTCTAAAGACCTGAATGTTCCTGTGTCTTCCGTGCGCAGTGTCATCAAGAAGTTTAAAGCCCATGGCACTGTGGCTAACCTCCCTAGATGTGGACGGAAAAGAAAAATTGACGAGAGATTTCAACGCAAGATTGTGCGGATGGTGAATAAAGAACCTCGACTGACATCCAAACAAGTTCAAGCTGCCCTGCAGTCCGAGGGTACAACAGTGTCAACACGTACTATCCGTCGGCGTCTGAATGAAAAGGGACTGTATGGTAGGATACCCAGGAAGACCCCACTTCTTACCCCGAGACATAAAAAAGCCAGGCTGGAGTTTGCCAAAACTTACCTGAGAAAGCCTAAAACGTTTTGGAAGAATGTTCTCTGGTCAGATGAGACAAAAGTAGAGCTTTTTGGCAAAAAGCATCAACATAGAGTGTACAGGAAAAAAAAGAGGTATTCAAAGAAAAGAACACGGTCCCTACAGTCAAACATGGCGGAGGTTCCCTGATGTTTTGGGGTTGCTTTGCTGCCTCTGGCACTGGACTGCTTGACCGTGTGCATGTCATTATGAAGTCTGAAGACTACCAACAAATTTTGCAGCATAATGTAGCGCCCAGTGTGAGAAAGCTGGGTCTCCCTCACAGGTCATGGGTCTTCCAGCAGGACAATGACCCAAAACACACTTCCAAAAGCACTATAAAATGGTTTGAGAGAAAGCACTGGAGACTTCTAAGGTGGCCAGCAATGAGTCCAGACCTGAATCCCATAGAACACCTGTGGAGAGATCTCAAAATGGCAGTTTGGAGAAGGCACCCTTCAAATATCAGGGACCTGGAGCAGTTTGCCAAAGAAGAATGGTCTACAATTCCAGCAGAGCATTGTAAGAAACTCATTGATGGTTACCGGAAGCGGTTGTTCGCAGTTATTTTGGCTAAAGGTTGTGCAACCAGGGTGCTAATACTTTTGTCTGGCCCATTTTTGGAGTTTTGTGTGAAATGATCAATGATTTGATTTTTGCTTCATTCTCTTTTGTGTTTTTTCCTTGCAAGCAAATTAAATGAAGAGAATAATAACAAAGAATTTGTGATTGCAATCATTTTCAGGAAGAAACTGAGTATTATCTGACAGAATTGCAGGGGTGCCAATACTTTTGGCCACCACTGTATAACCTGTAATATTATACTTTTCAAGAAAGGCATCCATGCCCTTCTTAAATTTTAATAGTGAATCACTCATTACAACATCATGCGGCAGAGAGTTCCATAGTCTCTCTGCTCTTACAGTAAAGAATCCCCGTCTGTGATTATGATTAAACCTTCTTTCCTCCAGACGTAGAAGATGCCCCCTTGTCCCCGTCTCTGGTCTCAGAGTAAAAAGATCAGTAGAAAGGTCTTTGTACTGTCCCCTCATATACTTGTACATAGTAATAAGATCACCCCTAAGCCTTAGTTTTTCCTCAGTAAATAACCCCAAGTGTAATAACCTGTCTTGGTATTGCAGACCCCCCAGTCCTCTAATAACCTTGGTCGCTCTTCTCTGCACCCGCTCTAGTTCAGCCATGTCTTTCTTATATACCGGAGACCAGTACACAGTATTCTAAGTGTGGTCGCACTAGTGACTTGTATAGAGGTAAAATTATGTTCTCCTCATGAGCATCTATGCCTCTTTTAATGCATCCCATTATTTTATTTGCCTTTGCAGCAGCTGCCTGACACTGGCCACTAAACGTGAGCTTGTCGTCCACCAATACACCCAGGTCTTTTTCAGTTCCAGTTTTGCACAGTGTTTTTCAATTAAGCATATAATTATACAATTTATTTCCTCTGTCCCAGTGCATTACCTTACATTTATCCCCATTAAAGCTCATTTGCCATTTATCAGCCCAAGGTTCTAGTTTACACAGATCCTCCTGTAATATAAAATTACCCTCCTCTGTATTGATTACCCTGCAGAGTTTAGTGTCATCTGCAAATATTGAAATATTACTCTGTATGCCCTCTAAAAAGTCATTAATAAATATGTTAAAAAGAAGGGGGCTCAATACTGACCCCTGTGGTACCCCACTGTTAACTGAGACCCAGTCTGAGTGCGTTCCATTAATAACCACCCTTTGTTTCCTATCACTGAGCCAATTCGTAACCCACTTACATATATTTTCCCCTATCCCCATTGTTCTCATTTTATGTATCAATCTTTTGTGTGGAACTGTATCAAAAGCTTTTGAAAAGTCCATATACACAACATTCACTGCATTTCCTTGGTCCAGTCCGGAACTTGCCTCCTCATAAAAACTGATCAAATTAGTTTGACAGGAACGGTCCCTCGTAAACCCATGTTGATATTGGGTCATGAAGTTATTCCTCCTCAGATACTCTAGTATAGCATCTCTTAGGAAACCCTCCAGGATTTTACACACAGTAGAGGTTAAGCTTACTGGCCTATAACTTCCAAGTTCAGTTTTTGTCCCCTTTTTGAATATTGGCACCACATTTGCTATACGCCAGTCCTGTGGTACAGACCCTGTTATTATGGAATCTTTAAAGATTAAAAATAATGGTCTATCTATGACGTTACTTAATTCCTGCAGTTCTCGTGGGTGTATCCCATCCGGGCCCGGGGATTTGTCAACTTTAGTGATTTTTAGACGCCGCCGTACTTCCTGCTGGGTTAAGCAAGTGACATTTAATGGAGAATTTTTGTTATCACTGACTTATCATGTTTTCTGTCATGCGATTTTCTTGTGTAAATACGGTTGAAAAAAATCATTTAGCATATTGGCTTTTTCCTCATCCTCATCCACCATTTCACCCAGACTATTTTTAAGGGGACCAACACTATCATTTTTTAGTTTTTTACTATTTGTGTAGTTAAAGAATATTTTGGGATTATTTTTACTTTATCTGGCAATGATTCTCTCTGTCTCAATCTTTGCTGCCTTGATTTGGTTTTTACAGAATTTATTTAATTTTCTATATTTATTTAATGCCTCATCACTACCTACTAGCTTTAGTTCTCTAAATGCTTTCTTTTTGTCACTTATTGCGCCCCTTACAGCTCTATTTAGCCATAGTGGTTTCCTCCTATTTCTAGCATGTTTATTCCCATAGGGTATACATTGTGCAACGGTCCTATTCAGGATGCTAATAAATGTCTCCCATTTGCTTTGTGTAGCTTTATGTCTCAGGATATCGTCCCAGTATATTGCACTAAGATCATCTCTCAACCGTTGGAAATTTGCCTTCCTGAAGATTAGTGTCCTTGTAACCCCTCTACTACCCATCTTATTAAAGGTTACATGAAAACTTATTATTTTGTAATCACTATTACCCAAGTGACCCCCAACTCGTATATTTGATATGCGGTCTGGCTTGTTGGTAAATATTAGGTCTAGCAGTGCCCCCCTTCTTGTTTGTTCCTTAACCAGTTGTGAAAGGTAATTGTCTCTCATAGTAGTCAAAAACCTATTACCTTTGCTTGAACTACAGGTTTCTGTCCCCCAATGTATTTCAGGGTAGTTGAAGTCCCCCATAATAATGAGTTCTCCTTGAGTCGCTACTTCATCTATTTGCTTTACAAGGATATTCTCCACTGCTTCCATTATTTTTGGAGATTATAAGAAACCCCTATCAGTAATTTATTATTTTTTCCCCTTCCCCTTATCTCCACCCACAGGGACTCTACATTTTCATTATATTCACATATATTCTCCCGCAAGATGGGTTTTAAGGATGATTTTACATATAAACACACACCCCCCTCGCTTGTTTGTACGGTCATTTCAGAACAGACTATAGCCCTGTAAGTTAACTGCCCAGTCATGGCTCTCGTCCAGCCATGTCTCAGATATCCCCACCATGCCATAATTATTTTCCAACAAAATTAATTCTAATTCCTCCATTTTGTTGGTGAGGCTTCTGGCATTAGTGTACATGCATTTTATGTATCTCTCTGTACCTCTATTCCTTCTTACTTTATTGACTGTTCTAACCCCACCCCCAATTTCTTTATTTGTGCCCAGGTCATTCTCTGCACTATCTTCCCCAGCTATAAAATGAACACCCTCCCCCCAATCCCTAGTTTAATCACTCCTCCAACCTTCTAGCCATTTTCTCCCCAGCACAGCTGCACCCTCCCCATTGAGGTGCAGCCGTTCCCTAGCGTAGTCAGCCCAGTTCTCCAGGAACCCAAATCCCTCCTTCCTACACCAGTTCTTGAGCCACTTATTTTTCTCCCTAATCTCCCGTTGCCTCTCTGGCGTGGCACATGGTACAGGTAGTATTTCCGAGAATACCACCTTGGAGGTCCTTGCTCTAAGCTTGCAGCCTAATTCCCTGAAATCATCTTTAAGGACCTTCCACCTACCTCTAACTTTGTCATTTGTGCCAATGTGCACCATGACCGCTGGGTCCTCACCAGCCCCTCCCAGTAATCTGTCAACCCGATCAGCGATGTGCCGGACTCGAGCGCCAGGTAGGCAGCACACTGTTCGACGATCCCTGTCTTTGTGACAGATTGCCCTATCTGTTCCCCTAATAATTGAGTCCCCCACTACCAGCACCTGCCTGACTTGCCCTGCTCTCCTATTTGCCCCCTTACTGGAGCTGACACTCCTCCGGCTTTCAGGGGACATGCCTTGCTGCAGCAGTGCTACCCCTGTACCGACACCCCTCTCATCTGCCTTCAGTCTTCTCTTCAATCCT
Organism: Phyllobates terribilis; assembly: GCF_046119375.1. NCBI lineage: Eukaryota > Metazoa > Chordata > Amphibia > Anura > Dendrobatidae > Phyllobates > Phyllobates terribilis. The sequence goes on along the minus strand of NW_027363071.1, from coordinate 317,876 downwards.
GTTTAGTTGCCTTCTGTCAGATACACACCACCTCTCTCTTCGGCTTGAGCCAGACTACAATAACAAGTTCACCACAGTCCCCCTGGGGCTCTGCTAAAACACTCCCTGTCTCCTGTGACCGTGTTAAGCCCTCTAGTTGCTGGATGCTTCTGAAGCACAACACTTCCTGTCTCCTGTGCTTGTGTTATTTGTAACAGTTGCTGGATGCTTTGGAAGCAACAGCACTGCTTCTGCATGTCACAATTATCTTTCCACCATCTCATTCAACCCCTTCAGCTGACCTATCCATCAAAGTCAATGGCTACCCACTCTCCCCAGTCCTACAAACTTGACTCTGATCTTACATAGTTACATAGTTACATAGTTTATAAGGCCGAAAAAAGACAAGCGTCCATCCAGTTCAGCCTATTTCTTGTGCACTGCAGCTATTCCGCAGCGTTGATCCAGGGGAAGGCAACAAAAAACCATGCGGTATAGGCCAATTTACATCATTGAGGAGAAATTCACTTCCCGACACCAATCTGGCAGTAAGATTAAATCCCTGGATTAATTAACTAAGCATAAGATGTAATTTTATTGTTCTCAAGAAAGGCATCCAGGCCTCTCTTGAACTCTTTAAGTGAGTTGGACATCACCACTTCCTCTCCCAGAGAGTTCCAGAGTCTCACGGCTCTGACCGTAAAGAATCCCCTTCTATGCTGGTGCAGGAACCTCCTTTCCTCCAGACGCATAGTGTGCCCCCTCGTCTTTGTCACCATCCTTGGTATAAACAGGTCATGGGAGAGATCTCTGTACTGCCCCCTGATGTATTTATACATGTTTATGAGGTCTCCCCTAAGCCTTCTCTTTTCCAATGTAAATAGGCCTAATTTTGACAACCTCTCTGGGTATTCTAGTCCCTCCATTCCCTTTATTACCTTAGTCGCCCTCCTTTGTACCCTCTCTAGCTCCAATATGTCTTTCCTGAGCACCGGAGCCCAGAACTGTGCACAATATTCTAAGTGCGGCCTTACCAGCGCTTTATACAGAGGAAGAACAATGTTCTCATCATATGCCCCTATTCCTCTTCTGATGCATGCCATGACTCTATTTGCCTTCGCAGCTGCTGCCTGACACTGGGCACTCCAATTTAATTTGCTGTTAACCAAGACTCCATGTCAGATTTCCCCAACGGTTTCCCATTTAATATGTATGGGTGACTGCTGTTTTTCTTTCCCATGTGCATGACCTTACATTTATCGGCATTGAACCCCATTTGCCATTTTTTGGCCCAACTCCCCAATTTATCTAAATCCTCCTGTAGCTGTGCCCTGTCCTCATCTGTATTAACTACTTTACAAAGTTTAGTATCATCTGCAAATATTGCTATTTTACTATGCAACCCTTCCACTAGATAATTAATAAATATATTAAATAATATAGGGCCCAAGACAGACCCTTGAGGCACCCCGCTAGTAACCCTGACACACCCTGAGCTTACTCCATTGATAACCACCCTCTGCTTTCTATCACTCAGCCAGCTATTTACCCACTTGCACACATTATCCCCCAGACCAAGCATTCTCATTTTATATACCAACCTTTTGTGTGGCACGGTATCAAACGCTTTGGAGAAGTCAAGGTATACAACATCCACTGACTCTCCCCGGTCCAGCTGTGAGCTCACCTCCTCGTAGAAGGCGATCAGGTTTGTTTGGCAGGAGCGATCCCTCATGAATCCATGTTGATATGGAGTTAGACATTTATTATCATTAAGATATTCTACAATAGCATCTCTAAGAAATCCTTCAAACAATTTACCCACAACAGACGTTAAGCTGACTGGTCTATAGTTCCCAGGGTCACTTTTAGACCCCTTTTTGAATATTGGTACCACATTTGCTTGGCGCCAGTCTAGTGGGACAGTCCCTGTCCATAAAGAGTGCTTGAATATAAGATACAGCGGCCTGTCTATCACATTACTTAATTCTTTTAGTACCCGGGGGTGTATGTCATCTGGGCCTGGTGACTTGTCTATTTTGATATTATTTAGGCGTTTCTGAACTTCCTCCTGGGTTAGGTGGGTGATATTTAGCGGAGGGTTTACTTTATCACTCTGCATTTCCTCCGATAAATTGTTTTCTTTTGTGAAAACAGTGGAGAAGAAGCTATTGAGTAGGTTTGCTTTACCCTCATCGCCCTCTATGATTTTACCCAGGTTATTTTTCAATGGGCCAACGCCATCAGTTTTAATCCTTTTACTGTTTATATAGTTAAAGAACAGTTTGGGATTCGTTTTACTTTCCTTGGCAATTAGTCTCTCTGTCTCCTCTTTTGCTATTCTTATTTGTTTCTTACAGATTTTGTTTTTTTCCCTATAAGATATTAGCGCTTCCTCGCTGCCTTCTTGTTTAAGTTTACCGAAAGCCCTTTTTTTGTTTTTCATTGCCCTCTTGACTTCCTTATTTAGCCACATTGGCTTCCTCCTATTCCTAGCCCTTTTATTCCCATAAGGTATGTACCTTCTACAGTGACTATGTAGAACTGTTTTGAAAATGTCCCATTTTCTATCCGTGCTCCTATTACTAAAGATACTATCCCAGTCTATAAGGTGAAGGGCATCTCTTAGCTGATCAAACTTTGCCCTCCTGAAGTTCAGTGTTTTTGTGACTCCCTTGCTGGGCACCCTACTGAAGCACATGTGGAATTGTATAATGTTGTGGTCACTATTTCCCAGGTGCCCCCCGACCTGCACCTCAGTTATTCTGTCTGGCCTGTTAGTTAATATTAAGTCTAAAAGGGCCGTCCCTCTAGTTGGTTCCTGCACAAGTTGTGACAAATAATTGTCTTTGATAATTGACAGAAACCTGTTTCCTTTCTGAGATCTACAGCTTTCGGTTTCCCAGTCTATATCGGGGTAGTTGAAGTCCCCCATAATAAGCACCTCATTATTTTTTGCTACTTCGTCTATTTGTCTCATTAATAGACTTTCCGTGGCTTCTGCTATATTTGGTGGTTTATAACAGACTCCTATGATAATTTTATTATTGTTTTTTGCCCCATGTATCTCCACCCATAAGGACTCGACCTCCTCATTTCCCTCCCATACATCCTCCCGTATTGTAGGCTTTAGACACGTCTTTACATATAGACAGACTCCACCCCCTTTCCGACTTCTTCGATCCCTTCTAAACAGACTGTAACCCTGTAAGTTAACTGCCCAGTCATAGCTTTCATCTAACCATGTCTCGGTTATTCCCACTATGTCAGTGTTACCTGTAGATATTTCTGCTTCCAGTTCATCCATCTTGTTTGTCAGGCTCCTGGCATTTGCTAGCGCGCAGTTTACACGATTTTGTTTTGTTCCAATCTTCTCCCTGTGGATTGTATTAGAAATTTTCTTACCTCCCTTCCAAGTATCTTGTCTTGGACCTTCTTTGTCGCACTTCATATCTTTCATTAGTATGTTCTCTGGTTGCATGATCGTGTCCGGCGTTTTTCTTCCCATCCCCTCTTCTTCTAGTTTAACCTGAGATCTAGTTTCAAACCTGAGATCCAAGCACTTTCCACTTCCTGCCGACTCCAACTCCAAAATATCTCTCTGATCTGCACATTTCTCAACCATGAATCTGCAAAAGCACTAGTGCACGCCCTCATTATCTCCCGCCTCGACTACTACAAGCTCCTGCTCTGTGGCCTCACTTCTAAAACTCTTGCACCCCTCCAATCTATCCTAAATTCTGCTGGCCGACTTATCCACCTGTCAATCCCTGTACTGGCTCCCTGTTGCCCAAAGACTCCAGTTCAAAACCCTAACTTTGGCTTACAAAGCCATCCAAAATCTGTCTCTTCCATACATCTCTGACCTAGTCTCCCAGTGCTTACCTGCACACAACCTCCGTTCCTCACAGGATCTCCTTCTCTGCTCCCCTCTTATCTCCTCTTCCCACAATCGCATACAAGATTTCTCCTGTGCATCTCCGCTACTCTGGAACTCTCAACCCCAACATACATGAGACTCTCGCCTACCGTGAACACCTTCAAAAGGAACCTGAAGACTTACCTCTTCGGACAAGCGTACAACTTGCAGTAATCCTCGCTCCACCATATCGCTGCACGACCATCTCTACCCTCACCTTCTGTATCCTCACCCATTCCTAGTAGATTGTTTGTGAGCCTTCGCTTGCATGGTCCGCTCTCCTCTTGTACCAGTCGGTGACTCTTTTTTTTGTTCAAGATTATTGTACTTGTTGTTTGCTATGTATAGCCCTTTTCACATGTAAAGCGCCATGGAATAAATGGCGCTGTAATAATAAATAATAATAATTATACTATTTGTACTGTGGGTCAATTGATGCCACTTTTCCTGGTGTCTGCAGCTAATTTGAGCTGTTTTGGCAGCTTTTGGGTCCCTTTGAAGGTGTTGTGTATGCTTTTGGTTTTACCTTTCATTGAATGCAATGGGATTCGGATTTGCTCGGCGAACCGTTCAGCGAACATCGGGAAGTTCGCCAAGCAGAACCGAACTTTGAAAGTTTCCTCATCTCTAGTGTCCATCTGGTGTGTTTCCTGTAGTGCAAGGGGAGTAGGTCCCCATTATACTATTTCTACTTTGGTGAAATTGATGTCACTTTGCTGGTGTCTGCCCCTATTTTTTCAAAACATGGAGACTCCAAGTTGGGTTTCCATCTGCTGGGTTTCCTGTAGTGGAAGAGGTGTCGGTCCCCATTATACTATTTTTACTCTGGTGAAATTGATGCCACTTTGGTGGTGTCTGCCTTTAATTTTTTTAAATCTGGAGACTCCTCTTTGGATCTCCTTCATGTGTGTTGCCTGTAGCGCTAGGGCTCTCAGATCGGAAGGCGTGCACTTACTTTCAGTCAACTACCTGTGTTACTATCCTTACATTTTTCTATCAATAGTAGTCTATGAAACTGATGTTTGTGCCACCTGAGTGTGGCTGACCAGAAAAGCAGGTTGAACTGTTGCATGTGGTATCAGGGCTCCCAGCACAGCAGGCCTACACCGATCCCTCACCCACCCCGTCTTAATTTGAAGTTAAATTCAAAGCTATAAATGCTGGCCCATACCCTGATACCTCATGCATGGCCCATGGCTGACTGCTGCTGTGCCATTATAAAATTTGTACTGTGGGTCAATTGATGCCACTTTTCCTGGTGTCTGCCCATAATTTGAGCTGTTTTGGCAGCTTTTCGGTCCCTTTGAACGTGTTGTGTATGCGTTTGGTTTTGCCTCCCATTGAATGCAATGGGATTCGGATATGTTCGTCGAACCGTTCGACGAACATCGGTAAGTTCGCCGAGCAGAACCAAACCAACCCTTGAAAGGTTCGCTCAATTATGATATTATTAAACATACCAACAAGCAGTTCTGTATATAAGAATAATCTAACCAGAAACACCATAGATGTTCAATATATATATTTGTGCATATAAGTTGTTAATAATATGCAAAGATGAAAAAAGAAAGTCTGTAGATACAGTCACTTTCTATAGAAAGGAGCAGATGATGATTCCGCTCTTCAGGCCTTTGGTTGCACTTGAGCTGTTTTTGGACATTCAGGTCTGGATCACACATGACGGAGAGGAGAAGAGCAGGAATGTGTGATCTATGCAGTTGGAGTTTTCCTGGATTCCTACTGCACTGCGATCAACCATACGGCCTTCTGTTTCACCATGGCTAGGTAGATGAAGGAGCAGCCGCTTCTTCTCTCTGTCCACAGCCAGGTAGTAGAAGAAGCAGCCGCTTCATTCTGTTGCTACATGGCCAAGTATGAGAAGGAGCAGCCGCTTCCATCTCTCTTTACTTGGCCAATTATAAGAAGGAGCAGCCGCTTTCTTCTGTCTGTCCATATCCGGTAGGTGAAGGAGCAGCCGCTACCTTCTTTTTTTCCTGTCTGGTAGGAGAAGGAGCAGCGGCTGCCTTCTGTCTGTCCATATCTGATAGTCGTCTCCTTACCACCACATTGTAGATGAGTCGTCCAGATGGTGACATAGCAAGTATGGCTGAAAGAAATCCTTCAATTTCAGCCTTTAATTACTTGCTATGTTGATCCAGAGGAAGGCGAAAAATAACCCTGAGGACTCGTTGTTCGATTATCCTCATATCAAGGGAAAAAAAATCCTTCCTGACCCCAAATATGGCGATCGGAATGAATCCCTGGATGTTTGGTGCTCGAATCTACGTTGATGTTATGTGGTGGAAGATCGGTAAGTTTGTCACAGTCCGGTAAATAAGAAAGTCCAGTGTAATTGTCTCATCCGATTAATGGAAAGCTTCATTCCTAGATGTTACTGGAATGGGGCTGATTTATATCAGCCTAATCCTCCTGTAAGGAGAGAAATATATTCAAAATAAAGAAAGTTAGGCGATTCTGCACTATCATAAAGTCTGAGTACAATGTTGCGAGTTGCACAATTAAGAAAGGGTTCGTGGACCACAGTAGTGCTCAGCTAAATACACCCCAGACTGGGGAAACAATTGCTGTCCAAAAATAGAGAAAAGCGTCACTCACCGTATAAAATTACTTTTTCATTAATGTGCTTTAAAACATATTGTCGGGTCTGTCTGACCAGCCACACCTGCTCCTTCTCTCTCTCCCTGCTGATATGTTTTAAAGGACATTAATAAAGAAGTAATTTGATATGGTGTGCGCCGCTATTCTCCATTTTAAGACGAGAAATATACACATCTGAGAATCGTCTCCTCACATATATAATGTATACCGGGGGGATATAATGATAAGGTGTATAGTGGATATGTGTGTTACTGAGCATTGATAACACTATGGATGTCCCTATGTGCTATACTTACATCATCGCCCCATCGGAATGGTGGGTCGGCTTCGCCGGACTCCACGTCGAACCAGTATATAGGGTAGAAGAATGGGCGCTCTCGGATGAAGGATGATATAGCATACCGGGCAGATGGAGATTTGCAAAGAAGCTGGAAAATGAGAGAGACCATTAATCATTATATTACGGATTATTACTGATACGTTATTACACAATGTCCATGGACTCTCCACATCTTATCTTCTAGCTTTCCTTATAGTCCTTCATCTTCCTTCTTTCTCTGATCCTACTTACGCCTTCTAGGATGTCAAGGGCATCGTTGGGCATCCAGTCTGGAATATCTGGGACGTCCTCCTGCAGAGACCGGTGGTATTCCTCCAGTGTGCCGCTGCCATAGAACGGTTGGCTCCCCACAATCATCATGTACAGGATGACACCAAATGAAAAGGAATCTGCCAGATGATTGAAGGCTTCTCCATCCATTATCTGTGGGAACATAATATAGGAGATGAGGTGAATATACCGGGGAGGGGATTTACACACAGAGGCCATGAGGACCAGTCTGTGATTAGATATGAGCAGGATACTCAGATTAATACTCAGTCCTACTATCGCCATCAATCACACTGGGATGTTTTTTACCTCAGGTGCGATGTAACCCTGAGTGCCAACTTGTTCTTCTAATAGGTCATCCTCGCCCATATTCATGACTGATAAGCCAAAGTCAGAGATTTTTATATGTCCCATGTCATCGATGAGAATGTTCTGTGGCTTCAGGTCACTGAAGGGAGAAGGAGCAGATACTGATTGTGAGGATAATTCATGAAAATAACTTTATACAATAGATATGTAAGGAGACAACAGAGATTTATGAAGATGAACTGATTACCAATGTATCACGCCATGTTCATGGAGGAACTGGAGTCTGCAAACCATTTCTGCCGCAAAGAGTCTGTGGAGTAGAAAGTAGAGGATGGATCAGTGGTTACATACACTCTAGGACTACAATGTACGGGCAGCAGATTATTAGGATTTGGCTGTTAGAAGTTTACCTTGATGTTTCCATATCAAATGAATTAGATGGAGCCAGGTGGTGAAACAGATCTCCTCCGGCCATATACTCCATGGCTAATATATATTCTAATGGTGCTTCCATAAAACCCCGCAGAGATGTTAGGAAGCGGCAGCCAGTGGCCATACAGAGGATGTCTAATTCTGTAGAGATTGTGTCCTCATCAATACGACTCTTGTCCATCATTTTAATAGCCAGCAGTTCTCCGCTGACCGGATCTGATGCCAAGAGGACCTGGAGAAAAATCAAAGGAGATCAGACCAAACTCCCATCTATTATAGGGATCTGTGTAATGGATCACTGGTTTATCCCAATCACCATTACATATGAACATCCTGTAATGAATATGTATATCCTCCTGTGTATCTGGTGCAGGATACATTGAGGAACACAGAGAAGGAGAAATTCACACTTACCTTTCCAAAGCCTCCCACTCCAAGATCTTTGTGGAATTCAAGGCTGCACAGGTCAACAGGATTTTCCATTTTAACCAGTTCTCTCTGGGGTAAAAGAAGGGATCTGGCATCAGCATGTGCTGGCATGTCTGCTATGTCAGAGGGCATCATAAGGCTTCCACCTGCTGAGATGATACAAGATTTGTTAGTCTCTTTGAGAAGACATAATGGAAATGTTTGTCATGTTGTGTGGTAAGTGTATGGAGCGGGCTCAGTCGCTGAGCCTGCATTTTACCAGGCTGATACCGGCTGTATTACATAGCTGCCACGTGCCAATAAATACAGCGACTGGAGCACACTCTGATTACTGCGGTTTAACCGTTTCAATGCTGACAGTGGTATTTAAATGAAGTGATTGCCAATTTGCTACCAGCACCCATTAGCCCCCACCAGGTCACAATTGCAAGAGGTTAATTAACTGTAATGACTATCTGGACCTACTGAAAACCCATATCTTTCACTTTTGTCCTCCTGTTTAGACCAGCCTGGTTTAATTTCTTATGATAACATATAATATAGCCATATACAGCGATACAGTTCCATTACAGCACATACAGGTGCTTCTCACTAAATTAGAATATCATCAAAAAGTTAATTTATTTCAGTTCTTCAATACAAAAATAATACCTGGTTTAAAAACAACACTATCACTGTGCTTGATTGGCCAGCAAACTTGCCTGACCTTAACCCCATAGAGAATCTATAGGGTATTGTCAAGAGGAAGATGAGAGACACCAGACCCAACAATGCAGACGAGCTGAAGGCTGCTATCAAAGCAACCTGGGCTTCCATAACACCACAGCAGTGCCACAGGCTGATCGCCTCCATGCCACGCGGCATTGATGCAGTAATTGATGCAAAAGGCGCCCCGACCAAGTATTGAGTTCATTTACTGAACATACATTTCAGATTTTAAAATCATTTTTCAAACTGGTGTTATAAAATATTCTAATTTACTTAGATAATGACTTTTGTGTTTTCATTGGCTGTAAGCCATAATCATCAACATTAACAGAAATAAACACTTGAAATAGATCACTCTGTTTGTAATGACTCTATATAATATATGAGTTTCACTTTTTGTATTGAAGAACTAAAAATAAATTTACTTTTTGATGATATTCTAATTTAGTGAGAAGCACTTGTAGTACAAGCGATCAAAAAATTGCAGGTTCAAGTCTTCTAAGGAGACTAAAAAATTAAATAAATTAAAAAAAAATAATAAACCCAAAAAATTATTTAAAAATATAATTTGAATGAAACAACTTTCCTAATGAATAATAATAATAATAATAATAAAAAATGAAAAATAAGCATAACTGGGATCACGGCATTAGTATAAGTCCGTTATACAAAAATATAAAAATAATTTTCCCAAACAGTAAATACTAAAATGAGAAAAAAAAATATCTAACAATAGCAATAAAAAGATATCGTAATGTCCTGTCTACCCAAGAAAGGATCATTAAAAGCTACAGCTTCATACACAATAAAGAAGCCTTTACACTGCGCCATTGAGGTATCACAATCACAAAGTTACAATGTCTCAGAATATGGAGACACAAATCAATGTTTTTTATTACATTTTTAATTTTCTTCCACCACTTATGTCAAAAGGAAACCCATGCATGTTCAGCATTACCACACTTGTCACTGACATGGAGAATTACTTTATGAGGTCATTTTTACCACACAATGAACACAATAGAAAAGAACAATGTCGGAATCCCTCCCCCCGTCCCACAATTTTACCACTCTTTGATTTTTTCCCCTCTTTTCTAAATAATTGAAAGACAAAATAAATAGTGTTCTTCAAAACTGCAGCTCGGTCCACTAAAAAAGCAAGCTCACATGCAAATAAAAGAAAAGTTATGGCTTTTCGAAGAAGGAAGAAAAAAAGCGAAAGTTTTTCCGGTCAAAGGGGGGTTAATAGATATAGCTCCAGCGCATATATTATAATTTTAAACAAAACTATGTAAATGAGCAGGAAATGTCTAATATTTGGTCCTTCATTTATCAAAACTCTCTAATAGCAAAACTGACCCTGTTGCCCATAGCAACGATTCACAGCACAGATTCTATTTCTCAACATTCTATAGAACACTGAAAGGTGACTGGTTGCTATGGGCAACAAGGACAGTTCTTCCATTAGTCAGCATTTATAATTGAGGCCTGTACATAATATTAGGAGTATAATCCCCCTCACCCCCAGTCTTATTATACTGAGTAAGTTTATTTCTTACCTGGTTCATCTTTATCCATTGATCTGTCTGGTGAAGAAACACTCAGATGGAACAGAAAATCCGGGATGGAGATGGTTTTGGTTGATGAGTGGGATCTCCATAGGGCACCATTCCCATTAATGATGGGTGTAGCATATCTCAGATGTCTCCTGCATTGGACAACCCAGTCTCTGCTGTTCCTCATTCTTTTCTGGGCTGCAGCTCTTTGCAGGTTCAGGGTGTCTTGGCTTTCAGCCTTGGATGAGACCTGTCTTGGAGTTTCTTGGAGAACTTCCTCCAGCTCTGTCTCTGCGCTGATGTTTCTCTGCTTATTGAGGATGGCTTCTTTATTCCTCCTCCTTATTTCAGGGACCAGATCTCCGATTTTTTTCAAGGAGATAATAAAGGCCCTCTGAAGCTCAGCGGAGGCAGCAGAGTCAGACGCCATGAGGTTCTCCATGTTCCTTCTCTGTGTAAGGATCTCTTGTCTTTTGGACTTTCTCATTTTCTCTAAATGTCGTTTGGACGCCATTTCTGAGGCGTCAGGGTCCATGTCCGGTAGATTAATGTCTTTTCGCCCTAAAGCGAACAACAATACCTGCTCTTCATTTATTCCTCTCCTTTCTCTCAGAACCCGATCTCTTTGGGCTCGTCTTCTCTCCATTTTAGAATAAATTTTTGCTTCGTTCGTCACGAAAAACAAAAGGTACTCCCTCACCCTTGTAAGTCTGTGAGGCAGTGATTTCCCTTGGGCTGTAACACTGGGATATAGAATGTGATGATGTCATCACATCACTGTGACTTACTGTAGATTTTACCCTGATGTCATAATGAGAGAGTGATAGGTAGATAGACAGACAGACAGGTGTGAGCCTCTCAAGTATTAACAAAGTGAACATAGTGAACCTTATATAGTATAACAATTACAAATAGTGTTAACAGTAATTATACAAATAGGAGCATATCATATAATGGAGATACGATATACAAGGAGTGAATGGCAATTCAAGTATATACAATCAAGTTAAAGTTCATTATAGTGCCTGTGCTGTGAAGATAACATACAAAATACATGAAAAGAGTCATTATTATTATTTAAGAACAGCTTTATATGTTTGATCACTTGATGACTCACCCCATACAATTTGTGAAAAAAGCACCAACATCGGCGTCCTGCTGGGTACAATGCGCATGTCAAAACAGAAAGGTAGTGGAAAACAAACACTTTGCGCATGCGCGAGCATGCTATGAAGCTTCCCAGCGTTTTCTTCGTAAGGGAAATGTAGCACCCTGAGGATTCGGCTGCTACAGGGGTATTACACCTCAAGCCAGAGGTGTGGTATTCCACTCCCGGGTAAGGATGGAGTGTGGAACTGAGCTCAGTAGGCTGCATGCACTACACACATCCCATTTCCGAGGGACAGACCAATGGTACTCCCACTAGAGAAATGTGCAGGTACGACAGTGTCTGTCCCTGGCTGGAGTGGGAGGGGGGTGGAACATCCCAGTAGTGTAGGGGCAGATAGGGGGAGCAGTCTGGGTAATGCTAGGAGCTCATTGGGTGCTGGTCACCTGAGCTCACACATAGAGGGAGTATATAAGGTGGGAACCATCTTAGATCAGGGTCAGTCTGTCAGAGTTGAGTCAGAGAAGCAGAGCAGCTCAGCCAGCTCCAAGGCCAAGAGAGAGAGAGAGGAGAAAGAAGGACCCAGAGGGGGAGAAGAGGGAACTCCAAGAACCCAAAATTAGACCAGAGGGTGAAGAGTTGGCACAAGGGTACCGGATCCCAAGCTGGTGGAGGGCCCTAATCCTTAGCCAGACACCGGAGGTCGTGGGCAGGATCTGCCACGACCACCCACTAAATCCACCCGGAAGACAAACCAAGAATAGGGTCAGGGAACCCAGAGACAAGGGTTTTACCAACAAGAGGCCCGAGGGAGCCGGACTTAGGTGGATCCCTGGTGGGGAAGGCCAGAGAGAAGGACAAGTCAGAAAGGGAGCTCAGGACCACGCTCCAGAATCACCTGGGGGTTGGCCGAGTCCAGGACCTGGTGGACGCAGCACGGCTCGGGTGGTCACTCAAGGCCGGAGTGACCAACACAAAAGCAGTAAGTAAAACCCTGAACTGCACAGCCCGACTCGGAGTCTTATTACCACTCTCACTGCACCACCACAACCACCACCCTCTACAACTGACCCCCTGAGGCTATACCCCTCCCATTGGGGGTTATACTACCTGAGCTGCACACACACCACCAGCCTCAGCGGACCCTGCTGCAGCGGCGGCCGTAGTGACCACAAATCAACGGGTGGCGTAGTCGACACTAAAGAACATCCAGTAACATCTGTAGGACTGCCACACACTGAGCTTGACACCCTGGGCACGGACCGGGTCACCGCCACTCGGAGACTACAACCCCCATCTGATCCGGCTCCGGGTATCCCCCAAACAACACTGGCCCAGGGGGCGCGTCAGAAACATCTTAGAATCATCGGCGCATGCGCAAAACAGCGGTATAGCGCTATTAAATCACTGTCAAAGATGCAGGGAAAGTAGCCTAATTGCATACAGCAATCCTTCAAACTTCACCAGCTTTTTTTTCACCAGGTTTTATTTTATTTTTGCCTGTACATTTATTCTATATGCATTCTAATAAAGGACAATTCTTATTTTCTTCCAATCCCCATATATAATGCTTAACCCCTTTACAACCTAAGGTGGTTTACACATTAATGACCGGGCCAATTTTTACAAATCTGACCACTGTCACTTTATGAGGTAATTACTCTGGATCGCTTCAATGGATCCCCCTGATTCTGAGATTGTTTTTTCGTGACATATTGTACTTCATGATTTTGGTTAAACTTCTTCGATAACACTTGCGTTTATTTGTGAAAAAAAAGGAAATCTGCAAAAATTTTGAAACTTTAGCAATTTTCAAAATTTGAATTTTTATGCCCTTAAATCAGAGAGATGTCACACAAAATAGTTAATAAATAACATTTCCACATGTCTACTTTTTTTTTATTAGAGAGCTATAAGGGTTAAAATTTGACCAGCGATTTCTAATTTTTCCAACAAAATTTACAAAACCATTTTTTTAGGGACCGCATCACATTTTAAGTGACTTTAAAAGGCCTTTATGACAGAAAATACCCAAAAGTGACACCATTCTAAAAACTGCACCCCTCAAGGTACTCAAACCACATTCAAGAAGTTTATTAACCCTTCAGGTGCTTCACAGGTAGTATATAGAGGATCTGCCCGCTCTCCTGTGTGGTGTAGTATATAGAGGATGTGTCAGCTCTCCTGTGTGGTGTAGTGTATAGAGGATCTGTCAGCTCTCCTGTGTGGTGTAGTATATAGAGGATCTGTCAGCTCTCCTGTGTGGTGTAGTATATAGAGGATCTGTCAGCTCTCCTGTGTGGTGTAGTATATAGAGGATCTGTCGGCTCTCCTGTGTGCTGTAGTATATAGAGGATCTGTCAGCTCTCCTGTGTGGTGTAGTATATAGAGGATCTGTCAGCTCTCCTGTGTGGGGTAGTATATAGAGGATCTGTCAGCTCTCCTGTGTGGTGTAGTATATAGTGGATCTGTCAGCTCTCCTGTGTGGTGTAGTATATAGTGGATCTGTCAGCTCTCCTGTGTGGTGTAGTATATAGAGGCTCTGTCAGCTCTCCTGTGTGGTGTAGTATATAGAGGATCTGTCAGCTCTCCTGTGTGGTGTAGTATATAGAGGATCTGTCAGCTCTCCTGTGTGGTGTAGTATATAGTGGATCTGTCAGCTCTCCTGTGTGGTGTAGTATATAGAGGCTCTGTCAGCTCTCCTGTGTGGTGTAGTATATAGAGGATCTGTCAGCTCTCCTGTGTGGTGTAGTATATAGAGGATCTGTCAGCTGTCCTGTGTGGTGTAGTATATAGTGGATCTGTCAGCTCTACTGTGTGGTGTAGTATATTGAAGATCTGTCAGCTCTCCTGTGTGGTGTAGTATATAGAGGATCTGTCAGCTCTCCTGTGTGGTGTAGTATATAGAGGATCTGTTGGCTCTCCTGTGTGGTGTAGTATATAGAGGATCTGTCAGCTCTCCTGTGTGGTGTAGTATATAGAGGATCTGTCAGCTCTCCTGTGTGGTGTAGTATATAGAGGATCTGTCAGCTCTCCTGTGTGGTGTAGTATATAGAGGATCTGTCAGCTCTCCTTTGTGGTGTAGTGTATAGAGGATCTGTCAGCCCTCCTGTGTGCTGTAGTATATAGAGGATCTGTCAGCTCTCCTGTGTGGTGTAGTATATAGAGGATCTGTCAGCTCTCCTGTGTGGTGTAGTATATAGAGGATCTGTCAGCTCTCCTGTGTGGTGTAGTATATAGAGGATCTGTCAGCTCTACTGTGTGGTGTAGTATATAGAGGATCTGTCAGCTCTCCTGTGTGGTGTAGTATATAGAGGATCTGTCGGCTCTCCTGTGTGGTGTAGTATATAGAGGATCTGTCAGCTCTCCTGTGTGGTGTAGTATATAGAGGATCTGTCAGCTCTCCTGTGTGGTGTAGTATATAGAGGATCTGTCAGCTCTCCAGTGTGGTGTAGTATATAGAGGATCTGTCAGCTCTCCTGTGTGGTGTAGTATATAGTGGATCTGTCAGCTCTACTGTGTGGTGTAGTATATAGAGGATCTGTCATCTCTCCTGTGTGGTGTAGTATATAGAGGATCTGTCGGCTCTCCTGTGTGTTGTAGTATATAGAGGATCTGTCAGCTCTCCTGTGTGGTGTAATATATAGAGGATCTGCCAGCTCTCCTATGTGGTGTAGTGTATAGAGGATCTGTCGGCTCTCCTGTGTGGTGTAGCATATAGAGGATCTGTCAGCTCTCCTGTGTGGTGTAGTATATAGTGGATCTGTCAGCTCTCCTGTGTGGTGTAGTTTATAGAGTATCTGTCAGCTCTCCTGTGTGGTGTAGTATATAGAGGATCTGTCAGCTCTCCTGTATGGTGTAGTATATAGAGGATCTGTCAGCTCTCCTGTGTGGTGTAGTATATATTGGATCTGTCAGCTCTCCTGTGTGGTGTAGTATATAGAGGATCTGTCAGCTCTCCTGTGTGGTGTAGTATATAGAGGATGTGTCAGCTCTCCTGTGTAGTGTAGTATATAGAGGATCTGTCAGCTCTCCTGTGTGGTGTAGTATATAGATGATCTGTCAGCTCTCCTGTGTGGTGTAGTATATAGAGGATCTGTCAGCTCTCCTGTGTGGTGTAGTATATAGTGGATCTGTCAGCTCTCCTGTGTGGTGTAGTATATAGAGGATCTGTCAGCTCTCCTGTGGGGTGTAGTATACAGATGATCTGTCAGCTCTCCTGTGTGGTGTAGTATATAGAGGATCTGTCAGCTCTCCTGTGTGGTGTAGTATATAGAGGATCTGTCAGCTCTCCTGTGTGGTGTAGTATATAGAGGATCTGCCAGCTCTCTTATGTGGTGTAGTGTATAGAGGATCTGTCAGCTCTCCTGTGTGGTGTAATATATAGAGGATCTGTCAGCTCTCCTGTGTGGTGTAGTATATAGAGGATCTGTCAGCTCTACTGTGTGGTGTAATATATAGAGGATCTGTCAGCTCTCCTGTGTGGTGTAGTTTATAGAGTATCTGTCGGCTCTCCTGTGTGGTGTAGTATATAGAGGATCTGTCAGCTCTCCTGTGAGGTGTAGTATATAGAGGATCTGTCAGCTCTCCTGTGTGGTGTAGTAAATAGTGGATCTGTCAGCTCTCCTGTGTGGTGTAGTATATAGAGGATCTGACGGCTCTCCTGTGTGGTGTAGTATATAGAGGATCTGTCAGCTCTCCTGTGTGGTGAAGTATATAGAGGATCTGTCAGTAGAGATGAGCGGTGTTCGACTAGAACTGTTCGCCAATCTCAAATTCGAGCTGTTTTGGGCGGTGTTCGAGTTGTTCGACGAACCCGAACGATTTGCAAAAAATTCGGCTGTTCGAGGTTATGTTCGATAACTGTTCGTACACCAAAAGCGTGTCCTGCATGTCTGGCGCTATTTAGAGCACCAATCATGCATGGATTGTCTGCCACTCACTGTAATGCCACAGCCATGGTGGTTGTGGCATTACAGTGATTGCCCAAATCGATGGGAACAGTGCCAACAGTGAAACATGAAAAGCCGGCAATTCAGCAGCGGCATACACCTGTACCCGACAATTTAGAACCGAAAGAATAGAGCTTCACACATAGATTAGATAGATATAAACATGTCAGTCACATATATATGAAGTACAGTGACAGTGCTGCTTACTGTACTTGTCATTTAGCGTAAAGGATTTATCAAAAAAAATAATAGTGTTTTCATGCACCGTCTCTTTAAAAAAGCCGGCCGGCAATTCAGCAGCGGTACCCGACAATTTATAACAGACAGAATAGAGCTTCACACATAGATTAGATAGATAGAAACATGTCAGTCACATATATATGAAGTACAGTGACAGTGTTGGTTACTGTACTTGTCATTTAGTATTAAAATAAAGGATTTATTATTAAAAAAATTGGCGTGGGGTTCCCCTTAATTTTAGGCTCTAGCGGAGGTTAAGCAGACGGCTGGGGCAGATGTTTGAAGCCTGGGAAGGGGGTAATACCCACGGAGCTTCCCAGGCTACTAATATCAGCCCCCAGCTGAATACATAGCCTTTACTAGCTATTAAAATGGGGGACCCCCCCAAAAAAATGACGTGGGGTCCCCCCTAATTTAATAGCTAGCAAAGGCTAGGCAGACAGCTGGGGGCTGATATTAATAGCCCAGGAAGGGAGCCATGAATATTGGCCCCCTCCCAGGCTAGAAACACCAGCCGTCAGCCGCCCCAGAAATGGCGCATTCATAGGATGCGCCAATTCTGGCACTTAGCCTCGCTCTTCCACGCTGCCCTGGTGCGGTGGCAGGGGGTAATAGGGTTGGGGTTGATGTCAGCTTATAATGCCAGCTGACATCAAGCCCAGGTTAGTAATGGAGAGGCGTCTATAAGACACCCCCATTACTAACCCCATAGTCAAAGTTAAAAAAAACACAAACACCCAGAATAAAGTCCTTTAATTGAAATAAAGACACAGTCCTTTATTGTTCTAAATTAAACCATACTTACCGTCACGCCCATTCCAGCTGAAGCCAACGATCTCCTGCAATAAAAGAAAAATAATAAAGCAACCTCATCCTTACCTTTCCATGGTTCCCACGACAGCTTCAGCTCTGCTACATCGAGATGACAGGCTGGACCGCAGCAGAACGCTGCCATCCAGCCTCTCATCCCGCAGACACTGAGAAGCGCAGGCTTGCTTGCGCTGCTCAGCGTCTCTCTGTGACGACATCCAGATGAGCCGAGTTCATGTCCAATGAACTCGGCTCACCTCATGCACGTCACTGACAGCGTGGGAAAATTCTCAAGCTGAAGCGCTGAGTGCAGGAGAATTTTCCCACGCTGTCAGTGACGTGCATAAGGTGAGCTCATGTCCAATGAACTCAGCTCACCTCCTGCACGTCACTGACAGCGTGGGAGAATTCTCCTGCACTCAGCGCTTCAGTGTGAGAATTCTCCCACGCTGAAGCGCTGAGTGCAGGAGAATTTTCCCACGCTGTCAGTGACGTGCATGAGGTGAGCCGAGTTCATTGGACATTAACTCGGCTCATCTGGATGCCCTCACAGAGAGACACTGTGGAGCGCAAGCAAGCCTGCGCTTCTCAGTGTCTGCGGGATGACAGACTGGATGGCAGCGTTCTGCTGCGGTCCAGCCTGTCATCTCGATGTAGCAGAGCTGAAGCTGTCATGGGAACCATGGAAAGGTAAGGATGATGTTGCTTTATTATTTTTCTTTTATTTCAGGAGATCGTTGGCTTCAGCTGGAATGGGCGTGATGGTAAGTATGGTTTAATTTAGAACAATAAAGAATTGTGTGTTTATTTCAATTAAAGGACTTTTTTCTGGGTGTTGTGTTTTTTTTAAATACTTTACTAGAAATTCATGGTGGTCATGTCTAATATTGGCGTGACCCCATGAATTTCGGGCTTAGGGCCAGCTGATAATGCCAAGCTGGCCCTAACCCCTTTATTACCCAGTGAGCCACCGCATCAGGGCCCTGGATGAGTTGGGTACAGCGCCAGAAGATGGCGCTTCTATGAACGCGCCATTTTCCGGGGTGGCTGCGGACTGCAATTTGCAGCGGGGGTGGCCCAGAAAGCTTGGGCCTCCCTGCGCTGCGGATTCCAGCCCCCAGCTGCCTAGTTGTACCTGGCTGGACACAAAAACAGGGCGAAGCCCCACGTCAATTTTCTTTAAATTATTTCATGAAATAATTAAGAAAAAAGGGCTTCCCTATATTGTTGTGTCCGGCCAGGTACAAATAGGCAGCTGGTGGTTGGGGGCAGCCCGTTCCTGCCTGCTGTACCTGGCTGGACACAAATATAGTGCGAAGCCCCACGTCAATTTTTTTAAAATTATTTCATGAATTTCCTGAAATAATTTAAAAAAATTTAAGTGGGGCTTCGCACTATATTTGTGTCCAGCCAGGTACAGCAGGCAGGAACGGGCTGCCCCCATCCACCAGCTGCCTATTTGTACCTGGCCGGACACAACAATATAGGGAAGCCCTTTTTTTCTTAATTATTTCATGAATTTCATGAAATAATTAAAAAAAATTGAAGTGGGGCTTCGCACAATATTTGTGTCCAGCCAGGTACAGCAGGCAGGAACGGGCTGCCCCCAACCACCAGCTGCCTATTTGTACCTGGCCGGACACAACAATATAGGGAAGGCCTTTTTTTCTTAATTATTTCATGAATTTCATGAAATAATTAAAAAAAAAGTACGTGGGGCTTCGCCCTATTTTTGTGTCCAGCCAGGTACAACTAGGCAGCTGGGGGCTGGAATCTGCAGCGCAGGGAGGCCCAAGCTTTCTGGCCCCCCCCCCCGCTACAAATTGCAGTCCGCAGCCACCCCGGAAAATGGCGCGTTCATAGAAGCGCCATCTTCTGGCGCTGTACCCAACTCATCCAGGGCCCTGGTGCGGTGGCTCACTGGGTAATAAAGGGGTTAGGGCCAGCTTGGTATTATCAGCTGGCCCCAAGCCCAAAATTCATGGGGTCACGCCAGTATTAGACATGACCGCCATGAATTTCTAGTAAAGTATTTAAAAAAAACACAACACCCAGAATAAAGTCCTTTAATTGAAATAAAGACACAATTCTTTATTGTTCTAAATTAAACCATACTTACCATCACACCCATTCCAGCTGAAGCCAACGATCTCCTGCAATAAAAGAAAAATAATAAACCAACCTCATCCTTACCTTTCCATGGTTCCCACGACAGCTTCAGCTCTGCTACATCGAGATGACTGGCTGGACCGCAGCAGAACGCTGCCATTCAGTCTGTCATCCCGAAGACACTGAGAAGCGCAGGCATGCATGCGCTCCTCACTGTCTCGCTGTGACGGCATCCAGATGAGCCGAGGTCATGTCCAATGAACTCGGCTCACCTCATGCACGTCACTGACAGCGTGGGAAAATTCTCACGCTGAAGTGCTGAGTGCAGGAGAATTCTCCCACGCTGTCAGTGATGTGCATGAGGTGAGCTCATGTCCAATGAACTCAGCTCACCTCCTGCACGTCACTGACAGCGTGGGAAAATTCTCCTGCAATCAGCGCTTCAGCGTGAGAATTTTCCCACGCTGTCAGTGACGTGAATGAGGTGAGCCGAGTTCATTGGACATGAACTCGGCTCATCTGGATGTCGTCACAGAGAGACGCTGAGCAGCGCAAGCAAGCCTGCGCTTCTCAGTGTCTGCGGGATGACAGGCTGGATGGCAGCGTTCTGCTGCGGTCCAGCCTGTCATCTCGATGTAGCAGAGCTGAAGCTGTCGTGGGAACCATGGAAAGGTAAGGATGAGGTTGCTTTATTATTTTTCTTTCATTGCAGGAGATCGTTGGCTTCAGCTGGAATGGGCGTGACGGTAAGTATGGTTTAATTTAGAACAATAAAGGACTGTGTCTTTATTTCAATTAAAGGACTTTATTCTGGGTGTTTGTGTTTTTTTTAACTTTGACTATGGGGTTAGTAATGGGGGTGTCTTATAGACGCCTCTCCATTACTAACCTGGGCTTGATGTCAGCTGGCATTATAAGCTGACATCAACCCCAACCCTATTACCCCCTGCCACCGCACCAGGGCAGCGTGGAAGAGCGAGGCTAAGTGCCAGAATTGGCGCATCCTATGAATGCGCCATTTCTGGGGCGGCTGACGGCTGGTGTTTCTAGCCTGGGAGGGGGCCAATATTCATGGCTCCCTTCCTGGGCTATTAATATCAGCCCCCAGCTGTCTGCCTAGCCTTTGCTAGCTATTAAATTAGGGGGGACCCCACGTCATTTTTTTTGGGGGGTCCCCATTTTAATAGCTAGTAAAGGCTATGTATTCAGCTGGGGGCTGATATTAGTAGCCTGGAAAGCTCCGTGGGTATTACCCCCTTCCCAGGCTTCAAACATCTGCCCCAGCCGTCTGCTTAACCTCCGCTAGAGCCTAAAATTAAGGGGAACCCCACGCCAATTTTTTTAATAATAAATCCTTTATTTTAATACTAAATGACAAGTACAGTAACCAACACTATCACTGTACTTCATATATATGTGACTGACATGTTTCTATCTATCTAATCTATGTGTGATGCTCTATCTTTCTGTTCTAAATTGTCGGGTACCGCTGCTGAATTGCCGGCCGGCTTTTTTAAAGAGACAGTGCATGAAAACACTATTATTTTTTTAAATAAATCCTTTACACTAAATGACAAGTACAGTAAGCAACACTATCACTGTACTTATTATATATGTGACTGACATGTTTCTATCTATCTAATCTATGTGTGAAGCTCTATTCTTTCTGTTCTAAATTGTCGGGTACAGATGCTGAATTGCCGGCCGGCTTTTTTAAAGAGACGGTGCATGAAAACACTAATATTTTTTTTAATAAATCCTTTACACTAAATGACAAGTGCAGTAACCAACACTGTCACTGTGCTTCTTATATGTGTGACTGACATGTTTCTATCTATCTAATCTATGTGTGATGCTCTATTCCTTCTTGTCTAAATTGTCGGGTACCGGTGTATGCCGCTGCTGAATTTGCCGGCCGGCTTTTTTAAAGAGAGTGTCTTCTGAGCAGTTTGTCAGCTTTTGGACACCTTTGCAGGTGTTTTCTATGTGTTTCTATGTGTTTTTGTTTGCCTGCCATTGGTTTTAACGGTGTTCGACAGTGTTCTAAGGTGTTCGACGAACAGTTCGACGAACAGTTCCTCGAACATCCCGGTGTTCGACGAACCGAACCGAACCCGAAAACTACGGGGGTGGCTCAACACTATCTGTCAGCTCTCCTGTGTGGTATAGTATATAGTGGATCTGTGAGCTCTCCTGTGTGGTATAGTATATAGAGGATCTGTCAGCTCTCCTGTGTGGTGTAGTATATAGAGGAGTGTCAGCTCTCCTGTGTGGTGTAGTATATAGAGGATCTGTCGGCTCTCCTGTGTGGTGTAGTATATAGAGGATCTGTCATCTCTCTTGTATGGTGTAGTATATAGAGTATCTGTCAGCTCTCCTGTGTGGTGTAGTATATAGAGGATCTGTCAGCTCTCCTGTGTGGTGTAGTATATAGTGGATCTGTCAGCTCTCCTGTATTGTGTAGTATATAGAGGATCTGTCGGCTCTCCTGTGTGGTGTAGTATATAGAGGATCTGTCGGCTCTCCTGTGAGGTGTAGTATATAGAGGATCTGTCAGCTCTCCTGTGTGGTGTAGTAAATAGTGGATCTGTCAGCTCTCCTGTGTGGTGTAGTATATAGAGGATCCGACGGCTCTCCTGTGTGGTGTAGTATATAGAGGATCTGTCAGCTCTCCTGTGTGGTGAAGTATATAGAGGATCTGTCAGCTCTCCTGTGTGGTATAGTATATAGAGGATCTGTCAGATCTCCTGTGTGGTATAGTATATAGAGGATCTGTCTGCTCTCCTGTGTGGTGTAGTATATAGAGGATCTGTCAGCTCTCCTGTGTGGGGTAGTATATAGAGGATCTGTCGGCTCTCCTGTGTGGTGTAGTATATAGAGGATCTGTCATCTCTCTTGTATGGTGTAGTATATAGAGTATCTGTCGGCTCTCCTGTGTGATGTAATATATAGATGATCTATCAGCTCTCCTGTGTGGTGTAGTATATGGAGGATCTGTAAGCTCTCCTGTGTGGTGTAGTATATAGAGGATCTGTCAGCTCTCCTGTGTGGTGTAGTATATAGAGGATCTGTCAGCTCTCCTGTGTGGTGTAGTATATAGAGGATCTGTCGGCTCTCCTGTGTGGTGTAGTATATAGAGGATGTGTCAGCTCTCCTGTGTGGTGTAGTATATAGAGGATCTGTCAGCTCTCCTGTGTGGTGTAGTATATAGAGTATCTGTCAGCTCTCCTGTGTGGTGTAGTATATAGAGGATCTGTCAGCTCTCCTGTGTGGTGTAGTATATAGAGGATCTGTCAGCTCTCCTGGGTGGTGTAGTATATAGAGTATCTGTCAGCTCTCCTGTGTGGTGTAGTATATAAAGGATCTGTCAGCTCTCCTGTGTGGTGTAGTGTATAGAGGATCTGTCGGCTATCCTGTGTGGTGTAGCATATAGAGGATCTGTCAGCTCTCCTGTGTGGTGTAGTATATAGTGGATCTGTCAGCTCTCCTGTGTGGTGTAGTATATAGAGGATCTGTCGGCTCTCCTGTGTGGTGTAGTTTATAGAGTATCTGTCAGCTCTCCTGTGTGGTGTAGTATATAGAGGATCTGTCAGCTCTCCTGTATGGTGTAGTATATAGAGGATCTGTCAGCTCTCCTATGTGGTGTAGTATGTATTGGATCTGTCAGCTCTCCTGTGTGGTGTAGTATATAGAGGATCTGTCAGCTCTCCTGTGTGGTGTAGTATATAGAGGATGTGTCAGCTCTCCTGTGTAGTGTAGTATATAGAGGATCTGTCAGCTCTCCTGTGTGGTGTAGTATATAGATGATCTGTCAGCTCTCCTGTGTGGTGTAGTATATAGAGGATCTGTCAGCTCTCCTGTGTGGTGTAGTATATAGTGGATCTGTCAGCTCTCCTGTGTGGTATAGTATATAGAGGATCTGTCAGCTCTCCTGTGGGGTGTAGTATACAGATGATCTGTCAGCTCTCCTGTGTGGTGTAGTATATAGAGGATCTGTCAGCTCTCCTGTGTGCTGTAGTATATAGAGGATCTGTCAGCTCTCCTGTGTGGTGTAGTGTATAGAGGATCTGTCAGCTCTCCTGTGTGGTGTAGTATAGAGAGGATATGTCAGCTCTCATGTGTGGTGTAGTATATAGAGGATCTGTCCTGTGTGGTGTAATATATAGAGGATCTGTTAGCTCTCCTGTATGGTGTAGTATATAGAGGATCTGTCGGCTCTCCTGTGTGGTGTAGTATATTGAGGATCTGTCAGCTCTCCTGTGTGGTGTAGTATATAGAGGATCTGTCAGCTCTCCTGTGTGGTGTAGTATATAGAGGATCTGTCCTGTGTGGTGTAATATATAGAGTATCTGTCAGCTCTCCTGTGTGGAGTAGTATATAGAGGATCTGTCGGCTCTCCTGTGTGGTGTAGTATATAGAGTATCTGTCAGCTCTCCTGTGTGGTGTAGTATATAGAGGATCTGTCAGCTCTCCTGTGTGGTGTAGTATATAGAGGATCTGTCAGCTCTCCTGTGTGGTGTAGTATATAGAGGATGTGTCAGCTCTCCTGTGTGGTGTAGTATATAGAGGATCTGTCAGCTCTCCTGTGTGGTGTAGTATATAGAGGATCTGTCAGCTCTCCTGTGTGGTGTAGTATATAGAGTATCTGTCAGCTATCCTGTGTGGTGTAATATATAGAGGATCTGTCAGCTCTCCTGTGTGGTGTAGTATATAGAGGATCTGACAGTTCTCCTTTGTGGTGTAGTATATAATGGATCTGTCAGCTCTCCTGTGTGGTGTAGTATATAGAGGATCTGTCAGCTCTCCTGTGTGGTGTAGTATATAGAGTATCTGTTGGCTCTCCTGTGTGATGTAATATATAGATGATCTATTAGCTTTCCTGTGTGGTGTAGTGTATAGAGGATCTGTCAGCTCTCCTGTGTGGTGTAGTATATAGAGGATCTGTCAGCTCTCCTGTGTGGTGTAGTATATAGAGGATCTGTCAGCTGTCCTGTGTGGTGTAGTATATAGTGGCTCTGTCGGATCTCCTGTGTGGTGTAATATATAGAGGATCTGCCAGCTCTCTTATGTGGTGTAGTGTATAGAGGATCTGTCAGCTCTCCTGTGTGGTATAATATATAGAGGATCTGTCAGCTCTCCTGTGTGGTGTAGTATATAGAGGATCTGTCAGCTCTACTGTGTGGTGTAATATATAGAGGATCTGTCAGCTCTCCTGTGTGGTGTAGTTTATAGAGTATCTGTCAGCTCTCCTGTGTGGTGTAGTATAGAGAGGATCTGTCAGCTCTCCTGTGTGGTGAAGTATATAGATTATCTGTCGGCTCTCCTGTGAGGTGTAGTATATAGAGGATCTGTCAGCTCTCCTGTGTGGTGTAGTAAATAGTGGATCTGTCAGCTCTCCTGTGTGGTGTAGTATATAGAGGATCTGTCGGCTCTCCTGTGTGGTGTAGTATATAGAGGATCTGTCAGCTCTCCTGTGTGGTGTAGTATATAGTGGATCTGTCAGCTCTCCTGTATTGTGTAGTATATAGAGGATCTGTCGGCTCTCCTGTGTGGTGTAGTATATAGAGGATCTGTCGGCTCTCCTGTGAGGTGTAGTATATAGAGGATCTGTCAGCTCTCCTGTGTGGTGTAGTAAATAGTGGATCTGTCAGCTCTCCTGTGTGGTGTAGTATATAGAGGATCTGACAGCTCTCCTGTGTGGTGTAGTATATAGAGGATCTGTCAGCTCTCCTGTGTGGTGAAGTATATAGAGGATCTGTCAGCTCTCCTGTGTGGTGTAGTATATAGAGGATCTGTCAGCTCTCCTGTGTGGTATAGTATATAGAGGATCTGTCAGCTCTCCTGTGTGGTGTAGTATATAGAGGATCTGTCAGCTCTCCTGTGTGGTGTAGTATATAGAGGATCTGTCGGCTCTCCTGTGTGGTGTAGTATATAGAGGATCTGTCATCTCTCTTGTATGGTGTAGTATATAGAGTATCTGTCGGCTCTCCTGTGTGATGTAATATATAGATGATCTATTAGCTCTCCTGTGTGGTGTAGTATATAGAGGATCTGTAAGCTCTCCTGTGTGGTGTAGTATATAGAGGATCTGTCAGCTCTCCTGTGTGGTGTAGTATATAGAGGATCTGTCAGCTCTCCTGGGTGGTGTAGTATATAGAGTATCTGTCAGCTCTCCTGTGTGGTGTAGTATATAGAGGATCTGTCAGCTCTCCTGTGTGGTGTAGTATATAGTGGATCTGTCAGCTCTCCTGTGTAGTGTAGTATATGGAGGATCTGTCAGCTCTCCTGTCTGGTGTAGTATACTGAGGATCTGTCAGCTCTACTGTGTGGTGTAGTATATAGAGGATCTGTCAGCTCTCCTGTGTGGTGTAGTATATAGAGGATGTGTCAGCTCTCCTGTGTGGTGTAGTATATAGAGGATGTGTCAGCTCTCCTGTGTGGTGTAGTATATAGAGGATCTGTCAGCTCTCCTGTGTGGTGTAGTATATAGAGGATGTGTCAGCTCTCCTGTGTGGTGTAGTATATAGAGGATCTGTCAGCTCTCCTGTGTGGTGTAGTATATAGAGGATCTGACAGTTCTCCTTTGTGGTGTAGTATATAGTGGATCTGTCAGCTCTCCTGTGTGGTGTAGTATATAGTGGATCTGTCAGCTCTCCTGTATTGTGTAGTATATAGAGGATGTGTCAGCTCTCCTGTGTGGTGTAGTATATAGAGGATCTGTCGGCTCTCCTGTGTGGTGTAGTATATAGAGGATCTGTCAGCTCTCCTGTATGGTGTAGTATATAGAGGATCTGTCATCTCTACTGTGTGGTGTAGTATATAGAGGATCTGTCATCTCTCCTGTGTGGTGTAGTATATAGAGGATCTGTCAGCTCTCCTGTGTGGTGTAGTATATAGAGGATCTGTCAGCTGTCCTGTGTGGTGTAGAATATAGTGGATCTGTCGGTTCTCCTGTGTGGTGTAGTGTGTAGAGGATCTGTCGGCTCTCCTGTGTGGTGTAGTATATAGAGGATCTGTCAGCTCTCCTGTGTGGTGTAGTATAGAGAGGATCTGTCACCTCTCCTGTGTGGTGTAGTATATAGAGGATCTGTCCTGTGTGGTGTAATATATAGAGGATCTGTCAGCTCTCCTGTATGGTGTAGTATATAGAGGATCTGTCAGCTCTCCTGTGTGGTGTAGTATATTGAGGATCTGTCAGCACTCCTGTGTGGTGTAGTATATAGAGGATCTGTCAGCTCTCCTGTGTGGTGTAGTATATAGAGGATCTGTCCTGTGTGGTGTAATATATAGAGTATCTGTCAGCTCTCCTGTGTGGTGTAGTATATAGAGGATCTGTCGGCTCTCCTGTGTGGTGTAGTATATAGAGTATCTGTCAGCTCTCCTGTGTGGTGTAGTATATAGAGGATCTGTCAGCTCTCCTATGTGGTGTAATATATAGAGGATGTGTCAGCTCTCCTGTGTGGTGTAGTATATAGAGGATCTGTCAGCTCTCCTATGTGGTGTAATATATAGAGGATGTGTCAGCTCTCCTATGTGGTGTAATATATAGAGGATCTGTCGGCTCTACTGTGTGGTGTAATATATAGATGATCTGTCAGCTCTCCTGTGTGGTGTAGTATATAGAGGATCTGTCAGCTCTCCTGTGTGGTGTAGTATATAGAGGATCTGTCAGCTCTCCTGTGTGGTGTAGTATATAGAGTATCTGTCAGCTCTCCTGTGTGGTGTAATATATAGAGGATCTGTCAGCTCTCCTGTGTGGTGTAGTATATAGAGGATCTGACAGTTCTCCTTTGTGGTGTAGTATATAGTGGATCTGTCAGCTCTCCTGTGTGGTGTAGTATATAGAGGATCTGTCAGCTCTCCTGTGTGGTGTAGTATATAGAGGATATGTCAGCTCTCCTGTGTGGTGTAGTATATAGAGTATCTGTTGGCTCTCCTGTGTGATGTAATATATAGACGATCTATTAGCTTTCCTGTGTGGTGTAGTGTATAGAGGATCTGTCAGCTCTCCTGTGTGGTGTAGTATATAGAGGATCTGTCAGCTCTCCTGTGTGGTGTAGTATATAGAGGATCTGTCAGCTGTCCTGTGTGGTGTAGTATATAGTGGCTCTGTCGGCTCTCCTGTGTGGTGTAATATATAGAGGATCTGCCAGCTCTCTTATGTGGTGTAGGGTATAGAGGATCTGTCAGCTCTCCTGTGTGGTGTAATATATAGAGGATCTGTCAGCTCTCCTGTGTGGTGTAGTATATAGAGGATCTGTCAGCTCTACTGTGTGGTGTAATATATAGAGGATCTGTCAGCTCTCCTGTGTGGTGTAGTTTATAGAGTATCTGTCAGCTCTCCTGTGTGGTGTAGTATAGAGAGGATCTGTCAGCTCTCCTGTGTGGTGAAGTATATAGATTATCTGTCGGCTCTCCTGTGAGGTGTAGTATATAGAGGATCTGTCAGCTCTCCTGTGTGGTGTAGTAAATAGTGGATCTGTCAGCTCTCCTGTGTGGTGTAGTATATAGAGGATCTGACGGCTCTCCTGTGTGGTGTAGTATATAGAGGATCTGTCAGCTCTCCTGTGTGGTGAAGTATATAGAGGATCTGTCAGCTCTCCTGTGTGGTGTAGTATATAGTGGATCTGTCAGCTCTCCTGTGTGGTATAGTACATAGATGATCTGTCAGCTCTCCTGTGTGGTGTAGTATATAGAGGATCTGTCAGCTCTCCTGTGTGGTGTAGTATATAGAGGATCTGTCGGCTCTCCTTTGTGGTGTAGTATATAGAGGATCTGTCATCTCTCTTGTATGGTGTAGTATATAGAGTATCTGTCGGCTCTCCTGTGTGGTGTAGTATATAGAGGATCTGTCAGCTCTCCTGTGTGGTGTAGTATATAGTGGATCTGTCAGCTCTCCTGTATTGTGTAGTATATAGAGGATCTGTCGGCTCTCCTGTGTGGTGTAGTATATAGAGGATCTGTCGGCTCTCCTGTGAGGTGTAGTATATAGAGGATCTGTCAGCTCTCCTGTGTGGTGTAGTAAATAGTGGATCTGTCAGCTCTCCTGTGTGGTGTAGTATATAGAGGATCTGACAGCTCTCCTGTGTGGTGTAGTATATAGAGGATCTGTCAGCTCTCCTGTGCGGTGAAGTATATAGAGGATCTGTCAGCTCTCCTGTGCGGTGTAGTATATAGAGGATCTGTCAGCTCTCCTGTGTGGTATAGTATATAGAGGATCTGTCAGCTCTCCTGTGTGGTGTAGTATATAGAGGATCTGTCAGCTCTCCTGTGTGGTGTAGTATATAGAGGATCTGTCGGCACTCCTGTGTGGTGTAGTATATAGAGGATCTGTCATCTCTCTTGTATGGTGTAGTATATAGAGCATCTGTCGGCTCTCCTGTGTGATGTAATATATAGATGATCTATCAGCTCTCCTGTGTGGTGTAGTATATGGAGGATCTGTAAGCTCTCCTGTGTGGTGTAGTATATAGAGGATCTGTCAGCTCTCCTGTGTGGTGTAGTATATAGAGGATCTGTCAGCTCTCCTGGGTGGTGTAGTATATAGAGTATCTGTCAGCTCTCCTGTGTGGTGTAGTATATAGAGGATCTGTCAGCTCTCCTGTGTGGTGTAGTATATAGTGGATCTGTCAGCTCTCCTGTGTAGTGTAGTATATGGAGGATCTGTCAGCTCTCCTGTCTGGTGTAGTATATTGAGGATCTGTCAGCTCTACTGTGTGGTGTAGTATATAGAGGATCTGTCAGCTCTCCTGTGTGGTGTAGTATATAGAGGATGTGTCAGCTCTCCTGTGTGGTGTAGTATATAGAGGATCTGTCAGCTCTCCTGTGTGGTGTAGTATATAGAGGATGTGTCAGCTCTCCTGTGTGGTGTAGTATATAGAGGATCTGTCAGCTCTCCTGTGTGGTGTAGTATATAGAGGATCTGACAGTTCTCCTTTGTGGTGTAGTATATAGTGGATCTGTCAGCTCTCCTGTGTGGTGTAGTATATAGTGGATCTGTCAGCTCTCCTGTATTGTGTAGTATATAGAGGATGTGTCAGCTCTCCTGTGTGGTGTAGTATATAGAGGATCTGTCGGCTCTCCTATGTGGTGTAGTATATAGAGGATCTGTCAGCTCTCCTGTATGGTGTAGTATATAGAGGATCTGTCATCTCTACTGTGTGGTGTAGTATATAGAGGATCTGTCATCTCTCCTGTGTGGTGTAGTATATAGAGGATCTGTCAGCTCTCCTGTGTGGTGTAGTATATAGAGGATCTGTCAGCTGTCCTGTGTGGTGTAGAATATAGTGGATCTGTCGGTTCTCCTGTGTGGTGTAACATATAGAGGATCTGCCAGCTCTCCTATGTGGTGTAGTGTGTAGAGGATCTGTCGGCTCTCCTGTGTGGTGTAGTATATAGAGGATCTGTCAGCTCTCCTGTGTGGTGTAGTATATAGAGGATCTGTGAGCTCTCCTGTGTGGTGTAGTATATACAGGATCTGTCGGCTCTCCTGTGTGGTGTAGTATATAGAGGTTCTGTCAGCTCTCCTGTGTGTTGTAGTATATAGTGGATCTGTCAGCTCTCCTGTGTGGTGTAATATATAGATGATCTGTCAGCTCTCCTGTGTGGTGTAGTATATAGAGTATCTGCCCGCTCTCCTGTGTGGTGTAGTATATAGAGGATCTGTCAGCTCTCCGTTGTGGTGTACTATATAGTGGATCTGTCAGCTCTCCTGTGTGGTGTAGTATATAGAGGATCTGTCAGCTCTCCTGTGTGGTGTAGTATATAGAGGATCTGTAAGCTCTCCTGTGTGGTGTAGTATATAGAGGATCTGTCAGCTCTCCTGTGTGGTGTATTATATAGAGGATCTGTCTGCTCTCCTGTGTGTTGTAGTATATAGAGGATCTGTCAGCTCTCCTGTGTGGTGTAGTATATAGAGGATCTGTCAGCTCTCCTCTGTGGTGTAATATATAGAGGATCTGTCAGCTCTCCTGTGTGGTGTAGTATATAGAGGATCTGACAGTTCTCCTTTGTGGTGTAGTATATAGAGGATCTGACATTTCTCCTTTGTGGTGCAGTATATAGTGGATCTGTCAGCTCTCCTGTGTGGTGTAGTATATAGAGGATCTGTCATCTCTACTGTGTGCTGTAGTATATAGAGTATCTGTTGGCTCTCCTGTGTGATGTAATATATAGATGATCTATTAGCTCTCCTGTGTGGTGTAGTATATAGAGGATCTGTCAGCTCTCCGTTGTGGTGTACTATATAGTGGATCTGTCAGCTCTCCTGTGTGGTGTAGTATATAGAGGATCTGTCAGCTCTCCTGTGTGGTGTAGTATATAGAGGATCTGTAAGCTCTCCTGTGTGGTGTAGTATATAGAGGATCTGTCAGCTCTCCTGTGTGGTGTATTATATAGAGGATCTGTCTGCTCTCCTGTGTGTTGTAGTATATAGAGGATCTGTCAGCTCTCCTGTGTGGTGTAGTATATAGAGGATCTGTCAGCTCTCCTCTGTGGTGTAATATATAGAGGATCTGTCAGCTCTCCTGTGTGGTGTAGTATATAGAGGATCTGACAGTTCTCCTTTGTGGTGTAGTATATAGAGGATCTGACATTTCTCCTTTGTGGTGCAGTATATAGTGGATCTGTCAGCTCTCCTGTGTGGTGTAGTATATAGAGGATCTGTCATCTCTACTGTGTGCTGTAGTATATAGAGTATCTGTTGGCTCTCCTGTGTGATGTAATATATAGATGATCTATTAGCTCTCCTGTGTGGTGTAGTATATAGAGTATCTGCCTGCTCTCCTGTGTGGTGTAGTATATTGAGGATCTGTCAGCTCTCCTGTGTGGTGTAGTATATAGTGGATCTGTCGGCTCTCCCGTGTAATGTAGTGTATAGAGGATCTGTCAGCTCTCCTGTGTGGTGTAGTATATAGAGGATCTGTCAGCTCTCCTGTGTGGTGTAGTATATAGAGGATCTGTCAGCTCTCCTGTGTGGTGTAGTATATACAGGATCTATCAGCTCTCCTGTGTGGTGTAGTATATACAGGATCTATCAGCTCTCCTGTGTGGTTTAGTGTATAGAGGATCTGTCAGCTCTCCTGTGTGGTGTAGTATATAGAGGATCTGTCAGCTCTCTTGTGTGGTGTAGTATATACAGGATCTATCAGCTCTCCTGTGTGGTGTAGTATTTAGAGGATTTGTCAGCTTTCCTGTGTGGTGTAGTATATAGAGGATCTGTCAGCTCTGCTGTGTGGTGTAGTATATAGAGGATCTGTCAGCTCTCCTGTGTGGTGTAGTATATAGAGGATCTGTCAGCTCTCCTGGGTGGTGTAGTATATAGAGTATCTGTCAGCTCTCCTGTGTGGTGTAGTATATAGAGGATCTGTCAGCTCTCCTGTGTGGTGTAGTATATAGTGGATCTGTCAGCTCTCCTGTGTAGTGTAGTATATGGAGGATCTGTCAGCTCTCCTGTCTGGTGTAGTATACTGAGGATCTGTCAGCTCTACTGTGTGGTGTAGTATATAGAGGATCTGTCAGCTCTCCTGTGTGGTGTAGTATATAGAGGATGTGTCAGCTCTCCTGTGTGGTGTAGTATATAGAGGATGTGTCAGCTCTCCTGTGTGGTGTAGTATATAGAGGATCTGTCAGCTCTCCTGTGTGGTGTAGTATATAGAGGATGTGTCAGCTCTCCTGTGTGGTGTAGTATATAGAGGATCTGTCAGCTCTCCTGTGTGGTGTAGTATATAGAGGATCTGACAGTTCTCCTTTGTGGTGTAGTATATAGAGGATCTGTCAGCTCTCCTGTGTGGTGTAGTATATAGTGGATCTGTCAGCTCTCCTGTATTGTGTAGTATATAGAGGATGTGTCAGCTCTCCTGTGTGGTGTAGTATATAGAGGATCTGTCAGCTCTCCTGTGTGGTGCAGTATATAGAATCTGTCAGCTCTCCTGTATGGTGTAGTATATAGAGGATCTGTCATCTCTACTGTGTGGTGTAGTAT
The DNA here is from genome assembly GCF_046119375.1 of Phyllobates terribilis. NCBI lineage: Eukaryota > Metazoa > Chordata > Amphibia > Anura > Dendrobatidae > Phyllobates > Phyllobates terribilis. Next base: position 285,114 of record NW_027363071.1, on the reverse strand, counting down.
ATAGAGGATCTGTCATCTCTCCTGTGTGGTGTAGTATATAGAGGATCTGTCAGCTCTCCTGTGTGGTGTAGTATATAGAGGATCTGTCAGCTGTCCTGTGTGGTGTAGAATATAGTGGATCTGTCGGTTCTCCTGTGTGGTGTAATATATAGAGGATCTGCCAGCTCTCCTATGTGGTGTAGTGTGTAGAGGATCTGTCGGCTCTCCTCTGTGGTGTAGTATATAGAGGATCTGTCAGCTCTCCTGTGTGGTGTAGTATAGAGAGGATCTGTCAGCTCTCCTGTGTGGTGTAGTATATAGAGGATCTGTCCTGTGTGGTGTAATATATAGAGGATCTGTCAGCTCTCCTGTATGGTGTAGTATATAGAGGATCTGTCGGCTCTCCTGTGTTGTGTAGTATATTGAGGATCTGTCAGCTCTCCTGTGTGGTGTAGTATATAGAGGATCTGTCAGCTCTCCTGTGTGGTGTAGTATATAGAGGATCTGTCCTGTGTGGTGTAATATATAGAGTATCTGTCAGCTCTCCTGTGTGGTGTAGTATATAGAGGATCTGTCGGCTCTCCTGTGTGGTGTAGTATATAGAGTATCTGTCAGCTCTCCTGTGTGGTGTAGTATATAGAGGATCTGTCAGCTCTCCTATGTGGTGTAGTATATAGAGGATGTGTCAGCTCTCCTGTGTGGTGTAGTATATAGAGGATCTGTCAGCTCTCCTGTGTGGTGTAGTATATAGAAGATCTGTCAGCTCTCCTGTGTGGTGTAGTATATAGAGTATCTATCAGCTCTCCTGTGTGGTGTAATATATAGAGGATCTGTCAGCTCTCCTGTGTGGTGTAGTATATAGAGGATCTGACAGTTCTCCTTTGTGGTGTAGTATATAGTGGATCTGTCAGCTCTCCTGTGTGGTGTAGTATATAGAGGATCTGTCAGCTCTCCTGTGTGGTGTAGTATATAGAGTATCTGTTGGCTCTCCTGTGTGATGTAATTTATAGATGATCTATTAGCTTTCCTGTGTGGTGTAGTGTATAGAGGATCTGTCAGCTCTCCTGTGTGGTGTCGTATATAGAGGATCTGTCAGCTCTCCTGTGTGGTGTAGTATATAGAGGATCTGTCAGCTGTCCTGTGTGGTGTAGTATATAGTGGCTCTGTCGGCTCTCCTGTGTGGTGTAATATATAGAGGATCTGCCAGCTCTCTTATGTGGTGTAGTGTATAGAGGATCTGTCAGCTCTCCTGTGTGGTGTAATATATAGAGGATCTGTCAGCTCTCCTGTGTGGTGTAGTATATAGAGGATCTGTCAGCTCTACTGTGTGGTGTAATATATAGAGGATCTGTCAGCTCTCCTGTGTGGTGTAGTTTATAGAGTATCTGTCAGCTCTCCTGTGAGGTGTAGTATAGAGAGGATCTGTCAGCTCTCCTGTGTGGTGAAGTATATAGATTATCTGTCGGCTCTCCTGTGAGGTGTAGTATATAGAGGATCTGTCAGCTCTCCTGTGTGGTGTAGTAAATAGTGGATCTGTCAGCTCTCCTGTGTGTTGTAGTATATAGAGGATCTGACGGCTCTCCTGTGTGGTGTAGTATATAGAGGATCTGTCAGCTCTCCTGTGTGGTGAAGTATATAGAGGATCTGTCAGCTCTCCTGTGTGGTGTAGTATATAGTGGATCTGTCAGCTCTCCTGTGTGGTATAGTATATAGAGGATATGTCAGCTCTCCTGTGTGGTGTAGTATATAGAGGATCTGTCAGCTCTCCTGTGTGGTGTAGTATATAGAGGATCTGTCGGCTCTCCTGTGTGGTGTAGTATATAGAGGATCTGTCATCTCTCTTGTATGGTGTAGTATATAGAGTATCTGTCGGCTCTCCTGTGTGGTGTAGTATATAGAGGATCTGTCAGCTCTCCTGTGTGGTGTAGTATATAGTGGATCTGTCAGCTCTCCTGTATTGTGTAGTATATAGAGGATCTGTCGGCTCTCCTGTGTGGTGTAGTATATAGAGGATCTGTCGGCTCTCCTGTGAGGTGTAGTATATAGAGGATCTGTCAGCTCTCCTGTGTGGTGTAGTAAATAGTGGATCTGTCAGCTCTCCTGTGTGGTGTAGTATATAGAGGATCTGACAGCTCTCCTGTGTGGTGTAGTATATAGAGGATCTGTCAGCTCTCCTGTGTGGTGAAGTATATAGAGGATCTGTCAGCTCTCCTGTGCGGTGTAGTATATAGAGGATCTGTCAGCTCTCCTGTGTGGTATAGTATATAGAGGATCTGTCAGCTCTCCTGTGTGGTGTAGTATATAGAGGATCTGTCAACTCTCCTGTGTGGTGTAGTATATAGAGGATCTGTCGGCACTCCTGTGTGGTGTAGTATATAGAGGATCTGTCATCTCTCTTGTATGGTGTAGTATATAGAGGATCTGTCGGCTCTCCTGTGTGATGTAATATATAGATGATCTATCAGCTCTCCTGTGTGGTGTAGTATATGGAGGATCTGTAAGCTCTCCTGTGTGGTGTAGTATATAGAGGATCTGTCAGCTCTCCTGTGTGGTGTAGTATATAGAGGATCTGTCAGCTCTCCTGTGTGGTGTAGTATATAGAGGATCTGTCAGCTGTCCTGTGTGGTGTAGAATATAGTGGATCTGTCGGTTCTCCTGTGTGGTGTAATATATAGAGGATCTGCCAGCTCTCCTATGTGGTGTAGTGTGTAGAGGATCTGTCGGCTCTCCTGTGTGGTGTAGTATATAGAGGATCTGTCAGCTCTCCTGTGTGGTGTAGTATATAGAGGATCTGTCAGCTCTCCTGTGTGGTGTAGTATATACAGGATCTGTCGGCTCTCCTGTGTGGTGTAGTATATAGAGGTTCTGTCAGCTCTCCTGTGTGTTGTAGTATATAGTGGATCTGTCAGCTCTCCTGCGTGGTGTAGTATATAGAGGATCTGTCAGCTCTCCTGTGTGGTGTAGTATATAGTGGATCTGTCAGCTCTCCTGTGTGGTGTAATATATAGATGATCTGTCAGCTCTCCTGTGTGGTGTAGTATATAGAGTATCTGCCCGCTCTCCTGTGTGGTGTAGTATATAGAGGATCTGTCAGCTCTCCGTTGTGGTGTACTATATAGTGGATCTGTCAGCTCTCCTGTGTGGTGTAGTATATAGAGGATCTGTCAGCTCTCCTGTGTGGTGTAGTATATAGAGGATCTGTAAGCTCTCCTGTGTGGTGTAGTATATAGAGGATCTGTCACCTCTCCTGTGTGGTGTATTATATAGAGGATCTGTCAGCTCTCCTGTGTGGTGTAGTATATAGAGGATCTATAAGCTCTCCTGTGTGGTGTAGTATATAGAGGATCTGTCAGCTGTCCTGTATGGTGTAGTATATAGAGGATCTGTCATCTCTACTGTGTGGTGTAGTATATAGAGGATCTGTCATCTCTCCTGTGTGGTGTAGTATATAGAGGATCTGTCAGCTCTCCTGTGTGGTGTAGTATATAGAGGATCTGTCAGCTGTCCTGTGTGGTGTAGAATATAGTGGATCTGTCGGCTCTCCTGTGTGGTGTAGTATATAGAGGATCTGTCAGCTCTCCTGTGTTGTGTAGTATATAGAGGATCTGTCAGCTCTCCTGTGTGGTGTAGTATATACAGGATCTGTCGGCTCTCCTGTGTGGTGTAGTATATAGAGGTTCTGTCAGCTCTCCTGTGTGTTGTAGTATATAGTGGATCTGTCAGCTCTCCTGCGTGGTGTAGTATATAGAGGATCTGTCAGCTCTCCTGTGTGGTGTAGTATATAGTGGATCTGTCAGCTCTCCTGTGTGGTGTAATATATAGATGATCTGTCAGCTCTCCTGTGTGGTGTAGTATATAGAGTATCTGCCCGCTCTCCTGTGTGGTGTAGTATATAGAGGATCTGTCAGCTCTTCGTTGTGGTGTACTATATAGTGGATCTGTCAGCTCTCCTGTGTGGTGTAGTATATAGAGGATCTGTCAGCTCTCCTGTGTGGTGTAGTATATAGAGGATCTGTAAGCTCTCCTGTGTGGTGTAGTATATAGAGGATCTGTCACCTCTCCTGTGTGGTGTATTATATAGAGGATCTGTCAGCTCTCCTGTGTGGTGTAGTATATAGAGGATCTGTAAGCTCTCCTGTGTGGTGTAGTATATAGAGGATCTGTCAGCTCTCCTGTGTGGTGTAGTATATAGAGGATCTGTCAGCTCTCCTCTGTGGTGTAATATATAGAGGATCTGTCAGCTCTCCTGTGTGGTGTAGTATATAGAGGATCTGACAGTTCTCCTTTGTGGTGTAGTATATAGAGGATCTGACATTTCTCCTTTGTGGTGCAGTATATAGTGGATCTGTCAGCTCTCCTGTGTGGTGTAGTATATAGAGGATCTGTCATCTCTACTGTGTGCTGTAGTATATAGAGTATCTGTTGGCTCTCCTGTGTGATGTAATATATAGATGATCTATTAGCTCTCCTGTGTGATGTAGTATATAGAGTATCTGCCTGCTCTCCTGTGTGGTGTAGTATATTGAGGATCTGTCAGCTCTCCTGTGTGGTGTAGTATATAGTGGATCTGTCGGCTCTCCCGTGTAATGTAGTGTATAGAGGATCTGTCAGCTCTCCTGTGTGGTGTAGTATATAGAGGATCTGTCAGCTCTCCTGTGTGGTGTAGTATATAGAGGATCTGTCAGCTCTATTGTGTGGTGTAGTATATACAGGATCTATCAGCTCTCCTGTGTGGTGTAGTATATACAGGATCTATCAGCTCTCCTGTGTGGTTTAGTGTATAGAGGATCTGTCAGCTCTCCTGTGTGGTGTAGTATATAGAGGATCTGTCAGCTCTCTTGTGTGGTGTAGTATATACAGGATCTATCAGCTCTCCTGTGTGGTGTAGTATTTAGAGGATCTGTCAGCTTTCCTGTGTGGTGTAGTATATAGAGGATCTGTCAGCTCTCCTCTGTGGTGTAATATATAGAGGATCTGTCAGCTCTCCTGTGTGGTGTAGTATATAGAGGATCTGACAGTTCTCCTTTGTGGTGCAGTATATAGAGGATCTGACATTTCTCCTTTGTGGTGCAGTATATAGTGGATCTGTCAGCTCTCCTGTGTGGTGTAGTATATAGAGGATCTGTCATCTCTACTGTGTGCTGTAGTATATAGAGTATCTGTTGGCTCTCCTGTGTGATGTAATATATAGATGATCTATTAGCTCTCCTGTGTGGTGTAGTATATAGAGTATCTGCCTGCTCTCCTGTGTGGTGTAGTATATTGAGGATCTGTCAGCTCTCCTGTGTGGTGTAGTATATAGTGGATCTGTCGGCTCTCCCGTGTAATGTAGTGTATAGAGGATCTGTCAGCTCTCCTGTGTGGTGTAGTATATAGAGGATCTGTCAGCTCTCCTGTGTGGTGTAGTATATAGAGGATCTGTCAGCTCTCCTGTGTGGTGTAGTATATACAGGATCTATCAGCTCTCCTGTGTGGTGTAGTATATACAGGATCTATCAGCTCTCCTGTGTGGTTTAGTGTATAGAGGATCTGTCAGCTCTCCTGTGTGGTGTAGTATATGGAGGATCTGTCAGCTCTCTTGTGTGGTGTAGTATATACAGGATCTATCAGCTCTCCTGTGTGGTGTAGTATTTAGAGGATCTGTCAGCTTTCCTGTGTGGTGTAGTATATAGAGGATCTGTCAGCTCTGCTGTGTGGTGTAGTATATAGAGGATCTGTCAGATCTCCTGTGCGGTGTAATATATAGAGGATCTGTCAGCTCTCCTGTGTGGTGTAGTATATAGAGGATCTGTCAGCTCTCCTGTGTGGTGTAGTGTATAGAGGATCTGTCAGCTCTCCTGTGTGGTGTAGTATATAGTGTATCTGTCGACTCTCCTGTGTGGTGCAATATATAGAGGATCTGCCAGCTCTCCTATGTGGTGTAGTACATAGAGGATCTGTCAGCTCTCCTGTGTGATGTAGTATATAGAGGATCTGTCAGTTCTCCTGTGTGATGTAGTATATAGAAGATCTGTCAGCTCTCCTGTGTGGTGTAGTATATAGAGGTTCTGTCAGCTCTCCTGTGTGGTGTAGTGTATAGAGGTTCTGTCAGCTCTCCTGTGTGGTGTAGTATATAGAGGATCTGTCAGCTCTCCTGTGTGGTGTAGTATATAGAGGATCTGTCACCTCTCCTGTCTGGTGTAGTATATAGAGGATCTGTCAGTTCTCCTGTGTGGTGTAGTATATAGAGGATCTGCCAGCTCTCCTGTGTGATGTAGTATATTGAGGATCTGTCAGCTCTCCTATGTGATGTAGCATATAGAGGATCTGTCAGCTTTCCTGTGTGGTGTAGTATATAGAGGATCTGTCAGCTCTCCTGTGTGGTGTAGTATATAGAGGATCTGTCACCTCTCCTGTCTGGTGTAGTATATAGAGGATCTGTCAGCTCTCCTGTGTGGTGTAGTATATAGAGGATCTGTCAGCTCTCCTGTGTGGTGTAGTATATAGAGGATCTGTCAGCTCTCCTGTGTGATGTAGTATATAGAGGATCTGTCAGCTCTCCTATGTGATGTAGTATATAGTGGATCTGTCAGCTTTCCTGTGTGGTGTAGTATATAGTGGATCTCTCGGCTCTCCTGTGTGGTGTAGTATATGAATGATCTGTCAGCTCTCCTGTGTGGTGTAGTATATAGTGGATCTGTCAGCTCTCCTGTGTGGTGTAGTATATAGAGGATCTCTCAGCTCTCCTGTGTGGTGTAGTATATAGTGGATCTCTCAGCTCTCCTGTGTGGTGTAGTATATAGATGATCTGTCAGCTCTCCTGTGTGGTGCAGTATATAGTGGATCTGTCAGCTCTCCTGCGTTGTGTAGTATATAGTGGATCTGTCAGCTCTCCTGTGTGGTGTAGTATATAGAGGATCTGTCCTGTGTGGTGTAGTATATAGAGGATCTGTCGGCTCTCCTGTGTGGTGTAGTATATAGACGATCTGTCAGCTCTCCTGTGTGGTGTAGTATATAGAGGATCTGTCAGCTCTCCTGTGTGGTGTAGTATATAGTGGATCTGTCAGCTCTCCTGTGTTGTGTAGTATATAGAGGATCTGTCAGCTCTCCTGTGTGGTGTAGTATACAGTCGATCTGTCAGCTCTCCTGTGTTGTGTAGTATATAGAGGATCTGTCAGCTCTCCTGTGTGGTGTAGTATATAGAGGATCTGTCAGCTCTCCTGTGTGGTGTAGTATATAGAGGATCTGTCAGCTCTCCTGTGTTGTGTAGTATATAGTGGATCTGTCAGCTCTCCTGTGTGGTGTAGTATATAGAGGATGTGTCAGCTCTCCTGTGTGGTGTAGTATATAGAGGATGTGTCAGCTCTCCTGTGTGGTGTAGTACATAGAGGATCTGTCTGCTCTCCTGTGTGGTGTAGTATATAGAGGATCTGTCAGCTCTCCTGTGTGGTGTAGTATATAGACGATCTGTCGGCTCTCCTGTGTGGTGTAGTATATAGAGGATCTGTCAGCTCTCCTGTGTGGTGTAGTATATAGAGGATCTGTCAGCTCTCCTGTGTTGTGTAGTATATAGTGGATCTGTCAGCTCTCCTGTGTTGTGTAGTATATAGAGGATCTGTCAGCTCTCCTGTGTGGTGTAGTATATAGTGGATCTGTCAGCTTTCCTGTGTGGTGTAGTATATAGAGGATCTGTCAGCTCTCCTGTGTGGTGTAGTATATAGAGGATCTGTCAGCTCTCCTGTGTGGTGTAGTACATAGAGGATCTGTCTGCTCTCCTGTGTGCTGTAGTATATAGACGATCTGTCGGCTCTCCTGTGTGTTGTAGTATATAGAGGATCTGTCAGCTCTCCTGTGTGGTGTAGTATATAGAGGATCTGTCAGCTCTCCTGTGTAGTGTAGTATATAGAGGATCTGTCAGCTCTCCTGTGTGGTGTAGTGTATAGAGGATGTGTCCTGTGTGGTGTAGTATATAGAGGATCTGTCCTGTGTGGTGTAGTATATAGAGGATCTGTCAGCTCTCCTGTGTGGTGTAGTATATAGAGGATCTGTCAGCTCTCCTGTGTGGTGTAGTATATAGAGGATCTGTCAGCTCTCCTGTGTGGTGTAGTACATAGAGGATCTGTCAGCTCTCCTGTGTGGTGTAGTATATAGTGGATCTGTCAGCTCTCCTGTATTGTGTAGTATATAGTGGATGTGTCAGCTCTCCTGTGTGGTGTAGTATATAGAGGATCTGTCGGCTCTCCTGTGTGGTATAGTATATAGAGGATGTGTCAGCTCTCCTGTGTGGTGTAGTATATAGTGGATCTGTCAGCTCTCCTGTGTGGTGTAGTATATAGAGGATCTGTCAGCTCTCCTGTGTGCTGTAGTATATAGAGGATCTGTCGGATCTCCTGTGTGGTATAGTATATAGAGGATCTGTCAGCCCTCCTGTGTGCTGTAGTATATAGAGGATCTGTCGGATCTCCTGTGTGGTGTAGTATATAGAGGATCTGTCAGCTCTCCTGTGTGGTGTAGTATATAGAGGATCTGTCAGCTCTCCTGTATTGTGTAGTATATAGAGGATGTGTCAGCTCTCCTGTGTGGTGTAGTATATAGAGGATCTGTCAGCTCTCCTTTGTGGTGTAATATATAGAGGATCTGTCAGCTCTCCTGTGTGGTTTAGTATATAGAGGATCTGTCAGCTCTCCTGTGTGGTGTAGTATATAGAGGATGTGTCAGCTCTCCTGTGTGGTGTAGTATATAGAGGATCTGTCGGCTCTCCTGTGTGGTGTAGTATATAGAGGATCTGTCAGCTCTCCTGTGTGGTGTAGTATATAGAGGATGTGTCAGCTCTCCTGTGTGGTGTAGTATATAGAGGATGTGTCAGCTCTCCTGTGTGGTGTAGTATATAGAGGATCTGTCAGCTCTCCTGTGTGGTGTAGTATATAGAGGATCTGTCAGCTCTCCTGTGTGGGGTAGTATATAGACGATCTGTCAGCTCTCCTGTGTGATGTAGTATATAGAGGATCTGTCAGCTCTCCTGTGTGGTTTAGTATATAGAGGATCTGTCAGCTCTCCTGTGTGGTGTAGTATATAGAGGATCTGTCAGCTCTCCTGTGTGGTGTAGTATATAGAGGATCTGTCAGTTCTCCTGTGTGATGTAGTATATAGAAGATCTGTCAGCTCTCCTGTGTGGTGTAGTATATAGAGGTTCTGTCAGCTCTCCTGTGTGGTGTAGTGTATAGAGGTTCTGTCAGCTCTCCTGTGTGGTGTAGTATATAGAGGATCTGTCAGCGATCCTGTATTGTGTAGTATATAGAGGATGTGTCAGCTCTCCTGTGTGGTGTAGTATATAGAGGATGTGTCAGCTCTCCTGTATTGTGTAGTATATAGAGGATGTGTCAGCTCTCCTGTGTGGTGTAGTATATAGAGGATATGTCAGTTCTCCTGTGTGGTGTAGTATATAGAGGATCTGTCAGCTCTCCTGTGTGGTGTAGTATATAGAGGATCTGTCAGCTCTCCTGTGTGGTGTAGTATATAGAGGATCTGTCGGTTCTCCTGTGTGGTGTAGTATATAGTGGATCTGTCAGCTCTCCTGTGTGGTGTAGTATATAGAGGATCTGTCAGCTCTCCTGTGTGGTGTAGTATATAGAGTATCTGTCAGCTCTCCTGTGTGGTGTAGTATATAGAGGATCTGACGGCTCTCCTGTGTGGTGTAGTATATAGAGTATCTGTCAGCTCTCCTGTGTGGTGTAGTATATAGAGGATCTGTCAGCTCTCCTGTGTGGTGTAGTATATAGAGGATGTGTCAGCTCTACTGTGTGGTGTAGTATATAGTGGATCTGTCAGCTCTCCTGTGTGGTGTAGTATATAGTGGATCTGTCAGCTCTCCTGTGTGGTGTAGTATATAGTGGATCTGTCAGCTCTCCTGTGTGGTGTAGTATATAGAGGATCTCTCGGCTCTCCTGTGTGGTGTAGTATATGGATGATCTGTCAGCTCTCCTGTGTGGTGTAGTATATAGAGGATCTCTCGGCTCTCCTGTGTGGTGTAGTATATAGAGGATCTCTCGGCTCTCCTGTGTGGTGTAGTATATGGATGATCTGTCAGCTCTCCTGTGTGGTGTAGTATATAGAGGATCTCTCGGCTCTCCTGTGTGGTGTAGTATATAGAGGATCTGTCAGCTCTCCTGTGTGGTTTAGTATATAGAGGATGTGTCAGCTCTCCTGTGTGGTGTAGTATATAGTGGATCTGTCAGCTCTCCTGTGTGGTGTAGTATATAGTGGATCTGTCAGCTCTCCTGTGTGGTGTAGTATATAGAGGATCTGTCAGCTCTCCTGTGTGGTGTAGTATATAGTGGATCTGTCAGCTCTCCTGTGTGGTGTAGTATATAGAGGATCTGTCAGCTCTCCTGTGTGGTGTAGTATATAGAGGATATGTCAGCTCTCCTGTGTGGTGTAGTATATAGAGGATCTGTCGGCTCTCCTGTGTGGTGTAGTATATAGAGGATCTGTCAGCTCTCCTGTGTGATGTAGTATATTGAGGATCTGTCAGTTCTCCTGTGTGGTGTAGTGTATAGAGGATCTGTCAGCTCTCCTGTGTGGTGTAGTATATAGAGGATCTGTCAGCTCTCCTGTGTGGTGTAGTATATAGAGGATCTGTCATCTCTCCTGTGTGGTGAAGTATATAGAGGATCTGTCAGCTCTCCTGTGTGGTGTAGTATATAGAGGATCTGTCAGCTCTCCTGTGTGGTGTAGTATATAGAGGATCTGTCAGCTCTCCTGTGTGGTGTAGTATATAGAGGATCTGTCAGCTCTCCTGTGTGGTGTAGTATATAGAGGATCTGTCAGCTCTCCTGTGTGGTGTAGTATATAGAGGATATCTCAGCTCTCCTGTGTGGTGTAGTATATAGAGGATCTGTCGGCTCTCCTGTGTGGTGTAGTATATAGAGGATCTGTCAGCTCTCCTGTGTGGTGTAGTATATAGAGGATCTGTCAGCTCTCCTGTGTGGTGTAGTATATAGTGGATCTGTCAGCTCTCCTGTATTGTGTAGTATATAGAGGATGTGTCAGCTCTCCTGTGTGGTGTAGTATATAGAGGATCTGTCAGCTCTCCTGTGTGGTGTAGTATATAGAGGATCTGTCCTGTGTGGTGTAGTATATAGAGGATCTGTCGGCTCTCCTGTGTGGTGTAGTATACAGAGGATGTGTCAGCTCTCCTGTGTGGTGTAGTATATAGTGAATCTGTCAGCTCTCCTGTATTGTGTAGTATATAGAGGATGTGTCAGCTCTCCTGTGTGGTGTAGTATATAGAGGATCTGTCGGCTCTCCTGTGTGGTGTAGTATATAGAGGATCTGTCAGCTCTCCTGTGTGGTGTAGTATATAGTGGATCTGTCAGCTCTCCTGTGTGGTGTAGTATGTAGAGGATCTGTCGGCTCTCCTGTGTGGTGTAGTATATAGAGGATGTGTCAGCTCTCCTGTGTGGTGTAGTATATAGAGGATCTGTCGGCTCTCCTGTGTGGTGTAGTATATAGAGGATGTGTCGGCTCTCCTGTGTGGTGTAGTATATAGAGGATGTGTCAGCTCTCCTGTGTGGTGTAGTATATAGAGGATGTGTCAGCTCTCCTGTATTGTGTAGTATATAGAGGATGTGTCAGCTCTCCTGTGTGGTGTAGTATATAGAGGATCTGTCAGCTCTCCTGGGTGGTGTAGTATATAGAGGATCTGTCTTCTCTCCTGTGTGGTGTAGTATATAGAGGATCTGTCAGCTCTCCTGTGTGGTGTAGTATATAGAGGATCTGTCAGCTCTCCTGTGTGGTGTAGTATATAGTGGATCTGTCAGCTCTCCTGTATTGTGTAGTATATAGAGGATGTGTCAGCTCTCCTGTGTGGTGTAGTATATAGAGGATCTGTCGGCTCTCCTGTGTGGTGTAGTATATAGTGGATCTGTCAGCTCTCCTGTATTGTGTAGTATATAGAGGATCTGTCAGCTCTCCTGTGTGATGTAGTATATTGAGGATCTGTCAGCTCTCTTATGTGATGTAGCATATAAAGGATCTGTCAGCTTTCCTGTGTGGTGTAGTGTATAGAGGATCTGTCAGCTCTCCTGTGTGGTGTAGTGTATAGAGGATCTGTCAGCTCTCCTGTGTGGTGTAGTATATAGTGGATCTGTCAGCTCTCCTGTGTGGTGTAGTGTATAGAGGATCTGTCGGCTCTCCTGTGTGGTGTAGTATATAGTGGATCTGTCAGCTCTCCTGTATTGTGTAGTATATAGAGGATCTGTCAGCTCTCCTGTGTGATGTAGTATATTGAGGATCTGTCAGCTCTCCTATGTGATGTAGCATATAGAGGATCTGTCAGCTTTCCTGTGTGGTGTAGTGTATAGAGGATCTGTCGGCTCTCCTGTGTGGTGTAGTATATAGTGGATCTGTCAGCTCTCCTGTATTGTGTAGTATATAGAGGATCTGTCAGCTCTCCTGTGTGATCTAGTATATTGAGGATCTGTCAGCTCTCCTATGTGATGTAGCATATAGAGGATCTGTCAGCTTTCCTGTGTGGTGTAGTGTATAGAGGATCTGTCGGCTCTCCTGTGTGGTGTAGTATATAGAGGATCTGTCAGCTCTCCTGGGTGGTGTAGTATATAGAGGATCTGTCAGCTCTCCTGTGTGGTGTAGTATATAGAGGATCTGTCAGCTCTCCTGTGTGGTGTAGTATATAGAGGATCTGTCAGCTCTCCTGTGTGGTGTAGTATATAGAGGATCTGTCGGCTCTCCTGTGTGGTGTAGTATATAGAGGATCTGTCAGCTCTCCTGTGTGGTGTAGTATATAGAGGATCTGTCAGCTCTCCTGTGTGGTGTAGTATATAGTGGATCTGTCAGCTCTCCTGTATTGTGTAGTATATAGAGGATGTGTCAGCTCTCCTGTGTGGTGTAGTATATAGAGGATCTGTCAGCTCTCCTGTGTGGTATAGTATATAGAGGATCTGTCCTGTGTGGTGTAGTATATAGAGGATCTGTCGGCTCTCCTGTGTGGTGTAGTATATAGAGGATGTGTCAGCTCTCCTGTGTGGTGTAGTATATAGAGGATCTGTCGGCTCTCCTGTGTGGTGTAGTATATAGTGGATCTGTCAGCTCTCCTGTATTGTGTAGTATATAGAGGATCTGTCAGCTCTCCTGTGTGATGTAGTATATTGAGGATCTGTCAGCTCTCCTATGTGATGTAGCATATAAAGGATCTGTCAGCTTTCCTGTGTGGTGTAGTGTATAGAGGATCTGTCAGCTCTCCTGTGTGGTGTAGTGTATAGAGGATCTGTCGGCTCTCCTGTGTGGTGTAGTATATAGTGGATCTGTCAGCTCTCCTGTGTGGTGTAGTGTATAGAGGATCTGTCGGCTCTCCTGTGTGGTGTAGTATATAGTGGATCTGTCAGCTCTCCTGTATTGTGTAGTATATAGAGGATCTGTCAGCTCTCCTGTGTGATGTAGTATATTGAGGATCTGTCAGCTCTCCTATGTGATGTAGCATATAGAGGATCTGTCAGCTTTCCTGTGTGGTGTAGTGTATAGAGGATCTGTCGGCTCTCCTGTGTGGTGTAGTATATAGTGGATCTGTCAGCTCTCCTGTATTGTGTAGTATATAGAGGATCTGTCAGCTCTCCTGTGTGATCTAGTATATTGAGGATCTGTCAGCTCTCCTATGTGATGTAGCATATAGAGGATCTGTCAGCTTTCCTGTGTGGTGTAGTGTATAGAGGATCTGTCGGCTCTCCTGTGTGGTGTAGTATATAGAGGATCTGTCAGCTCTCCTGGGTGGTGTAGTATATAGAGGATCTGTCAGCTCTCCTGTGTGGTGTAGTATATAGAGGATCTGTCAGCTCTCCTGTGTGGTGTAGTATATAGAGGATCTGTCAGCTCTCCTGTGTGGTGTAGTATATAGAGGATCTGTCGGCTCTCCTGTGTGGTGTAGTATATAGAGGATCTGTCAGCTCTCCTGTGTGGTGTAGTATATAGAGGATCTGTCAGCTCTCCTGTGTGGTGTAGTATATAGTGGATCTGTCAGCTCTCCTGTATTGTGTAGTATATAGAGGATGTGTCAGCTCTCCTGTGTGGTGTAGTATATAGAGGATCTGTCAGCTCTACTGTGTGGTGTAGTATATAGAGGATCTGTCCTGTGTGGTGTAGTATATAGAGGATCTGTCGGCTCTCCTGTGTGGTGTAGTATATAGAGGATGTGTCAGCTCTCCTGTGTGGTGTAGTATATAGTGGATCTGTCAGCTCTCCTGTATTGTGTAGTATATAGAGGATGTGTCAGCTCTCCTGTGTGGTGTAGTATATAGAGGATCTGTCGGCTCTCCTGTGTGGTGTAGTATATAGAGGATCTGTCAGCTCTCCTGTGTGTAGTAGTATATAGTGGATCTGTCAGCTCTCCTGTGTGGTGTAGTATATAGAGGATCTGTCGGCTCTCCTGTGTGGTGTAGTATATAGAGGATCTGTCAGCTCTCCTGTGTGGTGTAGTATATAGAGGATCTGTCAGCTCTCCTGTGTGGTGTAGTATATAGAGGATGTGTCAGCTCTCCTGTGTGGTGTAGTATATAGAGGATCTGTCAGCTCTCCTGTGTGGTGTAGTATATAGAGGATGTGTCAGCTCTCCTGTGTGGTGTAGTATATAGAGGATGTGTCAGCTCTCCTGTGTGGTGTAGTATATAGAGGATCTGTCAGCTCTCCTGTGTGGTGTAGTATATAGAGGATCTGTCAGCTCTCCTGTGTGGGGTAGTATATAGACGATCTGTCAGCTCTCCTGTGTGGTGTAGTATATAGAGGATGTGTCAGCTCTCCTGTATTGTGTAGTATATAGAGGATGTGTCAGCTCTCCTGTGTGGTGTAGTATATAGAGGATATGTCAGTTCTCCTGTGTGGTGTAGTATATAGAGGATCTGTCAGCTCTCCTGTGTGGTGTAGTATATAGAGGATCTGTCAGCTCTCCTGTGTGGTGTAGTATATAGAGGATCTGTCGGTTCTCCTGTGTGGTGTAGTATATAGTGGATCTGTCAGCTCTCCTGTGTGGTGTAGTATATAGAGGATCTGTCAGCTCTCCTGTGTGGGTAGTATATAGAGTATCTGTCAGCTCTCCTGTGTGGTGTAGTATATAGAGGATCTGACGGCTCTCCTGTGTGGTGTAGTATATAGAGTATCTGTCAGCTCTCCTGTGTGGTGTAGTATATAGAGGATCTGTCAGCTCTCCTGTGTGGTGTAGTATATAGAGGATGTGTCAGCTCTCCTGTGTGGTGTAGTATATAGTGGATCTGTCAGCTCTCCTGTGTGGTGTAGTATATAGTGGATTTGTCAGCTCTCCTGTGTGGTGTAGTATATAGTGGATCTGTCAGCTCTCCTGTGTGGTGTAGTATATAGAGGATCTCTCGGCTCTCCTGTGTGGTGTAGTATATGGATGATCTGTCAGCTCTCCTGTGTGGTGTAGTATATCGTGGATCTGTCAGCTCTCCTGTGTGGTGTAGTATATAGAGGATCTGTCAGCTCTCCTGTGTGGTGTAGTATATAGAGGATATGTCAGCTCTCCTGTGTGGTGTAGTATATAGAGGATCTGTCGGCTCTCCTGTGTGGTGTAGTATATAGAGGATCTGTCAGCTCTCCTGTGTGATGTAGTATATTGAGGATCTGTCAGTTCTCCTGTGTGGTGTAGTGTATAGAGGATCTGTCAGCTCTCCTGTGTGGTGTAGTATATAGAGGATCTGTCAGCTCTCCTGTGTGGTGTAGTATATAGAGGATCTGTCAGCTCTCCTGTGTGGTGTAGTATATAGAGGATCTGTCAGCTCTCCTGTGTGGTGTAGTATATAGAGGATCTGTCAGCTCTCCTGTGTGGTGTAGTATATAGAGGATCTGTCAGCTCTCCTGTGTGGTGTAGTATATAGAGGATATCTCAGCTCTCCTGTGTGGTGTAGTATATAGAGGATCTGTCGGCTCTCCTGTGTGGTGTAGTATATAGAGGATCTGTCAGCTCTCCTGTGTGGTGTAGTATATAGAGGATCTGTCAGCTCTCCTGTGTGGTGTAGTATATAGTGGATCTGTCAGCTCTCCTGTATTGTGTAGTATATAGAGGATGTGTCAGCTCTCCTGTGTGGTGTAGTATATAGAGGATCTGTCAGCTCTCCTGTGTGGTGTAGTATATAGAGGATCTGTCCTGTGTGGTGTAGTATATAGAGGATCTGTCGGCTCTCCTGTGTGGTGTAGTATACAGAGGATGTGTCAGCTCTCCTGTGTGGTGTAGTATATAGTGGATCTGTCAGCTCTCCTGTATTGTGTAGTATATAGAGGATGTGTCAGCTCTCCTGTGTGGTGTAGTATATAGAGGATCTGTCGGCTCTCCTGTGTGGTGTAGTATATAGTGGATCTGTCAGCTCTCCTGTATTGTGTAGTATATAGAGGATCTGTCAGCTCTCCTGTGTGGTGTAGTATATAGAGGATCTGTCGGCTCTCCTGTGTGGTGTAGTATATAGAGGATCTGTCAGCTCTCCTGTGTGGTGTAGTATATAGAGGATCTGTCAGCTCTCCTGTGTGGTGTAGTATATAGTGGATCTGTCAGCTCTCCTGTATTGTGTAGTATATAGAGGATGTGTCAGCTCTCCTGTGTGGTGTAGTATATAGAGGATCTGTCAGCTCTACTGTGTGGTGTAGTATATAGAGGATCTGTCCTGTGTGGTGTAGTATATAGAGGATCTGTCGGCTCTCCTGTGTGGTGTAGTATATAGAGGATGTGTCAGCTCTCCTGTGTGGTGTAGTATATAGTGGATCTGTCAGCTCTCCTGTATTGTGTAGTATATAGAGGATGTGTCAGCTCTCCTGTGTGGTGTAGTATATAGAGGATCTGTCGGCTCTCCTGTGTGGTGTAGTATATAGAGGATCTGTCAGCTCTCCTGTGTGTAGTAGTATATAGTGGATCTGTCAGCTCTCCTGTGTGGTGTAGTATATAGAGGATCTGTCGGCTCTCCTGTGTGGTGTAGTATATAGAGGATCTGTCAGCTCTCCTGTGTGGTGTAGTATATAGAGGATCTGTCAGCTCTCCTGTGTGGTGTAGTATATAGAGGATGTGTCAGCTCTCCTGTGTGGTGTAGTATATAGAGGATCTGTCAGCTCTCCTGTGTGGTGTAGTATATAGAGGATGTGTCAGCTCTCCTGTGTGGTGTAGTATATAGAGGATGTGTCAGCTCTCCTGTGTGGTGTAGTATATAGAGGATCTGTCAGCTCTCCTGTGTGGTGTAGTATATAGAGGATCTGTCAGCTCTCCTGTGTGGGGTAGTATATAGACGATCTGTCAGCTCTCCTGTGTGGTGTAGTATATAGAGGATGTGTCAGCTCTCCTGTATTGTGTAGTATATAGAGGATGTGTCAGCTCTCCTGTGTGGTGTAGTATATAGAGGATATGTCAGTTCTCCTGTGTGGTGTAGTATATAGAGGATCTGTCAGCTCTCCTGTGTGGTGTAGTATATAGAGGATCTGTCAGGTCTCCTGTGTGGTGTAGTATATAGAGGATCTGTCGGTTCTCCTGTGTGGTGTAGTATATAGTGGATCTGTCAGCTCTCCTGTGTGGTGTAGTATATAGAGGATCTGTCAGCTCTCCTGTGTGGGTAGTATATAGAGTATCTGTCAGCTCTCCTGTGTGGTGTAGTATATAGAGGATCTGACGGCTCTCCTGTGTGGTGTAGTATATAGAGTATCTGTCAGCTCTCCTGTGTGGTGTAGTATATAGAGGATCTGTCAGCTCTCCTGTGTGGTGTAGTATATAGAGGATGTGTCAGCTCTCCTGTGTGGTGTAGTATATAGTGGATCTGTCAGCTCTCCTGTGTGGTGTAGTATATAGTGGATTTGTCAGCTCTCCTGTGTGGTGTAGTATATAGTGGATCTGTCAGCTCTCCTGTGTGGTGTAGTATATAGAGGATCTCTCGGCTCTCCTGTGTGGTGTAGTATATGGATGATCTGTCAGCTCTCCTGTGTGGTGTAGTATATCGTGGATCTGTCAGCTCTCCTGTGTGGTGTAGTATATAGAGGATCTGTCAGCTCTCCTGTGTGGTGTAGTATATAGAGGATATGTCAGCTCTCCTGTGTGGTGTAGTATATAGAGGATCTGTCGGCTCTCCTGTGTGGTGTAGTATATAGAGGATCTGTCAGCTCTCCTGTGTGATGTAGTATATTGAGGATCTGTCAGTTCTCCTGTGTGGTGTAGTGTATAGAGGATCTGTCAGCTCTCCTGTGTGGTGTAGTATATAGAGGATCTGTCAGCTCTCCTGTGTGGTGTAGTATATAGAGGATCTGTCAGCTCTCCTGTGTGGTGTAGTATATAGAGGATCTGTCAGCTCTCCTGTGTGGTGTAGTATATAGAGGATCTGTCAGCTCTCCTGTGTGGTGTAGTATATAGAGGATCTGTCAGCTCTCCTGTGTGGTGTAGTATATAGAGGATATCTCAGCTCTCCTGTGTGGTGTAGTATATAGAGGATCTGTCGGCTCTCCTGTGTGGTGTAGTATATAGAGGATCTGTCAGCTCTCCTGTGTGGTGTAGTATATAGAGGATCTGTCAGCTCTCCTGTGTGGTGTAGTATATAGTGGATCTGTCAGCTCTCCTGTATTGTGTAGTATATAGAGGATGTGTCAGCTCTCCTGTGTGGTGTAGTATATAGAGGATCTGTCAGCTCTCCTGTGTGGTGTAGTATATAGAGGATCTGTCCTGTGTGGTGTAGTATATAGAGGATCTGTCGGCTCTCCTGTGTGGTGTAGTATACAGAGGATGTGTCAGCTCTCCTGTGTGGTGTAGTATATAGTGGATCTGTCAGCTCTCCTGTATTGTGTAGTATATAGAGAATGTGTCAGCTCTCCTGTGTGGTGTAGTATATAGAGGATCTGTCGGCTCTCCTGTGTGGTGTAGTATATAGAGGATCTGTCAGCTCTCCTGTGTGGTGTAGTATATAGTGGATCTGTCAGCTCTCCTGTGTGGTGTAGTATATAGAGGATGTGTCAGCTCTCCTGTGTGGTGTAGTATATAGAGGATGTGTCAGCTGTCCTGTATTGTGTAGTATATAGAGGATGTGTCAGCTCTCCTGTGTGGTGTAGTGTATAGAGGATCTGTCAGCTCTCCTGGGTGGTGTAGTATATAGAGGATCTGTCTTCTCTCCTGTGTGGTGTAGTATATAGAGGATCTGCCAGCTCTCCTGTGTGGTGTAGTATATAGTGGATCTGTCAGCTCTCCTGTATTGTGTAGTATATAGAGGATGTGTCAGCTCTCCTGTGTGGTGTAGTATATAGAGGATCTGTCGGCTCTCCTGTGTGGTGTAGTATATAGTGGATCTGTCAGCTCTCCTGTATTGTGTAGTATATAGAGGATCTGTCAGCTCTCCTGTGTGATGTATATTGAGGATCTGTCAGCTCTCCTATGTGATGTAGCATATAAAGGATCTGTCAGCTTTCCTGTGTGGTGTAGTGTATAGAGGATCTGTCAGCTCTCATGTGTGGTGTAGTGTATAGAGGATCTGTCGGCTCTCCTGTGTGGTGTAGTATATAGTGGATCTGTCAGCTCTCCTGTGTGGTGTAGTGTATAGAGGATCTGTCGGCTCTCCTGTGTGGTGTAGTATATAGTGGATCTGTCAGCTCTCCTGTATTGTGTAGTATATAGAGGATCTGTCAGCTCTCCTGTGTGATGTAGTATATTGAGGATCTGTCAGCTCTCCTATGTGATGTAGCATATAGAGGATCTGTCAGCTTTCCTGTGTGGTGTAGTGTATAGAGGATCTGTCGGCTCTCCTGTGTGGTGTAGTATATAGTGGATCTGTCAGCTCTCCTGTATTGTGTAGTATATAGAGGATCTGTCAGCTCTCCTGTGTGATCTAGTATATTGAGGATCTGTCAGCTCTCCTATGTGATGTAGCATATAGAGGATCTGTCAGCTTTCCTGTGTGGTGTAGTGTATAGAGGATCTGTCGGCTCTCCTGTGTGGTGTAGTATATAGAGGATCTGTCAGCTCTCCTGGGTGGTGTAGTATATAGAGGATCTGTCAGCTCTCCTGTGTGGTGTAGTATATAGAGGATCTGTCAGCTCTCCTGTGTGGTGTAGTATATAGAGGATCTGTCAGCTCTCCTGTGTGGTGTAGTATATAGAGGATCTGTCGGCTCTCCTGTGTGGTGTAGTACATAGAGGATCTGTCAGCTCTCCTGTGTGGTGTAGTATATAGAGGATCTGTCAGCTCTCCTGTGTGGTGTAGTATATAGTGGATCTGTCAGCTCTCCTGTATTGTGTAGTATATAGAGGATGTGTCAGCTCTCCTGTGTGGTGTAGTATATAGAGGATCTGTCAGCTCTCCTGTGTGGTGTAGTATATAGAGGATGTCCTGTGTGGTGTAGTATATAGAGGATCTGTCGGCTCTCCTGTGTGGTGTAGTATATAGAGGATGTGTCAGCTCTCCTGTGTGGTGTAGTATATAGTGGATCTGTCAGCTCTCCTGTATTGTGTAGTATATAGAGGATGTGTCAGCTCTCCTGTGTGGTGTAGTATATAGTGGATCTGTCAGCTCTCCTGTATTGTGTAGTATATAGAGGATGTGTCGGCTCTCCTGTGTGGTGTAGTATATAGAGGATGTGTCAGCTCTCCTGTGTGGTGTAGTATATAGAGGATCTGTCGGCTCTCCTGTGTGGTGTAGTATATAGAGGATCTGTCAGCTCTCCTGTGTGGTGTAGTATATAGAGGATCTGTCCTGTGTGGTGTAGTATATAGAGGATCTGTCAGCTCTCCTGTGTGGTGTAGTATATAGAGAATGTGTCAGCTCTCCTGTGTGGTGTAGTATATAGAGGATCTGTCGGCTCTCCTGTGTGGTGTAGTATATAGAGGATCTGTCAGCTCTCCTGTGTGGTGTAGTATATAGTGGATCTGTCAGCTCTCCTGTGTGGTGTAGTATATAGAGGATGTGTCAGCTCTCCTGTGTGGTGTAGTATATAGAGGATGTGTCAGCTGTCCTGTATTGTGTAGTATATAGAGGATGTGTCAGCTCTCCTGTGTGGTGTAGTGTATAGAGGATCTGTCAGCTCTCCTGGGTGGTGTAGTATATAGAGGATCTGTCTTCTCTCCTGTGTGGTGTAGTATATAGAGGATCTGCCAGCTCTCCTGTGTGGTGTAGTATATAGTGGATCTGTCAGCTCTCCTGTATTGTGTAGTATATAGAGGATGTGTCAGCTCTCCTGTGTGGTGTAGTATATAGAGGATCTGTCGGCTCTCCTGTGTGGTGTAGTATATAGTGGATCTGTCAGCTCTCCTGTATTGTGTAGTATATAGAGGATCTGTCAGCTCTCCTGTGTGATGTATATTGAGGATCTGTCAGCTCTCCTATGTGATGTAGCATATAAAGGATCTGTCAGCTTTCCTGTGTGGTGTAGTGTATAGAGGATCTGTCAGCTCTCATGTGTGGTGTAGTGTATAGAGGATCTGTCGGCTCTCCTGTGTGGTGTAGTATATAGTGGATCTGTCAGCTCTCCTGTGTGGTGTAGTGTATAGAGGATCTGTCGGCTCTCCTGTGTGGTGTAGTATATAGTGGATCTGTCAGCTCTCCTGTATTGTGTAGTATATAGAGGATCTGTCAGCTCTCCTGTGTGATGTAGTATATTGAGGATCTGTCAGCTCTCCTATGTGATGTAGCATATAGAGGATCTGTCAGCTTTCCTGTGTGGTGTAGTGTATAGAGGATCTGTCGGCTCTCCTGTGTGGTGTAGTATATAGTGGATCTGTCAGCTCTCCTGTATTGTGTAGTATATAGAGGATCTGTCAGCTCTCCTGTGTGATCTAGTATATTGAGGATCTGTCAGCTCTCCTATGTGATGTAGCATATAGAGGATCTGTCAGCTTTCCTGTGTGGTGTAGTGTATAGAGGATCTGTCGGCTCTCCTGTGTGGTGTAGTATATAGAGGATCTGTCAGCTCTCCTGGGTGGTGTAGTATATAGAGGATCTGTCAGCTCTCCTGTGTGGTGTAGTATATAGAGGATCTGTCAGCTCTCCTGTGTGGTGTAGTATATAGAGGATCTGTCAGCTCTCCTGTGTGGTGTAGTATATAGAGGATCTGTCGGCTCTCCTGTGTGGTGTAGTACATAGAGGATCTGTCAGCTCTCCTGTGTGGTGTAGTATATAGAGGATCTGTCAGCTCTCCTGTGTGGTGTAGTATATAGTGGATCTGTCAGCTCTCCTGTATTGTGTAGTATATAGAGGATGTGTCAGCTCTCCTGTGTGGTGTAGTATATAGAGGATCTGTCAGCTCTCCTGTGTGGTGTAGTATATAGAGGATGTCCTGTGTGGTGTAGTATATAGAGGATCTGTCGGCTCTCCTGTGTGGTGTAGTATATAGAGGATGTGTCAGCTCTCCTGTGTGGTGTAGTATATAGTGGATCTGTCAGCTCTCCTGTATTGTGTAGTATATAGAGGATGTGTCAGCTCTCCTGTGTGGTGTAGTATATAGAGGATCTGTCGGCTCTCCTGTGTGGTGTAGTATATAGAGGATCTGTCAGCTCTCCTGTGTGGTGTAGTATATAGTGGATCTGTCAGCTCTCCTGTGTGGTGTAGTATATAGAGGATCTGTCGGCTCTCCTGTGTGGTGTAGTATATAGAGGATCTGTCAGCTCTCCTGTGTGGTGTAGTATATAGAGGATCTGTCAGCTCTCCTGTGTGGTGTAGTATATAGAGGATGTGTCAGCTCTCCTGTGTGGTGTAGTATATAGAGGATCTGTCAGCTTTCCTGTGTGGTGTAGTATATAGAGGATCTGTCAGCTCTCCTGTGTGGTGTAGTATATAGAGGATCTGTCAGCTCTCCTGTATTGTGTAGTATATAGAGGATCTGTCAGCTCTCCTGTGTGGTGTAGTATATAGAGGATCTGTCAGCTCTCCTGTATTGTGTAGTATATAGAGGATCTGTCAGCTCTCCTGTGTGGTGTAGTATATAGAGGATCTGTCGGCTCTCCTGTGTGGTGTAGTATGACTCGCCCAGGGGGAATATGGGTGACTCGGTACCCGGGCCTTTACCTTCTTCGGATGTCACGGGCCCGTACCCTGGGGTCACTCTTTAAAAAAAAAGGGTTTGTTAACAGTTTTGTCTCGTGACGCCACCTGTGGTTCCCGGTAATGAGTACCGGCGCTGCTGCAGACCTCTGAAGCAGATGTTAGGGCAGCTGGGTTGGCATGGCTCTCCACAGGCAGAGCACAGCTCCAGGGCAGTGTAGATGCAGATGGTGATGCTGGGCGTTGTAGTGCAGGAGCGATAGCGTTGTAGAAATAACTGACAGAAACAGTGGGGTGCAGTCATCCGAGTTTACTCATAGTTCTTTAGCTTCCTCAGGTGCACTGTACAGGTGTCAGCCTCCCATGTCGCGCTGCGTTTACCAGGCAGGGGCTCAGCACTCTCCCACGTACTTCAAGAGCACTTAACGAGACCCCCTTTCTGTATGTTCCTTTCTTAGCTGACTTCCCGCGGTGGGTCTTCTCCCTCCTGCCATGCGCCCCGCCACACAAAGTGCCGATCTGTTACCTTGAGATCCCTCTGGGCAACTTGAAGTTCCCGGACCTTGCTTGGTGCCCTTCACGGCGGCTTAGGTGAGGTTGTGGCAACTGCACAATGAAAGTTTTCCAGCCGAGACCTGAAGTAACTCGGCTAGTCCAGGGACCGGTTCCCTTCTTGCAGCCTGATCCCTCTGACACCTGGCAGATTCGGGCGTACGGGTGCCGTCCTGCACTCACCGTACCCCCTGGGATCCCTTAAGTTACTGGAGCCTTCCTCCCTAGTTCCCACTCCTCTCTCCTTCTCGGGCATGACAGGCCGAGCCTGCCTGCCGAGCAGAGCTCCTGCAGAGCCCCTGCTCCTCTCACTTCTCCTCACTGAATCCACCCCTACACATGGTGATGTGACGCTCTCAGCCCTGCCCTGGGAAGATGGGGGTACTCGGAGTCGGGTCAGATGTTGAGAACGGGGGTGCAGTCGTGGCCTGGACCCGTTCCTTGCCCAGGGCCGTCACATTGAAAATGATGCTAGGGCTTTCCGGGTTGAGTGGTAATTGTCGACTACGCCACCTGTGGTGTCTGGTGATGCGCCACCAGCGCAACTACAGTCCGCTGAGGCCTGGAGTCATGGCGGCTAAAGTTCTCGCTGCTCCCTACAGGCGGAGCGCGGCCTCAGGGCCGGTAAAGCAGGATAAAGGGGGGGTAGTAGTGCGGCAGTAGGGACGCGGCGTCGCACGGAATGGCGCGTAATGAACAGTCCGGAGGCCATAGGGATGAATTTCCAAGGCTTTACTCACATTAGAGATGGCAGAAGGAAGGCGTCTCCCTGCTCCCCACGGAGTCCTGCGGTCACCAGGGACCGGGGTCCGACAACCTCCGAGCAAGTCCAGCATTCAATCGGGACCCCGCACCTGAGTGTTCCTGAACTACAGACCGTATCCTCTCCTGTCTGTGTGTGTGTAGATAGGCCGGATCTCCCTCTGAACTCCTCTCAGAACAAGGGCACGGGTGGCAGCTCTGCTCCTTCCGATACCCGATGGGATCCTCTGGGCCTACCGGGCTTTACCAACCAGGACATGGAGTAGCAAGGTCGGGTGTCGGGGGCCGGTACCCCTCTTGCAGCTGGACTCCCTCTGAATATATCAGGTGGTGAGGACAGGTGGCGTACACTGCTCCGTCTGCATCCTCCCCGGGATCCATTTGCTGTGGAGCTACACTCTTTAGCTCCGGGCCTTCTTGGTCGTGGTCCTTGACCGGGTTGAGACATTCCTCGTCTGCAACCTGCCCCTCGTTCCAAGGCTGGGGTATGAGGGCTGTGTCTCCATCCACTGTAGGTTCACACAGGATCCACGTTCAGGGTGGGAGATCACAATACCTCACAGTAATTAACAGCACAAAGACCAAAACCAAAGATGGCTTTTTATTAAATATGAAATTTAACCCCTTAAGCCCCGGAGCATTTTTCGTTTTTGCATTTTCGTTTTTGCTCCCCTTGTTCCCAGAGCCATAGCGTTTTTATTTTTTGGTCAATATGGCCATGTGAGGGCTTATTTTTTGCGGGACGAGTTGTACTTTTCAACGCCATTACTAGTTTTATCATATCCTGTACGGGAAAACGGGAAAAAAATTCCAAGTGCGGTAAAATTGCAAAAAAAGTGCAATACCACAGATGTTTTTTATTTATTTTTTTTACCATGTTCACTGAATGCTAAAACTGACCTGCCCTTCTTATTCTACAGGTCATTACGAGTTCACAGACACCAAACATGTATAGGTTCTTTTATATTTAAGTGGTGAAAAAAAATTCCAAAATTTGGTAAAAAAATAAATAAAAAAAAAGCGCCATTTTCTAAGACCCGTAGCGTCTCCATTTTTCGTGATCTGGGGCTGGTTGATGGCTTATTTTTTGCGTGCCAGGCTGACATTTTTATTGATAGCATTTGGGGTAGATCCGATGTTTTGATCGCCCGTTATTGCATTTTATTGCAATTTTGCGGCGACCAAAAAACGTAATTCTGGCGTTTAGAATTTTTTTCTCGCTACGCCGTTTACCGATCGGAATAATTCTTTTTTTATATTGATAGATCGGGCGATTCTGAACGCGGCGATACCAAATATGTGTATGTGGGTTTTTTTTTTATATATTTTATTTTGAATGGGGCGAAAGGGGGGTGATTTAAACTTTTATATTTTTTTTTATATTTTTAAAAACTTTTTTTTTTTACTTTTTGCATGCTTCTATAGTCTCCATAGGAGACTAGAAGAAGCAGTTGTCCGATCGCCTCTGCTACATACAGGGGACGAGCAGGTCCCCTGCATGCAGCAGAAATGGTCCTGTGCTATGAGCGCCGACCACTAGGTGGCGCTCATAGCGACAAGATCATGACAACCACAGGCGTCTGCTGCAGACCCTGGGTTGTCATGCACGCCCATCGGCGACCCGCGATCACGTGACGGGGTCGCCGGTGGGCGGGGCTTATGACGCGCTACCCGGAAGCGCGCGTTAAATGCTGCTGTCGGAGATTGACAGCAGCATTTAACTGGTTAACAGCCGCGGGTGGATCGCGATTCCACCCGCGGCTGTTGCGGGCACATGTCAGCTGTAAGAATCAGCTGACATGTGCTCGGTTCAGTGAGGGCTCAGCGCCGGAGCCCTCACTGAACCGGCGGTACGCAAAAGTGCGTACTAATACGTCCCCGGTAAGTAAGGGGTTAAAGTGTCACTAAATTGTAAGTCCTCCACCCTCACCCACTAACTGGTTCCCCTCACTCTTGGTTCCCCAGTCTCCCTGTAACCAGGAGGGCAGCACCTGGTGCATACTAGCCCCCTCTGGTGGAGAAATGTGGTGTTGGATGCAAAGGTTGGGTCCCGACCATCACGCTGTTCTTACCTCGGAGGAGGAACACTACACTCCATTACAGAAGTGCAGCATCCCTGTGGCGGTCGAATCTTCAGGGGCGCCACAGTTCTACAGTGGGATGTGCTACATAATGAAGTTTCTCTTAAGGGGCACTTGGAAGGGAAGATGTCCTTATCACCCCGGTCAGTAAAATCTTTATAGTGGTGGCAGGATAAGCCTAACCTATCTCGAGGGGTTCCCTGGGTACTTAGGGTCACTAGAACAATTACCACAGATGCGAGTCCGAGAGGGTGGGGAGCCCATCTGGGAGATATGGTAGCCCAGGGGACCTGGTCAGATATCGAAAAGGGTCTCTCCTCCAATGCAAAAGAACTTCTGGCGGTAGACAAGGCGGTGAATAATTTCTTACCTTTCCTTCAGGGCCAGAATGTAAAGATCCTCTTGGATAATCTAGTTGCGGTAGCATATGTGAACCACCAGGGGGATACATGGTCAAGATCGCTGATGAGAGTGACAGATCATCTCTTCCAGATTACAGAAAGTCACCTCCTTTCCCTGATGGCCCTCTATATAAGGGAAAAAGAAAACATGATAGCAGATTTCCCAAGCTGCTATCCTCTGATGCAAGGGGAATGGGAACTAAATCAAGGAATTTTTACCCAAATAGCCGAAGATGGGGGGGGGCCTCCGGTCAGGTAGATCCGTTTGCCACAAAACTAAATCGGAAGACAAAGATCTTGTGTTCCCTAAATCCCCTAGCTGTGGACGCTTTCCTGATTCGTTGGTATTTCAGCCTGGCGTGTGACTCCTCCCCCCCTGGTTGGCTGTTCTTCTCATGGTAATAAGAAAGATCAGGGAGGACAAGGCCAGGGTTCTGCTGATCGCACCCTTTTGGCCCAGGAGGGTGTCCATCTACGATCCTTGGGTTCTTCCAGAGATTCCATATCTCCTTCTCCGGGGTCCGATATTCCATCCTCAAGCAACTGGCCTCCACTTGACGGTGTGGAACTTGAAAGGACACTGCCAAATCAGAAAGGTTTTTCCAAAGGTCTAGTAACCATCCTGCACAGGAGAAAACCTGTTACAACCCAGATTTATGCCACAAGTTGGAGAAAGTTTTTGTCTTTCTCTGGTTCTGGGGTTCATGGGGAGGGGGTGCCAATAGGACAAATCTTTGGAGTTTTTACAAAAAAGTCTTGAACTAGGGTTATCCACCAGCACCCTTAAAGTACAGATTTCTGCCTTGGGTGCCCTATATAGCTGTGATGTAGCTTGTAACTACTGGGTTTCTCGGTTCATTAAGGCAGCTTTTAGATCTAGACTCATTATTAAAAGCAGCTTGGTTCCCTGGTATTTAAATTTGGTTCTAAAGGCCTTGACTATCTCGCTGTTTGAGCTAATAGTCAGCAACCCTTAAATCCCTCTCTCTTAAGACCGCTTTAATATCTTTAACCTCGGCCAGGAGCATTAGTGACATCCAGGCCCTGTCTATGGCCTCGCCGTTTACTCAAATTCTGGATGATAGGCAGGATCTGGTCTAAAAATCACTCTCTCTCCCTAAGGTAGCTACTCGTTTCAACAGACTTCAGGAAGTCCTCCTACCCTCCTTTTGTCCACATCCTAGTAACCAGAAAGAGGTGGAGTTACATACGTTAGAAGTGAGGAGATGTCTGGTTAGGTAACATTCAGTTACCAAAAGCTTTAGGAAAGATAACTCGTTGTTTATATCCTACCAAGGGACTAGGAACGGTCTAAGGTCACGAAGTCCACCATAGCTAGATGGAATTGGGAGGCCATTTCTCTATCATATACAGTATAGACCAAAAGTTTGGACACACCTTCGCATTTAAAGATTTTTCTGTATTTTCTTGACTATGGAAATTGTACATTCACACTGAAGGCATCAAAACTATGAATTAACACATGTGGAATTATATACTTAACAAAAAAGTGTGAAACAACTGAAAATATGTCTTATATTCTAGGTTCTTCAAAGTAGCCACCTTTTGCTTTAATGATTGCTTTGCACACTCTTGGCATTCTCTTGATGAGCTTCAAGAGGTAGTCACCGGAAATGGTCTTCCAACAATCTTGAAGGAGTTCCCAGAGATGCTTAGCACTTGTTGGCCCTTTTGCCTTCACTCTGCGGTCCAGCTCACCCCAAACCATCTCGATTGGGTTCAGGTCTGGTGACTGTGGAGGCCAGGTTATCTGGTGTAGTCCCCCATCACTCTCCTTCTTGTTCAAATAGCCCTTACACAGCCTGGAGGTGTGTTTGGGGTCATTGTCCTGTTGAAAAATAAATGATGGTCCAACTAAACGCAAAGCGGATGGAATAGCATGCTGCTGCAAGATGCTGTGGTAGCCATGCTGGTTCAGTATGCCTTCAATTTTGAATAAATCCCCAACAGTGTCACCAGCAAAGCACCCCCACACCATCACACCTCCTCCTCCATGCTTCACGGTGGGAACCAGGCATGTAGAGTCCATCCGTTCACCTTTTCTGCGTCGCACAAAGACACGGTGGTTGGAACCAAAGATCTCAAATTTGGACTCATCAGACCAAAGCACAGATTTCCACTGGTCTAATGTCCATTCCTTGTGTTCTTTACCCCAAACAAGTCTCTTCTGCTTGTTGCCTGTCCTTAGCAGTGGTTTCCTAGCAGCTATTTTACCATGAAGGCCTGCTGTACAAAGTCTCCTCTTAACAGTTGTTGAAGAGATGTGTCTGCTGCTAGAACTCTGTGTGGCATTGACCTGGTCTCTAATCTGAGCTGCTGTTAAACTGCGATTTCTGAGGCTGGTGACGCGGATAAACTTATCCTCAGAAGCAGAGGTGACTCTTGGTCTTCCTTTCCTGGGGCGGTCCTGATGTGAGCCAGTTTCTTTGTAGCGCTTGATGGTTTTTGCAACTGCACTTGGGGACACTTTCAAAGTTTTCCCAATTTTTCGGACTGACTGACCTTCATTTCTTAAAGTAATGATGGACACTCGTTTTTCTTTACTTAGCTGCTTTTTTCTTGCCATAATACACATTCTAACAGTATGTTCAGTAGGACTATCAGCTGTGTATCCACCAGACTTCTGCACAACACAACTGATGGTCCCAACCCCATTTATAAGGCAAGAAATCACACTTATTAAACCTGACAAGACATACCTGTGAAGTGAAAACTATTTCCAGTGACTATCTCTTGAAGCTCATCAAGAGAATGCCAAGAGTGTGCAAAGCAATCATCAAAGCAAAAGGTGGCTATTTTGAAGAACCTAGAATATAAGACATATTTTCAGCTGTTTCACACTTTTTTGTTAAGTATATAATTCCACATGTGTTAATTCATAGTTTTGATGCCTTCAGTGTGAATGTACAATTTTCATAGTCATGAAAATACAGAAAAATCTTTAAATGAGAAGGTGTGTCCAAACTTTTGGTCTGTACATCTAGCGGCGAGGAAGGGCCAGAAGGGCTGAAGGCTCATTCCACCCAGGCTGTGGCGACCTCCTGGGCTGAGAAGACAGGTGTCTCGATAGAAGACATATTTAAGGCTGCTACCTGGTCCTGTCCCTCTACATTCCATAGACACGATAGGTTAGATATAGGTGTATCGGCTGACCTCACCTTTGGGAGAAGAGTGTTCCAGGCTGTGGTCCTTCAATAGATTACTTCATCTCTGTAATTCTCTCGTGGTGCTGTCATGGTCGACCGATAAAATATTAAATTACATACCGGTAATGGGATTTTTCGGAGACCATGACAGCACCCTTATATTCCCTCCTTTCACGTTTGTGGGAACACTCCCGTTTTATTAATTATAATCTCACACTCAGTAGGTTTCGTCTGGTATGGCAATTTTGTGATTGTTTGCTGTGTTTATTAACCTGGCGGTCCTCTCAATGCTCTGTAATCCAAACTGAGGCGGGAGAGAGGTGGCGCCCTTTTAAGCCTGTATGTTTCCTCTCCTTGGTGGGCGGATCCCCTCTCTCGTGGTGCTGTCATGGTCTCTGAAAAATCCCGTTACCGGTAAGTAACTTACGACTATTCATTTGATGGAGCAATCAAAAAGTTGTACCCCAAAATGGTATTAAAAACGGTCTTAGAAAATTGGAACACAAGCCAAACAATTTGTTTGCAAAGTTTAGAATTTTTTAAAAGCAGTAAAATGTTTTCGTTTTCTTCTGCACCATTTCACTTTATTTGGAATTCATTGCCCTTTTTTTTCTATATGTTGCACAGTAAAGTGAATGGCGTCTTTCAAAAATGCTGTAATTTTGTCCCACAAAGTACACCTCAACCCTGCTGTATTGAATAGTGTCTGTGTTATTCACTATGTGATATGTGTTTTTTTATTGTATACTAATGTATAGTGACTAGTGATGATCGAGCGTGTTCTATGAACCCATTCAGCGAGCACGCTAACAGCCGTGACACTTGCAGGCACGGCGACCTTAAAAGAAATGCCGAGCATGCCAAAATACTCGGCGAGCACCCGAGCGTGCTTGCCGAAGGGGTTGATAGAACACGCTCGATCATCACTAATAGTGACCAGATGCCTCTAAGGAATCTTTTTTGGCCTCTGTTTTACTGGTGCTTGAAGTGCAATTTTTTGTAGCTCTAATGATTAAGTAATATGCAACTATGTGAACTGCAATTGCCAATTAACAATTTAAGGGAATCCATCAGATATACCCCTCCCTCCAATTCCCATTCATGACCATGCAGGATTTGGAAAGCTAAATCCATAGACACCTCTATATCTTTTATCTGTTGCTGCATTTCTGAGTGCTCTGGGTGTAACGGAGCACTAACCAAGCCTCAGCCTTCCAAGGTTGCTTCCCTGCCCAGCACCAGCCTCTGTATCTTGATTGATAGCTCACTGTCAGTTTTTTGGGACGTCAGGCACCAAGCAAGGAAAATCAGTGAGCTAGACACTAGCACTGGGAACTTTCCCTCCGTACATAAACAAAACATAAACCAAAAAAAAAGCAATTTGGCACGTTACTTAATTTATGTAGATTTATAGAATGAAATGTTGGATTTCGCATGAGCTCGATCCTTGTTTTTCACAGAACTCATATCTATTATAGTCTAGGGCTGTTCACATATTTCTGCGGACCGCGTATTTTTCACTGAAACACGTTGACCTGTCGAATTTTGATCCAAATCAAAGTTTAGAGTTTCTCGGATGCAAAACAAAGCTGATGAAAGTCTGAATGAGGCCTTACTCTATTATTTATTTTTTAAGCAGCGTTCATTCCGGGCTGCTGTACACATGAAGAGGGTTTACACACCTAAAATACATATATAAAACACAGAAACAAGCTACCATTGACAGACTAGTATGGAGGGAGACACTGCCACTACGATCTAACAGTGTGGATTCTGGTGTCTCGCTCCTTCCCTCAGGGTGTATTCCAAAAGCCTCCTCCAATAAACAAGTTGTGGACAAGCTGCAGGTGGAGAGGGAGTGCGGGATTACGGTGAAGGCCCTGACTGCGTCTCTGTTTTACACTTACGAGGGAAAGAAGTATCTCCTGAACCTGATCAACACTGCTGTGAGTGTGACGTTTCTTCTTGATTTGTTTCTCTGTGCTCTTGTTGCGGATGTTCAACAGGTCACGGCAGTCTCGTGACCTGTCCAATGACTAAATGACGTCATGGAAGATCCTTTCACTCCACCGCGAGCCATACAAGAGACCAGACGCAGTGGAGAAAAGACCGGGGGCCATCAGAAGGTAAGTATAATGTTATTTTCTCCAATCCCCTCCATGACAGCACACCTGGAGGTAGCATCCCCATCCTAATTAGGGACAGGAAAACAAGAGGTTAAATAGCCCCTTCCCCCAACAATCCCCAGTGTTTTCCTGTCCCTATGGGATGAAGAGGTTACCTGGGGTGCCTGAGGCCGGCAAGCAGGGCCCTATTAAATTTACCTGCCGGGCTGCAGGGAGCGATCGCCTCCGACCTTCCTTCCTTTGCAGCTCCCGTGTCTCCTTGAGAGCGGGACCCCCCCCACACACACTCGCCTGCGTGTAAAGCCGAGTAGGGTTTTGGGGGCTGGGGGCCTCCTGTTGCTCCCCGGCCGGAGTCTCCTCTGTCCTCCATGGCGGCGTGCCGGAAGTCAGGCTTTTGGCCAGCGGGACGTCACTTCTGGTGCGTTCCACCGTGGAACGCATGGGGCTGCGGCGGGAAATTCAAAAGGAGAAGCCGCGGTTTGCCCTGAAAATGAGGATCCTTCACTAGATAGGTGAAAATTTGGCACTGGATCTCGGTCTCCCCTATAAAAGACCCAGATGAGAAGACTCCATTAAGGTAGGACAGAATATTCTGCTACTATGGAGGGTGCTGTTCCAAAGCCTGCGTCTGCAGAGCCCAGCGCTAACCCGGCCCCAGTAAGTACTAGGTCCTAGGTTATTCCCCACTCTCTTTTGAGCAGGATCCTAAATATATTTTAAATCTCCCCTTTTTTTATTTTTAATTTAGGGAGACAAGGATCCTGCACCGACAGTGGGAGAAATCACTACAGTTCGCAAATGTGCCATCTGTATAAAAAAGCTAGCTTCAGGGCATAAGAAACCCCTCTGCTGGAAATGCACTGACAACATTGTGAAGGAAGAACAGCCTTCCCTTATGGAAGAAGTCAGGGGAATGGTTCGGCAGGAAATACAATCTTCCCTAGCCTCCTTCTCACAAGCCAGAGCTGAAGGTCCATCTCCCCCCAAAAGGAGAAAATATACGGTTAGGGAGACCTCTGATTCAGAATTAGGGTCTATGGAGGAACCGGAAGAAGGGGTCCTAAGTGAAGATCATGAGGAAGATAGGAAATATTACTTTTCGTCTGAGAATATGGAGGAATTGTTGTCGCAGGTGAGAGACACGATGCAGGTGGAAGAGGAGAAGGAAACCAGTACAGTTCAGGATGAAATGTTTGGCGGTCTGAAATCCAAGAAGAAGGTAGTGTTCCCTGTGCATGACAACATTTGGAGTCTTATTTTGGATGAATGGGAGTCACCTGAGAAAAGGCTTAGTATGGCAGGAGAAATGAAGGATAGATTCCCTCTAGATGAAAAGGCGGCTAAGCTATGGATGGAAGTCCCGAAGGTTGATGTACAGGTGGCAAGGGTTGCGAAGAAAACAACCCTTCCCTTTGAAGACTCATCACAGCTCAAAGATCCTATGGATAGGAAGATGGAAAGCCTTCTAAGGAAGGCATGGGAAACATCGGCGGCTTCACTGAAGACTAATATCGCTTCAACTTGTGTAGCTCGTTCCATGTTCCTCTGGCTCCAACAACTAGAGGAACATCTCTGGAAAGGTACCACTCAAGAGGACCTCCTAGCATCTCTTCCTTTTCTGCAGAAGGCCACTGGATTCCTAGCGGATGCCTTGGCGGAGTCGGTCAAGATTGCGGCATGATTGGCAGCATTATCAAATTCTACGAGAAGAGCTTTGTGGTTGAAGATGTGGAGTGGGGACAACGCATCAAAATCTAAGCTTTGTTCCATTCCATTTAAAGGAGAGTATATGTTTGGGGCGGTCCTAGACGAGTTGTTGGAGAAAGCATCCGACAAGAAGAAGTCTCTGCCAGAGCCAAAGAATCCAAAAAGTTTCAGAAAGAGACCATTTCTTCTCCCTCAACAACAACAGCAGCAAGCATTTCAGTACAGAGGCAAGGGTAAAACTGGTCGCTGGAGTTACACAAAAGGGGGAAGAGGTAGGAATATCTTTCAAGGTTCTAGGCAGGACAGACAATGACGCCAAGAAGGTAGGAGGCAGAATTGCGAGCTTCCTTCCTCAATGGCAGCTTATTGATTGGAAAAGGATTTGTCGTGGCAACAGTAGACCAGCCAGAGGCTTACTACCACGTGCCAATTCATCCGGATTACAGAAAATTTCTCAGATTTGCTGTAACTCAGAACCGAGAGGTACTTCATTTTCAATTCAATGTACTCCCCTTCGGCATTTCGTCAGCACCCCGCCTGTTTACAAAGATCATGGCAGAGGTAGTAGGTTTATCTAAGGAAACTGAATATCTGCATCGTCCCATATTTAGACAATTTTTTGGTGATGGTTCCCTCGGTTTCAAGTTTGGAAAGAGACCTCCAGATGACCCTCCAGATCCTGGAATCCTTGGGATGGTTGATAAACTACCAAAAGTCAGATCTGATTCCCTCCACCAGGAAGACCTCCTTGGGAATTCTCCTGGATTCTCAGCAACAAGCCTCTTTTCTGCCAAAAGAGAAGCAGATTCAGTTGAGGTCGAAAGTTTATGCACTAAAGAACCAGAGAGGAGTGTCATTAAGATTCGCCATGTCCGTCCTCGGGTCCATGACCTCATTTATTTAGGCGGTACCTTGGGCTCAAGCGCATTCAAGGGTCCTCAGAAATTTGTCCTCAGAAAAAGTATTGCCTCTGTCAGATCCTCCTTCATGGATGCCCTCAAATCTGATCTAATTATTTTGAGAGCTGAGAACAACCTCTCTACACTAACTTGGGTTGGTTTCAAAGCAGTAACCACTCGGCAACATCTCTGACAATGTCAGGATACAGAGGAATCGCTTGTTTCACTGTTATTTTTGATGAACGGTCAAATTTCTCAATTTCTTTTAGTGCACATGAAAAATTCTGCTGAAATGTACTGGCTGTGTTCTTTGATGGGGATGACTCTTCTTCTATGCGGGAACGCTTTGCACGGTCCTTGTGATCCAAATATTTTTCGAAATTAAATTCTTCATCAGTTGATGATGAGGGTGAAGATGTGGCAGGACGACCAAGCTCTTCTTGTTCCTCCTGACTGTTCTGCAACCCTTTCATCCTTACTGCTATTTCAAACAGAGCTTCTTTTCCTTTAGTTAGCTGTTGATCATCTAGAAGAATCCGATGCATTGGGTCTACATAAACAGCTGCCAAAAGAATGGTATTTTGTAATAGTAGCTCCTCTCTCCTTTCATTGATGTAGCAATGCCACTTGCAATTAACCCTCCTCTTTGGGACAGGCGAAACATCAGGTTCTTCCACTCCTTTAAGAAAATACCTGGAGTTAAGTCCTCTGCTTGTCATTTTTTAATCACTGTAAATGGGTGCTCTAGCAATTTTTCCAGCTCAGTCACCTGATTCCACTGACTTTCATTTAGCGTCAGTTGAGGGTTAGCCATGTCTACAAGAAAGGTTTTCAGTTCAACCAAGCGCTGAATCATTAAGTAAGTACTGCCCCATCGTGTGGCTTGATCAATAATTGCCCCTTTTCCAGCACGTCTCTTCAAAATTGAGTCAACTTTAGGGGTTCTGGCAACAGTAGCCAATTTTCTCCCCTTGCCAATCAGTGCAGCAGCATGTCCTTCTTGCAGACTGTCTCTTATAGCCAGCTGTAGCGTATGCACAACACAGCGCATGTGATGAATGAAAGAACGGATTGTCACAGTTTCAACAAGATCATCTAAACTATCATGTTGCTGTTCATCTGAAGCAACTTCAGTTTGCTCCTCAGTTACAATACTGTGTTCCTCTATTTCAAACATTTCTGTGTCTGTGGACCCAGAATGTTCTTCTAGCTGCTGGTCACCATCATTACTCTCATTCATTAGCTTAATAGTACTTATCATATTTGAAGCATTGAACTTGCTCTTTTTTAAGTTCATAGTCTTGCAGAACCTTTTCCACCAAGACCTGGAGAAACTCACTGGTGTGATGCGCTTTGGTGTCTTTTACTGCCAATGTCTTGGTAACTATTTCATTTTTGTCACAAACAAATCGGACATTGATGGCAAAATAGTTCACTCTGTTACGTGTGCAGGCATCCATTTTAAGAAACAGAAAGCGTCCCTTGAGAGTTTTTTTAAGTTCTTCCTTTTGTTTAAAAGCTTCTTCGATTACTAATTTTCTAATACTCTCTCTCTCCAGAGAAACACCAAGCTTGCGGGCCATTTCCCCATTCAGACACATAAAAGCTGGTCATGAAAATAATGAAATAGGCACACTATCCTTTACAACAAGCTCTATGATCTGTTTTTTAAATGTATCTACTGTCATTGTCACAGTAACTTTGTCACTGACAAAATATCTGATGGCTGCAAAGTTCTCTGCTCCTTTGTTTGGCTGGAAGAGCTGGGCACTGGCTCATTGGTTTGGATGCAGTCTCTCTCATCCACTGCTTTCAGTACTTCTGGATGAAAGCGCTGTAAATGTCTCTTTAGATTAGAAGCTCTGGTAGGAGCAATTTTATCTTTACCTGAATATGCACTGATCTTGGCTTCACAGCATTTGTTTTCGTCTGGATCATTTGCCATACACTGACAGACATAATGTTTTCTATCTTGAGTGATGGTGAAATGTTCAAATACAGCTGATTTAATGTGACGCTTCTTTGACATTCTCAGGTTTTTAATTCTGCATTCACAATCCAAATGACAATTGTTTTTCCTAAAAACAATTGTACAAAATTATTGCCAGGTCGTACAACTGATATATCCCTCATGTACTCACAGTTAACTGATGCAAAGTTTGTTGAAAGGATTATACTTCTTACAGTCTTCCTCTTCTGAGTAGCAGCTGTGAGATGCTTGGAAGACGCACACCTAGTAAACATCTAGTCTAGAGGAGGAGCTTTACTACTAAGAATTTGCAACACATTTTCACTTTCAGTTTCATACATTGTAAGTAGGGGGGTTGGGGCAGCATGAGGTTAACCAAGTATAAGATTAGATAAGGGCAGTGGAGAACAGTGACACACAAAAAGTAAGAAATGTCTCTATCTCCAGCAGAACTGCTTATCACTGTTGTTCATAGTTTGATAGAACATATATATTTAAGTAACATTTATAAAATTCATATGAAAGTTCAATTATGAAATATTAATACATTTTTTTAAAGCTGGAGTCGGAGTCGGTACATTTCTACCGACTCCGACTCCAACCAAAACTAACTCTGACTCCACGACTCCGACTCCACAGCCCTGGATGTAACAGCAGAATAGTGAGTGCAGCTCTGGAGGTGACTAGTAGATAGGACATGATGTAACAGCAGAATAGTGAGTGCAGCTCTGGAGGTGACTGGAGGATAAGACATGATGTAACAGCAGAATAGTGACTGCAGCTCTGGAGGTAACTGGAGGATAAGACACGATGTAACAACAGAATAGTGAGTGCATCTCTGTAGGTGAATGGAGGATAAGACAGGATGTAACAGTAGATAAAAGACTGCAGCTCTGGAGGTGACTGGAGGATAAGACACGATGAAACAGCAGAATAGTGAGTGCAGCTCTGGAGGTGACTGGAGGATAAGACACCAAGTAACAGTAGAATAGTGACTGCAGCTCTGGAGGTGACTGGAGGATAACACACGATGTAACGGCAGAATAGTGACAGCAGCTCTGGAGGTGACTGGAGGATAAGACACGATGTAACAGCAGAAGAGTGACTGCCGCTCTGGAGGTGACTGGAGGATAAGACTTGATGTAACAGCAGAATAGTGAGTGCAGCTCTGGAGGTGGCTGGAGGATAAGACATGAAGTAACAGCAGAATAGTTACTGCAGCTCTGGAGGTGACTGAAAGATAAGACATTAAGTAAAAGTAGAATAGTGAGTGCAGCTCTGGAGGTGACTGGAGGATAAGACACGATGTAACAGCAGAATAGTGAGTGCAGCTCTGGAGGTGACTGGAGGATAAGACACCAAGTAACAGTAGAATAGTGACTGCAGCTCTGGAGGTGACTGGAGGATAAGACACGATGTAACGGCAGAATAGTGACAGCAGCTCTGGAGGTGACTGGAGGATAAGACACGATGTAACAGCAGAAGAGTGACTGCCGCTCTGGAGGTGACTGGAGGATAAGACTTGATGTAACAGCAGAATAGTGAGTGCAGCTCTGGAGGTGGCTGGAGGATAAGACATGAAGTAACAGCAGAATAGTTACTGCAGCTCTGGAGGTGACTGAAAGATAAGACATTAAGTAAAAGTAGAATAGTGAGTGCAGCTCTGGAGGTGACTGGAGGATAAGACACGATGTAACAGCAGAATAGTGAGTGCAGCTCTGGAGGTGACTGGAGGATAATAGATAATGTAACAGCAGAATAGTCACTGCAGCTCTGGAGGTGACTGGAGGATAAGACATAATGTAACAGTAGAATAGTGATTGCAGCTCTGGAGGTGACAGGAGGATAAGACACGATGTAACAGCAGAATAATGATTGCAGCTCTGGAGGTGACTGGAGGATAAGACCTGATGTAACATCAGAATAGTGAGTGCAGCTCTGGAGGTGACTGGAGGACAAAACACGATGTAACAGCAGAATAGTGACTGCAGCTCTGGAGGTGACTGGAGGATAAGACACCATGTAACAGCAGAACAGTGATTGCATCTCTGGAGGTGAATGGAGGATAAGACACGATGTAACAACAGAATAGTGACAGCAGCTCTGGAGGTGACTGGAGGATAAGACATGATGTAACAGCAGAATAGTGACTGCAGCTCTGGAGGTGACTGGAGGATAAGACATAATGTAACAGTAGAATAGTGATTGCAGCTCTGGAGGTGACAGGAGGATAAGACACAATGTAACAGCAGAATAATGATTGCAGCTCTGGAGGTGACTGGAGGATAAGACTTGATGTAACAGCAGAATAGTGACAGCAGCTCTGGAGGTAACTGGAGTATAAGACACGATGTAACAGCCGAATAGTGAGTGCAGCTCTGGAGGTGAACGGAGGATAAGACCTGATGTAACAACAGAATAGTGACAGCAGCTCTGGAGGATAAGACCTGATGTAACATCAGAATAGTGACTGCAGCTCTGGAGGTGACTGGAGGATAAGACCTGATGTAACATCAGAATAGTGATTGCAGCTCTGGAGGTGACAGGAGGATAAGACACGATGTAACAGCAGAATAATGATTGCAGCTCTGGAGGTGACTGGAGGATAAGACCTGATGTAACATCAGAATAGTGAGTGCAGCTCTGGAGGTGACTGGTAGATAGGACATGATGTAACAACAGAATAGTGAGTGCAGCTCTGGAGGTGACTGGAGGAAAGACATGATGTAACAGCAAAATAGTGACTGCAGCTCTGGAGGTAACTGGAGAATAAGACACGATGTAACAGCAGAATAGTGACTGCAGTTCTGGAGGTGACTGGAGGATAAGACCTGATGTAACATAAGAATAGTGACTGCAGCTCTGGAGGTGACTGGTAGATAGGACATGATGTAACAGCAGAATAGTGACTGCAGCTCTGGAGGTGACTGGAGGATAAGACATGATGTAACAGCAGAATAGTGACTGCAGCTTTGGAGGTAACTGGAGGATAAGACACGATGAAACAGCAGAATAGTGAGTGCAGCTCTGGAGGTGACTGGAGGATAAGACACGATGTAACAGCAGAATAGTCAGTGCAGCTCTGGAGGTGACTGGTAGATAGGACATGAGGTAACAGCAGAATAGTGAGTGCAGCTCTGGAGGTGACTGGAGGATAAGACATGATGTAACAGCAGAATAGTGAGTGCAGCTCTTGAGGTGACTGGAGGATAAGACACGATGTAACAGCAGAAAAGTGAGTGCAGCTCTTGATGTGACTGGAGGATAAGACATGAAGTAACAGCATAATAGTGAGTGCAGCTCTGGAGGTGACTGGAGGACAAAACACGATGTAACAGCAGAATAGTGACTGCAGCTCTGGAGGTGACTGGAGGATAAGACACCATGTAACAGCAGAACAGTGATTGCATCTCTGGAGGTGAATGGAGGATAAGACACGATGTAACAACAGAATAGTGACAGCAGCTCTGGAGGTGACTGGAGAATAAGACATGATGTAACAGCAGAATAGTGACTGCAGCTCTGGAGGTGACCGGAGGATAAGACATAATGTAACAGTAGAATAGTGATTGCAGCTCTGGAGGTGACAGGAGGATAAGACACAATGTAACAGCAGAATAATGATTGCAGCTCTGGAGGTGACTGGAGGATAAGACTTGATGTAACAGCAGAATAGTGACAGCAGCTCTGGAGGTAACTGGAGTATAAGACACGATGTAACAGCCGAATAGTGAGTGCAGCTCTGGAGGTGAACGGAGGATTAGACCTGATGTAACAACAGAATAGTGACAGCAGCTCTGGAGGTGACTGGAGGATAAGACCTGATGTAACATCAGAATAGTGACTGCAGCTCTGGAGGTGAGTGGAGGATAAGACCCGATGTAACAGCAGAATAGTGACTGCAGCTCTGGAGGTGGCTGGAGGATAAGACACGATGTAACAGCAGAATAGTGACTGCAGCTCTGGAGGTGACTGGAGGATAAGACACGATGTAACGGCAGAATAGTGACTGCAGCTCTGGAGGAGACTGGAGGATAAGACATGATTTAACAGCAGAATAGTGAGTGCAGCTCTGGAGGTGGCTGGAGGATAAGACATGATTTAAAAGCAGAATAGTGAGTGCAGCTCTGGAGTTGACTGGAGGATAAGATACGATGTAACAGCAGAATAATGATTGCAGCTCTGGAGGTGACTGGAGGATAAGACCCGATGTAACAGCAGAATAGTGACTGCAGCTCTGGAGGTGACTGGAAGATAAGACATGATTTAACAGCAGAATGGGGAGTGCAGCTCTGTAGGTGACTGGAGGATAAGACATGATGTAACAGCAGAATGGTGAATTCAGCTCTGGAGGTAACTGGAGGATAAGACACGATGTAACAGTAGAAGAGTGAGTGCATCTCTGGAGGTGAATGGAGGATAAGACCTGATGTAACAGCAGAATAGTGACAGCAGCTCTGGAGGTGACTGGAGGATAAGACATGATGTAACAGCAGAATAGTGAGTGCAGCTCTGGAGGATAAGACACGATGTAACAGCAGAATAGTGACTGCAGCTCTGGAGGTGGCTGGAGGATAAGACACGATGTAACAGCAGAATAGTGACTGCAGCTCTGGAGGTGACTGGAGGATAAGACACGATGTAACGGCAGAATAGTGACTGCAGCTCTGGAGGTGACTGGAGGATAAGACATGATGTAACAGCAGAACAGTGACTGCAGCTCTGGAGGTGACTGAAGGATAAGACATGAAGTAACAGCAGAATAGTGAGTGCAGCTCTGGAGTTGACTGGACGATAAGATACGATGTAACAGCAGAATAGAGAGTGCAGCTCTTGAGGTGATTGGAGGAATATAGATGATGTAACAGCAGAATAGTGACTGCAGCTCTGGAGGTGACTGGAGGATAAGACAGGATGTAA
Organism: Phyllobates terribilis; assembly: GCF_046119375.1. NCBI lineage: Eukaryota > Metazoa > Chordata > Amphibia > Anura > Dendrobatidae > Phyllobates > Phyllobates terribilis. The sequence goes on along the minus strand of NW_027363071.1, from coordinate 243,567 downwards.
CAGTAGAATAGTGATTGCAGCTCTGGAGGTGACAGGAGGATAAGACACGATGTAACAGCAGAATAATGATTGCAGCTCTGGAGGTGACTGGAGGATAAGACCTGATGTAACAGCAGAATAGTGACTGCAGCTCTGGAGGTGACAGGAGGACAAGACACGATGTAACAGCAGAATAGTGACTGCAGCTCATGAGGTGATTGGAGGATAACACACGATGTAACAGCAGAATAGTGACTGCAGCTCTGGAGGTGACAGGGAGATAAGACATGATGTAACAGCAGAATGGTGAATTCAGCTCTGGAGGTAACTGGAGGATAAGACACGATGTAACAGTAGAATAGTGAGTGCATCTCTGGAGGTGAATGGAGGATAAGACCTGATGTAACAGCAGAATAGTGACAGCAGCTCTGGAGGTGACTGGAGGATAAGACATGATGTAACAGCAGAATAGTGACTGCAGCTCTGGAGGTGAGTGGAGGATAAGACTTGATGTAACAGCAGAATAGTGACTGCAGCTCTGGAGGTGGCTGGAGGATAAGACACCATGTAACAGCAGAATAGTGACTGCAGCTCTGGAGGTGACTGGAGGATAGGACACGATGTAACAGCAGAATAGTGAGTGCAGCTCTGGAGGTGACTGGAGGATAAGACATGATGTAACAGCAGAATAGTGACTGCAGCTCTGGAGATGAGTGGAGGATAAGACATGATGTAACAGCAGAATAGTGACTGCAGCTCTGGAGGTGACTGGAAGATAAGACATGATTTAACAGCAGAATGGTGAGTGCAGCTCTGTAGGTGACTGGAGGATAAGACATGATGTAACAGCAGAATGGTGAATTCAGCTCTGGAGGTAACTGGAGGATAAGACACGATGTAACAGTAGAATAGTGAGTGCATCTCTGGAGGTGAATGGAGGATAAGACCTGATGTAACAGCAGAATAGTGACAGCAGCTCTGGAGGTGACTGGAGGATAAGACATGATGTAACAGCAGAATAGTGACTGCAGCTCTGGAGGTGAGTGGAGGATAAGACCTGATTTAACAGCAGAATAGTGACTGCAGCTCTGGAGGTGGCTGGAGGATAAGACACCATGTAACAGCAGAATAGTGACTGCAGCTCTGGAGGTGACTGGAGGATAGGACACGATGTAACAGCAGAATAGTGAGTGCAGCTCTGGAGGTGACTGGAGGATAAGACATGATGTAACAGCAGAATAGTGACTGCAGCTCTGGAGATGAGTGGAGGATAAGACATGATGTAACAGCAGAATAGTGACTGCAGCTCTGGAGGTGACTGGAAGATAAGACATGGTTTAACAGCAGAATGGTGAGTGCAGCTCTGTAGGAGACTGGAGGATAAGACATGATGTAACAGCAGAATGGTGAATTCAGCTCTGGAGGTAACTGGAGGATAAGACACGATGTAACAGCAGAATAGTGAGTGCATCTCTGGAGGTGAATGGAGGATAAGACCTGATGTAACAGCAGAATAGTGACAGCAGCTCTGGAGGTGACTGGAGGAAAAGACATGATGTAACAGCAGAATAGTGAGTGCAGCTCTGGAGGTGAGTTGAGGATAAGACCTGATGTAACAGCAGAATAGTGACTGCAGCTCTGGAGGTGGCTGGAGGATAAGACACGATGTAACAGCAGAATAGTGACTGCAGCTCTGGAGGTGACTGGAGAATAAGACACGATGTAACGGCAGAATAGTGACTGCAGCTCTGGACGTGACTGGAGGATAAGACATGATGTAACAGCAGAATAGTGAGTGCAGCTCTGGAGGTGGCTGGAGGATAAGACATGATGTAACAGCAGAACAGTGACTGCAGCTCTGGAGGTGACTGAAGGATAAGACATGAAATAACAGCAGAATAGTGAGTGCAGCTCTGGAGTTGACTGGACGATAAGATACGATGTAACAGCAGAATAGAGAGTGCAGCTCTTGAGGTGACTGGAGGAATATAGATGATGTAACAGCAGAATAGTGACTGCAGCTCTGGAGGTGACTGGAGGATAAGACAGGATGTAACAGTAGAATAGTGATTGCAGCTCTGGAGGTGACAGGAGGATAAGACACGATGTAACAGCAGAATAATGATTGCTGCTCTGGAGGTGACTGGAGGATAAGACCTGATGTAACAGCAGAATAGTGACTGCAGCTCTGGAGGTGACTGGAGGATAAGACACAATGTAACAGCAGAAAAGTGAGTGCAGCTCTTGAGGTGACTGGAGGATAAGACATGAAGTAACAGCATAATAGTGAGTGCAGCTCTGGAGGTGACTGGAGGACAAGACACAATGTAACAGCAGAATAGTGACTGCAGCTCTGGAGGTGACTGGAGGATAAGACACCATGTAACAGCAGAACAGTGATTGCATCTCTGGAGGTGAATGGAGGATAAGAAACGATGTAACAACAGAATAGTGACAGCAGCTCTGGAGGTGACTGGAGGATAAGACATGATGTAACAGCAGAATAGTGACTGCAGCTCTGGAGGTGACTGGAGGATAGGACACGATGTAACAGCAGAATAGTGAGTGCAGCTCTGGAGGTGACTGGAGGATAAGACATGATGTAACAGCAGAATAGTGACTGCAGCTCTGGAGATGAGTGGAGGATAAGACATGAAGTAACAGCATAATAGTGAGTGCAGCTCTGGAGGTGACTGGAGGACAAGACAAGATGTAACAGCAGAATAGTGACTGCAGCTCATGAGGTGACTGGAAGATAAGACATGATGTAACAGCAGAATAGTGACTGCAGCTCTTGAGGTGACTGGAGGATAAGACACGATGTAACAGCAGAATAGTGACTGCAGCTCTGGAGGTGACTGGAGGATAAGACAAGATGTAACAGCAGAATAGTGACTGCAGCTGTGGAGGTGACTGGAGGATAAGACCTGATGTAACATCAGAATAGTGACTGCAGCTCTGGAGGTGAGTGGAGGATAAGACCTGATGTAACAGCAGAATAGTGACTGCAGCTCTGGAGGTGGCTGGAGGATAAGACACGATGTAACAGCAGAATAGTGACTGCAGCTCTGGATATGACTAGAGGATAAGACACGATGTAACGGCAGAATAGTGACTGCAGCTCTGGAGGAGACTGGAGGATAAGACATGATGTAACAGCAGAATAGTGAGTGCAGCTCTGGAGGTGGCTGGAGGATAAGACATGATTTAACAGCAGAATAGTGAGTGCAGCTCTGGAGTTGACTGGAGGAAAAGATACGATGTAACAGCAGAATAATGATTGCAGCTCTGGAGGTGACTGGAGGACAAGATCTGATGTAACAGCAGAATAGTGACTGCAGCTCTGGAGGTAACTGGAAGATAAGACATGACTTAACAGCAGAATGGTGAGTGCAGCTCTGTAGGTGACTGGAGGATAAGACATGATGTAACAGCAGAATGGTGAATTCAGCTCTGGAGGTAACTGGAGGATAAGACACGATTTAACAGAAGAATAGTGAGTGCATCTCTGGAGGTGAATGAAGGATAAGACCTGATGTAACAGCAGAATAGTGACAGCAGCTCAGGAGGTGACTGGAGGATAAGACATGATGTAGCAGCAGAATAGTGACTGCAGCTCTGGAGGTGAGTGGAGGATAAGACCTGATGTAACAGCAGAATAGTGACTGCAGCTCTGGAGGTGGCTGGAGGATAAGACACCATGTAACAGCAGAATAGTGACTGCAGCTCTGGAGGTGACTGGAGGATAGGACACGATGTAACAGCAGAATAGTGAGTGCAGATCTGGAGGTGACTGGAGGATAAGACATGATGTAACAGCAGAATAGTGACTGCAGGTCTGGAGATGACTGGAGGACAAGACACGATGTAACAGCAGAATAGTGAGTGCAGCTCTGGAGGTGACTGGAGGATAAGACACGATGTAACAGCAGAATAGTGACGGCAGCTCTTGAGGTGACTGGAGGATAGGACACGATGTAACAGCAGAATAGTGAGTGCAGCTCTGGAGGTGACTGGAGGATAAGACATGATGTAACAGCAGAATAGTGACTGCAGCTCTGGAGATGAGTGGAGGATAAGACATGAAGTAACAGCATAATAGTGAGTGCAGCTCTGGAGGTGACTGGAGGACAAGACAAGATGTAACAGCAGAATAGTGACTGCAGCTCATGAGGTGACTGGAGGATAAGACACGATGTAACAGCAGAATAGTGACTGCAGCTCTGGAGGTGACTGGAGGATAAGACAAGATGTAACAGCAGAATAGTGAGTGCATCTCTGGAGGTGAACGGAAGATAAGACCTGATGTAACAACAGAATAGTGACAGCAGCTCTGGAGGTGACTGGAGGATAAGACCTGATGTAACATCAGAATAGTGACTGCAGCTCTGGAGGTGAGTGGAGAATAAGACCTGATGTAACAGCAGAATAGTGACTGCAGCTCTGGAGGTGGCTGGAGGATAAGACACGATGTAACAGCAGAATAGTGACTGCAGCTCTGGATGTGACTGGAGGATAAGACACGATGTAACAGCAGAATAGTGAGTGCAGCTCTGGAGATGGCTGGAGGATAAGACATGATTTAACAGCAGAATAGTGAGTGCAGCTCTGGAGTTGACTGGAGGATAAGATCTGATGTAACAGCAGAATAGTGACTGCAGCTCTGGAGGTAACTGGAGGATAAGACACGATTTAACAGTAGAATAGTGAGTGCATCTCTGGAGGTGAATGAAGGATAAGACCTGATGTAACAGCAGAATAGTGACAGCAGCTCTGGAGGTGAGTGGAGGATAAGACCTGATGTAACAGCAGAATAGTGACTGCAGCTCTGGAGGTGGCTGGAGGATAAGACACCATGTAACAGCAGAATAGTGACTGCAGCTCTGGAGGTGACTGGTGGATAGGACACGATGTAACAGCAGAATAGTGAGTGCAGCTCTGGAGGTGACTGGAGGATAAGACATGATGTAACAGCAGAATAGTGAGTGCAGCTCTGGAGATGACTGGAGGACAAGACACGATGTAACAGCAGAATAGTGAGTGCAGCTCTGGAGGTGACTGGAGATTAAGACTTGATGTAACAGCAGAATACTGACTGCAGTTCTTGAGGTGACTGGAGGATAAGACACGATGTAACAGTAGAATAGTGACTGTAGTTCTGGAGGTGGCTGGAGGATAATAGATGATGTAACAGCAGAATAGTGACTGCAGCTCTGGAGGTGACTGGAAGATAAGACATGATGTAACAGCAGAATAGTGCCTGCAGCTCTGGAGGTAACTGGAGGATAAGACATGATGTAACAGAAGAATAGTGAGTGCAGCTCTGGAGGTGACTGGAGGATAATACACTATGTAACAGCAGAATAGTTAGTGTAGCTCTGGAGGTGACTGGAGGATAAGACATGATGTAACAGCAGAATAGTGACTACAGCTCAGGAGGTGACTGGAGGATAAGACACGATGTAACAGCAGAATAGTGACTACAGCTCTGGAGGTGTCTGGAGGATAAGACACAATGAAACAGCAGAATAGTGACTGCAGCTCTGGAGGTGGCTGGAGGATAAGAAATGATGTAACAGCAGAAAAGAGACTACAGCTCTGGAGGTGGCTGGAGGATAAGACATGATGTAACAGCAGAATAGTGACTGCAGCTCTGGAGGTGAATGGAGGATAAGACACAATGTAACAGCAGAATGATGAGTGCAGCTCTGGAGGTGACCGGAGGATAAGAGGCGATGTAACAGCAGAATAGTGAGTGCTCATCTGGAGGTGACTGGAGGATAAGACCTGATGTAACAGCAGAATAGTGAGTGCAGATCTTGAGGTGACTGGAGGATAAGACCTGATGTAACAGCAGAATAGTGACGCAGCTCTGGAGGTGACTGGAGGATAAGACACGATGTAACAGCAGAATAGTGACTCCACTTCAGTAAGTGACTGGAGGATAAGACATGATGTAACAGCAGAATAGTGAGTGCAGCTCTGGAGGTGACTGGCGGATAAAACATTATGTAACAGCAGAATAGTGAGTGCAGCTCTGGAGGTGACTGGAGGATAAGACACGATGTAACAACAGAATAGTGAGTGCAGCTCTGGAGGTGACAGGAGGATAAGACACGATGTAACAGCAGAATAATGATTGCAGCTCTGGAGGTGGCTGGAGGATAAGAAATGATGTAACAGCAGAAAAGAGACTACAGCTGTGGAGGTGGCTGGAGGATAAGACGTGATGTAACAGCAGAATAGTGACTACAGCTCTGGAGGAGACTGGAGGATAAGACACAATGTAACAGCAGAATGATGAGTGCAGCTCTGGAGGTGACTGGACGGATAAAACATGATGTAACAGCAGAATAGTGAGAGCAGCTCTGGAGGTGACTGGAGGATAAGACGTGATGTAACAGCAGAATAGTCAGTGCAGCTCTGGAGGTGAGTGGAGGAAAAAACATGATGTTACAGCAGAATAGTGAGTGCAGCTCTGGAGGTGACTGGAGGATATGACGTGATATAACAGCAGAATAGTGACTGCAGCTCTGGAGGTGACTGGAAGATAAGATACGATGTAACAGAAGAATAGTGAGTGCAGCTATGAAGGTGACTGGAGGATAAGACGTGATGTAACAGCAGAATATAGACTGCAGCTCTGGAGATGACTGGAGTATAAGACACAATGTAACAGCAGAATAGTGACAGCAGCTCTGGAGGTGACTGGAGGATAAGATACGATGTAACAAAATAATAGTGAGTGCAGCTCTTGACGTGACTGAAGGATAAGACACGATGTAACAGCAGAATAGTGACTGCAGCTCTGGAGGTGTCTGGAGGATAAGACACGATGTAACAGCAGAATAGTGAGTGCAGCTCTGGAGGTGAACGGAGGATAAGACACGATGTAACAGCAGAATACTGACTGGAGCTCTGGAGGTGACTGGAGGATAAGACATGAAGTAACAGCATAATAGTGAGTGCAGCTCTGGAGGTGACTGGAGGACAAGATACGATGTAACAGCAGAATAGTGACTGCAGCTCATGAGGTGACTGGAGGATAAGACATGATGTAACAGCAGAATAGTGACTGCAGCTCTTGAGGTGACTGGAGGATAAGACACGATGTAACAGCAGAATAGTGACTGCAGCTCTGGAGGTGACTGGAGGATAAGACAAGATGTAACAACAGAATAGTGAGTGCATCTCTGGAGGTGAACGGAGGATAAGACCTGATGTAACAACAGAATAGTGACAGCAGCTCTGGAGGTGACTGGAGGATAAGACCTGATGTAACATCAGAATAGTGACGGCAGCTCTGGAGGTGAGTGGAGGATAAGACCTGATGTAACAGCAGAATAGTGACTGCAGCTCTGGAGGTGGCTGGAGGATAAGACACGATGTAACAGCAGAATAGTGACTGCAGCTCTGGAGGTGACTGGAGGATAAGACATGATGTAACAGCAGAATGATGAATTCAGCTCTGGAGGTAACTGGAGGATAAGACACGATGTAACAGTAGTGAGTCCATCTCTGGAGGTGAATGGAGGATAAGACCTGATGTAACAGCAGAATAGTGACAGCAGCTCTGGAGGTGACTGGAGGATAGGACATGATGTAACAGCAGAATAGTGACTGCAGCTCTGGAGGTGAGTGGAGGATAAGACCTGATGTAACAGCAGAATAGTGACTGCAGCTCTGGAGGTGACTGGAGGATAAGACATGATGTAACAGCAGAATAGTTTGTGCAGTTCTGGAGGTGGCTGGAGGATAAGACATGATGGAACAGCAGAACAGTGACTGCAGCTCCGGAGGTGACTGAAGGATAAGACATGAAGTAACAGCAGAATGATGAGTGCAGCTCTGGAGGTGACTGGAGGATAAGAGGCGATGTAACAGCAGAATAGTGAGTGCAGATCTGGAAGTGACTGGAGGATAAGACCTGATGTAACAGCAGAATAGTGAGTGCAGATCTGGAGGTGACTGGAGGATAAGACCTGATGTAACAGCAGAATAGTGACTGCAGTTCAGGAAGTGACTGGAGGATAAGACATGATGTAACAGCAGAATAGTGAGTGCAGCTCTGGAGGTGACTGGCGGATAAAACATGATGTAACAGCAGAATAGTGAGTGCAGCTCTGGAGGTGACTGGAGGATAAGACACGGTGTAACAACAGAATAGTGAGTGCAGCTCTGGAGGTTACTGGAGGATATGACATGATGTAACAGCAGAATAGTGACTGCAGCTCTGGAGGTGACTGGAGGATAAGATACGATGTAACAGCAGAATAGTGAGTGCAGCTATGGAGGTGACTGGAGGATAAGACATGATTTAACAGCAGAATAGTGAGTGCAGCTCTGGAGGTGGCTGGAGGATAAGACATGATTTAACAGCAGAATAGTGAGTGCAGCTCTGGAGTTGACTGGAGGATAAGATACGATGTAACAGCAGAATAGTGAGTGCAGCTCTGGAGGTGACAGGAGGATAAGACACGATGTAACAGCAGAATAATGATTGCAGCTCTGGAGGTGACTGGAGGATAAGACCTGATGTAACAGTAGAATAGTGACTGCAGCTCTGGAGGTGAGTGGTAGATAAGACATGATTTAACAGCAGAATGGTGAGTGCAGCTCTGTAGGTGACTGGAGGATAAGACATGATGTAACAGCAGAATGATGAATTCAGCTCTGGAGGTAACTGGAGGATAAGACACGATGTAACAGTAGTGAGTCCATCTCTGGAGGTGAATGGAGGATAAGACCTGATGTAACAGCAGAATAGTGACAGCAGCTCTGGAGGTGACTGGAGGATAGGACATGATGTAACAGCAGAATAGTGACTGCAGCTCTGGAGGTGAGTGGAGGATAAGACCTGATGTAACAGCAGAATAGTGACTGCAGCTCTGGAGGTGACTGGAGGATAAGACATGATGTAACAGCAGAATAGTTTGTGCAGTTCTGGAGGTGGCTGGAGGATAAGACATGATGTAACAGCAGAACAGTGACTGCAGCTCTGGAGGTGACTGAAGGATAAGACATGAAGTAACAGCAGAATGATGAGTGCAGCTCTGGAGCTGACTGGAGGATAAGAGGCGATGTAACAGCAGAATAGTGAGTGCAGATCTGGAGGTGACTGGAGGATAAGACCTGATGTAACAGCAGAATAGTGAGTGTAGATCTGGAGGTGACTGGAGGATAAGACCTGATGTAACAGCAGAATAGTGACGCAGCTCTGGAGGTGACTGGAGGATAAGACACGATGTAACAGCAGAATAGTGACTGCAGTTCAGGAAGTGACTGGAGGATAAGACATGATGTAACAGGAGAATAGTGAGTGCAGCTCTGGAGGTGACTGGCGGATAAAACATGATGTAACAGCAGAATAGTGAGTGCAGCTCTGGAGGTGACTGGAGGATAAGACACGGTGTAACAATAGAATAGTGAGTGCAGCTCTGGAGGTGACTGGAGGATATGACATGATGTAACAGCAGAATAGTGACTGCAGCTCTGGAGGTGACTGGAGGATAAGATACGATGTAACAGCAGAATAGTGAGTACAGCTATGGAGGTGACTGGAGGATAAGACGTGATGTAACAGCAGAATAGTGACTGCAGCTCTGGAGGTGACTGGAGGATAAGACAGGATGTAACAGTAGAATAGTGATTGCAGCTCTGGAGGTGACAGGAGGATAAGACACGATGTAAGAGCAGAATAGTGACTGCAGCTCTGGAGGTGACTGGAAGATAAGACACGATGTAACAGCAGAATGGTGAATTCAGCTCTGGAGGTAACTGGAGGATAATACACGATGTAACAGTAGAATAGTGACTGTAGCTCTGGAGGTGGCTGGAGGATAATAGATGATGTAACAGCAGAATAGTGACTGCAGCTCTGGAGGTGACAGGAGGATAAGACATGATGTACCAGCAGAATAGTGAGTGCAGCTCTGGAGGTGACTGGAGGATAATACACTATGTAACAGCAGAATAGTTAGTGTAGCTCTGGAGGTGACTGGAGGATAAGACATGATGTAAAAGCAGAATGGTGACTTCAGCTCTGGAGGTGACAGGAGGATAAGACACGATGAAACAGCAGAATAGTGACTACAGCTTAGGAGGTGACTGGAGGATAAGACAAGATGAAACAGCAGAATAGTGACTGCAGCTCTGGAGGTGGCTGGAGGATAAGAAATGATGTAACAGCAGAAAAGAGACTACAACTCTGGAGGTGGCTGGAGGATAAGACATGATGTAACAGCAGAATAGTGACTACAGCTCTGGAGTTGACTGGAGGATAAGACACAATGTAACAGCAGAATGATGAGTGCAGCTCTGGAGGTGACTGGAGGATAAGAGGCGATGTAACAGCAGAATAGTGAGTGCAGATCTGGAGGTGACTGGAGGATAAGACCTGATGTAACAGCAGAATAGTGACTGCAGCTCTGGAGGTGACTGGAGGATAAGACATGATGTAACAGCAGAATAGTTTGTGCAGTTCTGGAGGTGGCTGGAGGATAAGACATGATGTAACAGCAGAACAGTGACTGCAGCTCTGGAGGTGACTGAAGGATAAGACATGAAGTAACAGCAGAATGATGAGTGCAGCTCTGGAGGTGACTGGAGGATAAGAGGCGATGTAACAGCAGAATAGTTAGTGCAGATCTGGAGGTGACTGGAGGATAAGACCTGATGTAACAGCAGAATAGTGACTGCAGCTCTGGAGGTGACTGGAGGATAAGACATGATGTAACAGCAGAATAGTTTGTGCAGTTCTGGAGGTGGCTGGAGGATAAGACATGATGTAACAGCAGAACAGTGACTGCAGCTCTGGAGGTGACTGAAGGATAAGACATGAAGTAACAGCAGAATGATGAGTGCAGCTCTGGAGGTGACTGGAGGATAAGAGGCGATGTAACAGCAGAATAGTTAGTGCAGATCTGGAGGTGACTGGAGGATAAGACCTGATGTAACAGCAGAATAGTGAGTGCAGCTCTGGAGGTGACTGGAGGATAAGACATGATGTAACAGCAGAATAGTTTGTGCAGTTCTGGAGGTGGCTGGAGGATAAGACAAGATGGAACAGCAGAACAGTGACTGCAGCTCCGGAGGTGACTGAAGGATAAGACATGAAGTAACAGCAGAATGATGAGTGCAGCTCTGGAGGTGACTGGAGGATAAGAGGCGATGTAACAGCAGAATAGTGAGTGCAGATCTGGAGGTGACTGGAGGATAAGACCTGATGTAACAGCAGAATAGTGACTGCAGTTCAGGAAGTGACTGGAGGATAAGACATGATGTAACAGCAGAATAGTGAGTGCAGCTCTGGAGGTGACTGGCGGATAAAACATGATGTAACAGCAGAATAGTGAGTGCAGCTCTGGAGGTGACTGGAGGATAAGACACGGTGTAACAACAGAATAGTGAGTGCAGCTCTGGAGGTTACTGGAGGATATGACATGATGTAACAGCAGAATAGTGACTGCAGCTCTGGAGGTGACTGGAGGATAAGATACGATGTAACAGCAGAATAGTGAGTGCAGCTATGGAGGTGACTGGAGGATAAGACATGATTTAACAGCAGAATAGTGAGTGCAGCTCTGGAGGTGGCTGGAGGATAAGACATGATTTAACAGCAGAATAGTGAGTGCAGCTCTGGAGTTGACTGGAGGATAAGATACGATGTAACAGCAGAATAGTGAGTGCAGCTCTGGAGGTGACAGGAGGATAAGACACGATGTAACAGCAGAATAATGATTGCAGCTCTGGAGGTGACTGGAGGATAAGACCTGATGTAACAGTAGAATAGTGACTGCAGCTCTGGAGGTGAGTGGAAGATAAGACATGATTTAACAGCAGAATGGTGAGTGCAGCTCTGTAGGTGACTGGAGGAGAAGACATGATGTAACAGCAGAATGATGAATTCAGCTCTGGAGGTGAATGGAGGATAAGACCTGATGTAACAGCAGAATAGTGACAGCAGCTCTGGAGGTGACTGGAGGATAGGACATGATGTAACAGCAGAATAGTGACTGCAGCTCTGGAGGTGAGTGGAGGATAAGACCTGATGTAACAGCAGAATAGTGACTGCAGCTCTGGAGGTGACTGGAGGATAAGACATGATGTAACAGCAGAATAGTTTGTGCAGTTCTGGAGGTGGCTGGAGGATAAGACATGATGTAACAGCAGAACAGTGACTGCAGCTCTGGAGGTGACTGAAGGATAAGACATGAAGTAACAGCAGAATGATGAGTGCAGCTCTGGAGGTGACTGGAGGATAAGAGGCGATGTAACAGCAGAATAGTTAGTGCAGATCTGGAGGTGACTGGAGGATAAGACCTGATGTAACAGCAGAATAGTGAGTGCAGATCTGGAGGTGACTGGAGGATAAGACCTGAAGTAACAGCAGAATAGTGACGCAGCTCTGGAGGTGACTGGAGGATAAGACACGATGTAACAGCAGAATAGTGACTGCAGTTCAGGAAGTGACTGGAGGATAAGACATGATGTAACAGCAGAATAGTGACTGCAGCTCTGGAGGTGACTGGAGGATAAGACATGATGTAACAGCAGAATAGTGAGTGCAGCTCTGGAGGTGACTGGCGGATAAAACATGATGTAACAGCAGAATAGTGAGTGCAGCTCTGGAGGTGACTGGAGGATAAGACACGGTGTAACAACAGAATAGTGAGTGCAGCTCTGGAGGTGACTGGAGGATATGACATGATGTAACAGCAGAATAGTGACTGCAGCTCTGGAGGTGACTGGAGGATAAGATACGATGTAACAGCAGAATAGTGAGTGCAGCTCTGGAGGTGAGTGGAGGATAAGACCTGATGTAACAGCAGAATAGTGACTGCAGCTCTGGAGGTGACTGGAGGATAAGACATGATGTAACAGCAGAATAGTTTGTGCAGTTCTGGAGGTGGCTGGAGGATAAGACATGATGTAACAGTAGAACAGTGACTGCAGCTCTGGAGGTGACTGAAGGATAAGACATGAAGAAACAGCAGAATGATGAGTGCAGCTCTGGAGGTGACTGGAGGATAAGAGGCGATGTAACAGCAGAATAGTGAGTGCAGATCTGGAGGTGACTGGAGGATAAGACCTGATGTAACAGCAGAATAGTGAGTGCAGATCTGGAGGTGACTGGAGGATAAGACCTGATGTAACAGCAGAATAGTGACGCAGCTCTGGAGGTGACTGGAGGATAAGACACGATGTAACAGCAGAATAGTGACTGCAGTTTAGGAAGTGACTGGAGGATAAGACATGATGTAACAGCAGAATAGTGAGTGCAGCTCTGGAGGTGACTGGCGGATAAAACATGATGTAACAGCAGAATAGTGAGTGCAGCTCTGGAGGTGACTGGAGGATAAGACACGGTGTAACAACAGAATAGTGAGTGCAGCTTTGGAGGTGACTGGAGGATATGACATGATGTAACAGCAGAATAGTGACTGCAGCTCTGGAGGTGACTGGAGGATAAGATACGATGTAACAGCAGAATAGTGAGTGCAGCTATGGAGGTGACTGGAGGATAAGACATGATTTAACAGCAGAATAGTGAGTGCAGCTCTGGAGGTGGCTGAAGGATAAGACATGATTTAACAGCAGAATAGTGACTGCAGCTCTGGAGTTGACTGGAGGATAAGATACGATGTAACAGCAGAATAGTGAGTGCAGCTCTGGAGGTGACAGGAGGATAAGACACGATGTAACAGCAGAATAATGATTGCAGCTCTGGAGGTGACTGGAGGATAAGACCTGATGTAACAGTAGAATAGTGACTGCAGCTCTGGAGGTGAGTGGAAGATAAGACATGATTTAACAGCAGAATGGTGAGTGCAGCTCTGTAGATGACTGGAGGATAAGGCATGATGTAACAGCAGAATGATGAATTCAGCTCTGGAGGTAACTGGAGGATAAGACACGATGTAACAGTAGTGAGTCCATCTCTGGAGGTGAATGGAGGATAAGACCTGATGTAACAGCAGAATAGTGACAGCAGCTCTGGAGGTGACTGGAGGATAGGACATGATGTAACAGCAGAATAGTGACTGCAGCTCTGGAGGTGAGTGGAGGATAAGACCTGATGTAACAGCAGAATAGTGACTGCAGCTCTGGAGGTGACTGGAGGATAAGACATGATGTAACAGCAGAATAGTTTGTGCAGTTCTGGAGGTGGCTGGAGGATAAGACATGATGTAACAGCAGAACAGTGACTGCAGCTCTGGAGGTGACTGAAGGATAAGACATAAAGTAACAGCAGAATGATGAGTGCAGCTCTGGAGCTGACTGGAGGATAAGAGGCGATGTAACAGCAGAATAGTGAGTGCAGATCTGGAGGTGACTGGAGGATAAGACCTGATGTAACAGCAGAATAGTGAGTGCAGATCTGGAGGTGACTGGAGGATAAGACCTGATGTAACAGCAGAATAGTGACGCAGCTCTGGAGGTGACTGGAGGATAAGACACGATGTAACAGCAGAATTGTGACTGCAGTTCAGGAAGTGACTGGAGGATAAGACATGATGTAACAGGAGAATAGTGAGTGCAGCTCTGGAGGTGACTGGCGGATAAAACATGATGTAACAGCAGAATAGTGAGTGCAGCTCTGGAGGTGACTGGAGGATAAGACACGGTGTAACAATAGAATAGTGAGTGCAGCTCTGGAGGTGACTGGAGGATATGACATGATGTAACAGCAGAATAGTGACTGCAGCTCTGGAGGTGACTGGAGGATAAGATACGATGTAACAGCAGAATAGTGAGTACAGCTATGGAGGTGACTGGAGGATAAGACGTGATGTAACAGCAGAATAGTGACTGCAGCTCTGGAGGTGACTGGAGGATAAGACAGGATGTAACAGTAGAATAGTGATTGCAGCTCTGGAGGTGACAGGAGGATAAGACATGATGTAAGAGCAGAATAGTGACTGCAGCTCTGGAGGTGACTGGAAGATAAGACATGATGTAACAGCAGAATGGTGAATTCAGCTCTGGAGGTAACTGGAGGATAATACACGATGTAACAGTAGAATAGTGACTGTAGCTCTGGAGGTGGCTGGAGGATAATAGATGATGTAACAGCAGAATAGTGACTGCAGCTCTGGAGGTGACAGGAGGATAAGACATGATGTACCAGCAGAATAGTGAGTGCAGCTCTGGAGGTGACTGGAGGATAATACACTATGTAACAGCAGAATAGTTAGTGTAGCTCTGGAGGTGACTGGAGGATAAGACATGATGTAAAAGCAGAATGGTGACTTCAGCTCTGGAGGTGACAGGAGGATAAGACACGATGAAACAGCAGAATAGTGACTACAGCTTAGGAGGTGACTGGAGGATAAGACAAGATGAAACAGCAGAATAGTGACTGCAGGTCTGGAGGTGGCTGGAGGATAAGAAATGATGTAACAGCAGAAAAGAGACTACAGCTCTGGAGGTGGCTGGAGGATAAGACATGATGTAACAGCAGAATAGAGACTACAGCTCTGGAGTTGACTGGAGGATAAGACACAATGTAACAGCAGAATGATGAGTGCAGCTCTGGAGGTGACTGGAGGATAAGAGGCGATGTAACAGCAGAATAGTGAGTGCAGATCTGGAGGTGACTGGAGGATAAGACCTGATGTAACAGCAGAATAGTGACTGCAGCTCTGGAGGTGACTGGAGGATAAGACATGATGTAACAGCAGAATAGTTTGTGCAGTTCTGGAGGTGGCTGGAGGATAAGACATGATGTAACAGCAGAACAGTGACTGCAGCTCTGGAGGTGACTGAGGGATAAGACATGAAGTAACAGCAGAATGATGAGTGCAGCTCTGGAGGTGACTGGAGGATAAGAGGCGATGTAACAGCAGAATAGTTAGTGCAGATCTGGAGGTGACTGGAGGATAAGACCTGATGTAACAGCAGAATAGTGAGTGCAGATCTGGAGGTGACTGGAGGATAAGACCTGATGTAACAGCAGAATAGTGACGCAGCTCTGGAGGTGACTGGAGGATAAGACACGATGTAACAGCAGAATAGTGACTGCAGTTCAGGAAGTGACTGGAGGATAAGACATGATGTAACAGCAGAATAGTGAGTGCAGCTCTGGAGGTGACTGGCGGATAAAACATGATGTAACAGCAGAATAGTGAGTGCAGCTCTGGAGGTGATTGGAGGATAAGACACGGTGTAACAACAGAATAGTGAGTGCAGCTCTGGAGGTGACTGGAGGATATGACATGATGTAACAGCAGAATAGTGACTGCAGCTCTGGAGGTGACTGGAGGATAAGATACGATGTAACAGCAGAATAGTGAGTGCAGCTCTGGAGGTGAGTGGAGGATAAGACCTGATGTAACAGCAGAATAGTGACTGCAGCTCTGGAGGTGACTGGAGGATAAGACATGATGTAACAGCAGAATAGTTTGTGCAGTTCTGGAGGTGGCTGGAGGATAAGACATGATGTAACAGCAGAACAGTGACTGCAGCTCTGGAGGTGACTGAAGGATAAGACATGAAGAAACAGCAGAATGATGAGTGCAGCTCTGGAGGTGACTGGAGGATAAGAGGCGATGTAACAGCAGAATAGTGAGTGCAGATCTGGAGGTGACTGGAGGATAAGACCTGATGTAACAGCAGAATAGTGAGTGCAGATCTGGAGGTGACTGGAGGATAAGACCTGATGTAACAGCAGAATAGTGACGCAGATCTGGAGGTGACTGGAGGATAAGACACGATGTAACAGCAGAATAGTGACTGCAGTTTAGGAAGTGACTGGAGGATAAGACATGATGTAACAGCAGAATAGTGAGTGCAGCTCTGGAGGTGACTGGCGGATAAAACATGATGTAACAGCAGAATAGTGAGTGCAGCTCTGGAGGTGACTGGAGGATAAGACACGGTGTAACAACAGAATAGTGAGTGCAGCTTTGGAGGTGACTGGAGGATATGACATGATGTAACAGCAGAATAGTGACTGCAGCTCTGGAGGTGACTGGAGGATAAGATACGATGTAACAGCAGAATAGTGAGTGCAGCTATGGAGGTGACTGGAGGATAAGACATGATTTAACAGCAGAATAGTGAGTGCAGCTCTGGAGGTGGCTGGAGGATAAGACATGATTTAACAGCAGAATAGTGTCTGCAGCTCTGGAGTTGACTGGAGGATAAGATACGATGTAACAGCAGAATAGTGAGTGCAGCTCTGGAGGTGACAGGAGGATAAGATACGATGTAACAGCAGAATAATGATTGCAGCTCTGGAGGTGACTGGAGGATAAGACCTGATATAACAGTAGAATAGTGACTGCAGCTCTGGAGGTGAGTGGAAGATAAGACATGATTTAACAGCAGAATGGTGAGTGCAGCTCTGTAGATGACTGGAGGATAAGACATGATGTAACAGCAGAATGATGAATTCAGCTCTGGAGGTAACTGGAGGATAAGACACGATGTAACAGTAGTGAGTCCATCTCTGGAGGTGAATGGAGGATAAGACCTGATGTAACAGCAGAATAGTGACAGCAGCTCTGGAGGTGACTGGAGGATAGGACATGATGTAACAGCAGAATAGTGACTGCAGCTCTGGAGGTGAGTGGAGGATAAGACCTGATGTAACAGCAGAATAGTGACTGCAGCTCTGGAGGTGACTGGAGGATAAGACATGATGTAACAGCAGAATAGTTTGTGCAGTTCTGGAGGTGGCTGGAGGATAAGACATGATGTAACAGCAGAACAGTGACTGCAGCTCTGGAGGTGACTGAAGGATAAGACATAAAGTAACAGCAGAATGATGAGTGCAGCTCTGGAGCTGACTGGAGGATAAGAGGCGATGTAACAGCAGAATAGTGAGTGCAGATCTGGAGGTGACTGGAGGATAAGACCTGATGTAACAGCAAAATAGTGAGTGCAGATCTGGAGGTGACTGGAGGATAAGACCTGATGTAACAGCAGAATAGTGACGCAGCTCTGGAGGTGACTGGAGGATAAGACACGATGTAACAGCAGAATAGTGACTGCAGTTCAGGAAGTGACTGGAGGATAAGACATGATGTAACAGGAGAATAGTGAGTGCAGCTCTGGAGGTGACTGGCGGATAAAACATGATGTAACAGCAGAATAGTGAGTGCAGCTCTGGAGGTGACTGGAGGATAAGACACGGTGTAACAATAGAATAGTGAGTGCAGCTCTGGAGGTGACTGGAGGATATGACATGATGTAACAGCAGAATAGTGACTGCAGCTCTGGAGGTGACTGGAGGATAAGATACGATGTAACAGCAGAATAGTGAGTACAGCTATGGAGGTGACTGGAGGATAAGACGTGATGTAACAGCAGAATAGTGACTGCAGCTCTGGAGGTGACTGGAGGATAAGACAGGATGTAACAGTAGAATAGTGATTGCAGCTCTGGAGGTGACAGGAGGATAAGACACGATGTAAGAGCAGAATAGTGACTGCAGCTCTGGAGGTGACTGGAAGATAAGACATGATCTAACAGCAGAATGGTGAATTCAGCTCTGGAGGTAACTGGAGGATAATACACGATGTAACAGTAGAATAGTGACTGTAGCTCTGGAGGTGGCTGGAGGATAATAGATGATGTAACAGCAGAATAGTGACTGCAGCTCTGGAGGTGACAGGAGGATAAGACATGATGTACCAGCAGAATAGTGAGTGCAGCTCTGGAGGTGACTGGAGGATAATACACTATGTAACAGCAGAATAGTTAGTGTAGCTCCGGAGGTGACTGGAGGATAAGACATGATGTAAAAGCAGAATGGTGACTTCAGCTCTGGAGGTGACAGGAGGATAAGACACGATGAAACAGCAGAATAGTGACTACAGCTTAGGAGGTGACTGGAGGATAAGACAAGATGAAACAGCAGAATAGTGACTGCAGCTCTGGAGGTGGCTGGAGGATAAGAAATGATGTAACAGCAGAAAAGAGACTACAGCTCTGGAGGTGGCTGGAGGATAAGACATGATGTAACAGCAGAATAGTGACTACAGCTCTGGAGTTGACTGGAGGATAAGACACAATGTAACAGCAGAATGATGAGTGCAGCTCTGGAGGTGACTGGAGGATAAGAGGCGATGTAACAGCAGAATAGTGAGTGCAGATCTGGAGGTGACTGGAGGATAAGACCTGATGTAACAGCAGAATAGTGACTGCAGCTCTGGAGGTGACTGGAGGATAAGACATAATGTAACAGCAGAATAGTTTGTGCAGTTCTGGAGGTGGCTGGAGGATAAGACATGATGTAACAGCAGAACAGTGACTGCAGCTCTGGAGGTGACTGAAGGATAAGACATGAAGTAACAGCAGAATGATGAGTGCAGCTCTGGAGGTGACTGGAGGATAAGAGGCGATGTAACAGCAGAATAGTTAGTGCAGATCTGGAGGTGACTGGAGGATAAGACCTGATGTAACAGCAGAATAGTGAGTGCAGATCTGGAGGTGACTGGAGGATAAGACCTGATGTAACAGCAGAATAGTGACGCAGCTCTGGAGGTGACTGGAGGATAAGACACGATGTAACAGCAGAATAGTGACTGCAGTTCAGGAAGTGACTGGAGGATAAGACATGATGTAACAGCAGAATAGTGAGTGCAGCTCTGGAGGTGACTGGCGGATAAAACATGATGTAACAGCAGAATAGTGAGTGCAGCTCTGGAGGTGACTGGAGGATAAGACACGGTGTAACAACAGAATAGTGAGTGCAGCTCTGGAGGTGACTGGAGGATATGACATGATGTAACAGCAGAATAGTGACTGCAGCTCTGGAGGTGACTGGAGGATAAGATACGATGTAACAGCAGAATAGTGAGTGCAGCTCTGGAGGTGAGTGGAGGATAAGACCTGATGTAACAGCAGAATAGTGACTGCAGCTCTGGAGGTGACTGGAGGATAAGACATGATGTAACAGCAGAATAGTTTGTGCAGTTCTGGAGGTGGCTGGAGGATAAGACATGATGTAACAGCAGAACAGTGACTGCAGCTCTGGAGGTGACTGAAGGATAAGACATGAAGAAACAGCAGAATGATGAGTGCAGCTCTGGAGGTGACTGGAGGATAAGAGGCGATGTAACAGCAGAATAGTGAGTGCAGATCTGGAGGTGACTGGAGGATAAGACCTGATGTAACAGCAGAATAGTGAGTGCAGATCTGGAGGTGACTGGAGGATAAGACCTGATGTAACAGCAGAATAGTGACGCAGCTCTGGAGGTGACTGGAGGATAAGACACGATGTAACAGCAGAATAGTGACTGCAGTTTAGGAAGTGACTGGAGGATAAGACATGATGTAACAGCAGAATAGTGAGTGCAGCTCTGGAGGTGACTGGCGGATAAAACATGATGTAACAGCAGAATAGTGAGTGCAGCTCTGGAGGTGACTGGAGGATAAGACACGGTGTAACAACAGAATAGTGAGTGCAGCTTTGGAGGTGACTGGAGGATATGACATGATGTAACAGCAGAATAGTGACTGCAGCTCTGGAGGTGACTGGAGGATAAGATACGATGTAACAGCAGAATAGTGAGTGCAGCTATGGAGGTGACTGGAGGATAAGACATGATTTAACAGCAGAATAGTGAGTGCAGCTCTGGAGGTGGCTGGAGGATAAGACATGATTTAACAGCAGAATAGTGACTGCAGCTCTGGAGTTGACTGGAGGATAAGATACGATGTAACAGCAGAATAGTGAGTGCAGCTCTGGAGGTGACAGGAGGATAAGACACGATGTAACAGCAGAATAATGATTGCAGCTCTGGAGGTGACTGGAGGATAAGACCTGATGTAACAGTAGAATAGTGACTGCAGCTCTGGAGGTGAGTGGAAGATAAGACATGATTTAACAGCAGAATGGTGAGTGCAGCTCTGTAGATGACTGGAGGATAAGACATGATGTAACAGCAGAATGATGAATTCAGCTCTGGAGGTAACTGGAGGATAAGACACGATGTAACAGTAGTGAGTCCATCTCTGGAGGTGAATGGAGGATAAGACCTGATGTAACAGCAGAATAGTGACAGCAGCTCTGGAGGTGACTGGAGGATAGGACATGATGTAACAGCAGAATAGTGACTGCAGCTCTGGAGGTGAGTGGAGGATAAGACCTGATGTAACAGCAGAATAGTGACTGCAGCTCTGGAGGTGACTGGAGGATAAGACATGATGTAACAGCAGAATAGTTTGTGCAGTTCTGGAGGTGGCTGGAGGATAAGACATGATGTAACAGCAGAACAGTGACTGCAGCTCTGGAGGTGACTGAAGGATAAGACATAAAGTAACAGCAGAATGATGAGTGCAGCTCTGGAGCTGACTGGAGGATAAGAGGCGATGTAACAGCAGAATAGTGAGTGCAGATCTGGAGGTGACTGGAGGATAAGACCTGATGTAACAGCAGAATAGTGAGTGCAGATCTGGAGGTGACTGGAGGATAAGACCTGATGTAACAGCAGAATAGTGACGCAGCTCTGGAGGTGACTGGAGGATAAGACACGATGTAACAGCAGAATAGTGACTGCAGTTCAGGAAGTGACTGGAGGATAAGACATGATGTAACAGGAGAATAGTGAGTGCAGCTCTGGAGGTGACTGGCGGATAAAACATGATGTAACAGCAGAATAGTGAGTGCAGCTCTGGAGGTGACTGGAGGATAAGACACGGTGTAACAATAGAATAGTGAGTGCAGCTCTGGAGGTGACTGGAGGATATGACATGATGTAACAGCAGAATAGTGACTGCAGCTCTGGAGGTGACTGGAGGATAAGATACGATGTAACAGCAGAATAGTGAGTACAGCTATGGAGGTGACTGGAGGATAAGACGTGATGTAACAGCAGAATAGTGACTGCAGCTCTGGAGGTGACTGGAGGATAAGACAGGATGTAACAGTAGAATAGTGATTGCAGCTCTGGAGGAGACAGGAGGATAAGACACGATGTAAGAGCAGAATAGTGACTGCAGCTCTGGAGGTGACTGGAAGATAAGACATGATGTAACAGCAGAATGGTGAATTCAGCTCTGGAGGTAACTGGAGGATAATACACGATGTAACAGTAGAATAGTGACTGTAGCTCTGGAGGTGGCTGGAGGATAATAGATGATGTAACAGCAGAATAATGACTGCAGCTCTGGAGGTGACAGGAGGATAAGACATGATGTACCAGCAGAATAGTGAGTGCAGCTCTGGAGGTGACTGGAGGATAATACACTATGTAACAGCAGAATAGTTAGTGTAGCTCTGGAGGTGACTGGAGGATAAGACATGATGTAAAAGCAGAATGGTGACTTCAGCTCTGGAGGTGACAGGAGGTAAAGACACGATGAAACAGCAGAATAGTGACTACAGCTTAGGAGGTGACTGGAGGATAAGACAAGATGAAACAGCAGAATAGTGACTGCAGCTCTGGAGGTGGCTGGAGGATAAGAAATGATGTAACAGCAGAAAAGAGACTACAGCTCTGGAGGTGGCTGGAGGATAAGACATGATGTAACAGCAGAATAGTGACTACAGCTCTGGAGTTGACTGGAGGATAACACACAATGTAACAGCAGAATGATGAGTGCAGCTCTGGAGGTGACTGGAGGATAAGAGGCGATGTAACAGCAGAATAGTGAGTGCAGATCTGGAGGTGACTGGAGGATAAGACCTGATGTAACAGCAGAATAGTGACTGCAGCTCTGGAGGTGACTGGAGGATAAGACATGATGTAACAGCAGAATAGTGAGTGCAGCTCTGGAGGTGACTGGCGGATAAAACATGATGTAACAGCAGAATAGTGAGTGCAGCTCTGGAGGTGACTGGAGGATAAGACACGGTGTAACAACAGAATAGTGAGTGCAGCTCTGGAGGTGACTGGAGGATATGACATGATGTAACAGCAGAATAGTGACTGCAGCTCTGGAGGTGACTGGAGGATAAGATACGATGTAACAGCAGAATAGTGAGTGCAGCTCTGGAGGTGGGTGGAGGATAAGACCTGATGTAACAGCAGAATAGTGACTGCAGCTCTGGAGGTGACTGGAGGATAAGACATGATGTAACAGCAGAATAGTTTGTGCAGTTCTGGAGGTGGCTGGAGGATAAGACATGATGTAACAGCAGAACAGTGACTGCAGCTCTGGAGGTGACTGAAGGATAAGACATGAAGAAACAGCAGAATGATGAGTGCAGCTCTGGAGGTGACTGGAGGATAAGAGGCGATGTAACAGCAGAATAGTGAGTGCAGATCTGGAGGTGACTGGAGGATAAGACCTGATGTAACAGCAGAATAGTGAGTGCAGATCTGGAGGTGACTGGAGGATAAGACCTGATGTAACAGCAGAATAGTGACGCAGCTCTGGAGGTGACTGGAGGATAAGACACGATGTAACAGCAGAATAGTGACTGCAGTTCAGGAAGTGACTGGAGGATAAGACATGATGTAACAGCAGAATAGTGAGTGCAGCTCTGGAGGTGACTGGCGGATAAAACATGATGTAACAGCAGAATAGTGAGTGCAGCTCTGGAGGTGACTGGAGGATAAGACACGGTGTAACAACAGAATAGTGAGTGCAGCTTTGGAGGTGACTGGAGGATATGACATGATGTAACAGTAGAATAGTGACTGCAGCTCTGGAGGTGACTGGAGGATAAGATACGATGTAACAGCAGAATAGTGAGTGCAGATCTGGAGGTGACTGGAGGATAAGACCTGATGTAACAGCAGAATAGTGACTGCAGCTCTGGAGGTGACTGGAGGATAAGACATGATGTAACAGCAGAATAGTTTGTGTAGTTCTGGAGGTGGCTGGAGGATAAGACATGATGTAACAGCAGAACAGTGACTGCAGCTCTGGAGGTGACTGAAGGATAAGACATGAAGTAACAGCAGAATGATGAGTGCAGCTCTGGAGGTGACTGGAGGATAAGAGGCGATGTAACAGCAGAATAGATAGTGCAGATCTGGAGGTGACTGGAGGATAAGACCTGATGTAACAGCAGAATAGTGAGTGCAGATCTGGAGGTGACTGGAGGATAAGACCTGATGTAACAGCAGAATAGTGACGCAGCTCTGGAGGTGACTGGAGGATAAGTCACGATGTAACAGCAGAATAGTGACTGCAGTTCAGGAAGTGACTGGAGGATAAGACATGATGTAACAGCAGAATAGTGAGTGCAGCTCTGGAGGTGACTGGCGGATAAAACATGATGTAACAGCAGAATAGTGAGTGCAGCTCTGGAGGTGACTGGAGGATAAGACACGGTGTAACAACAGAATAGTGAGTGCAGCTCTGGAGGTGACTGGAGGATATGACATGATGTAACAGCAGAATAGTGACTG
The DNA here is from genome assembly GCF_046119375.1 of Phyllobates terribilis. Lineage (NCBI taxonomy): Eukaryota > Metazoa > Chordata > Amphibia > Anura > Dendrobatidae > Phyllobates > Phyllobates terribilis. Next base: position 219,277 of record NW_027363071.1, on the reverse strand, counting down.
CAGCTCTGGAGGTGACTGGAGGATAAGATACGATGTAACAGCAGAATAGTGAGTGCAGCTCTGGAGGTGAGTGGAGGATAAGACCTGATGTAACAGCAGAATAGTGACTGCAGCTCTGGAGGTGACTGGAGGATAAGACATGATGTAACAGCAGAATAGTTTGTGCAGTTCTGGAGGTGGCTGGAGGATAAGACATGATGTAACAGCAGAACAGTGACTGCAGCTCTGGAGGTGACTGAAGGATAAGACATGAAGAAACAGCAGAATGATGAGTGCAGCTCTGGAGGTGACTGGAGGATAAGAGGCGATGTAACAGCAGAATAGTGAGTGCAGATCTGGAGGTGACTGGAGGATAAGACCTGATGTAACAGCAGAATAGTGAGTGCAGATCTGGAGGTGACTGGAGGATAAGACCTGATGTAACAGCAGAATAGTGATGCAGCTCTGGAGGTGACTGGAGGATAAGACACGATGTAACAGCAGAATAGTGACTGCAGTTCAGGAAGTGACAGGAGGATAAGACATGATGTAACAGCAGAATAGTGAGTGCAGCTCTGGAGGTGACTGGCGGATAAAACATGATGTAACAGCAGAATAGTGAGTGCAGCTCTGGAGGTGACTGGAGGATAAGACACGGTGTAACAACAGAATAGTGAGTGCAGCTTTGGAGGTGACTGGAGGATATGACATGATGTAACAGCAGAATAGTGACTGCAGCTCTGGAGGTGACTGGAGGATAAGATACGATGTAACAGCAGAATAGTGAGTGCAGCTATGGAGGTGACTGGAGGATAAGACATGATTTAACAGCAGAATAGTGAGTGCAGCTTTGGAGGTGGCTGGAGGATAAGACATGATTTAACAGCAGAATAGTGACTGCAGCTCTGGAGTTGACTGGAGGATAAGATACGATGTAACAGCAGAATAGTGAGTGCAGCTCTGGAGGTGACAGGAGGATAAGACACGATGTAACAGCAGAATAATGATTGCAGCTCTGGAGGTGACTGGAGGATAAGACCTGATGTAACAGTAGAATAGTGACTGCAGCTCTGGAGGTGAGTGAAAGATAAGACATGATTTAACAGCAGAATGGTGAGTGCAGCTCTGTAGATGACTGGAGGATAAGACATGATGTAACAGCAGAATGATGAATTCAGCTCTGGAGGTAACTGGAGGATAAGACACGATGTAACAGTAGTGAGTCCATCTCTGGAGGTGAATGGAGGATAAGACCTGATGTAACAGCAGAATAGTGACAGCAGCTCTGGAGGTGACTGGAGGATAGGACATGATGTAACAGCAGAATAGTGACTGCAGCTCTGGAGGTGAGTGGAGGATAAGACCTGATGTAACAGCAGAATAGTGACTGCAGCTCTGGAGGTGACTGGAGGATAAGACATGATGTAACAGCAGAATAGTTTGTGCAGTTCTGGAGGTGGCTGGAGGATAAGACATGATGTAACAGCAGAACAGTGACTGCAGCTCTGGAGCTGACTGGAGGATAAGAGGCGATGTAACAGCAGAATAGTGAGTGCAGATCTGGAGGTGACTGGAGGATAAGACCTGATGTAACAGCAGAATAGTGAGTGCAGATCTGGAGGTGACTGGAGGATAAGACCTGATGTAACAGCAGAATAGTGACGCAGCTCTGGAGGTGACTGGAGGATAAGACACGATGTAACAGCAGAATAGTGACTGCAGTTCAGGAAGTGACTGGAGGATAAGACATGATGTAACAGGAGAATAGTGAGTGCAGCTCTGGAGGTGACTGGCGGATAAAACATGATGTAACAGCAGAATAGTGAGTGCAGCTCTGGAGGTGACTGGAGGATAAGACACGGTGTAACAATAGAATAGTGAGTGCAGCTCTGGAGGTGACTGGAGGATATGACTTGATGTAACAGCAGAATAGTGACTGCAGCTCTGGAGGTGACTGGAGGATAAGATACGATGTAACAGCAGAATAGTGAGTACAGCTATGGAGGTGACTGGAGGATAAGACGTGATGTAACAGCAGAATAGTGACTGCAGCTCTGGAGGTGACTGGAGGATAAGACAGGATGTAACAGTAGAATAGTGATTGCAGCTCTGGAGGTGACAGGAGGATAAGACACGATGTAACAGAAGAATAATGATTGCAGCTCTGGAGGTGACTAGAGGATAAGACCTGATGTAAGAGCAGAATAGTGACAGCAGCTCTGGAGGTGACTGGAAGATAAGACATGATGTAACAGCAGAATGGTGAATTCAGCTCTGGAGGTAACTGGAGGATAATACACGATGTAACAGTAGAATAGTGACTGTAGCTCTGGAGGTGGCTGGAGGATAATAGATGATGTAACAGCAGTATAGTGATTGCAGCTCTGGAGGTGACAGGAGGATAAGACATGATGTACCAGCAGAATAGTGAGTGCAGCTCTGGAGGTGACTGGAGGATAATACACTATGTAACAGCAGAATAGTTAGTGTAGCTCTGGAGGTGACTGGAGGATAATACATGATGTAAAAGCAGAATGGTGACTTCAGCTCGGGAGGTGACAGGAGGATAAGACACGATGAAACAGCAGAATAGTGACTACAGATTAGGAGGTGACTGGAGGATAAGACAAGATGAAACAGCAGAATAGTGACTGCAGCTCTGGAGGTGGCTGGAGGATAAGAAATGATGTAACAGCAGAAAAGAGACTACAGCTCTGGAGGTGGCTGGAGGATAAGACATGATGTAACAGCAGAATAGTGACTACAGCTCTGGAGTTGACTGGAGGATAAGACACAATGTAACAGCAGTATGATGAGTGCAGCTCTGGAGGTGACTGGAGGATAAGAGGCGATGTAACAGCAGAATAGTGAGTGCAGATCTGGAGGTGACTGGAGGATAAGACCTGATGTAACAGCAGAATAGTGAGTGCAGATCTGGAGGTGACTGGAGGATAAGACCTGATGTAACAGCAGAATAGTGACGCAGCTCTGGAGGTGACTGGAGGATAAGACACGATGTAACAGCAGAATAGTGACTGCAGTTCAGGAAGTGACAGGAGGATAAGACATGATGTAACAGCAGAATAGTGAGTGCAGCTCTGGAGGTGACTGGCGGATAAAACATGATGTAACAGCAGAATAGTGAGTGCAGCTCTGGAGGTGACTGGAGGATAAGACACGGTGTAACAACAGAATAGTGAGTGCAGCTCTGGAGGTGACTGGACGGATAAAACATGATGTAACAGCAGAATAGTGAGAGCAGCTCTGGAGGTGACTGGAGGATAAGACGTGATGTAACAGCAGAATAGTGAGTGCAGCTCTGGAGGTGACTGGAGGATAAAACATGATGTAACATCAGAATAGTGAGTGCAGCTCTGGAGGTGACTGGAGGATATGACATGATGTAACAGCAGAATAGTGACTGCAGCTCTGGAGGTGACTGGAGGATAAGATACGATGTAACAGCAGAATAGTGAGTGCAGCTATGGAGGTGACTGGAGGATAAGACGTGATGTAACAGCAGAATATAGACTGCAGCTCTGGAGGTGACAGGAGGATAAGACACGATGAAACAGCAGAATAGTGACTACAGCTTAGGAGGTGACTGGAGGATAAGACAAGATGAAACAGCAGAATAGTGACTGCAGCTCTGGAGGTGGCTGAAGGATAAGAAATGATGTAACAGCAGAAAAGAGACTACGGCTCTGGAGGTGGCTGGAGGATAAGACATGATGTAACAGCAGAATAGTGACTACAGCTCTGGAGTTGACTGGAGGATAAGACACAATGTAAAAGCAGAATGATGAGAGCAGCTCTGGAGGTGACTGGAGGATAAGAGGCGATGTAAAAGCAGAATAGTGAGTGCAGATCTGGAGGTGACTGGAGGATAAGACCTGATGTAACAGCAGAATAGTGAGTGCAGATCTGGAGGTGACTGGAGGATAAGACCTGATGTAACAGCAGAATAGTGACGCAGCTCTGGAGGTGACTGGAGGATAAGACACGATGTAACAGCAGAATAGTGACTGCAGTTCAGGAAGTGACAGGAGGATAAGACATGATGTAACAGCAGAATAGTGAGTGCAGCTCTGGAGGTGACTGGCGGATAAAACATGATGTAACAGCAGAATAGTGAGTGCAGCTCTGGAGGTGACTGGAGGATAAGACACGGTGTAACAACAGAATAGTGAGTGCAGCTCTGGAGGTGACTGGACGGATAAAACATGATGTAAAAGCAGAATAGTGAGAGCAGCTCTGGAGGTGACTGGAGGATAAGACGTGATGTAACAGCAGAATAGTGAGTGCAGCTCTGGAGGTGACTGGAGGATAAAACATGATGTAACATCAGAATAGTGAGTGCAGCTCTGGAGGTGACTGGAGGATATGACATGATGTAACAGCAGAATAGTGACTGCAGCTCTGGAGGTGACTGGAGGATAAGATACGATGTAACAGCAGAATAGTGAGTGCAGCTATGGAGGTGACTGGAGGATAAGACGTGATGTAACAGCAGAATATAGACTGCAGCTCTGGAGATGACTGGAGTATAAGACACGATGTAACAGCAGAATAGTGAGTGAAGCTCTGGAGGTGAACAGAGGATAAGACACGATGTAACAGCAGAATAGTGACTGCAGCTCTGGAGGTGACTGGAGGATAAGACACGATGTAACAGCAGAATAGAGACTGGAGCTCTGGAGATGACTGGAGTATACGACACGATGTAACAGCAGAATAGTGTCTGCAGCTCTGGAGGTGAATTGAGGATAAGATACGATGTAACAAAATAATATTGAGTGCAGCTCTTGAGGTGACTGGAGGATAAGACACGATGTAACAGCAGAATAGTGAGTGCAGCTCTGGAGGTGTCTGGAGGATAAGACACGATGTAACAGCAGAATAGTGAGTGCAGATCTGGAGGTGACTGGAGGATAAGACACGATGTAACAGCAGAATAGTGTCTGCAGCTCTGGAGGTGTCTGGAGGATAAAACACGATGTAACAGCAGAATAGTGACTGCAGCTCTGGAGGTGGCTGGAGGATAAGACACGATGTAACAGCAGAATAGTGTCTGCAGCTCTGGAGGTGTCTGGAGGATAAGACACGATGTAACAGCAGAATAGTGAGTGCAGCTCTGGAGGTGGCTGGAGGATAAGACACGATGTAACAGCAGAATAGTGACTGCAGCTCTGGAGGTGACTGGAGGATAAGACACGATGTAACAGCAGAATAGGGAGTGCAGCTCTGGAGGTGACTGGAGGATAAGACCTGATGTAACAGCAGAATAGAGACGCAGCTCTGGAGGTGACTGGAGGATAAGACACGATGTAACAGCAGAATAGTGTCTGCAGCTCTGGAGGTGTCTGGAGGATAAGACACGATGTAACAGCAGAATAGTGACTGCAGCTCTGGAGGTGGCTGGAGGATAAGACACGATGTAACAGCAGAATAGTGTCTGCAGCTCTGGAGGTGTCTGGAGGATAAGACAAGATGTAACAGCAGAATAGTGAGTGCAGCTCTGGAAGTGGCTGGAGGATAAGACACGATGTAACAGCAGAATAGTGACTGCAGCTCTGGAGGTGACTGGAGGATAAGACACGATGTAACAGCAGAATAGTGAGTGCAGCTCTGGAGGTGACTGGAGGATAAGACCTTATGAAACAGCAGAATAGAGACTACAGCTCTTGAGGTGACTGGAGGATAAGACACGATGTAACAGCAGAATAGTGAGTGCAGCTCTTGAGGTGACTGGAGGATAAGACACGATGTAACAGCAGAAGAGTGTCTGCAGCTCTGGAGGTGTCTGGAGTATAAGACACGATGTAACAGCAGAATAGTGAGTGCAGCTCTGGAGGTGGCTGGAGGATAAGACACGATGTAACAGCAGAATAGTGACTGCAGCTCTGGAGGTGTCTGGAGAATAAGACACGATGTAAGATCAGAATAGTGAGTGCAGATCTGGAGGTGAACGGAGGATAAGACACGATGTAACAGCAGAATAGTGATTGCAGCTCTGGAGGTGACTGGAGGATAAGACACGATGTAACAGCAGAATAGTGTCTGCAGCTCTGGAGGTGTCTGGAGGATAAGACACGATGTAACAGCAGAATAGTGACTGCAGCTCTGGAGGTGAACGGAGGATAAGACACAATGTAACAGCAGAATAGTGACTGCAGCTCTGGAGGTGACTGGAGGATAAGACACGATGTAACAGCAGAATAGAGACTGGAGCTCTGGAGATGACTGGAGGATAAGACACGATGTAACAGCAGAATAGAGACTGGAGCTCTGGAGATGACTGGAGGATAAGACACGATGTAACAGCAGAATAGTGACTGCAGCTCTGGAGGTGAATGGAGGATAAGATACGATGTAACAAAATAATAGTGAGTGCAGCTCTTGAGGTGACTGGAGGATAAGACACGATGTAACAGCAAAATAGTGAGTGCAGCTCTGGAGGTGTCTGGAGGATAAGACACGATGTAACAGCAGAATAGTGAGTGCAGATCTGGAGGTGACTGGAGGATAAGACCTGATGTAACAGCAGAATAGAGACGCAGCTCTGGAGGTGACTGGAGGATAAGACACGATGTAACAGCAGAATAGTGTCTGCAGATCTGGAGGTGACTGGAGGATAAGACATGATGTAACAGCAGAATAGTGAGTGCAGCTATGGAGGTGGCTAGAGGATAAGACACGATGTAACAGCAGAATAGTGACTGCAGCTCTGGAGGTGACTAGAGGATAAGACACGATGTAACAGCAGAATAGTGAGTGCAGCTCTGGAGGTGACTGGAGGATAAGACCTTATGAAACAGCAGAATAGAGACTACAGCTCTTGAGGTGACTGGAGGATAAGACACGATGTAACAGCAGAATAGTGAGTGCAGCTCTTGAGGTGACTGGAGGATAAGACACGATGTAACAGCAGAATAGTGTCTGCAGCTCTGGAGGTGTCTGGAGTATAAGACACGATGTAACAGCAGAATAGTGAGTGCAGCTCTGGAGGTGGCTGGAGGATAAGACCTGATGTAACAGCAGAATAGTGACTGCAGCTCTGGAGGTGTCTGGAGGATAAGACACGATGTAACAGCAGAATAGTGAGTGCAGCTCTGGAAGTGAACGGAGGATAAGACACTATGTAACAGCAGAATAGTGATTGCAGCTCTGGAGGTGACTGGAGGATAAGACACGATGTAACAGCAGAATAGTGTCTGCAGCTCTGGAGGTGTCTGGAGGATAAGACACGATGTAACAGCAGAACAGTGAGTGCAGCTCTGGAGGTGAACGTAGGATAAGACACGATGTAACAGCAGAATAGTGACTGCAGCTCTGGAGGTGACTGGAGGATAAGACACGATGTAACAACAGAATAGAGACTGGAGCTCTGGAGATGACTGGAGTATAAGACACGATGTAACAGCAGAATAGTGACTGCAGCTCTGGAGGTGAATGGAGGATAAGATACGATGTAACAAAATAATATTGAGTGCAGCTCTTGAGGTGACTGGAGGATAAGACACGATGTAACAGCAGAATAGTGAGTGCAGCTCTGGAGGTGAACGGAGGATAAGACAAGATGTAACAGCAGAATAGTGACTGCAGCTCTGGAGGTGACTGGAGGATAAGACACGATGTAACAGCAGAATAGAGACTGGAGCTCTGGAGGTGACTGGAGGATAAGACACGATGTAACAGCAGAATAGTGAGTGCAGCTCTCGAGGTGTCTGGAGGATAAGACACGATGTAACAGCAGAATAGTGAGTGCAGATCTGGAGGTGACTGGAGGATAAGACACGATTTAACAGCAGAATAGTGTCTGCAGCTCTGGAGGTGTCTGGAGGATAAGACACGATGTAACAGCAGAATAGTGACTGCAGCTCTGGAGGTGGTTGGAGGATAAGACACGATGTAACAGCAGAATAGTGTCTGCAGCTCTGGAGGTGTCTGGAGGATAAGACACGATGTAACAGCAGAATAGTGAGTGCAGCTCTGGAGGTGGCTGGAGGATAAGACACGATGTAACAGCAGAATAGTGACTGCAGCTCTGGAGGTGACTGGAGGATAAGACACGATGTAACAGCAGAATAGGGAGTGCAGATCTGGAGGTGACTGGAGGATAAGACCTGATGTAACAGCAGAATAGAGACGCAGCTCTGGATGTGACTGGAGGATAAGACACGATGTAACAGCAGAATAGTGTCTGCAGCTCTGGAGGTGTCTGGAGGATAAGACACGATGTAACAGCAGAATAGTGAGTGCAGCTCTGGAGGTGGCTGGAGGATAAGACACGATGTAACAGCAGAATAGTGACTGCAGCTCTGGAGGTGACTGGAGGATAAGACACGATGTAACAGCAGAATAGTGAGTGCAGCTCTGGAGGTGACTGGAGGATAAGACCTTATGAAACAGCAGAATAGAGACTACAGCTCTTGAGGTGACTGGAGGATAAGACACGATGTAACAGCAGAATAGTGAGTGCAGCTCTTGAGGTGACTGGAGGATAAGACACGATGTAACAGCAGAATAGTGTCTGCAGCTCTGGAGGTGTCTGGAGTATAAGACACGATGTAACAGCAGAATAGTGAGTGCAGCTCTGGAGGTGGCTGGAGGATAAGACACGATGTAACAGCAGAATAGTGAGTGCAGATCTGGAGGTGAACGGAGGATAAGACACGATGTAACAGCAGAATAGTGATTGCAGCTCTGGAGGTGACTGGAGGATAAGACACGATGTAACAGCAGAATAGTGTCTGCAGCTCTGGAGGTGTCTGGAGGATAAGACACGATGTAACAGCAGAATAGTGACTGCAGCTCTGGAGGTAAACGGAGGATAAGACACGATGTAACAGCAGAATAGTGACTGCAGCTCTGGAGGTGACTGGAGGATAAGACACGATGTTACAGCAGAATAGAGACTGGAGCTCTGGAGATGACTGGAGTATAAGACACGATGTAACAGCAGAATAGTGACTGCAGCTCTGGAGGTGAATGGAGGATAAGATACGATGTAACAAAATAATAGTAGTGCAGCTCTGGAGGTGAACGGAGGATAAGACACGATGTAACAGCAGAATAGTACTGCAGCTCTGGAGGTAAACGGAGGATAAGACACGATGTAACAGCAGAATAGTGACTGCAGCTCTTGAGGTGACTGGAGGATAAGACACGATGTAACAGCAAAATAGTGAGTGCAGCTCTGGAGGTGACTGGAGGATAAGACGCTATGTAACAGCAGAATAGTGAGTGCAGCTCTTGAGGTGACTGGAGGATAAGACACGATGTAACAGCAGAACAGTGTCTGCAGCTCTGGAGGTGTCTGGAGTATAAGACACGAAGTAACAGCAGAATAGTGAGTGCAGCTCTGGAGGTGGCTGGAGGATAAGACACGATGTAACAGCAGAATAGTGACTGCAGCTCTGGAGGTGTCTGGAGAATAAGACACGATGTAACATCAGAATAGTGAGTGCAGATCTGGAGGTGACTGGAGGATAAGACCTGATGTAACAGCAGAACAGTGTCTGCAGCTCTGGAGGTGTCTGGAGTATAAGACACGATGTAACAGCAGAATAGTGAGTGCAGCTCTGGAGGTGGCTGGAGGATAAGACACGATGTAACAGCAGAATAGTGACTGCAGCTCTGGAGGTGTCTGGAGAATAAGACACGATGTAACATCAGAATAGTGAGTGCAGATCTGGAGGTGACTGGGGGATAAGACCTGATGTAACAGCAGAATAGTGACGCAGCTCTGGAGGTGACTGGAGGATAAGACATGATGTAACAGCAAAATCGAGATTACAGCTCGGGAGGTGACTGGAGGATAAGACACGATGTAACAGCAGAATAGTAATTGCAGCTCTGGAGGTGACTGGAGGATAAGACATGATGTAACAGCAGAATAGTGAGTGCAGCTCTTGAGGTCACTGGAGGATAAGACACGATATTACAGCAGAATAGTGACTGCAGCTCTGGAGGTGACTGGGGGATAAGACCTGATGTTACAGCAGAATAATGACTGCAGCTGTGGAGGTCACTGGAAGATAGGACATGATGTAAGAGTAGAATAGTGACTGCAGCTCTGGAGGTGACTGGAGGATAAGACATGATGTAACAGCAGAATAATGACTGCAGCTCTGGAGGTGACTGGAAGATAGGACATGATGTAAGAGTAGAATAGTGACTGCAGCTCTGGAGGTGACTGGAGGATAAGACATGATGTAACAGCAGAATAGTGACTACAGCTCTGGAGGTGACTGGAGGATAAGACACAGTGTAACAGCAGAATGGTGAGTGCAGCTTTGGAGGTGACTGGAGGATAAGAAACGATGCAACAGCAGAATAGTGAGTGCAGCTCTGGAGGTGATTGGAGGATAAGACCTGATGTAACAGCAGAATAGTGACTGCAGCTCTGGAGGTGACTGTAGGATAAGACACGATGTAACAGCAGAATAGTGACTGCAGCTCTGGAGTTTACTGGAGGATAAGACACGATGTAACAGCAGAATAGTGAGTGCAGCTCTGAAGGTGGCTGGAGGATAAGACACGATGTAACAGCAGAATAGTGACTGCAGCACTGGAGGTGACTGGAGGATAAGACATGAAGCAATAGCATAATAGTGAGTGCAGCTCTGGAGGTGACTGGAGGACAAGACACGATGTAACAGCAGAATAGTGACTGCAGCTCTTGAGGTGACTGGAGGATAAGACACGATGTAATAGCAGAATAGTGACTGCAGCTCTTGAGGTGACTGGAGGATAAGACACGATGTAACAGCAGAAGAGTGAGTGCAGCTCTGGAGGTGACTGGAGGATAAGACACGATGTAACGGCAGAATAGTGACTACAGCTTGGGAGGTGACTGGAGGATAAGACACGATGTAACAGCAGAATAGTGATTGCAGCTCTGGAGGAGACTGGAGGATAAGACATGATGTAACAGCAGAATAGTGAGTGCAGCTCTTGAGGATAAGACACGATATTACAGCAGAATAGTGACTGCAGCTCTGGAAATGACTGGAGGATAAGACTTGATGTAACACCAGAATAGTGACTGCAGCTCTGGAGGTGACTGGAAGATAGGACATGATTTAACAGCAGAATAGTGATTGCAGCTCTGGAGGTGACAGGAAGATAGGTCATAATGTAACAGCAGAAGAGTGACTGCAGCTCTGGAGATGACTGGAGGATAAGACATGATGTAACAGCAGAATAGTGACTGCAGCTCTGGAGGTGACTGGAGGATAAGACACGATGTAACAGCAGAATAGTGACTGCAGCTCTGGAGTTTACTGGAGGATAAGACACGATGTAACAGCAGAATAGTGAGTGCAGCTCTGGAGGTGACTGGAGGATAAGACCTGATTTAACAGTAGAATAGTGACTGCAGCTCTGGAGGTGACTGGAGGATAAGACACGATGTAACAGCAGAATAGTGACTGCAGCTCTGGAGTTTATTGGAGGATAAGACACGATGTAACAGCAGAATAGTGAGTGTAGCTCTGGAGGTGAATGGAGGATAAGACACGATGTAACAGCAGAATAGTGATACAGCCCCATCCTGCAGTATATCTCACCTCCCACCTATATACAGCCCCATCCTGTAGTATATCCCACCTCTCACCTATATACAGCCCTATCCTGCAGTATATCACACCTCTCACCTATATACAGCCCCATCCTGTAGTATATGCCACCTCTCACCTATATACAGCCCCATCCTGCAGTATATCCCACCTCTCACCTATATACAGCCCCATCCTGCAGTATATCCCACCTCTCACCTATATACAGCCCCATCCTGTAGTACATCCCACCTCTCACCTATATACAGCCCCATCCTGCAGTATTTCCCACCTCTCACCTATATACAGCCCCATCCTGTAGTATTTCCCACCTCTCACCTATATACAGCCCCATCCTGCAGTATTTCCCACCTCTCACTTATATACAGCCCCATCCTGCAGTATATCCCACCTCTCACCTATATACAGCCCCATCCTGCAGTATATCCCACCTCTCACCTATATACAGCCCCATCCTGCAGTATTTCCCACCTCTCACCTATATTCGGTCCCATCCTGCAGTATATCCCACCTCTCACCTATATACAGCCCCATCCTGTAGTATATCCCACCTCTCACCTATATACAGCCCCATCCTGCAGTATATCCCACCTCTCACCTATATACAGCCCCATCCTGTAGTATATCCCACCTCTCACCTATATACCGTCCCATCCTGTAGTATATCCTACCTCTCACCTATATACAGCCCTATCCTGCAGTATATCACACCTCTCACCTATATACAGCCCCATCCTGTAGTATATGCCACCTCTCACCTATATACAGCCCCATCCTGCAGTATATCCCACCTCTCACCTATATACAGCCCCATCCTGCAGTATATCCCACCTCTCACCTATATACAGCCCCATCCTGTAGTATATCCCACCTCTCACCTATATACAGCCCCATCCTGCAGTATTTCCCACCTCTCACCTATATACAGCCCCATCCTGCAGTATTTCCCACCTCTCACTTATATACAGCCCCATCCTGCAGTATATCCCACCTCTCACCTATATACAGCCCCATCCTGCAGTATTTCCCACCTCTCACCTATATTCTGTCCCATCCTGCAGTATATCCCACCTCTCACCTATATACAGCCCCATCCTGTAGTATATCCCACCTCTCACCTATATACAGCCCCATCCTGCAGTATATCCCACCTCTCACCTATACAGCCCCATCCTGCAGTATATCCCACCTCTCACCTATATACAGCCCCAGCCTGCAGTATATCCCACGTCTCACCTATATACCGTCCCATCCTGCAGTATATCCCACCTCTCACCTATATACAGCCCCATCCTGCAGTATATCCCACCTCTCACCTATATACCATCCCATCCTGTAGTATATCCCACCTCTCACCTATATACCATCCCATCCTGTAGTATATCCCACCTCTCACCTATATACAGCCCCATCCTGCAGTATATCCCACCTCTCACCTATATACCATCCCATCCTGTAGTATATCCCACCTCTCACCTATATACCATCCCATCCTGTAGTATATCCCACCTCTCACCTATATACAGCCCCATCCTGCAGTATATCCCACCTCTCACCTATATACAGCCCCATCCTGCAGTATATCCCACCTCTCACCTATATACAGCCCCATCCTGTAGTATATCCTACCTCTCACCTATATACAGCCCCATCCTGCAGTATATCCCACCTCTCACCTATATACAGCCCCATCCTGCAGTATATCCCACCTCTCACCTATATACCATCCCATCCTGTAGTATATCCCACCTCTCATCTATATACCATCCCATCCTGTAGTATATCCCACCTCTCACCTATATACCATCCCATCCTGTAGTATATCCCACCTCTCACCTATATACCGTCCCATGCTGCAGTATATCCCATCTCTCATCTATATACAGCCCCATCCTGTAGTATATCCTACCTCTCACCTATATACAGCCCCATCCTGCAGTATATCCCACCTCTCATCTATATACAGCCCCAGCCTGTAGTATATGCCACCTCTCACCTATATACCGTCCCATCCTGCAGTATATCCCACCTCTCACCTATATACCGTCCCATCCTGCAGTATATCCCACCTCTCACCTATATACCGTCCCATCCTGCAGTATATCTCACCTCTCATCTATATACCGTCCCATCCTGCAGTATATCCCACCTCTCACCTATATACCATCCCATCCTGCAGTATATCCCACCTCTCATCTATATACCGTCCCATCCTGCAGTATATCCCACCTCTCACCTATATACAGCCCCATCCTGCAGTATATCCCACCTCTCATCTAGATACCGTCCCATCCTGTAGTATATCCCACCTCTCATCTATATACCGTCCCATCCTGCAGTATATCCCACCTCTCATCTATATACCGTCCCATCCTGCAGTATATCCCCCCTCTCATCTATATACCGTCCCATCCTGCAGTATATCCCCCCTCTCAGACCCTCTATATAGCTCTGTATAATGCAGCCCCATATAGTATAATGCACCCCTATTGCCCATTCAGTGTAAAGCACTCCCATATAGTATAATGCAGCCCCATAGTCTTAAATGTAATTTAATGGCCACAACAATGTCCTAAAAAAAAAAATACTATACTCACCTCTCCTCCGCGGTCGCCGCAGCTTGTGTTCTACGCGTCGCACCTCCCAGCGTAGAGGACGCTACGTAGTGACGTCATCGTGCTGAGACGTTAGACGCTGAGATAGAACGATGGGGGAGGGAGCGTCAGCTGTGACGTTTCGTCCTCCATCGCTTTCAAGTGTATCTGCAGATGTCGCCTATACAGTGACCCTGCGGAGGGGCCCCCAGCTCAAAGGGCCCAATAGAGGCAAAGCCGCACAGTTTAACCTTTTCAGCTCCGGGTGGCCCCTCAGAGCGCGGGGCCCGGGGCGGTCACAGTCTTTGCCCCCGGTAGCTGCACTACTACATCACTTCAGCCTGCAGGACCGGGCTCCTCGTAGTGACCTGCGGACTGTGCTGCGGCCTCCGTGTATGAGCTCCGCACTGTGGGAAGCTCTGCCGCCTGGTGACGTTATCCCTCAGAAGAGCTGCTCCATTATACAGGTCTGTGAGGAGCAGGAGAGGATTGTCAGCTGCGGCCGGACACAGAGCAGCTACAGCACAGGGACAGGTGTGATGGGTGAGCTGCTGGGGAAGGAGATGGCAGGTGACTGGTGCCACAACACTGAACACACAGTCACAGCTCTCCCGGCTAACAGGGCTCAAGGCACATGCCCCACCTCTGCCCCGGTCCATGCCTCACCTCTGCCCCATCCCCGGTCCATGCCCCCACCTCTGCCCCACCCCCGGTCCATGCCCCACCCCCGGTCCATGCCCCCCTCTGCCCCACCCCCGGTACATGCCCCACCTCTGCCCCACTTTGGTCCATGCCCCACCCTCGGTCCATGCCCCACCCTCGGTCCATGCCCCCACCCCTGGTCCATGCCCCACCCCCGGTCCATGCCCCTCCTATGCCCCACCTCTGCCCCACTCCCAGTCCATGCCCCACCCCCGGTCCATGCCCCACCTATACCCCACCCCCCCAGTCCATGCCCCACCTCTACCCCACCCCGGTCCATGCCCCACCCCAGGTCCATGCCCCCACCCCAGGTCCATGCCCCCACCTCTACCCCACTCCTGGTCCATGCCCCACCCCCCGGTCCATGCCCCCACCCCCGGTCCATGCCCCCACCTCTACCCCACCCCCGGTCCATGCCCCCACCTCCACCCCGCACCCCGGTCCATGCCCCCACCTCCACCCCACTACCGGTCCATGCCCCCACCTCTACCCCACCCCCGGTCCATGCCCCCACCTCCACCCCGCACCCCGGGCATGCCCCCACCTCCACCCCACCCCCGGTCCATGTCCCACCCCAGGTCCATGCCCCACCCCCCGGTCCATGCCCCCACCCCCGGTCCATGCCCCCACCTCCACCCCGCACCCCGGTCCATGCCCCCACCTCCACCCCACTACCGGTCCATGCCCCCACCTCTACCCCTTCCCCGGTCCATGCCCCCACCTCTACCCCACCCTCGGTCTATGCCCCCACCTCTGCCCCACCCCCGGTCCATGCCCCACCTTACCCTACCCCCAGTCCATACTCCACCTCTCCCCACCCTCGGTCTATGCCCCCACCTTAGTTTAGATATCTCAATGTGATTTTTTTCAGTGTCATTTTGATGTTAAAGCCTAGAAAAAAAAACAGATTAATCCTGGAAAGAGCATTGCCCCCTGTCATTCTAACTTCCCAGCTGTGCGATAAAAGGTGGAGATGAATGGAGAGCACAGATCAATATTGTGCGATGTGTCCAAGCATCATTAAACTCATCTAAATGCCATCTATTTCCTTAAAGGGAAACGTCCTAGCTGCTATGTAAACTGCCCCTATAGCGTTGGTAGTGATGCAATGTACATCACTAACACACTTTTTTCATTATAATTGGTGCAACTATAATGAGTGTATAGCACTTTACATACTTACTAGCTATTGAACCCGTTCTACGTCCAGGTGGCGAGCATTTTTATTGGTATATGGTCTCCCATGCTGGTATGTGCTGCCCCCCTCCTTGTATTTGTGCTGCCCCCATCCTGTCCCCACCATCCAATCCTGGTATGCGTGGCCCCCCTCACCCCCAATCCTGGTATGCGTGGCACCCCTCACCCCCAATCCTGGTATGCGTGGCACCCCTCACCCCCAATCCTGGTATGCGTGGTACCCCTCACCCCCAATCCTGGTATGCATGGCACCCCTCACCCCCAATCCTGGTATGCGTGGCACCCCTCACCCCTATCCTGGTGTGTATGGTATCCCTCATCCTGGTATGCATGGCACCCTATCCCTCACTCCCAATCCTGTTATGCGTGGCACCCCTCACCCCCAATCCTAGTATGCCTGGCACCCCTCATCCCCCCAATCCCGGTATGCGTGGCACTCCTCATCCCTATCCTGGTGTGTATGGTATCCCTCATCCTGGTATGCATGGCACCCTATCCCTCACTCCCAATCCGGTATGCGTGGCACCCCTCACCCCCATTCCCGTTATGCGTGGCACCCCTCATCCCGGTATGCGTGGCTCCCCTCACCCCCATTCCCGTTATGCATGGCACCCTTCATCCTGGTATGCGTGGCTCCCCTCACCCCCAATCCCGGTATGCGTGGAACCCCTCACCCCCAATCCCGGTATTCATGGCACCCCTCATCCTTATCCTGGTGTGTATGGTATCCCTCATCCTGGTATGCATGGTACCCCATCCCTATCCTGGTGTGTATGGTATCCCTCATCCTGGTATGCATGGCACCCCATCCCTCATTCCCAATCCCGGTATGCGTGGCACCCCTCATCCCCAATCCCGGTATGCATGGCACCCCTCATCCCCAATCCCAGTATGCCTGGCACCCCTCACCCCCAATCCCGGTATGCGTGGCACCCCTCACCCCCCAATCCTGGTATGCGTGGTACCCCTCACCCCCAATCCTGGTATGCGTGGTACCCCTCATCCCTCAATCCTGGTATGCGTGGTACCCCTCACCCCCAATCGTCACAGCGCATGCGCGGCTCCCAGCGCTACAAGCTTTGCTGTCAGCTGTGTCATACTGCACAAGCGTCCCATAACTTCAACGCTCACCGGGAGCAAAATTCAAACACCTGGGCGGCGCCACCCATGACTGAATGTGAGGATCACACCCCTATGACTGAACGAGTAGGTAGGGTATAAGTATATAAAGTGCTATACACTCATTATAGTTGCACCAATTATAATGAAAAAAGTGTGTTAGTGATGTACATTGCATCACTATCAACGCTATGAGGGCAGTTTACATAGTAACTAGGATGTGACAGCTTCCCTTTAACATGACAACATGTCAGTTCAGAGTCTTCATAAATGCCTGCTCCAGGAATCTTTTTTTTCCAGCCCCCATCTGGGCTCATCATCTATAATGTTGATAATTTACCTTTATCATAAAATCTTTTCGCGCAGCTTGGAATCTCGCTATTTCCCGATGCATTGGCTCTTTGCTTCTCATTGTCTCCTGTGTTGCAGTTTATTTCTTCTACTGAATTCTGAGTTTGGAGCAGATGGAATAAAATATATATTCAGGTTCCCCAAGGGGGTGGGCTGCAAGTAATAGATAACTTCAAAGCAGACACGAAATAAAAGCGCAGTGAGCCATACTTCGAGTTCTTGACAATTTCTGCTCATCAGTCTGACTGATGAGAATGGAGGAGTAGGAGTTATCTGAATGTATAATCCTTTTTACTTAGAGACTTGTGTTTTTGAAATTTCTCGATAGGCTGGAAACTGAGCGTTATTAGATTTTCTCTCAGTGAATTAATGGCTGGAATAATGTTATTACCTTACAAAAAGGAGTAGTATTGAAGTTCTTTCTGCTTGCATTCATCATGGTTGTATATTACTGCGGTATTTTATTGCTATTTTTAGTTGAGTTATATTAATCACACTAAAATTTATTAAAGAGAATCTGTAACCACCAGCATGATGTAGAGGCAGAGACCATGATTACAGCGATGTATCACTTACTTTACTGGGTGCTGCAGTATTGATTAAAAACTGTTTTATCTGCCACAGATCTAAGAGATCTCTGAATTCTGAGATCTAGATAGCTCCGCCCTCATACCACTGAGCTGCCAATCAGTGATGGAGGCGGGGTTGGACTACCTAGCATCAGGCCAAGTAGTCCTGATAATCTGCTGCTAATAAAACAGTATTTTTTTCAAAACTACATTAACCCCTTAAGGACGGAGACAATTATGCCCTTAATGATCAGGCCAATTTTTACAATTCTGTCCACTGTCACTTTATGAGGTAATAACTCTGGAACGCTTCAACGGATCCCCCTGATTCTGAGACTGTCCTTTCGTGACATATTGCACTCCATGTTAGTGATAAAATTTCTTCGATATCACTTGCATTTATTTGTGAAAAAAATCAGAAATTTGATGAAAATTTTGAAAATGTCACAATTTTCAAAATTTTAATTTCCATGCCCTTAAATCAGATATACAGTACAGACCAAAAGTTTGGACACACCTTCTCATTTAAAGATTTTTCTGTATTTTCATGACTATGAAAATTGTACATTCACATTGAAGGCATCAAAACTGTGAATTAACACACGTGGAATTATATACTTAACAAAAAAGTGTGAAACAACAGAAAATATGTCTTATATTCTAGGTTCTTCAAAGTAGCTACCTTTTGCTTTGATGACTGCTTTGCACACTCTTGGCATTCTCTTGATGAGCTTCAAGAGGTAGTCACCGGAAATGGTTTTCACTTCACAGGTGTGCCCTGTCAGGTTTAATAAGTGGGATTTTAATAGTGTGCCACAGACTAATCAACCAAACTTTTTGGGTTGGGTTCTCTTTTATAGTCTGCAGGCATTAATTGAAAGAAGTCAGTGTTCCAGCAGAGGGAGACAACGTTTCAGAAAAGGCATTGTAGCAAACCAAAAAAGAAATTTTAAGTGCAGCAGAGTAACCAGCGCACATACCTGTTAGCTCAGGTGAGTTTAAAAGGCTGCTGTTGATAACAAGGGCATTTGCTAAATAGATGGTGTGTGTGCAACAATATACTGAAAGGTCAATTATATTGTGCAGCTTATCTCACCACCTGTAGTTATTTAGGTGAAAGCTCCAAAATGCTTGCCTAATATGTCTGTTTATCCAAAAGGAAGTAAAGAGGGAGAGCTAGAAAGATAGCATTGCGTTACATTACATGGCAATGCAATGCACAGTTGCTGAAGTTGAACCAAAATGAGCTTGTCATCTGGCTTCTGCAACTTTGAACATGAAAAATCCAATGAGGAGAAGAAAAGCAAAGCCAAAGAGTCCATCCCAAAATCCGACAAACAAGCAAAATGAACAAAAAACATTGAATTCAATACTTTCTGATTTTAGAAACTGCATTAAAGAAGGGGTGCACCGGTCCTGGAGATACTGCAATACCAGGTCAATGCGTGGAGTGGACAGAGCAAGCTCTTTTTCCATCTCCCTGTTCTAAAAATCCATTTAATATATGGTCCCCAGATAGGGGACGTATCAGATATTAAACTGATAAGAACAGATACTACACTTGATCTTAGCCAAAAGGCCGAGAAGCGATAACCAGAATTGGTTTCGAACTACGGAGCCACCCAAGGATCCTGAAGAGTCCATTTGTGGAGATGAGCTCCTGGACTCCCGTTAAGAAGACATGTTGTCAACCTCTAGATCCCTTACATGCCTGCACTTTTCGGCTTGCTGCTGCTGCAATCCACGCGTTTTAGATCTGCATAACTCCACCTCTTTAAACACAGCACCCTCACCCCCTGCTGTTCCCACCCGCCTCAACACCGTTGGAAGGGAGGAGAACCAATTAAGGCGGGGGGTGGGGTGGAACGAGCAGCTGTCTACCCTTAGCAGGAGGGCTGCTGATTACTTACCTCTCCTGCTGCTGCTGGCTGTCCAGCAGCAGACTGAAGGTGGCTGCTGCTGTGCGCAGGTATATAAAGGCTCAGAGCCTATTATGACACGCGCAGCCAGCGTTCCATTGCCACATTCCATCTACTGCAGGCAGGATACCTGGCTGGCTGAATGTCGCTGAGAAGCTCACAGAGACCGCCATAAGCAACAGTTTAACAGAATGCCACAGACTAATCAACCAAACTTTTTGGGTTGGGTTCTCTTTTATAGTCTGCAGGCATTAATTGAAAGAAGTCAGTGTTCCAGCAGAGGGAGACAACGTTTCAGAAAAGGCATTGTAGCAAACCAAAAAAGAAATTTTAAGCGCAGCAGAGTAACCAGCGCACATACCTGTTAGCTCAGGTGAGTTTAAAAGGCTGCTGTTGATAACAAGGGCATTTGCTAAATAGATGGTGTGTGTGCCACAATATACTGAAAGGTCAATTATATTGTGCAGCTTATCTCACCACCTGTAGTTATTTAGGTGAAAGCTCCAAAATGCTTGCCTAATATGTCTGTTCATCCAAAAGGAAGTAAAGAGGGAGAGCTAGAAAGATAGCATTGCGTTACATTACATGGCAATGCAATGCACAGTTGCTGAAGTTGAACCAAAATGAGCTTGTCATCTGGCTTCTGCAACTTTGAACATGAAAAATCCAATGAGGAGAAGAAAAGCAAAGCCAAAGAGTCCATCCCAAAATCCGACAAACAAGCAAAATGAACAAAAAACATTGAATTCAATACTTTCTGATTTTAGAAACTGCATTAAAGAAGGGGTGCACCGGTCCTGGAGATACTGCAATACCAGGTCAATGCGTGGAGTGGACAGAGCAAGCTCTTTTTCCATCTCCCTGTTCTAAAAATCCATTTAATATATGGTCCCCAGATAGGGGACGTATCAGATATTAAACTGATAAGAACAGATACTACACTTGATCTTAGCCAAAAGGCCGAGAAGCGATAACCAGAATTGGTTTCGAACTACGGAGCCACCCAAGGATCCTGAAGAGTCCATTTGTGGAGATGAGCTCCTGGACTCCCGTTAAGAAGACATGTTGTCAACCTCTAGATCCCTTACATGCCTGCACTTTTCGGCTTGCTGCTGCTGCAATCCACACGTTTTAGATCTGCATAACTCCACCTCTTTAAACACAGCACCCTCACCCCCTGCTGTTCCCACCCGCCTCAACACCGTTGGAAGGGAGGAGAACCAATTAAGGCGGGGGGTGGGGTGGAACGAGCAGCTGTCTACCCTTAGCAGGAGGGCTGCTGATTACTTACCTCTCCTGCTGCTGCTGGCTGTCCAGCAGCAGACTGAAGGTGGCTGCTGCTGTGCGCAGGTATATAAAGGCTCAGAGCCTATTATGACACGCGCAGCCAGCGTTCCATTGCCACATTCCATCTACTGCAGGCAGGATACCTGGCTGGCTGAATGTCGCTGAGAAGCTCACAGAGACCGCCATAAGCAACAGTTTAACAGAATGCCACAGACTAATCAACCAAACTTTTTGGGTTGGGTTCTCTTTTATAGTCTGCAGGCATTAATTGAAAGAAGTCAGTGTTCCAGCAGAGGGAGACAACGTTTCAGAAAAGGCATTGTAGCAAACCAAAAAAGAAATTTTAAGCGCAGCAGAGTAACCAGCGCACATACCTGTTAGCTCAGGTGAGTTTAAAAGGCTGCTGTTGATAACAAGGGCATTTGCTAAATAGATGGTGTGTGTGCCACAATATACTGAAAGGTCAATTATATTGTGCAGCTTATCTCACCACCTGTAGTTATTTAGGTGAAAGCTCCAAAATGCTTGCCTAATATGTCTGTTTATCCAAAAGGAAGTAAAGAGGGAGAGCTAGAAAGATAGCATTGCGTTACATTACATGGCAATGCAATGCACAGTTGCTGAAGTTGAACCAAAATGAGCTTGTCATCTGGCTTCTGCAACTTTGAACATGAAAAATCCAATGAGGAGAAGAAAAGCAAAGCCAAAGAGTCCATCCCAAAATCCGACAAACAAGCAAAATGAACAAAAAACATTGAATTCAATACTTTCTGATTTTAGAAACTGCATTAAAGAAGGGGTGCACCGGTCCTGGAGATACTGCAATACCAGGTCAATGCGTGGAGTGGACAGAGCAAGCTCTTTTTCCATCTCCCTGTTCTAAAAATCCATTTAATATATGGTCCCCAGATAGGGGACGTATCAGATATTAAACTGATAAGAACAGATACTACACTTGATCTTAGCCAAAAGGCCGAGAAGCGATAACCAGAATTGGTTTCGAACTACGGAGCCACCCAAGGATCCTGAAGAGTCCATTTGTGGAGATGAGCTCCTGGACTCCCGTTAAGAAGACATGTTGTCAACCTCTAGATCCCTTACATGCCTGCACTTTTCGGCTTGCTGCTGCTGCAATCCACACGTTTTAGATCTGCATAACTCCACCTCTTTAAACACAGCACCCTCACCCCCTGCTGTTCCCACCCGCCTCAACACCGTTGGAAGGGAGGAGAACCAATTAAGGCGGGGGGTGGGGTGGAACGAGCAGCTGTCTACCCTTAGCAGGAGGGCTGCTGATTACTTACCTCTCCTGCTGCTGCTGGCTGTCCAGCAGCAGACTGAAGGTGGCTGCTGCTGTGCGCAGGTATATAAAGGCTCAGAGCCTATTATGACACGCGCAGCCAGCGTTCCATTGCCACATTCCATCTACTGCAGGCAGGATACCTGGCTGGCTGAATGTCGCTGAGAAGCTCACAGAGACCGCCATAAGCAACAGTTTAACAGAATGCCACAGACTAATCAACCAAACTTTTTGGGTTGGGTTCTCTTTTATAGTCTGCAGGCATTAATTGAAAGAAGTCAGTGTTCCAGCAGAGGGAGACAACGTTTCAGAAAAGGCATTGTAGCAAACCAAAAAAGAAATTTTAAGCGCAGCAGAGTAACCAGCGCACATACCTGTTAGCTCAGGTGAGTTTAAAAGGCTGCTGTTGATAACAAGGGCATTTGCTAAATAGATGGTGTGTGTGCAACAATATACTGAAAGGTCAATTATATTGTGCAGCTTATCTCACCACCTGTAGTTATTTAGGTGAAAGCTCCAAAATGCTTGCCTAATATGTCTGTTTATCCAAAAGGAAGTAAAGAGGGAGAGCTAGAAAGATAGCATTGCGTTACATTACATGGCAATGCAATGCACAGTTGCTGAAGTTGAACCAAAATGAGCTTGTCATCTGGCTTCTGCAACTTTGAACATGAAAAATCCAATGAGGAGAAGAAAAGCAAAGCCAAAGAGTCCATCCCAAAATCCGACAAACAAGCAAAATGAACAAAAAACATTGAATTCAATACTTTCTGATTTTAGAAACTGCATTAAAGAAGGGGTGCACCGGTCCTGGAGATACTGCAATACCAGGTCAATGCGTGGAGTGGACAGAGCAAGCTCTTTTTCCATCTCCCTGTTCTAAAAATCCATTTAATATATGGTCCCCAGATAGGGGACGTATCAGATATTAAACTGATAAGAACAGATTTTTTTTTTTTTTTTTTTTAAAAACCACTCAGGTTTAGATATAAGCAAACAGTTAACCAGACTTCGTCATAAGTTATACTGCCACTTCATAAGCATCATTGTGGTTTCTTTATTAAAGTATTATTCAACAAAAATACAAACAAGTAATCCTATGCCAGAGACATTTCCAGAAAAAATATCAACGGTATTTAACCATATCCTGCCACTTAAGGTATTTCCACACACCTTCAGAATCTGTTCCACCACCACCACCTTCTCTTGTATCCCACAAATAGATTACATATAGTCTTGCTAAGATCAACCTAATACAATCATTTACTGTTAAATTTACTCTTTTAAACACACACAAATTTCTCACATCCCACAAGCTCTCCTGCACACACACCATAATAAACCACATCATCCTTTCTAGGCCACGACGACTAGCACCAAAACCAAACATAGCCACTCTCCAATCAATAAACTTCACACCAGCAACCCCTTTACACAGTCCACCCACACCTTTCCACACATCATACGCAAAATTACAATCCCACATAAGGTGCCTCACCGTCTCATTCGCTCCACAACCATCCCTTGGACATACTGCAGATCTTATGAGATCTCTTTTCTTCTGAAAATCCCTCACTGGCAAAATATTATGAAGGCCCATCCATACTGTATCTCGCTGTCTATTCGACACACCTTGAATGCTTAACTTCTTCCATACCCGCGCAACTTCCATAGAACGCAATCCCACCACATTACTCTCACACTCATTCACACACATCTTCCCCATCACCTTCTTAACCAACATAAAGTCTTTCATTGCAACTGCTAACAAATCATTCTTCCTCACAAACTTCTCAATCAAACCATACCACTCAGGACACTTAAAAGCAACAGGCACATTCTTATCACGCTTCACCCAATTCAGACCATACAGCATCCATCCAGCCAAATACTTACACATAAATGCCCCTTTATTATTCTTCCCAATCAAAATGACCGTAGTCTTAATAAAATGCAATGTTAGAAACACTTCAATATTCGGAAACTTTAGTCCCCCATACAAATATTGCTTAAACAAAATCTCTCTCTTAAGTCTTTCCATCCTACTGCCCCAAAAAAACACAAAAATTAGTTTCTCCACTTTTTTAATTTTCCTATAGGGCACTGGAAAAATACAAGAAACATAAAGCAAAATAGGGAGAATAACAGCCTTAATAATAAGAACCTTCCCTACCAAAGACAAAGAACGTAACTTCCAAAAATTCATCTTCCGCACAATCCGCTCACCACATTCATCCCAACTCTCATAACCTTTCAAATCATCATTAAAAAAAACTCCCAACACTTTAATTGCACCATCCACACCAGCCACACCATCCATCTTAATCCTATTGTCACCAAAACATTTAAACATGCATTTGTTCCAATTCACACGAAACGCTGACGCGCCACAAAAAAAATTCAACAACAATTTTACTCTCTCCATAGAGGCCACACTCTCACTCACCACTACTACATCATCCATATATCCTAAGACTTTCACAGTCATTCCACCACTCCCTGGCACTAACAAACCACGCACCACTTTCTCTTTCCGAATCATACACAGCAGTGGCTCAATCACACACACAAATAATACCGGTGACATGGGACAACCTTGCCTCACACCAGACCTAATACACACTTTCTCACTCAAAAACCCATTCACCAGAAATTCACTCATCACCTCCCCATACAATCCTCTCACGGCACGCACAAATTTCTCCGGAAAACCCATTCTACGCAAAACCTCAAATAGAAACACATGAGACACGCGATCAAACGCCTTTTCAAAGTCAACAGCCATCACCATACACTTCTGCTTTCTTACTTTACAATCCCACAACACATCTCTTAAAAGACACAGATTATCCGTCATACATCTACCAGGCACTGCACACACTTGATCTTTACCAATCACATCAGCTACAGCCACACGCATCCGACACGCCAAAATTTTACTGAATACCTTGTAATCGGCGTTCAGAAGCGTAATTGGCCTCCAATTACTCAAACACCTTTTATCCCCTTTCTTATGGATTAAGACCACCACTCCCTCCTTCATTGAACCCGCAAGCATCCCATTCTCCCACATAAACTGACACACTTCCACTAAATCCATACCCATCACTTCCCACATCATAACATATAGCTCCACAGGCAAACCATCCTTCCCAGGCGTCACATTTTTCCTTGCACCAAACACCGCTTTCTTAACTTCCTCCTCAATCACTGCCTCACATAGACCAGAACATCCATCCTTATCCACCTTACAATCCAAAGTCTTAAGCACTTCTTCTTTCAAACTCTCATCCACCCACTTCCTGCCAAACAACTCAGCATAAAACGTGACCACTTCCTTCATTACATCCTCCCCACTCACACAAACACCATCCACATCAAAAATCTCCTCCATACCCTCCTTCTTACCATTTATTTTTTTAAAGAAATATCTTGAACACTTTTCATCTTTATCAAGATGGACCACCTTTGACCTAAAAATTATTTCCCTTCCCTTCCTCTCCAAAGTCCTCTTCAAATCCTCTCTCGCACTTCTTAACAAATCATCCACATCCACACCACACATCCTCATTTTCTCTAGCCATTCCACCCTCATCATTAAATCTTTATATTGACTCCTAACCATGGCAGCCTTTTTATAGCCCCATCGACGAAAAAACTTTTGCACTTCATACTTCATCCAATCCCACCACACCAACACACTTTCAAACTTACTCTTTTGAGATTTACACCAACTATATTTTTTCTTAAAATCATTCACAATTCTCTCATCCTCAAGCAAACTCACATTCAATTTCCACACACCTCTCCCATGCACCCGCCTTAAATCCCCTCTAAACTCACCTTTCAGGCACACATGGTCCGAAAAAGGAACTGAAAATTGAGAAAAACCATCACATATTATATTTTTAGAAAAAAACATCCTATCAATCCTAGATGTTATCCCACCCCTGTCAGCTTTATAGGTTGGTGGTGGTGGCTTCCCCAAATAAACCTCAGCAGCATCAAAAAAGAAAAAATCAGAAATAATGTTTGCCAATTTTTTTCCTGAGGCATCAACTTTCCCCTCAGTTACACAGTTAAAATCACCTGTTACTATCACAGGGATCCTACCAGGTAATTCTAAACATAATTTATCTAATAAACTTAACCTGTCTTCTTTTTTTGTAGGACCATAAATATTTATAATTTTAACTTTCCACCCCCTCCCACACACAACTGCAGAGATGCAACAACCCACCTCTATTACCTTATAATATTCAAAAACAAAATTTCTATTATTTAATACTATCCCAACTCCATCATTTTTATTCCCACTAGAGCCAGACCAGATATGCTGGCCATATGGCCAATCAGCGTCTTCCAGGGGTTCTTCTATACCACACTCCTGTAGACACATAATATCAAAAGAATGGTTATGTAAGAAGTCCAGAATCACAGATCTTCTAACTCTAGACTTTAAAAGTCTTACATTAAGGGACGCAATGTCCCAATTTGGTTTAGAGACCATTCTTTGGCTCAAAAACCAGAAACACCAGTCTCAGCAAAAAAACATGCCTTCCTTATCCTTTGTCATCCGGCGAACTCCCACTTAGCTGAAAGATAGTGGACTCCAAATTCTCCTCCAGGTAAGCCGTTGACGCAGGAGAAAGAGAAACCACTGGGTAATCCCGCTCACTCACCGGACTTGCCACGCATTGGCTACTTGATGGTTCAGACAACCGGGCCCTTTTATTCTTAGCGCGGTCCGGTTCCTCAGAATACCTCACCCCAGTCTCAGTGAAGTCTCCTTGACCTCCAGCTCCCTCTTCATCCATACTTTCACTGCTCCAACTGAGAGCCGGGTCCCCTGGGATTTCCAAGGCTCCCTCACGTTCTTCACAAAAGGAGTCAATGAAACCCCCCTGATAGGAAGAAATATCCATCTCAGCTGCCAGAACCTCTTCCACTCTCCCGGGCTCCACCAGTAGGTCAGCAGACGCCCTCACTGGAGCAGTCTCCACACGCTGTTCCACTACCTTCACCCTGGAAGAAACTGCGGCCTCAGGTGCCACACTCTTAGGCCTCGGAGAGTTCGAGACCACCTCAGAGTATGCCCTTGCCTTGCCCTCGTTCGCACGACGAGTACAATCCTTAAAGGCATGCCCCTCCATACCACAAGCATTGCAAACAATTGGATTGGTACAGTCCTTAGCAACATGCCCACTTTGGTTGCACTTGGAGCAAACAGGCACAGCAGTACAAACCTCTTGTAAGTGTCCGTACTTCTTACATTTCCTGCAAAAAACTGGGGCCTCAGGAAAGAAGAGAATACCCCTATCTCTCCCGATAGAGAAACTTTGGGGAGGGTAATGAACACCTCCAGGCTCCGAAGAACTTTCCCCAAATCTGACAAAATATCTGTATTTGCCAGTCCATAAGTTCTCCTCGTTCATGATTTTGTGACTGTTGCTCACAAAGTCACAATGCCTCTTAAGAAAAGTCGCAATGTCATGTTCGTGCACAAAGGGATTATACATAAATATGACTAGGGGAACATCACCTTTGGAGTACAAGACTGTAAAAGTCAAACCATGCAAGGTTGGATTCTTCTCCTGCTCCCTCAACTTCTTATACAGGTTCCGGCAAGCCGCCATAGATTGTAGCACCAAGACATACCGTCCTTCTTTCCGGGATTCCTGCAGGCAGACGATGTTTTCTCTTGTCACTTCCAGGATTTTGAAGATCACCTCGTGCACCATATACGACAGATTGAAACGCTCTCTGACAGCAGCATCAACTTCAATGCGGAATGCATTGCGAACCCGATTGTCATCGGTCCCAGCATAGCGTATCTTCACGCCCATTATGATCACTCTCTCGTTCCTCCTCGTTCTCCCCCTAAAGCAGCAACCGGCTTAAGCCATCAAGATGGCGATGCCGGAAGGCCAAGGGAAAACACTCAAGGACCCCAGACAAGACACTTGGTCTTAGCCAAAAGGCCGAGAAGCGATAACCAGAATTGGTTTCGAACTACGGAGCCACCCAAGGATCCTGAAGAGTCCATTTGTGGAGATGAGCTCCTGGACTCCCGTTAAGAAGACATGTTGTCAACCTCTAGATCCCTTACATGCCTGCACTTTTCGGCTTGCTGCTGCTGCAATCCACGCGTTTTAGATCTGCATAACTCCACCTCTTTAAACACAGCACCCTCACCCCCTGCTGTTCCCACCCGCCTCAACACCGTTGGAAGGGAGGAGAACCAATTAAGGCGGGGGGTGGGGTGGAACGAGCAGCTGTCTACCCTTAGCAGGAGGGCTGCTGATTACTTACCTCTCCTGCTGCTGCTGGCTGTCCAGCAGCAGACTGAAGGTGGCTGCTGCTGTGCGCAGGTATATAAAGGCTCAGAGCCTATTATGACACGCGCAGCCAGCGTTCCATTGCCACATTCCATCTACTGCAGGCAGGATACCTGGCTGGCTGAATGTCGCTGAGAAGCTCACAGAGACCGCCATAAGCAACAGTTTAACAGAATGCCACAGACTAATCAACCAAACTTTTTGGGTTGGGTTCTCTTTTATAGTCTGCAGGCATTAATTGAAAGAAGTCAGTGTTCCAGCAGAGGGAGACAACGTTTCAGAAAAGGCATTGTAGCAAACCAAAAAAGAAATTTTAAGCGCAGCAGAGTAACCAGCGCACATACCTGTTAGCTCAGGTGAGTTTAAAAGGCTGCTGTTGATAACAAGGGCATTTGCTAAAAAGATGGTGTGTGTGCAACAATATACTGAAAGGTCAATTATATTGTGCAGCTTATCTCACCACCTGTAGTTATTTAGGTGAAAGCTCCAAAATGCTTGCCTAATATGTCTGTTTATCCAAAAGGAAGTAAAGAGGGAGAGCTAGAAAGATAGCATTGCGTTACATTACATGGCAATGCAATGCACAGTTGCTGAAGTTGAACCAAAATGAGCTTGTCATCTGGCTTCTGCAACTTTGAACATGAAAAATCCAATGAGGAGAAGAAAAGCAAAGCCAAAGAGTCCATCCCAAAATCCGACAAACAAGCAAAATGAACAAAAAACATTGAATTCAATACTTTCTGATTTTAGAAACTGCATTAAAGAAGGGGTGCACCGGTCCTGGAGATACTGCAATACCAGGTCAATGCGTGGAGTGGACAGAGCAAGCTCTTTTTCCATCTCCCTGTTCTAAAAATCCATTTAATATATGGTCCCCAGATAGGGGACGTATCAGATATTAAACAGATAAGAACAGATACTACACTTGATCTTAGCCAAAAGGCCGAGAAGCGATAACCAGAATTGGTTTCGAACTACGGAGCCACCCAAGGATCCTGAAGAGTCCATTTGTGGAGATGAGCTCCTGGACTCCCGTTAAGAAGACATGTTGTCAACCTCTAGATCCCTTACATGCCTGCACTTTTCGGCTTGCTGCTGCTGCAATCCACGCGTTTTAGATCTGCATAACTCCACCTCTTTAAACACAGCACCCTCACCCCCTGCTGTTCCCACCCGCCTCAACACCGTTGGAAGGGAGGAGAACCAATTAAGGCGGGGGGTGGGGTGGAACGAGCAGCTGTCTACCCTTAGCAGGAGGGCTGCTGATTACTTACCTCTCCTGCTGCTGCTGGCTGTCCAGCAGCAGACTGAAGGTGGCTGCTGCTGTGCGCAGGTATATAAAGGCTCAGAGCCTATTATGACACGCGCAGCCAGCGTTCCATTGCCACATTCCATCTACTGCAGGCAGGATACCTGGCTGGCTGAATGTCGCTGAGAAGCTCACAGAGACCGCCATAAGCAACAGTTTAACAGAATGCCACAGACTAATCAACCAAACTTTTTGGGTTGGGTTCTCTTTTATAGTCTGCAGGCATTAATTGAAAGAAGTCAGTGTTCCAGCAGAGGGAGACAACGTTTCAGAAAAGGCATTGTAGCAAACCAAAAAAGAAATTTTAAGCGCAGCAGAGTAACCAGCGCACATACCTGTTAGCTCAGGTGAGTTTAAAAGGCTGCTGTTGATAACAAGGGCATTTGCTAAATAGATGGTGTGTGTGCAACAATATACTGAAAGGTCAATTATATTGTGCAGCTTATCTCACCACCTGTAGTTATTTAGGTGAAAGCTCCAAAATGCTTGCCTAATATGTCTGTTTATCCAAAAGGAAGTAAAGAGGGAGAGCTAGAAAGATAGCATTGCGTTACATTACATGGCAATGCAATGCACAGTTGCTGAAGTTGAACCAAAATGAGCTTGTCATCTGGCTTCTGCAACTTTGAACATGAAAAATCCAATGAGGAGAAGAAAAGCAAAGCCAAAGAGTCCATCCCAAAATCCGACAAACAAGCAAAATGAACAAAAAACATTGAATTCAATACTTTCTGATTTTAGAAACTGCATTAAAGAAGGGGTGCACCGGTCCTGGAGATACTGCAATACCAGGTCAATGCGTGGAGTGGACAGAGCAAGCTCTTTTTCCATCTCCCTGTTCTAAAAATCCATTTAATATATGGTCCCCAGATAGGGGACGTATCAGATATTAAACAGATAAGAACAGATACTACACTTGATCTTAGCCAAAAGGCCGAGAAGCGATAACCAGAATTGGTTTCGAACTACGGAGCCACCCAAGGATCCTGAAGAGTCCATTTGTGGAGATGAGCTCCTGGACTCCCGTTAAGAAGACATGTTGTCAACCTCTAGATCCCTTACATGCCTGCACTTTTCGGCTTGCTGCTGCTGCAATCCACGCGTTTTAGATCTGCATAACTCCACCTCTTTAAACACAGCACCCTCACCCCCTGCTGTTCCCACCCGCCTCAACACCGTTGGAAGGGAGGAGAACCAATTAAGGCGGGGGGTGGGGTGGAACGAGCAGCTGTCTACCCTTAGCAGGAGGGCTGCTGATTACTTACCTCTCCTGCTGCTGCTGGCTGTCCAGCAGCAGACTGAAGGTGGCTGCTGCTGTGCGCAGGTATATAAAGGCTCAGAGCCTATTATGACACGCGCAGCCAGCGTTCCATTGCCACATTCCATCTACTGCATGCAGGATACCTGGCTGGCTGAATGTCGCTGAGAAGCTCACAGAGACCGCCATAAGCAACAGTTTAACAGAATGCCACAGACTAATCAACCAAACTTTTTGGGTTGGGTTCTCTTTTATAATCTGCAGGCATTAATTGAAAGAAGTCAGTGTTCCAGCAGAGGGAGACAACGTTTCAGAAAAGGCATTGTAGCAAACCAAAAAAGAAATTTTAAGCGCAGCAGAGTAACCAGCGCACATACCTGTTAGCTCAGGTGAGTTTAAAAGGCTGCTGTTGATAACAAGGGCATTTGCTAAATAGATGGTGTGTGTGCAACAATATACTGAAAGGTCAATTATATTGTGCAGCTTATCTCACCACCTGTAGTTATTTAGGTGAAAGCTCCAAAATGCTTGCCTAATATGTCTGTTTATCCAAAAGGAAGTAAAGAGGGAGAGCTAGAAAGATAGCATTGCGTTACATTACATGGCAATGCAATGCACAGTTGCTGAAGTTGAACCAAAATGAGCTTGTCATCTGGCTTCTGCAACTTTGAACATGAAAAATCCAATGAAGAGAAGAAAAGCAAAGCCAAAGAGTCCATCCCAAAATCCGACAAACAAGCAAAATGAACAAAAAACATTGAATTCAATACTTTCTGATTTTAGAAACTGCATTAAAGAAGGGGTGCACCGGTCCTGGAGATACTGCAATACCAGGTCAATGCGTGGAGTGGACAGAGCAAGCTCTTTTTCCATCTCCCTGTTCTAAAAATCCATTTAATATATGGTCCCCAGATAGGGGACGTATCAGATATTAAACTGATAAGAACAGATTTTTTTTTTTTTTTTTTTACACTCAGATTACAAAGTCTTGGAATCAACAAAAAGATAAGAAGACTCAAATCCATCATCGTGCATTCTACCAATTTTAATACTTCTCCAAATCTTTTATTTTCTTTTTCTTTTATATATATATATTTATTTATTTTTTCCCTCTTTTTTTTTTTAAAAAAAAATATATAGTTTTGGCTATTTTTTTTTGTTTGTTTTTGTTTTTGTTTTTTTGTTTTTCCACAGGTTTTCAAAAAATCAAAGCTTACAAGGTAAGTTCATTCCATTTACATTGTTTCCATTTCTCATTTGCTTTCACCTTGCCAAGCGTCATTTTGTCCCTCCAGAAATACATGTACAAATAACTTAGACATAATTTAATACACTGGTCGACTGTTACTTCCTTATGTTTAAACACTAAAATGTTCCTTGCTTTCCACAATGCCGCCTTCACACATGCAATAATAATCCATACAATTTTAAAATCCTCCTCTCTTATCCCCATCCCATAAAATACTCTGTTAAAATCCCAAAAATTAACAGTACTCACAGCTCTCACTATATTGCACACTTTCCTCCATATTGTCTGTGCAAAATTACAATTCCAGAAGATGTGCATGGGTGTTTCACTATTCCCACACCTGGATCTTGGGCACACTTCAGATCTTACCAACCCACGCCTGTGTTGGAACTCACGGGTTGGCAGGCAGTCTTTTACTATACACCAGAGTAAATCCCTGTGTTCATTAGATAACACACTATAATTTACATTCATCCAGATTCTTTCCACAATTTTGAATGAAAAATGTTCCACAGGACTGATACCTATTCTCTCTTCCAGGATTTTTAGGATTTTTTTATGGCATTTAAGAACATTTATTTCGACCATCTTAAGTTTAAAATCTCTTAAAATTTTTTCTAAAACAATATAATTTCCTGGAGGTAAAAACCTATAAGGCCTATTTAGAGACATCTCCAACCATTTATAATTTCTAAAATAGAAACCTAAATTATATATAGAAAACAACTTTAGCTTAGAGTCTGGTCCTAATAAAGTGCATACACAGTTCGCTACATACTTTGCATATAAAAAGGACCTAATATCCGGAAAACCTTTCCCACCTTTTTTCTTTGATTTATATATCTCCTCTCTCTTTACTCTTTCCATCTTGGATCTCCATAAAAAATTAAAACATACCTTAATAACTCTCTTCATGATATTATTTTGGGGGATAAAAACTGTTGAGACATATAAAAACATTGGGAGTAAAACCTGTCTAATAATTAAAATTTTTCCTTCCAGGGTAAGATCTCTCAACTGCCAGAAAGTAATCTTTTTCTTAACTCTTTCCAGCAGAGACTCCCAATTTCTTACATTACCACCTGACTCTGAGAAATAAATACCTAAAATTTTTACTTCATTCATTCTTGTTAATTTACACTCAGAATCTACAATAAAATCACCAACAGTTAAAATACCAGATTTTTCCATGTTAATTTTAAAACCCGATGCGCCCCCAAACCAATCCACTGTTCTTATGGCTCTGTTCATGCTTCTAGTGTCTTTAACTAAAACCGTCACATCATCCATATATGCCACCACTTTAACTTGTTCATTGCAACTCCCGGGAATAAAAAAACCATTGATTACCTTATCTCTCCTAAAAGCTGCTAAAAGTGGTTCAATTGCACAAATAAAAAGAATAGGGGATAAGGGACACCCCTGTTTAACGCCACAGTTTATTTTTACATTATCAGATAAAAAACCATTAATAGATATTTTGCTAAAACATGATTTGTAAAGAGATTTAATACGTTTGCTAAAAACATCCGGGCATCCCATTTTCTCTAAAACTGCAAATAAAAAATCATGGGCAACTCTATCGTACGCTTTTTCAAAATCCAAAGTAATTAGAGCAAGCTTTTGTTTTCTGTCTAAAACATCCCATAAAACATCCCTGATTAAAATCAATGAGTCGCTGATTCTCCGATTTGGCACTGCACACGTCTGATCCACTTCTATTACTGAGCCGATTACCTTTTTTAATCTATTTGCTAGTAACTTTGCATATACCTTACAGTCCGTATTTAAAAGGGTTATTGGTCTCCAATTTTTAATCAGTTCTTTATTTCCTTTCTTAAATAATAAAACAATAAGACCCTCCCACCACGACTCTGGGACACTAAAAGATGCTTCTGCTTCTAAAATTACTTCATAAAAATCCTCACCCATGATCTCCCATAAACACTTGTAAAATTCAACAGGTAGTCCATCTGCTCCCGGCGTTTTGTTATTTTGTAGCGTATTAATTGTATTAAAAACTTCCTCTTTAGTAAAATTCCCTATTAAAAAAGATTTATCTTCCGCATTAAAATTTTTTTCCAGTCCTTCTAAAAAATGTTTTTTTAGAGACACATCCATGTTTTTAACAGAAAATAAATCATCATAAAATTCTTTTGCTTTCATCTTCTTCCCCTCCAAACTTGTTTCTCCTTCCAAAACCTTCATATAATCCTTCTTGTCACATATTTTTTTAAAAAAGAATTTTGTGCATTTTTCATCCTCGTCTAAAACTTTTACTCGGGAATTAAAAATAATTTCTTTACCTTTTTCTTTCAGGCAGTTTTGGATCTTTTCTTTTGTTGTTCGGATCGCCTCCTGCATATCACATCCGTTATTTTCGAGGTGAAAAAAACATTGCAGTTTAGCATTAAGATCATTATAAAAAATACGTTTTGCAGCAGCTTTCTTCTTTCCTTCTTTAATAAAAAATATTTTTACCTCCTTCTTGACAAAATCCCACCAATTAAAAATAGATTTAAAAAACGTTTTTTTTAGCTTCAGTTTTTCATACAGCTTTTTAAAACCTTCCATAACCACCTCGTCTTGTAGTAGGGATACATTAAATTTCCAGTGTGACGGTCTTTTATCCACATCTGATTCTATTTTAAAACTACATTCTATTATTTTATGATCTGAAAAAGGTGTTGAATGCGTTTTAAAACCTGAGCATGTTAGGGCTTGAGATATAAAAATATAATCTATTCTGGATGAAACACCTCTCCCCACCCAAGTGACTTCATGCTCCTTTTTTTGTCCATCTAATGCCCATGTATCTTTAAGATTAAAAGCTGCTAAAATATTTCTAAGACATGAAGCTGACCCATCTTTTACATTTTTTAAATGACAATTAAAATCCCCACCTAAAACTAATGGATCTACTCCAGGTAAAAACAGCTGCAAAAGTTCAAACAAATGTAATCTCAAGGCTTTTTCTGCATTTGCATACACATTAAAACACCTCACTTTCTTCCCATTTTTCTGCACATCAATTCTTAAAATCCTCCCAGGGTATATCTCTTCATAATTTACAATCTCCCAATCTTTAGAGCATAAAAACCCCACACCATCACTTTTTGACTCGTTCCCACCAGAAAAGCATAAGTTACCCTTCCATATACCCTGTAAATATTCATAGCTTATTTTTTTTGTCAAATTACATTCTTGTAGAAAGATAAAATCAATATTTTCATTATTTAAAAAATCATATAAAGCAGTTCTCTTATATAGGTCGTTAAACCCCTGAACATTCAGGGACATTGAGCGGATCATCTTCTAACATTTAGTGCAGGGCTCTTCCCTCCGCCCTCATTCTCTACTGCCGGAGAAGATGGGTCTACCTCCAGATCTGATACATCCGAAGATGACACACTCCCCAGCAGACTTGTTGCTTCTAATGCCTTTACTTTCCCACCACATGGTATTCCTTCATTATCACTTCTATCCACACTTCTTTTTAGAGATTTTTCTGTGCAGTCCATTTGTACCTGCGCGCAAGGTAAGCTCTGCGACAGGGAATTAGTAGGAGTGGACTCCACTACTTCTGGAATATCACTTTCCCTTCCACAACTACTCCCTTTACTTAGTGGAGAAATTTCTTGCAACATTTGACTCTTCTCTTCTCTCTTCTGATCTTCTTTCTTCTGTTCTTCTATCTTCTTCTTTTCATTCTTATCTTCTTTCTTCTTATCTTCTTTCTTCTGCTCTTCTCTCTTTTTCCTTTCCATCTGTTTCTTTATCTCCATGGCCCTTTTTTCTATGTCCTCTATCCTCTTCTGTTTTTCCTCTTCCTTCTTTCTCTTCCTTTCTTCCAACTTCCTTTCCTCTTCTTCTTGTGATTTTTTAACCGGTTCCTCCTTCTTCTTCTCCTTCATTGCCCGTCCCTCCTCTTCCTCTTTTCTCTTTCTTTCTGTCTCCTCCTTCTCACTCCTTTCTTTCTCCTCTTCCCCTTTTTCCTCTTCAGCAGCAATGCCTGCTTCCACATCGTCTTTAGCTTCTTGTTGCTGTTCTTCAGGCGATGTGTCCATCTCCTCTACATCCTTTTTCTTATTTTTAGGGCACTCATCCATCTGGTGAGAAGTACCCATGCAACTAAAACACTTGTTACATTCTGCATCCAGATGTCCATATTTTTTACACACACGGCAGTAGTGTGGCATCCCTGGGAAGAATAAATAACCGCGGCTATGGTTGATATAAACCTGCGGCGGAGGTCTGGACACGCCCCCCTCCTCATTCGGGTTCTTCCTAAATGATACCACATACACACGTTTCCCGTTCCACACTCCAAACTGTGTTTCCCCGCGTCTCTTAGGGATGATTTTGTCACAATACATTGATAGGTAACTTTCAACCTCAGAGTCTGTAATAAATGGACTAAACAAATGAATCGTCAGTACTTTCATTGAAAACTGAAAAGAGGGGATTACTTTCACCCCCTCCAGCTCTACCTTCTCTTTATTTACTTCATAAAGAGCGTAGGCACTTTCACACTGCGAGGCTTTATTAAGCGTAACATCATAAAGTCCTCGAGAAAAAAAAGATTGAAAGCAAAAAAGATGCTCCTTGTCGATCTTCAAGAGCTTACAAATAACATTGAAAATAAATTGAGAATCTTTCACCTGCCGGTGGTCAGGAGCAACCACGAACCTGATGGTGTCCTTCAGCGGATGCTCCTCCGAGAAATAATCATTCGGGTTGCTTGCTTGATTCTCCTTCCTTCCTCCAGGGTTTCTCCTTGTCTCCATGATTTTCCTCTTCTTTTCCAGATACCAAGGAAAATATCACACACGGATCGCAGCCTCCACGAAGTTCGTCCTCCCTCCAACACACCGTCCTCCGTAAAGAAAAGGCACTGCAGCTTTAGCACCGATTCCCAAAAGCAGCACTGGATATCTCCAAAGGCCAAGAATCGGTTCTGCCACCACAGTAACCTTCAGCCCAATGTCACAACCCACTACAGATCGTGCCAAAAGGCCGAGAAGCGAT
This sequence comes from Phyllobates terribilis, assembly GCF_046119375.1. Taxonomy (NCBI): domain Eukaryota; kingdom Metazoa; phylum Chordata; class Amphibia; order Anura; family Dendrobatidae; genus Phyllobates; species Phyllobates terribilis. The sequence goes on along the minus strand of NW_027363071.1, from coordinate 181,496 downwards.
AACCAGAATTGGTTTCGAACTACGGAGCCACCCAAGGATCCTGAAGAGTCCATTTGTGGAGATGAGCTCCTGGACTCCCGTTAAGAAGACATGTTGTCAACCTCTAGATCCCTTACATGCCTGCACTTTTCGGCTTGCTGCTGCTGCAATCCACGCGTTTTAGATCTGCATAACTCCACCTCTTTAAACACAGCACCCTCACCCCCTGCTGTTCCCACCCGCCTCAACACCGTTGGAAGGGAGGAGAACCAATTAAGGCGGGGGGTGGGGTGGAACGAGCAGCTGTCTACCCTTAGCAGGAGGGCTGCTGATTACTTACCTCTCCTGCTGCTGCTGGCTGTCCAGCAGCAGACTGAAGGTGGCTGCTGCTGTGCGCAGGTATATAAAGGCTCAGAGCCTATTATGACACGCGCAGCCAGCGTTCCATTGCCACATTCCATCTACTGCAGGCAGGATACCTGGCTGGCTGAATGTCGCTGAGAAGCTCACAGAGACCGCCATAAGCAACAGTTTAACAGAATGCCACAGACTAATCAACCAAACTTTTTGGGTTGGGTTCTCTTTTATAGTCTGCAGGCATTAATTGAAAGAAGTCAGTGTTCCAGCAGAGGGAGACAACGTTTCAGAAAAGGCATTGTAGCAAACCAAAAAAGAAATTTTAAGCGCAGCAGAGTAACCAGCGCACATACCTGTTATCTCAGGTGAGTTTAAAAGGCTGCTGTTGATAACAAGGGCATTTGCTAAATAGATGGTGTGTGTGCAACAATATACTGAAAGGTCAATTATATTGTGCAGCTTATCTCACCACCTGTAGTTATTTAGGTGAAAGCTCCAAAATGCTTGCCTAATATGTCTGTTTATCCAAAAGGAAGTAAAGAGGGAGAGCTAGAAAGATAGCATTGCGTTACATTACATGGCAATGCAATGCACAGTTGCTGAAGTTGAACCAAAATGAGCTTGTCATCTGGCTTCTGCAACTTTGAACATGAAAAATCCAATGAGGAGAAGAAAAGCAAAGCCAAAGAGTCCATCCCAAAATCCGACAAACAAGCAAAATGAACAAAAAACATTGAATTCAATACTTTCTGATTTTAGAAACTGCATTAAAGAAGGGGTGCACCGGTCCTGGAGATACTGCAATACCAGGTCAATGCGTGGAGTGGACAGAGCAAGCTCTTTTTCCATCTCCCTGTTCTAAAAATCCATTTAATATATGGTCCCCAGATAGGGGACGTATCAGATATTAAACTGATAAGAACAGATACTACACTTGATCTTAGCCAAAAGGCCGAGAAGCGATAACCAGAATTGGTTTCGAACTACGGAGCCACCCAAGGATCCTGAAGAGTCCATTTGTGGAGATGAGCTCCTGGACTCCCGTTAAGAAGACATGTTGTCAACCTCTAGATCCCTTACATGCCTGCACTTTTCGGCTTGCTGCTGCTGCAATCCACGCGTTTTAGATCTGCATAACTCCACCTCTTTAAACACAGCACCCGCACCCCCTGCTGTTCCCAACCGCCTCAACACCGTTGGAAGGGAGGAGAACCAATTAAGGCGGGGGGTGGGGTGGAACGAGCAGCTGTCTACCCTTAGCAGGAGGGCTGCTGATTACTTACCTCTCCTGCTGCTGCTGGCTGTCCAGCAGCAGACTGAAGGTGGCTGCTGCTGTGCGCAGGTATATAAAGGCTCAGAGCCTATTATGACACGCGCAGCTAGCGTTCCATTGCCACATTCCATCTACTGCAGGCAGGATACCTGGCTGGCTGAATGTCGCTGAGAAGCTCACAGAGACCGCCATAAGCAACAGTTTAACAGAATGCCACAGACTAATCAACCAAACTTTTTGGGTTGGGTTCTCTTTTATAGTCTGCAGGCATTAATTGAAAGAAGTCAGTGTTCCAGCAGAGGGAGACAACGTTTCAGAAAAGGCATTGTAGCAAACCAAAAAAGAAATTTTAAGCGCAGCAGAGTAACCAGCGCACATACCTGTTAGCTCAGGTGAGTTTAAAAGGCTGCTGTTGATAACAAGGGCATTTGCTAAATAGATGGTGTGTGTGCAACAATATACTGAAAGGTCAATTATATTGTGCAGCTTATCTCACCACCTGTAGTTATTTAGGTGAAAGCTCCAAAATGCTTGCCTAATATGTCTGTTTATCCAAAAGGAAGTAAAGAGGGAGAGCTAGAAAGATAGCATTGCGTTACATTACATGGCAATGCAATGCACAGTTGCTGAAGTTGAACCAAAATGAGCTTGTCATCTGGCTTCTGCAGCTTTGAACATGAAAAATCCAATGAGGAGAAGAAAAGCAAAGCCAAAGAGTCCATCCCAAAATCCGACAAACAAGCAAAATGAACAAAAAACATTGAATTCAATACTTTCTGATTTTAGAAACTGCATTAAAGAAGGGGTGCACCGGTCCTGGAGATACTGCAATACCAGGTCAATGCGTGGAGTGGACAGAGCAAGCTCTTTTTCCATCTCCCTGTTCTAAAAATCCATTTAATATATGGTCCCCAGATAGGGGACGTATCAGATATTAAACTGATAAGAACAGATACTACACTTGATCTTAGCCAAAAGGCCGAGAAGCGATAACCAGAATTGGTTTCGAACTACGGAGCCACCCAAGGATCCTGAAGAGTCCATTTGTGGAGATGAGCTCCTGGACTCCCGTTAAGAAGACATGTTGTCAACCTCTAGATCCCTTACATGCCTGCACTTTTCGGCTTGCTGCTGCTGCAATCCACGCGTTTTAGATCTGCATAACTCCACCTCTTTAAACACAGCACCCGCACCCCCTGCTGTTCCCAACCGCCTCAACACCGTTGGAAGGGAGGAGAACCAATTAAGGCGGGGGGTGGGGTGGAACGAGCAGCTGTCTACCCTTAGCAGGAGGGCTGCTGATTACTTACCTCTCCTGCTGCTGCTGGCTGTCCAGCAGCAGACTGAAGGTGGCTGCTGCTGTGCGCAGGTATATAAAGGCTCAGAGCCTATTATGACACGCGCAGCTAGCGTTCCATTGCCACATTCCATCTACTGCAGGCAGGATACCTGGCTGGCTGAATGTCGCTGAGAAGCTCACAGAGACCGCCATAAGCAACAGTTTAACAGAATGCCACAGACTAATCAACCAAACTTTTTGGGTTGGGTTCTCTTTTATAGTCTGCAGGCATTAATTGAAAGAAGTCAGTGTTCCAGCAGAGGGAGACAACGTTTCAGAAAAGGCATTGTAGCAAACCAAAAAAGAAATTTTAAGCGCAGCAGAGTAACCAGCGCACATACCTGTTAGCTCAGGTGAGTTTAAAAGGCTGCTGTTGATAACAAGGGCATTTGCTAAATAGATGGTGTGTGTGCAACAATATACTGAAAGGTCAATTATATTGTGCAGCTTATCTCACCACCTGTAGTTATTTAGGTGAAAGCTCCAAAATGCTTGCCTAATATGTCTGTTTATCCAAAAGGAAGTAAAGAGGGAGAGCTAGAAAGATAGCATTGCGTTACATTACATGGCAATGCAATGCACAGTTGCTGAAGTTGAACCAAAATGAGCTTGTCATCTGGCTTCTGCAGCTTTGAACATGAAAAATCCAATGAGGAGAAGAAAAGCAAAGCCAAAGAGTCCATCCCAAAATCCGACAAACAAGCAAAATGAACAAAAAACATTGAATTCAATACTTTCTGATTTTAGAAACTGCATTAAAGAAGGGGTGCACCGGTCCTGGAGATACTGCAATACCAGGTCAATGCGTGGAGTGGACAGAGCAAGCTCTTTTTCCATCTCCCTGTTCTAAAAATCCATTTAATATATGGTCCCCAGATAGGGGACGTATCAGATATTAAACTGATAAGAACAGATACTACACTTGATCTTAGCCAAAAGGCCGAGAAGCGATAACCAGAATTGGTTTCGAACTACGGAGCCACCCAAGGATCCTGAAGAGTCCATTTGTGGAGATGAGCTCCTGGACTCCCGTTAAGAAGACATGTTGTCAACCTCTAGATCCCTTACATGCCTGCACTTTTCGGCTTGCTGCTGCTGCAATCCACGCGTTTTAGATCTGCATAACTCCACCTCTTTAAACCCAGCACCCTCACCCCCTGCTGTTCCCACCCGCCTCAACACCGTTGGAAGGGAGGAGAACCAATTAAGGCGGGGGGTGGGGTGGAACGAGCAGCTGTCTACCCTTAGCAGGATGGCTGCTGATTACTTACCTCTCCTGCTGCTGCTGGCTGTCCAGCAGCAGACTGAAGGTGGCTGCTGCTGTGCGCAGGTATATAAAGGCTCAGAGCCTATTATGACACGCGCAGCCAGCGTTCCATTGCCACATTCCATCTACTGCAGGCAGGATACCTGGCTGGCTGAATGTCGCTGAGAAGCTCACAGAGACCGCCATAAGCAACAGTTTAACAGAATGCCACAGACTAATCAACCAAACTTTTTGGGTTGGGTTCTCTTTTATAGTCTGCAGGCATTAATTGAAAGAAGTCAGTGTTCCAGCAGAGGGAGACAACGTTTCAGAAAAGGCATTGTAGCAAACCAAAAAAGAAATTTTAAGCGCAGCAGAGTAACCAGCGCACATACCTGTTAGCTCAGGTGAGTTTAAAAGGCTGCTGTTGATAACAAGGGCATTTGCTAAATAGATGGTGTGTGTGCAACAATATACTGAAAGGTCAATTATATTGTGCAGCTTATCTCACCACCTGTAGTTATTTAGGTGAAAGCTCCAAAATGCTTGCCTAATATGTCTGTTTATCCAAAAGGAAGTAAAGAGGGAGAGCTAGAAAGATAGCATTGCGTTACATTACATGGCAATGCAATGCACAGTTGCTGAAGTTGAACCAAAATGAGCTTGTCATCTGGCTTCTGCAACTTTGAACATGAAAAATCCAATGAGGAGAAGAAAAGCAAAGCCAAAGAGTCCATCCCAAAGTCCGACAAACAAGCAAAATGAACAAAAAACATTGAATTCAATACTTTCTGATTTTAGAAACTGCATTAAAGAAGGGGTGCACCGGTCCTGGAGATACTGCAATACCAGGTCAATGCGTGGAGTGGACAGAGCAAGCTCTTTTTCCATCTCCCTGTTCTAAAAATCCATTTAATATATGGTCCCCAGATAGGGGACGTATCAGATATTAAACTGATAAGAACAGATACTACACTTGATCTTAGCCAAAAGGCCGAGAAGCGATAACCAGAATTGGTTTCGAACTACGGAGCCACCCAAGGATCCTGAAGAGTCCATTTGTGGAGATGAGCTCCTGGACTCCCGTTAAGAAGACATGTTGTCAACCTCTAGATCCCTTACATGCCTGCACTTTTCGGCTTGCTGCTGCTGCAATCCACGCGTTTTAGATCTGCATAACTCCACCTCTTTAAACACAGCACCCTCACCCCCTGCTGTTCCCACCCGCCTCAACACCGTTGGAAGGGAGGAGAACCAATTAAGGCGGGGGGTGGGGTGGAACGAGCAGCTGTCTACCCTTAGCAGGAGGGCTGCTGATTACTTACCTCTCCTGCTGCTGCTGGCTGTCCAGCAGCAGACTGAAGGTGGCTGCTGCTGTGCGCAGGTATATAAAGGCTCAGAGCCTATTATGACACGCGCAGCCAGCGTTCCATTGCCACATTCCATCTACTGCAGGCAGGATACCTGGCTGGCTGAATGTCGCTGAGAAGCTCACAGAGACCGCCATAAGCAACAGTTTAACAGAATGCCACAGACTAATCAACCAAACTTTTTGGGTTGGGTTCTCTTTTATAGTCTGCAGGCATTAATTGAAAGAAGTCAGTGTTCCAGCAGAGGGAGACAACGTTTCAGAAAAGGCATTGTAGCAAACCAAAAAAGAAATTTTAAGCGCAGCAGGGTAACCAGCGCACATACCTGTTAGCTCAGGTGAGTTTAAAAGGCTGCTGTTGATAACAAGGGCATTTGCTAAATAGATGGTGTGTGTGCAACAATATACTGAAAGGTCAATTATATTGTGCAGCTTATCTCACCACCTGTAGTTATTTAGGTGAAAGCTCCAAAATGCTTGCCTAATATGTCTGTTTATCCAAAAGGAAGTAAAGAGGGAGAGCTAGAAAGATAGCATTGCGTTACATTACATGGCAATGCAATGCACAGTTGCTGAAGTTGAACCAAAATGAGCTTGTCATCTGGCTTCTGCAACTTTGAACATGAAAAATCCAATGAGGAGAAGAAAAGCAAAGCCAAAGAGTCCATCCCAAAATCCGACAAACAAGCAAAATGAACAAAAAACATTGAATTCAATACTTTCTGACTTTAGGAACTGCATTAAAGAAGGGGTGCACCGGTCCTGGAGATACTGCAATACCAGGTCAATGCGTGGAGTGGACAGAGCAAGCTCTTTTTCCATCTCCCTGTTCTAAAAATCCATTTAATATATGGTCCCCAGATAGGGGACGTATCAGATATTAAACTGATAAGAACAGATACTACACTTGATCTTAGCCAAAAGGCCGAGAAGCGATAACCAGAATTGGTTTCGAACTACGGAGCCACCCAAGGATCCTGAAGAGTCCATTTGTGGAGATGAGCTCCTGGACTCCCGTTAAGAAGACATGTTGTCAACCTCTAGATCCCTTACATGCCTGCACTTTTCGGCTTGCTGCTGCTGCAATCCACGCGTTTTAGATCTGCATAACTCCACCTCTTTAAACACAGCACCCTCACCCCCTGCTGTTCCCACCCGCCTCAACACCGTTGGAAGGGAGGAGAACCAATTAAGGCGGGGGGTGGGGTGGAACGAGCAGCTGTCTACCCTTAGCAGGAGGGCTGCTGATTACTTACCTCTCCTGCTGCTGCTGGCTGTCCAGCAGCAGACTGAAGGTGGCTGCTGCTGTGCGCAGGTATATAAAGGCTCAGAGCCTATTATGACACGCGCAGCCAGCGTTCCATTGCCACATTCCATCTATTGCAGGCAGGATACCTGGCTGGCTGAATGTCGCTGAGAAGCTCACAGAGACCGCCATAAGCAACAGTTTAACAGAATGCCACAGACTAATCAACCAAACTTTTTGGGTTGGGTTCTCTTTTATAGTCTGCAGGCATTAATTGAAAGAAGTCAGTGTTCCAGCAGAGGGAGACAACGTTTCAGAAAAGGCATTGTAGCAAACCAAAAAAGAAATTTTAAGCGCAGCAGGGTAACCAGCGCACATACCTGTTAGCTCAGGTGAGTTTAAAAGGCTGCTGTTGATAACAAGGGCATTTGCTAAATAGATGGTGTGTGTGCAACAATATACTGAAAGGTCAATTATATTGTGCAGCTTATCTCACCACCTGTAGTTATTTAGGTGAAAGCTCCAAAATGCTTGCCTAATATGTCTGTTTATCCAAAAGGAAGTAAAGAGGGAGAGCTAGAAAGATAGCATTGCGTTACATTACATGGCAATGCAATGCACAGTTGCTGAAGTTGAACCAAAATGAGCTTGTCATCTGGCTTCTGCAACTTTGAACATGAAAAATCCAATGAGGAGAAGAAAAGCAAAGCCAAAGAGTCCATCCCAAAATCCGACAAACAAGCAAAATGAACAAAAAACATTGAATTCAATACTTTCTGATTTTAGAAACTGCATTAAAGAAGGGGTGCACCGGTCCTGGAGATACTGCAATACCAGGTCAATGCGTGGAGTGGACAGAGCAAGCTCTTTTTCCATCTCCCTGTTCTAAAAATCCATTTAATATATGGTCCCCAGATAGGGGACGTATCAGATATTAAACTGATAAGAACAGATTTTTTTTTTTTAATTTGGCTATCCCCTGCAGAGGGATAAAACCGTTTATTAAAACTTTAACAAATTACAAGCATAATTAAACAAATACCAAACGTTAAAAGACAAATGAAATTTACAAAACAAAAAAATACAAAGATTTTAAATAATTAGGTTCCATTGGTCAACAAGCCATTTTTTGGAAATATCTACATTCTTCTTTTTGTCAATTAAATAATAAGTATACATTTCACATAAACATAAACTTAAAACATCATTCACTGATAAAACATCTTGTTTAAAAATAGCAATGTTGCGCGCTTTCCAGAGAGATGACTTGGCGCAGTTCACTGTCTTCCAAGCCATTGTGTACTGGTCCATTGTGGGGCATTCCATAAGTCCGTATGGCACAGTTTTATATGTAAAGTCCTTGAGGTCTGCCACCCTTTCCAGTAGGGGGAGCAGTCTTCTCCAGAAATCCTTTGCAAAATTACATGTCCATAATAGATGTTCCACCGTTTCCTCTTCTTGGCATCCGGCTCTTGGGCAGATGGCAGACCTCACAAATCCTCTTCTGTATTGGAATGCCCGGCAAGGAAGACAGCGGTGCATGCAACTCCAAACCAGATCTCTCTGTTCATTAAAAAGATAAAAAACGTTAATCATTTTCCAGATAGACATAGATTTGTCATCATCATATCTGTCAACATTACATATTTCCTCACTTTTACGTATTTCTTTAATTAGTTTCTTACTATTTCTTAATTCCTCTATTTTCTTAGTCCCTAAATTAAAATCGGACACTATTTTCCTTAAAATCTCATAATGCGTCGACAAATTAAAAGCATGGGGCACAGATATATTAACTTCATACCATCCAAACTTTCTCATAAAAAATCCTGTATTAAAACGCATAAAAAAGGACCAATAGTGATTCTTAAAAAGGGCATTAAAACAGTAAACGAACAGATGGATTAAAAGAAACCTATTAAAATCTGGAAAATCTTTACCACCTTTTACTTTTGATTTCATCACGATTTCTCTTTTCAGCTTTTCCATTTTTGAGTTCCAAAAGAAGGTAAAACAGGTTTTGGTTATCTTTTTTAAAACATTAACAGGCGGGGGGAAAACCATGCTAAGATACAATAAAAGAGGTAAAATCACCATCTTTAAAACCAATACTTTACCCTCCATTGTAAGTCTCCTCATGTTCCACATACATATTTTCGTATTTACTTTCTGTGTAACTGTTTCCCAACTATTATAACCATCATTATTTTCAGTGAATGATATACCTAAAATGGAAATGGATTCGGAGACATTAATTGGTACATCACGTAAAATCATCCCCCCAACACTTAAAATGTTACACTTATTAAAATTGATTTTAAAACCAGAAGCTAGGCAAAAGGATTGCACTTGATGGAGAGTGGCCGTAAGTGATGGTGCATCTGTACACAAGACCGCCACGTCATCCATGTAGCCTACAACCTTGGCCTCCAAACCACCGCTTCCAGGCAGAGGGACACCGCATATCTGTTTATTTTGGCGTATTGCACATAACATTGGTTCCAGTGCACAGATAAACAGTAGGGGGGACAGAGGGCATCCCTGTTTCACCCCTGACCGTAAAAATACCTCTTGTGTCTTAAAACCATTCACTAAAATCTTACTTGTACAATCCTTGTAAAATGCTTTAAGCGATAGTAAAAACCCTTCTGGTATGCCCATTTTCTCTAAAACTTTAAAAAGATAAAAGTGTGAGACACGGTCAAATGCTTTTTCAAAATCAATAGATAAAATCGCCATTTTCCCCTTTCTGTCTTTCACATCCTCAATACAGTCTTTCACTAAATTCAGATTGTCCCATATACTGCGCCCCGGCACTCCACACACTTGATTAGAATGAATAACTTTGCTGATGACTTCTTTTAGACGATTTGCACAAATTTTAGCCATTATTTTATAGTCACAATTTAAAAGTGTTATTGGTCTCCAGTTTTCTAATTTTGATTTATCACCTTTTTTGTATAGGAGGGAGACTTCACCTTTCTTCCAGGAATTTAATAAAACCTTATTATTAAAAACCTCAGTAAACAAATAAAACAAATCATCTTTTAAAATATCATAAAAACATACATAAAATTCTATTGGGATGCCATCAGGACCAGGGACCTTTCCAGTTTTAAAACTTTTAATAGTTTTTAACACTTCTTGTTCCGTTAAAACTTGGGATAAAAACTCTTGGGATGCGGGATCTAAAACAGCTGTTAGTCCTTGCAGCGAATCATCCATTAATTTATTATCTATATTTTTTCCATTAAAAAGATTAGAAAAAAAAAACTCAACTTTACCCAGCATATTTTTTATATTATTCTCACCATCTATATGGTCAATTATCACTTTTTCTTTTTTATTTTTCCTAAAAAAATATCTGGAACACTTTTCATTTTCTTCTATATGTTGTACTCTAGAACGAAAAATTATCTCTTTTCCTTTTTGTTCTAGCCATTTTGAAATCTCTTCTTTTAAGTTTGAAATATCAAGTTGTACATCTATCCCATTGTCTCTGAGCTTAAATAATGTTTGTAGGCGGGTATTTAAAATTCTATATTCTTCATATTTTTCTTTGGCTCTACATATACTCTTTTTAATAAAAAAGTCTTTTATTTTTACTTTCATTCTATCCCACCATACACTCATAGTCTCATTTGTTTTTTTCCCTTTTCTACATTTCCTATAAAACTCAATAAAATCTGATAAAATCTGCGGGTCGGTTAAAAGGGATACGTTCATTTTCCAGCTTTTCTTACCACATTTTTTGTTGTCATTTACTTTTATGGTAAAGGATAAAAGTTTATGGTCTGAAAATATATTAGTTAAAACTTCACATTTGGCAGGTATTGTTTTATCTGAACCAAAAATAAAATCAATCCTAGAGCTACAATTAGCATTGCTCCAAGTGAAACCGGCGTCCTCTGGGCTGTCACTATGACACTCTTTATATATGTCTATCAATTTAGCATCTTTGACTATATCATGTAGCATACCTGAGGTTTTATCGTAGTTCCTGCTTACAGAGCTGGAGCGCCGGTTTTCACCTTTTAAAACACAATTAAAATCCCCTGCTAAGATAAAAGGTTCAGAGTTATTAATAAATAATGGTAAAAGATCAAGCATTTCGGCTCTTTCATTTTTCTCTGGGGATCCATAAAAATTTAAAAACTGCCATCTAATACCATCAATAAAAGCTTTCACTAATAAAATACGACCTGGTAAAATTTCCTGAATAAAATCAATTAAAACGTTCCCTTTAAAAAGTATGGCTACACCCGCTGATCCTGCAGCATTCGATCCGGACCAGACAGATGGCCCACACTTCCACTCATCTTTATATTTTTGATATGACATTTCATGTGGGATATTACATTCTTGCAGAAAAAATACAGATGCAGTAAAACACGTAAAAAAATTAAAAAGAGCAGTTCTTCTCGTGTTAGATTTTATGCCTCTCACGTTGAGGGAAATACCTTTGAGTTCAGCCATCATTAGAAAATGTAAAAATTTTACTTAGGTAACTAAGAGCAACGGATTTACCTGTCCGATGAACCTGATCAGACCACTGGGCTTGCGCCTCCCTCCTCATCTGATAGTATCGTCACGAGAGTCTCCGTGGAGGAGGAAAGATTACCACATTTATATAAACCCGACGCTACACTGGCATAGCTCGGAGGGCTGGCTGGCAGAACCCGCTGGGTCTCCATTGGCTGGCCATGCAGTTCCTCATCAGGTGGGTCCCCGAGGGGTTCCGCCGCCCCTGTTTGACCTGTAGAAGGTCGTCCTATAGGAGGAGGTTGCGCACAAGGCAGAGCCTCTGACTCTTCAGAGGCAGCAAGATCCCGTTCCCCACCTGTAGCAGTGGAGACCGAAACCTCTGAGGGTCCAGCGTCCACGTCCCCTTCTGGAGAAGTGTCCATCTGTTCACCTCCTGCTGCCTCCTCCGAACCACCCTTTTTCTTTTTCTTAGGACCCACCTTTATCCACTCAGCGCCCTCAGCCCTAGGAGACCCAGACTGGGCATGGGCTTCTGTGTCGGCCTTTTGCCGGTCCCTTTTGACCTTACCAGTAGTGCCCTTCTGCTCCTTCTCAGCCCTCCTTTTGGACTCCCGCAGGTCCTGCAGCCAGGTTTTGGGATTTGGTATTTTACCTGTCATAGACTCTGGAGACACTTCACTATTTGGTACGCCCTTATTGTCTCCAGAGGCTCCAGGTTGTTGTTCCTCCTCCTGAGGGGTGGTCTGATCTTTTGGTCCTTGGTCGGACGTCTTGGACTTCCCCTTTTGCTCATCTTCCCGAAATCTGTGAGGGCAAGAAAAATAAAAGTGACCTGGAGTCTGGCAAAAACTGCATTTCTTTTCCTTAGGGCATTCTTTTGTCTCATGTTCTTCACTAGCACAATTTCTACATGATACATGACAGTTTTCTTTTGAATGACCATAGCGCCCACAATTTCTGCAATATACTGGCATCCCAGAAAAGAAGAAATCCCCATTTGTTTGCCCAATTTTGAAACGGGCAGGGGGGAGCCGTATACCACCTGGTGTATTTGGATCTCTTGTACACTTCACAAGGAATTTCCACTTAGATGTCCATATGTTATATTCGTTTAATATCTTCCCAATACATTTAACACTTTTAAAATAAATTGCTAGAAATGACATTACTTCTGGAGCAGAAACAAAGGGCGAAAATACTTTTACAATAACCAGTCTTACCTCATCCAGGACGTGCTCAACAATTTGTATCCCTTTCAAAACAGGACTATTTTCAACTTTTTTTAACTTTTCTAGTACATCTCTAAAAATACCTTCTCCGGTGAATGTGATGTCATAGTCACCTCTTCTGGGATAATCCTGGATGGAGAGAATTTCATTCCTTTGTACGCCAAGAAGGTTCCTGAGCATGTCCTGGACTACATACCCTAATTTCCTCATATCCGAGCCACCCGCCGTGAAGTGAACTCGGATAGAGTTTTTTAGCCTCGCATAAAGAGGCACGAGGTTAGGGTCAACCTCCATGGAAAAACGCAACAAGGTTGCAAATTGCAGCCGCTTGCAATCTGCGCTCCCAGTGTTCTTGCAGCGAAAAACACCTGGAAGCTGGGGGATCGCAACTCGTTACCCTGGGACTAAGCCCTCTCCCTAATAGCAGCAAGCAGGTTAAGTCCACCAAAGTGGACGATCCTGCCAGGCCAAGGAGAGGGGTACCCGAGTGCCCTTCAACCACAATCTCCTGCAATAAAGCACTTGATCGTAGCCAAAAGGCCGAGAAGCGATAACCAGAATTGGTTTCGAACTACGGAGCCACCCAAGGATCCTGAAGAGTCCATTTGTGGAGATGAGCTCCTGGACTCCCGTTAAGAAGACATGTTGTCAACCTCTAGATCCCTTACATGCCTGCACTTTTCGGCTTGCTGCTGCTGCAATCCACGCGTTTTAGATCTGCATAACTCCACCTCTTTAAACACAGCACCCTCACCCCCTGCTGTTCCCACCCGCCTCAACACCGTTGGAAGGGAGGAGAACCAATTAAGGCGGGGGGTGGGGTGGAACGAGCAGCTGTCTACCCTTAGCAGGAGGGCTGCTGATTACTTACCTCTCCTGCTGCTGCTGGCTGTCCAGCAGCAGACTGAAGGTGGCTGCTGCTGTGCGCAGGTATATAAAGGCTCAGAGCCTATTATGACACGCGCAGCCAGCGTTCCATTGCCACATTCCATCTACTGCAGGCAGGATACCTGGCTGGCTGAATGTCGTTGAGAAGCTCACATAGACCGCCATAAGCAACAGTTTAACAGAATGCCACAGACTAATCAACCAAACTTTTTGGGTTGGGTTCTCTTTTATAGTCTGCAGGCATTAATTGAAAGAAGTCAGTGTTCCAGCAGAGGGAGACAACGTTTCAGAAAAGGCATTGTAGCAAACCAAAAAAGAATTTTTAAGCGCAGCAGAGTAACCAGCGCACATACCTGTTAGCTCAGGTGAGTTTAAAAGGCTGCTGTTGATAACAAGGGCATTTGCTAAATAGATGGTGTGTGTGCAACAATATACTGAAAGGTCAATTATATTGTGCAGCTTATCTCACCACCTGTAGTTATTTAGGTGAAAGCTCCAAAATGCTTGCCTAATATGTCTGTTTATCCAAAAGGAAGTAAAGAGGGAGAGCTAGAAAGATAGCATTGCGTTACATTACATGGCAATGCAATGCACAGTTGCTGAAGTTGAACCAAAATGAGCTTGTCATCTGGCTTCTGCAACTTTGAACATGAAAAATCCAATGAGGAGAAGAAAAGCAAAGCCAAAGAGTCCATCCCAAAATCCGACAAACAAGCAAAATGAACAAAAAACATTGAATTCAATACTTTCTGATTTTAGAAACTGCATTAAAGAAGGGGTGCACCGGTCCTGGAGATACTGCAATACCAGGTCAATGCGTGGAGTGGACAGAGCAAGCTCTTTTTCCATCTCCCTGTTCTAAAAATCCATTTAATATATGGTCCCCAGATAGGGGACGTATCAGATATTAAACTGATAAGAACAGATATCTTTTATTAGCACAAAAAATAAGTTAACAGACAGTGTACAGTGCCGCAGCCCAGTACACACAGAATTCTACATCATATTTACATAGCATGAGGATACGACGCACTAACTAGACACATCACACCCCTATGCTACACAAAACACTCAATCTGAAAGAAAAAGCATGTCAATCAATACAGTACGACGAACCGTGATAAGGGATGGGGATTGGGAAAAAGGGGATGGGGAGGGGAAAATCACAGGCCCGAAGCTTTATTGAAAGACAAGACACATAAGGGGAGAGGGGGAGGAGGGGTTTAGTCCTCGTCCTCGTCCTCCGGACCGTCCATGATGGAATAGTCTCTGAGCAGGCTGTGGATCAGCCTGCGGCAGTCCTGGATGGACATCCTCTCCCTCCTCAAGATGAGCCGGTTCCTGGCGACCCAAACGGCATCCTTGAAGCAGTTCATAAGGCGCCAAGCATCCTGGATGGCTCCGACGGTATGAACCCCAGGGAAGAGTCCGTAAAGCACAGAATGGTGCGATAGGCTCGCCCTGGGGACAGAGTTCCTCAGGTCGTCCTCAAGTGCAGTCAATAGGCGCTGTGCAAATCCGCAGTCCCAAAAAGTGTGCAAAGATGTTTCCTCCACGAAGGGGCACCTTGGGCAGTACCGGGTCTTGCACAGGTTCCGGGCATGCATGAATGACCGGACGGGCAGTCCGCCCTGAATCGCCATCCACGACAAGTCCTTGTGCCCGTTGGTCAGCCTGTCAGACGACACATTTGTCCACACAGTCTCCAGCGTGTCCTGGTGAAGTCCTGTGATGTTCTCCACGTCATCCTTGGCTCTGATTAGCTTGTGGATAGTTTTGGGCTTCCACAAGTCGGGCTTGAGTCCCTCCAGTTGATGCTCCCCCACAAATCGAACGACGTCTCCGTAGAACCATGGCGTCGTCCAGTTGTAGGGGAAGGAGCTGTCCCACTTGTCCCAGCCGAGTCGCCTCCAAAGAGGAAGCAGGAAGAAGCGAGACATGGACCTGCCCGCGGAGCCATTCTTGACTTGCAAAGTCCGGCGGACACAATCACACACAAAAGAGGATCGCAGGAGGGTGGGGATATCTGGAACGCCCTTCCCACCCTTGCGAGGCTCCTTGTACATGACGGCCCGCCTGACTCTGTCCATCTTGGATCCCCAGACAAAGTGAAACACTGTCCTGGTAATGGCCCTGCACACAGTGACGTGTGGGGGCCAGGCCTGCGCCGTGTACTGCAAGACGGGCAGGACCTCATTACGCAGGATGAGTGCCTTACCCTCACAAGTGAGGTGTCTGAGGCTCCAGAGTCCGATCCGTTGCTTCACCTTGGCCAAGCGTTCTTGCCAGGACTTGAGGGCCGCTCCTTCCTTCCCGAACCAGACTCCCAGCACCTTGAGGAAATCCGGTTGAATGTTGAAGGGGAAGGGGGCGGAGGAGGCCGGCTGCCAATCCCCGAAGAGCATGGCTTCCGACTTCCTGCAGTTGACTTTGGCCCCTGAAGCCCGGCCGAACCTCTCACACGTCTGGACGAGGGCGTCGACTGAACCACGATCAGCGCAGAAGACGGTGACGTCGTCCATGTAGAGCGAGCACTTGACCTCGTGTCGTCCCGGACCCGGTGCGGTGATCCCTCTGATCTCTCCATTCTGCTGGATAGCCTCTGCGAAGAGTTCTATAACACAAACAAAAAGAAGAGGTGATAGAGGGCAGCCTTGTCTGACCCCAGAGAGGACAGGGAAGGGGTCAGTCTTCCAGCCGTTCACCAACACCGAGCTGTGGATATCAAAATACATCAGACGGACATACGAACAAAACATGTTACCCAAACCTAACCGGTGCAGAGCTCGGGCCATGAACTCGTGGGAAACCCGGTCGAAGGCCTTCTCCTGATCCAAGGAGACCAGGGCCGCGTGTGCGCGGCGGACCTTGATGTACTCGACCGTGTCCCGCACGAGAGCGAGGCTGTCTGCGATGCGACGTCCAGGGATGCCGCAGGTCTGGTCCGGGTGGATGATCCGTCCGATGACCGTCTTAAGTCGTGTCGCCATCGTCTTGGCCAGGATCTTGTAGTCCACGTTGAGCAGAGTGATGGGACGCCAATTCCTCAGGTCGCACCTCTCTCCCTTCCGCTTGTACAGGATCGTGACCATTCCTTCCCTCAAAGATGGAGGCATTCTACCCTCCACCACCATCTCCTCGTACAGGTCCAACAGGTCCGGACAGATGAGGTCTCCCAGCGCTACATAGAGCTCCGCTGGAAGACCATCACTGCCCGGGGTCCTGCCGGTCCTAAAGGATTTAGCGGCAGAGAGCAATTCGCCCACCATCAGAGGTTTGTCCAAGGCTGCCGTGCCTGCAGGATCAAGATGGTTAGTGATACCTGACAGGAACTTATCAGCAGCGTCGGGGTCGGTAGTCTTGTGGGAGTAGAGTTCGCTGTAGAAGTCGCTGACGACCCTCATCACGTCCTCCTTCCCACGTCGCATGTTTCCGCTCTCGTCTCGCAGCTCGTTCAGGGGCGTGTGACCGGCATGAAGTTTCCTGAAAAAGAATGAGTTACATTTCTCACCCTTCTCCAGATTCTCCACTTTGGAACGGAAGATGATTCGCTTGGACTCCTCCTCAAAGTGCCTTTTCAGGCTCTTCTTGGTCTCCTCCAGCTCCTCCCTCACGTCCCAGCCGCAGTGAAGAAGGTCCTGCAGCGACCGCAGCTCGCGCTGCAGCCCTCTGAAGTCCCTCCTCTTCTCACACGCCTGTTGTCGACCCTTGGCCTGAAAGAAACAGCGAAACTCAAGTTTAACATATTCCCACCAATCAGAGACTGTTTGGAAGCTACCCTTGTAGGACTGCCACATTGCGTAGGCTGCTCTCAGCTCCTCCACGACTTCATCCTGAGCCAGCAGAGCACAATTCAGCTTCCAGGAGCCGGGGCCGGACGGAAAACCGTCGCCGAGGACACCTTGTAAGTGAATGGCTCTGTGGTCGGAGAAGAAGCAGGAGACCATCGAGTGCCTACTCTGCCTGACTGCCCGAGAGGTGAACACAAAGTCAATCCTGGAGCGGAGTGAGCCATCGGGTCGGCTCCACGAATAGTTCGTGGAGCCTCTCCCCATGGAGCCCACCACGTCCTGAAGAGAGGCCTCGGTTACCATCTCGATGAGCAGCTTGGACGTGATGTCCAACTTGGCAGATGTGCCAGAACTACGACCGTCCTCCTCGATGGGGCAGTTGAAATCCCCGGCCATCACTAAGGTCCTGGTGGTGGCAAGCTGAAGCCGCAGGGTCTGGAAAAGCTCCAAACGCTCATTCTTCAGTGGGGACGCATACACGTTGATGAACCTGACAGGTTCTCCCGCCCAGTTGCCATCTACAACAAGAGCCCTGCCGCAGATGAGCTCCTGGACGGACTCAAGCGTGAATGCGCCCCCCCTGATCAGAATTGCGACCCCCGCAGACTTGCAGTCACCCCCACCGGACCAGTAGGATGGACCGTGGGACCACTCCCTGGCCAGATGTTTGAAGGACCTAGAGGAGGGAAGGGAACATTCCTGCAACATATAAACATCACACAACTGGGAAGTAAGGAAGGCATAAATAGTCTGACGTCTGAACTTGTCCTTGATGCTCCTGACATTAATGGAAAATAAGTTAATATTAGCCATCATGTAGGGAAAAAAGAAAAAGTTAGCGCAGGCAATACACCTTAGTTACCACTCCGGTCGGGTGGTCCCTCGTCGGTGTTGACTGCTGGTGACGGGATCACCAGCAGGCCCTCTTCCTCCATCTGGTCAAGCAGCGCGGCCTCGATCTCGGCGACCACCAGTTCCTCCTCTTCTGGCTCGGCCACCAGGGTCTCAACCATGTGCTCCATCTCTTCTGACTCAGGGAGGGTATCCTCCTTTTCGCCTACGAAATCCAGAATCTTCTTTTTGGAGGATTCAGTAGCAGGGCTGTCCTCCACCTTCCTCTTTCCCTGGGTTGGAACTGGGGAGACAAGAAGGGGAAAATCCTCCTCGGAATAGATAGCGGCGGGTGGAGGAAAGGTTAATTCCACCGCTACCATGGTCTGGGGAGGGAGAGTGGCTGCCGGGGCAGGGGAAAGGACACCTGCTGAGGAGTAGGGGAAGGAGGAAGAGGAAGTGGAATCCTCAGCAGGGGTGGCCGGGGTGGGGGGGGATTGGACGGGGGTGGCAGGGGGAGGGATCGAGAGAGGGGTGACAGAACTCTTACCCTCCTTTGACTTTTTCTTCTGCTTCGGAGCTGCTGGGACCGTCGCTGGGGCTTTGGCCACCGACTCCTTGACCGCTTTGGCCTTGGTCGTCTCGGCCTTGGCCGCTGGGGCCTTGGTCGTCGCGTCCTTGACCTTCACAGGCCTGGTCGTCGGGGCCTTGTCCTCCGTAGCTGGGGTCGTCGCAACCACCGATGCCCAGGATCTCTCACGCCTGGGGCAATCCTTGTACAGATGAGCCGCCAGCCCACACAGGTTGCAGGACGTCTTCTTCGGGCAGTCCTTCGAGCTGTGTCCCGTCACTCGACAAATCCTGCAGGCATCCTCCTTGCAGTCCTTCATCTCGTGGCCGTTCTTGCCGCATCTCCTGCAGTTCCGCGGCATGTCCGGGTAATAGATGAGGCCGTAGGAGTTGCCCAGGGAGAATGTCGGGGGCAGGTGCCGAAGTCCGTCTGAGTACGCCAGGTCCCTGTGAAGTCTAACGGTCACCGACCACTTACCTGTCCAGAAGCCGAGTCCATTCAGGATGTGAGAGGGTTCCTTCACAACCAAACAGAAGCGTCTCAGGAAGGTACAGATGTCTTGGCCTGGGGTGTGCGGGTTGCGCATGGAGACCGTGATCCTCCTTTCATCCCTCTGGATAGGGCAGCTACCTGTAAAGGCAGAGAAAGAATTATCCAGTCCTTTTGCGCTTACCATTTCCCAGAACCTCCTGCAGGTGTTCACAGTGGCGAAGGTGACGAAGAAGATCCCCGTCAAGAAGGTCTGGATGCTGAGGGTGTCCGACCTGGAGAAGCCTCGATCCAGCAGCATCTTCTGGCAGAACACGTCCGAGGACATGTCCGGCACCCTCCCATCCACTTCCTTCAGCTTCAGGGCCACCGTCTGCCGCATCCATGGCTCCAGGGCTGGAGCTTCGTGGCGGGGCTTCTGGGGTCCCTTCTGCTGGCCAGTCGTGGAGGCAGAGTCCTTGGGGTCAGAATCGGCTCCTGGCTGGGCCCTCCTGGCTGTCCCCAGCTCCAGGCTCTTCTTTTCGGCCTTCCTCGCAGCGCTTGCCATGGCTTTCCTCCTGCAGTTACTTCTTAGAGCTGGATCTGGAACTCTTCCCGGAATGGGTGGAGCTATGCAGATTCTTCTCCCGTCGTGTTCTGGACAAATTCCCCGAAAGGTCTTTGTCTCGATGATTTTCTTCCTCGAAGATTCCACAGGACAGCCCGATTCTTCTCCGAGTCTTCGTCTTCTTCTGGATTCTTTAGAGCTTCTTCCTCCCACCGATATCCGCCTTCGTTCTCCGATGTCAGCTGGGCTCCGAAGCTCTTCTCCTTCCGAGTTCGATCGCTCTCGTCAAGTGTAGATCGTAGCTCTTGTGTTCTTAAAAGAACAGATACTACACTTGATCTTAGCCAAAAGGCCGAGAAGCGATAACCAGAATTGGTTTCGAACTACGGAGCCACCCAAGGATCCTGAAGAGTCCATTTGTGGAGATGAGCTCCTGGACTCCCGTTAAGAAGACATGTTGTCAACCTCTAGATCCCTTACATGCCTGCACTTTTCGGCTTGCTGCTGCTGCAATCCACGCGTTTTAGATCTGCATAACTCCACCTCTTTAAACACAGCACCCTCACCCCCTGCTGTTCCCACCCGCCTCAACACCGTTGGAAGGGAGGAGAACCAATTAAGGCGGGGGGTGGGGTGGAACGAGCAGCTGTCTACCCTTAGCAGGAGGGCTGCTGATTACTTACCTCTCCTGCTGCTGCTGGCTGTCCAGCAGCAGACTGAAGGTGGCTGCTGCTGTGCGCAGGTATATAAAGGCTCAGAGCCTATTATGACACGCGCAGCCAGCGTTCCATTGCCACATTCCATCTACTGCAGGCAGGATACCTGGCTGGCTGAATGTCGCTGAGAAGCTCACAGAGACCGCCATAAGCAACAGTTTAACAGAATGCCACAGACTAATCAACCAAACTTTTTGGGTTGGGTTCTCTTTTATAGTCTGCAGGCATTAATTGAAAGAAGTCAGTGTTCCAGCAGAGGGAGACAACGTTTCAGAAAAGGCATTGTAGCAAACCAAAAAAGAAATTTTAAGCGCAGCAGAGTAACCAGCGCACATACCTGTTAGCTCAGGTGAGTTTAAAAGGCTGCTGTTGATAACAAGGGCATTTGCTAAATAGATGGTGTGTGTGCAACAATATACTGAAAGGTCAATTATATTGTGCAGCTTATCTCACCACCTGTAGTTATTTAGGTGAAAGCTCCAAAATGCTTGCCTAATATGTCTGTTTATCCAAAAGGAAGTAAAGAGGGAGAGCTAGAAAGATAGCATTGCGTTACATTACATGGCAATGCAATGCACAGTTGCTGAAGTTGAACCAAAATGAGCTTGTCATCTGGCTTCTGCAACTTTGAACATGAAAAATCCAATGAGGAGAAGAAAAGCAAAGCCAAAGAGTCCATCCCAAAATCCGACAAACAAGCAAAATGAACAAAAAACATTGAATTCAATACTTTCTGATTTTAGAAACTGCATTAAAGAAGGGGTGCACCGGTCCTGGAGATACTGCAATACCAGGTCAATGCGTGGAGTGGACAGAGCAAGCTCTTTTTCCATCTCCCTGTTCTAAAAATCCATTTAATATATGGTCCCCAGATAGGGGACGTATCAGATATTAAACTGATAAGAATAGATACTACACTTGATCTTAGCCAAAAGGCCGAGAAGCGATAACCAGAATTGGTTTCGAACTACGGAGCCACCCAAGGATCCTGAAGAGTCCATTTGTGGAGATGAGCTCCTGGACTCCCGTTAAGAAGACATGTTGTCAACCTCTAGATCCCTTACATGCCTGCACTTTTCGGCTTGCTGCTGCTGCAATCCACGCGTTTTAGATCTGCATAACTCCACCTCTTTAAACACAGCACCCTCACCCCCTGCTGTTCCCACCCGCCTCAACACCGTTGGAAGGGAGGAGAACCAATTAAGGCGGGGGGTGGGGTGGAACGAGCAGCTGTCTACCCTTAGCAGGAGGGCTGCTGATTACTTACCTCTCCTGCTGCTGCTGGCTGTCCAGCAGCAGACTGAAGGTGGCTGCTGCTGTGCGCAGGTATATAAAGGCACAGAGCCTATTATGACACGCGCAGCCAGCGTTCCATTGCCACATTCCATCTACTGCAGGCAGGATACCTGGCTGGCTGAATGTCGCTGAGAAGCTCACAGAGACCGCCATAAGCAACAGTTTAACAGAATGCCACAGACTAATCAACCAAACTTTTTGGGTTGGGTTCTCTTTTATAGTCTGCAGGCATTAATTGAAAGAAGTCAGTGTTCCAGCAGAGGGAGACAACGTTTCAGAAAAGGCATTGTAGCAAACCAAAAAAGAAATTTTAAGCGCAGCAGAGTAACCAGCGCACATACCTGTTAGCTCAGGTGAGTTTAAAAGGCTGCTGTTGATAACAAGGGCATTTGCTAAATAGATGGTGTGTGTGCAACAATATACTGAAAGGTCAATTATATTGTGCAGCTTATCTCACCACCTGTAGTTATTTAGGTGAAAGCTCCAAAATGCTTGCCTAATATGTCTGTTTATCCAAAAGGAAGTAAAGAGGGAGAGCTAGAAAGATAGCATTGCGTTACATTACATGGCAATGCAATGCACAGTTGCTGAAGTTGAACCAAAATGAGCTTGTCATCTGGCTTCTGCAACTTTGAACATGAAAAATCCAATGAGGAGAAGAAAAGCAAAGCCAAAGAGTCCATCCCAAAATCCGACAAACAAGCAAAATGAACAAAAAACATTGAATTCAATACTTTCTGATTTTAGAAACTGCATTAAAGAAGGGGTGCACCGGTCCTGGAGATACTGCAATACCAGGTCAATGCGTGGAGTGGACAGAGCAAGCTCTTTTTCCATCTCCCTGTTCTAAAAATCCATTTAATATATGGTCCCCAGATAGGGGACGTATCAGATATTAAACTGATAAGAACAGATACTACACTTGATCTTAGCCAAAAGGCCGAGAAGCGATAACCAGAATTGGTTTCGAACTACGGAGCCACCCAAGGATCCTGAAGAGTCCATTTGTGGAGATGAGCTCCTGGACTCCCGTTAAGAAGACATGTTGTCAACCTCTAGATCCCTTACATGCCTGCACTTTTCGGCTTGCTGCTGCTGCAATCCACGCGTTTTAGATCTGCATAACTCCACCTCTTTAAACACAGCACCCTCACCCCCTGCTGTTCCCACCCGCCTCAACACCGTTGGAAGGGAGGAGAACCAATTAAGGCGGGGGGTGGGGTGGAACGAGCAGCTGTCTACCCTTAGCAGGAGGGCTGCTGATTACTTACCTCTCCTGCTGCTGCTGGCTGTCCAGCAGCAGACTGAAGGTGGCTGCTGCTGTGCGCAGGTATATAAAGGCTCAGAGCCTATTATGACACGCGCAGCCAGCGTTCCATTGCCACATTCCATCTACTGCAGGCAGGATACCTGGCTGGCTGAATGTCGCTGAGAAGCTCACAGAGACCGCCATAAGCAACAGTTTAACAGAATGCCACAGACTAATCAACCAAACTTTTTGGGTTGGGTTCTCTTTTATAGTCTGCAGGCATTAATTGAAAGAAGTCAGTGTTCCAGCAGAGGGAGACAACGTTTCAGAAAAGGCATTGTAGCAAACCAAAAAAGAAATTTTAAGCGCAGCAGAGTAACCAGCGCACATACCTGTTAGCTCAGGTGAGTTTAAAAGGCTGCTGTTGATAACAAGGGCATTTGCTAAATAGATGGTGTGTGTGCAACAATATACTGAAAGGTCAATTATATTGTGCAGCTTATCTCACCACCTGTAGTTATTTAGGTGAAAGCTCCAAAATGCTTGCCTAATATGTCTGTTTATCCAAAAGGAAGTAAAGAGGGAGAGCTAGAAAGATAGCATTGCGTTACATTACATGGCAATGCAATGCACAGTTGCTGAAGTTGAACCAAAATGAGCTTGTCATCTGGCTTCTGCAACTTTGAACATGAAAAATCCAATGAGGAGAAGAAAAGCAAAGCCAAAGAGTCCATCCCAAAATCCGACAAACAAGCAAAATGAACAAAAAACATTGAATTCAATACTTTCTGATTTTAGAAACTGCATTAAAGAAGGGGTGCACCGGTCCTGGAGATACTGCAATACCAGGTCAATGCGTGGAGTGGACAGAGCAAGCTCTTTTTCCATCTCCCTGTTCTAAAAATCCATTTAATATATGGTCCCCAGATAGGGGACGTATCAGATATTAAACTGATAAGAACAGATTTTTTTTTTTTTTTTTTTCTCCTCAGACGAGGAAATTCCACAGTCTATGGAAACCAGACAAAGGAAAATTCCATCAAAACAGCTGCGTCAAATCCAATACGCAATTTGCTGTCCCCATCATCATCGGAAATATTTATTTCATATTTCAAAACAACAATAACAAAAATCAAGAGGTACTAACAATATATCTCCACTTTTTAACTTTCCATATTCCCTCCGCATCCACTTCCCCTCTCCTCTTTTTGTCCCATAGGAAACACACATACATCTTCCCCAAAATCACCTTCACACTATCCTTTACAGCAATTTCCTTCCTTTTAAACACATACACATTCCTCACATCCCATAACACTTCCTTTATACATGCAAGCATCAACCACAAGACTCTTTCCTTCGTCCCATCACATATTCCCAAACCAAACATAAACAACTCAAAAGACAACAAATTCACACCACACAATTCTTTACACAAAGGCCCCATTCTCTCAATCACATCTCTAGCATACTGGCAATTCCAAAAAACATGCAACACACTTTCCCTTCCACCACAGCCATTTCTTGGACACATTTCACTCCTCACCAAACCTCTATTCCTCTGAAACTCTCTCACAGGTAATACTCCATGTAAAGACTGCCACACAACTTCACTCTGTTTGTTGGTCATACCACTCATCCGCACTTTCTTCCAAACCTTCTGCACATCACCACCCCTAACCATATTTATTCCACATTCTACCTCTCTACATTCAATCATCCTATACACAGCCTTCTTATTCTCCAGCAATCTCACATCTGCATCACACAGTTCATACCTCACCAAAAACTTATAAACCCACACATACCATACAGGCACCTCAAAAGCAATCGGACATCGCAAATCCCTTTCTTGCCACTTTAAACGAAACAAATACGCTCCAAATAAATACCTACACATAGATGAAAACTTTCCATCCGCCCTAATCACTTTCAAAACAAACACAACGATATTCACACCAAAAAACACGTCCAAATTCGGAAAACCCAAACTACCTTTTTCCACTCTTTTAACCAAAATTTCTCTCCTAGCTCTCTCCATTTTCGAGTTCCACAAAAAAACAAATAAAATTCTATTCAAGCTTCTCATACACATATATCCTGGTGGAAATACTACCGCAATATATAAAAATATTGGCAACACCACACTCTTAACAATTAAAATCTTCCCAAAAAAGGATAAACTCCTCAATTTCCAAAAATTCAACTTCTGCTCAACTTTTCCTTTCGCATCATCCCAACTTTCTTTCCCATCCAAACTCTCTGAAAACTTCACACCCAAAACTTTAATAGGTCCATTCACTACATTCACACCTACATCCCTACTTAAACTTCCGCCTCCAAAACCCTTACACTCACTCTTTTCCCAATTCACTTTAAACGCAGATGCACCACAAAAAATAGACACTAACAACTTCACCCGCCTCACCGAACATTCAGAATCACATAATACACACACGTCATCCATATAACCACTCACCTTCCATTCTTTTCCTCCACCTCCCGGCACTTGCACACCACGAATTACCTTATCTTTCCTCAGCATACACAACAATGGCTCAATTGCACAAATAAATGCTACAGGGGACAAAGGACACCCCTGTCGCACACCCGAAAACACATTCACTTTCCTACCCACATACCCATTCATTAAAACACAGCTATAAACACCCGCATACAAACTTCTCACTCGCCCAACAAAATCAGCCGGAAAACCCATTTTTAACAACACTCTGAACAAAAAACCATGCGACAACCTATCATAAGCCTTTTCAAAATCCAAACTTAACAAAAATACACTCTTCTTACGACCCATGCAATCCCATAGACAATCTCTTAACATACACACACACTCATGAATCCGCCTCCCAGGTACCGCACAACACTGCTCATCCCCAATCACACTCTCTATCACATCACGCATCCTATTAGCCATAAGTTTTGCATAGATTTTATAATCACAATTAAGTAACGTTATTGGCCTCCAATTCCTCAGACTTTTCAAATCCCCTTTCTTAGGAATTAACACAACCATACCTGCACGCATACTCTCAGTCACCTCCATGTTTCCCCACATATACTTACATACATCCACAAAGTCCTTACCAATCACACCCCACATCACACGATAAAATTCTACTGGGAGGCCATCCTCCCCCGGCGTCTTATTCAAAGCCATACTACACATAACCTTCCATACCTCATCACCAGTCACCTCACCCATCACTCTCTCTCTTTCTGCTTCACTCAACTTACTCTCTAACACACTCAAAACATCATTCTCCAAACATTCATCCCTCTGTTTCACTGCATACAGATCCTCATAAAACTTAGCCACCTCTTCACACATATCCTCTCCACTCACCTCACTTCCATCTGCTCCATACACCACGCTCATACTCTGTTTCTTTCCAAAAACTTTTTTAAAGAAAAACCGAGAACATTTCTCATCCTGCTCCATCTTATCAATCTTTGCCCTAAACACTATGCTTCTCCCTCTCTCCAACAAAAACTCACTAATCTCCTTTTTTACCTCTAAAATATCCTCCTCCACCTCAACTCCTCCTTCCCTTAACTTATACAAAACGCTCAACCGCGCGTTCAGTTTAACAAAACTCTCTCTTTTAATTGCTGCATACTTGTATCCTAAATTTTTAAAGAACATTTTTGTTTGTTTCTTCACCCAGTCCCACCACTCACAAACATTCCCAAACTCATTTTTATGCTTACACCATTCTTCATACCGCCTTTCATACTCCTTTCTCACATCTTCATTCTCTAACAGTTTAACATTTAACTTCCACAATCCTCTCCCAAACACTCCATCAACTTTTATATCCAACTCACACAACATACACACATGATCTGAAAAAAGAACGTTTTCCTGCCTATAATTAACAGAAACCATATTTTTAGAAATAAAACAATAATCCAATCTGGATTGTACCCTACCACTCTCAGAAAAGAAAGTGTTCAACAAAGGATTCATGTTACACACGCGCTGCATATCACACAACCCAAAATCATTCACTAACTCCAATAATGCTTTCCCAGACACATCCACATTCACTCTCCCCACATCACAGTTCATATCACCCACAATTACCACAGGTATTCTTCCTGGAACAAAAAGCTTAATTTTTTCAAATAAATTTTTGCGCTCATTTTTTTCAACTGGCGCATAAACATTAATAACACAAAACTTTACATTCTTGTATACAAAATTAGCAAGGATACATCTCCCCACCTCAATAACCAAATAATCACTCAAAACAACCTCCCTTCCTTTAACCAAAATACCCACACCATCATTCTTATTACATGCACTCCCCGACCACACAGACGCTCCATAAGACCATTCATCCCCTTTCACACCATCCACTACCCCACATTCTTGTAAACAAAAAATAGATGCATTTTGCATAGCTAAAAACTCAAAAATAGCAGCTCTTCTTACTTTACTTTTAAACACTCTTACGTTTTGGGACACTATGGTAAATCCCATAAAACTTCTACTCCTTCACCAATTACACAAAGAAATAGCCTTTGGCCTAAACCAAAGCTCACAAGAGGACAAATAGAAAAAACATTTACAATATTATATGGTGACACTATCCAGCACCACCACTATCCTCCTCCGCCATCAGAACAGAACAGCTGGTTTCCGACCCGCTGGCTTCACCAGCCACACTCCTCATTCTGGCAGTTCTGATCTTCCTCTGAGGCTCACTAAAATCTGCATCATCACTGCCCCCACCATCCTCCCTACGACTCTTCTTTGCACCCCTATCATCCTCCGAAGAAAAATCTTCAATGTTTTCAGGACCCGAAGGGTGTTCAGGACTGTCGGGTTCCGAGATTTGCACTTCACATCCTGTTGCGTCCATTGCCTCTCCAAAAGTCATCATCTCAGGCAGCTCTGCTTCCACCACTTTCCTAGATATTCTCGCAGACACTGCCTTTTTCTCCACCTTTGCCACTTCCCTCCAGAACTCCTTTTCTTCCCTCCGCTTCTTCCTCATTTCTTCAGCAGAAGAAGAACATGGTCTCAGGGACACCTCCTCTGGCGCCGTAGAGGGAGAGGCTCTACCAGTTTCCCGCCTCCTTCCCTCTCTCTCCTCCCTCTCCAATCTTTCCAGCACTTTCAGTGCGCTTGCCATCTGCCTCCTCTCCAGCTCTTCCTCCTTCTGTTCTTTATCAGAACATCTAGGTGCACTCATAGGACAGTCCTTATACATGTGATCACTACTCCCACAGACATCACAGGACTTGGCCTCTGGACACTGGTTGGCCATATGCCCCTCCTTTCTGCAATTTCGGCAACACTGCCCTTTAAGGCATGTTACCATGGTATGTCCGAAAGAAAAGCATCTACGGCAAAACATGGGCTGGCCTGGGTAAAAGAGGAAACCTCTATGGCCTGCAACGGAAAAATTTGATGGAGGGTGTCTAAAGCCCCCCACACTGTCAGGATCCCTTTTCAATTTCACACGGAATTTATACTGACAGTTAAAGATTCCTAGACAATTGACTTGCTTCACTCCCTTCCGCACATATTCACAGTAGCGAGAGAGGAAGCACTCCAGCAGCTCAGGGTCTGTAAAAGGGTTATAGACAGTCACAGTCACCTCCTTTTCTTGCAGACCAAACAAAGGTTCCCATCTAACTCCTTCCAAGCAGGGGTCACTAGAGTGACCACGGAGCCATTCAAAGACATTAAGGCAAACATCCTGGTCCATAAAGGTAACGTCATAATTACCTTGACGTGAAAATTCGTTGACACTGAAGATCTCAGAACGTCTTGCTCCAGCTTTGCCTTCAACGATGTCTTGGACAATGAAAACCACGTTGTTCTTGTTCTGGTCAGATGGATCCACGGACAAACGGATGGTGTTCTTCACAAAAGACATCTTGGATTCTGTCGGTATGGAATACCACAGGAAAAAGCAGAAAATCCTCCACAAAAGGGTCCGGATTCCTCCAGGAGACTCGCACCAATCAAGATACAGTCATACGATCTTAGCCAAAAGGCCGAGAAGCGATAACCAGAATTGGTTTCGAACTACGGAGCCACCCAAGGATCCTGAAGAGTCCATTTGTGGAGATGAGCTCCTGGACTCCCGTTAAGAAGACATGTTGTCAACCTCTAGATCCCTTACATGCCTGCACTTTTCGGCTTGCTGCTGCTGCAATCCACGCGTTTTAGATCTGCATAACTCCACCTCTTTAAACACAGCACCCTCACCCCCTGCTGTTCCCACCCGCCTCAACACCGTTGGAAGGGAGGAGAACCAATTAAGGCGGGGGGTGGGGTGGAACGAGCAGCTGTCTACCCTTAGCAGGAGGGCTGCTGATTACTTACCTCTCCTGCTGCTGCTGGCTGTCCAGCAGCAGACTGAAGGTGGCTGCTGCTGTGCGCAGGTATATAAAGGCTCAGAGCCTATTATGACACGCGCAGCCAGCGTTCCATTGCCACATTCCATCTACTGCAGGCAGGATACCTGGCTGGCTGAATGTCGCTGAGAAGCTCACAGAGACCGCCATAAGCAACAGTTTAACAGAATGCCACAGACTAATCAACCAAACTTTTTGGGTTGGGTTCTCTTTTATAGTCTGCAGGCATTAATTGAAAGAAGTCAGTGTTCCAGCAGAGGGAGACAACGTTTCAGAAAAGGCATTGTAGCAAACCAAAAAAGAAATTTTAAGCGCAGCAGAGTAACCAGCGCACATACCTGTTAGCTCAGGTGAGTTTAAAAGGCTGCTGTTGATAACAAGGGCATTTGCTAAATAGATGGTGTGTGTGCAACAATATACTGAAAGGTCAATTATATTGTGCAGCTTATCTCACCACCTGTAGTTATTTAGGTGAAAGCTCCAAAATGCTTGCCTAATATGTCTGTTTATCCAAAAGGAAGTAAAGAGGGAGAGCTAGAAAGATAGCATTGCGTTACATTACATGGCAATGCAATGCACAGTTGCTGAAGTTGAACCAAAATGAGCTTGTCATCTGGCTTCTGCAACTTTGAACATGAAAAATCCAATGAGGAGAAGAAAAGCAAAGCCAAAGAGTCCATCCCAAAATCCGACAAACAAGCAAAATGAACAAAAAACATTGAATTCAATACTTTCTGATTTTAGAAACTGCATTAAAGAAGGGGTGCACCGGTCCTGGAGATACTGCAATACCAGGTCAATGCGTAGAGTGGACAGAGCAAGCTCTTTTTCCATCTCCCTGTTCTAAAAATCCATTTAATATATGGTCCCCAGATAGGGGACGTATCAGATATTAAACTGATAAGAACAGATTTTTTTTTTTATCGAAAGCCCGAATTCGTGTACAAAACCCGAGTGCGCTTAAAAAAGTGACAAGTGCCACAAAAAAAGTGCACTAGGATGCTGGTCTTCTTGAAACCCTCTCCAAAAAGAGAAGGGTCCCCCAAACCATTCCCCGTCCCTCCGAGCCAGAAGGCCACAGCGAGGAACAGGGACAAATAGCCACCTCCAGCCGGAGCCAGAGGCGACCCAATCTTACCCCCAATACCTGCCCGAGTTCTCACCCGAGCAAGGCACTGGGAGCCAAAGACTGTGCTCCCCTCCCGGAAGAGGGGAGCCAACAACGCTCTCCTCCCGAAAGAGGAGAGCCAGGGGGGTTCAGGGGGGAGCGGAACCTGATGGCCACACACTCCCCCCTTAGACCTGCCAAGAGAGGAACCCGTAAGGGAACCGCATCCCGACAAAATCCTAGTAAGGACGTGGACACACGTGAAAAAGTGGACACACAGTGACAAAAAAAAATTAAATAAATAGTGAAGGTTTCACAGTATAATACTGCCCGGACCTTCGACCGGAAATTGAAAAATTCCCCATCCTAAGGCCAGAAGGCCCGGAATAAGGGTGTGTGTGAAGAAAGAAATATTGAACTGCTAGTGCAAATGTGCCATAAACTCAAGTGAGGTTCCCAATCCCAGTGAGTTAAGGCACCCCAGGGTCACCACTCCTGGGGCACTTCACACTTCGGGCTTTCGATCTTCCCCGGCCCAATGGCGTCGATCCTGGGGGGCCATGCTTTCCACCAGATGACTATATTAGCCACCTGGCGTACTAACAAGCGCCTAAACCCCAGTGTGCATAATGTATCAATCTACTAGGGCGGCCAACATCCAAAACCGCCTTTTCGAAAGATACTACACTTGATCTTAGCCAAAAGGCCGAGAAGCGATAACCAGAATTGGTTTCGAACTACGGAGCCACCCAAGGATCCTGAAGAGTCCATTTGTGGAGATGAGCTCCTGGACTCCCGTTAAGAAGACATGTTGTCAACCTCTAGATCCCTTACATGCCTGCACTTTTCGGCTTGCTGCTGCTGCAATCCACGCGTTTTAGATCTGCATAACTCCACCTCTTTAAACACAGCACCCTCACCCCCTGCTGTTCCCACCCGCCTCAACACCGTTGGAAGGGAGGAGAACCAATTAAGGCGGGGGGTGGGGTGGAACGAGCAGCTGTCTACCCTTAGCAGGAGGGCTGCTGATTACTTACCTCTCCTGCTGCTGCTGGCTGTCCAGCAGCAGACTGAAGGTGGCTGCTGCTGTGCGCAGGTATATAAAGGCTCAGAGCCTATTATGACACGCGCAGCCAGCGTTCCATTGCCACATTCCATCTACTGCAGGCAGGATACCTGGCTGGCTGAATGTCGCTGAGAAGCTCACAGAGACCGCCATAAGCAACAGTTTAACAGAATGCCACAGACTAATCAACCAAACTTTTTGGGTTGGGTTCTCTTTTATAGTCTGCAGGCATTAATTGAAAGAAGTCAGTGTTCCAGCAGAGGGAGACAACGTTTCAGAAAAGGCATTGTAGCAAACCAAAAAAGAAATTTTAAGCGCAGCAGAGTAACCAGCGCACATACCTGTTAGCTCAGGTGAGTTTAAAAGGCTGCTGTTGATAACAAGGGCATTTGCTAAATAGATGGTGTGTGTGCAACAATATACTGAAAGGTCAATTATATTGTGCAGCTTATCTCACCACCTGTAGTTATTTAGGTGAAAGCTCCAAAATGCTTGCCTAATATGTCTGTTTATCCAAAAGGAAGTAAAGAGGGAGAGCTAGAAAGATAGCATTGCGTTACATTACATGGCAATGCAATGCACAGTTGCTGAAGTTGAACCAAAATGAGCTTGTCATCTGGCTTCTGCAACTTTGAACATGAAAAATCCAATGAGGAGAAGAAAAGCAAAGCCAAAGAGTCCATCCCAAAATCCGACAAACAAGCAAAATGAACAAAAAACATTGAATTCAATACTTTCTGATTTTAGAAACTGCATTAAAGAAGGGGTGCACCGGTCCTGGAGATACTGCAATACCAGGTCAATGCGTGGAGTGGACAGAGCAAGCTCTTTTTCCATCTCCCTGTTCTAAAAATCCATTTAATATATGGTCCCCAGATAGGGGACGTATCAGATATTAAACTGATAAGAACAGATTTTTTTTTTTTTTTTTTTTCGAAAGCCCGAATTCGTGTACAAAACCCGAGTGCGCTTAAAAAAGTGACAAGTGCCACAAAAAAAGTGCACTTGGATGCTGGTCTTCTTGAAACCCTCTCCAAAAGGAGAAGGGTCCCCCAAACCATTCCCCGTCCCTCCGAGCCAGAAGGCCACAGCGAGGAACAGGGACAAATAGCCACCTCCAGCCGAAACCAGAGGCGACCCAATCTTACCCCCAATACCTGCCCGAGTTCTCACCCGAGCAAGGCACTGGGAGCCAAAAGACTGTGCTCCCCTCCCGGAAGAGGGGAGCCAACATCGCTCTCCTCCCGAAAGAGGAGAGCCAGGGGGGTTCAGGGGGGAGCGGAACCTGATGGCCACACACTCCCCCCCTAGACCTGCCAAGAGAGGAACCCGTAAGGGAACCGCATCCCGACAAAATCCTAGTAGGACGTGACACACGTGAATAAGTGGACACACAGTGACAAAGAAATTAAATAAATAGTGAAGGTTTCACAGTATAATACTGCCCGGACCTTCGACCGGGAATTGAAAAATTCCCCATCCTAAGGCCAGAAGGCCTGGAATAAGGGTGTGTGCGAAGAAAGAAAATTTGAAGTGCTTGTGCAAATGTGCCATAAACTCAAGTGGGGTTCCCAATCCCAGTGAGTTAAGGCACCCCAGGGTCACCACTCCTGGGGCACTTCACACTTCGGGCTTTCGATCTTCCCCGGCCCAATGGCGTCGATCCTGGGGGGCCATGCTTTCCACCAGATGACTATATTAGCCACCTGGCGTACTAACAAGCGCCTAAACCCCAGTGTGCATAATGTATCAATCTACTAGGGCGGCCAACATCCAAAACCGCCTTTTCGAAAGATACTACACTTGATCTTAGCCAAAAGGCCGAGAAGCGATAACCAGAATTGGTTTCGAACTACGGAGCCACCCAAGGATCCTGAAGAGTCCATTAGTGGAGATGAGCTCCTGGACTCCCGTTAAGAAGACATGTTGTCAACCTCTAGATCCCTTACATGCCTGCACTTTTCGGCTTGCTGCTGCTGCAATCCACGCGTTTTAGATCTGCATAACTCCACCTCTTTAAACACAGCACCCTCACCCCCTGCTGTTCCCACCCGCCTCAACACCGTTGGAAGGGAGGAGAACCAATTAAGGCGGGGGGTGGGGTGGAACGAGCAGCTGTCTACCCTTAGCAGGAGGGCTGCTGATTACTTACCTCTCCTGCTGCTGCTGGCTGTCCAGCAGCAGACTGAAGGTGGCTGCTGCTGTGCGCAGGTATATAAAGGCTCAGAGCCTATTATGACACGCGCAGCCAGCGTTCCATTGCCACATTCCATCTACTGCAGGCAGGATACCTGGCTGGCTGAATGTCGCTGAGAAGCTCACAGAGACCGCCATAAGCAACAGTTTAACAGAATGCCACAGACTAATCAACCAAACTTTTTGGGTTGGGTTCTCTTTTATAGTCTGCAGGCATTAATTGAAAGAAGTCAGTGTTCCAGCAGAGGGAGACAACGTTTCAGAAAAGGCATTGTAGCAAACCAAAAAAGAAATTTTAAGCGCAGCAGAGTAACCAGCGCACATACCTGTTAGCTCAGGTGAGTTTAAAAGGCTGCTGTTGATAACAAGGGCATTTGCTAAATAGATGGTGTGTGTGCAACAATATACTGAAAGGTCAATTATATTGTGCAGCTTATCTCACCACCTGTAGTTATTTAGGTGAAAGCTCCAAAATGCTTGCCTAATATGTCTGTTTATCCAAAAGGAAGTAAAGAGGGAGAGCTAGAAAGATAGCATTGCGTTACATTACATGGCAATGCAATGCACAGTTGCTGAAGTTGAACCAAAATGAGCTTGTCATCTGGCTTCTGCAACTTTGAACATGAAAAATCCAATGAGGAGAAGAAAAGCAAAGCCAAAGAGTCCATCCCAAAATCCGACAAACAAGCAAAATGAACAAAAAACATTGAATTCAATACTTTCTGATTTTAGAAACTGCATTAAAGAAGGGGTGCACCGGTCCTGGAGATACTGCAATACCAGGTCAATGCGTGGAGTGGACAGAGCAAGCTCTTTTTCCATCTCCCTGTTCTAAAAATCCATTTAATATATGGTCCCCAGATAGGGGACGTATCAGATATTAAACTGATAAGAACAGATTTCTTTTCTTTTATCGAAAGCCCGAATTCGTGTACAAAACCCGAGTGCGCTTAAAAAAGTGACAAGTGCCACAAAAAAAGTGCACTAGGATGCTGGTCTTCTTGAAACCCTCTCCAAAAGGAGAAGGGTCCCCCAAACCATTTCCCGTCCCTCCGAGCCAAAAGGCCACAGCGAGGAACAGGGACAAAAAGCCACCTCCAGCCGAAGCCAGAGGCGACCCAATCTTACCCCCAGCACCTGCCCGAGTTCTCACCCGAGCAAGGCACTGGGAGCCAAAGACTGTGCTCCCCTCCCTGAAGAGGGGAGCCAACAACGCTCTCCTCCCAAAAGAGGAGAGCCAGGGGGGTTCAGGGGGGAGCGGAACCTGATGGCCACACACTCCCCCCCTAGACCTGCCAAGAGAGGAACCCGTAAGGGAACCGCATCCCGACAAAATCCTAGTAGGACGTGACACACGTGAATAAGTGGACACACAGTGACAAAGAAATTAAATAAATAGTGAAGGTTTCACAGTATAATACTGCCCGGACCTTCGACCGGGAATTGAAAAATTCCCCATCCAAAGGCCAGAAGGCCCGGAATAAGGGTGTGTGCGAAGAAAGAAAATTTGAAGTGCTTGTGCAAATGTGCCATAAACTCAAGTGGGGTTCCCAATCCCAGTGAGTTAAGGCACCCCAGGGTCACCACTCCTGGGGCACTTCACACTTCGGGCTTTCGATCTTCCCCGGCCCAATGGCGTCGATCCTGGGGGGCCATGCTTTCCACCAGATGACTATATTAGCCACCTGGCGTACTAACAAGCGCCTAAACCCCAGTGTGCATAATGTATCAATCTACTAGGGCGGCCAACATCCAAAACCGCCTTTTCGAAAGATACTACACTTGATCTTAGCCAAAAGGCCGAGAAGCGATAACCAGAATTGGTTTCGAACTACGGAGCCACCCAAGGATCCTGAAGAGTCCATTTGTGGAGATGAGCTCCTGGACTCCCGTTAAGAAGACATGTTGTCAACCTCTAGATCCCTTACATGCCTGCACTTTTCGGCTTGCTGCTGCTGCAATCCACGCGTTTTAGATCTGCATAACTCCACCTCTTTAAACACAGCACCCTCACCCCCTGCTGTTCCCACCCGCCTCAACACCGTTGGAAGGGAGGAGAACCAATTTCAGGCGGGGGGTGGGGTGGAACGAGCAGCTGTCTACCCTTAGCAGGAGGGCTGCTGATTACTTACCTCTCCTGCTGCTGCTGGCTGTCCAGCAGCAGACTGAAGGTGGCTGCTGCTGTGCGCAGGTATATAAAGGCTCAGAGCCTATTATGACACGCGCAGCCAGCGTTCCATTGCCACATTCCATCTACTGCAGGCAGGATACCTGGCTGGCTGAATGTCGCTGAGAAGCTCACAGAGACCGCCATAAGCAACAGTTTAACAGAATGCCACAGACTAATCAACCAAACTTTTTGGGTTGGGTTCTCTTTTATAGTCTGCAGGCATTAATTGAAAGAAGTCAGTGTTCCAGCAGAGGGAGACAACGTTTCAGAAAAGGCATTGTAGCAAACCAAAAAAGAAATTTTAAGCGCAGCAGAGTAACCAGCGCACATACCTGTTAGCTCAGGTGAGTTTAAAAGGCTGCTGTTGATAACAAGGGCATTTGCTAAATAGATGGTGTGTGTGCAACAATATACTGAAAGGTCAATTATATTGTGCAGCTTATCTCACCACCTGTAGTTATTTAGGTGAAAGCTACAAAATGCTTGCCTAATATGTCTGTTTATCCAAAAGGAAGTAAAGAGGGAGAGCTAGAAAGATAGCATTGCGTTACATTACATGGCAATGCAATGCACAGTTGCTGAAGTTGAACCAAAATGAGCTTGTCATCTGGCTTCTGCAACTTTGAACATGAAAAATCCAATGAGGAGAAGAAAAGCAAAGCCAAAGAGTCCATCCCAAAATCCGACAAACAAGCAAAATGAACAAAAAACATTGAATTCAATACTTTCTGATTTTAGAAACTGCATTAAAGAAGGGGTGCACCGGTCCTGGAGATACTGCAATACCAGGTCAAAGCGTGGAGTGGACAGAGCAAGCTCTTTTTCCATCTCCCTGTTCTAAAAATCCATTTAATATATGGTCCCCAGATAGGGGACGTATCAGATATTAAACTGATAAGAACAGATACTACACTTGATCTTAGCCAAAAGGCCGAGAAGCGATTACCAGAATTGGTTTCGAACTACGGAGCCACCCAAGGATCCTGAAGAGTCCATTTGTGGAGATGAGCTCCTGGACTCCCGTTAAGAAGACATGTTGTCAACCTCTAGATCCCTTACATGCCTGCACTTTTCGGCTGGCTGCTGCTGCAATCCACGCGTTTTAGATCTGCATAACTCCACCTCTTTAAACACAGCACCCTCACCCCCTGCTGTTCCCACCCGCCTCAACACCGTTGGAAGGGAGGAGAACCAATTAAGGCGGGGGGTGTGGTGGAACGAGCAGCTGTCTACCCTTAGCAGGAGGGCTGCTGATTACTTACCTCTCCTGCTGCTGCTGGCTGTCCAGCAGCAGACTGAAGGTGGCTGCTGCTGTGCGCAGGTATATAAAGGCTCAGAGCCTATTATGACACGCGCAGCCAGCGTTCCATTGCCACATTCCATCTACTGCAGGCAGGATACCTGGCTGGCTGAATGTCGCTGAGAAGCTCACAGAGACCGCCATAAGCAACAGTTTAACAGAATGCCACAGACTAATCAACCAAACTTTTTGGGTTGGGTTCTCTTTTATAGTCTGCAGGCATTAATTGAAAGAAGTCAGTGTTCCAGCAGAGGGAGACAACGTTTCAGAAAAGGCATTGTAGCAAACCAAAAAAGAAATTTTAAGCGCAGCAGAGTAACCGGCGCACATACCTGTTAGCTCAGGTGAGTTTAAAAGGCTGCTGTTGATAACAAGGGCATTTGCTAAATAGATGGTGTGTGTGCAACAATATACTGAAAGGTCAATTATATTGTGCAGCTTATCTCACCACCTGTAGTTATTTAGGTGAAAGCTCCAAAATGCTTGCCTAATATGTCTGTTTATCCAAAAGGAAGTAAAGAGGGAGAGCTAGAAAGATAGCATTGCGTTACATTACATGGCAATGCAATGCACAGTTGCTGAAGTTGAACCAAAATGAGCTTGTCATCTGGCTTCTGCAACTTTGAACATGAAAAATCCAATGAGGAGAAGAAAAGCAAAGCCAAAGAGTCCATCCCAAAATCCGACAAACAAGCAAAATGAACAAAAAACATTGAATTCAATACTTTCTGATTTTAGAAACTGCATTAAAGAAGGGGTGCACCGGTCCTGGAGATACTGCAATACCAGGTCAATGCGTGGAGTGGACAGAGCAAGCTCTTTTTCCATCTCCCTGTTCTAAAAATCCATTTAATATATGGTCCCCAGATAGGGGACGTATCAGATATTAAACTGATAAGAACAGATACTACACTTGATCTTAGCCAAAAGGCCGAGAAGCGATAACCAGAATTGGTTTCGAACTACGGAGCCACCCAAGGATCCTGAAGAGTCCATTTGTGGAGATGAGCTCCTGGACTCCCGTTAAGAAGACATGTTGTCAACCTCTAGATCCCTTACATGCCTGCACTTTTCGGCTTGCTGCTGCTGCAATCCACGCGTTTTAGATCTGCATAACTCCACCTCTTTAAACACAGCACCCTCACCCCCTGCTGTTCCCACCCGCCTCAACACCGTTGGAAGGGAGGAGAACCAATTAAGGCGGGGGGTGGGGTGGAACGAGCAGCTGTCTACCCTTAGCAGGAGGGCTGCTGATTACTTACCTCTCCTGCTGCTGCTGGCTGTCCAGCAGCAGACTGAAGGTGGCTGCTGCTGTGCGCAGGTATATAAAGGCTCAGAGCCTATTATGACACGTGCAGCCAGCGTTCCATTGCCACATTCCATCTACTGCAGGCACGATACCTGGCTGGCTGAATGTCGCTGAGAAGCTCACAGAGACCGCCATAAGCAACAGTTTAACAGAATGCCACAGACTAATCAACCAAACTTTTTGGGTTGGGTTCTCTTTTATAGTCTGCAGGCATTAATTGAAAGAAGTCAGTGTTCCAGCAGAGGGAGACAACGTTTCAGAAAAGGCATTGTAGCAAACCAAAAAAGAAATTTTAAGTGCAGCAGAGTAACCAGCGCACATACCTGTTAGCTCAGGTGAGTTTAAAAGGCTGCTGTTGATAACAAGGGCATTTGCTAAATAGATGGTGTGTGTGCAACAATATACTGAAAGGTCAATTATATTGTGCAGCTTATCTCACCACCTGTAGTTATTTAGGTGAAAGCTCCAAAATGCTTGCCTAATATGTCTGTTTATCCAAAAGGAAGTAAAGAGGGAGAGCTAGAAAGATAGCATTGCGTTACATTACATGGCAATGCAATGCACAGTTGCTGAAGTTGAACCAAAATGAGCTTGTCATCTGGCTTCTGCAACTTTGAACATGAAAAATCCAATGAGGAGAAGAAAAGCAAAGCCAAAGAGTCCATCCCAAAATCCGACAAACAAGCAAAATGAACAAAAAACATTGAATTCAATACTTTCTGATTTTAGAAACTGCATTAAAGAAGGGGTGCACCGGTCCTGGAGATACTGCAATACCAGGTCAATACGTGGAGTGGACAGAGCAAGCTCTTTTTCCATCTCCCTGTTCTAAAAATCCATTTAATATATGGTCCCCAGATAGGGGACGTATCATATATTAAACTGATAAGAACAGATTTTTTTATCGAAAGCCCGAATTCGTGTACAAAACCCGAGTGCGCTTAAAAAAAGTGACAAGTGCCACAAAAAAAGTGCACTAGGATGCTGGTCTTCTTGAAACCCTCTCCAAAAGGAGAAGGGTCCCCCAAACCATTCCCCGTCCCTCCGAGCCAGAAGGCCACAGCGAGGAACAGGGACAAATAGCCACCTCCAGCCAAAGCCAGAGGCGACCCAATCTTACCCCCAGCACCTGCCCGAGTTCTCACCCGAGCAAGGCACTGGGAGCCAAAGACTGTGCTCCCCTCCCGGAAGAGGGGAGCCAACAACGCTCTCCTCCCGAAAGAGGAGAGCCAGGGGGGTTCAGGGGGGAGCGGAACCTGATGGCCACACACTCCCCCCCTAGACCTGCCAAGAGAGGAACCCGTAAGGGAACCGCATCCCGACAAAATCCTAGTAAGGACGTGGACACACGTGAAAAAGTGGACACACAGTGACAAAAAAATTAAATAAATAGTGAAGGTTTCACAGTATAATACTGCCCGGACCTTCGACCGGGAATTGAAAAATTCCCCATCCTAAGGCCAGAAGGCCCGGAATAAGGGTGTGTGTGAAGAAAGAAATATTGAAGTGCTAGTGCAAATGTGCCATAAACTCAAGTGGGGTTCCCAATCCCAGTGAGTTAAGGCACCCCAGGGTCACCACTCCTGGGGCACTTCACACTTCGGGCTTTCGATCTTCCCCGGCCCAATGGCGTCGATCCTGGGAGGCCATGCTTTCCACCAGATGACTATATTAGCCACCTGGCGTACTAACAAGCGCCTAAACCCCAGTGTGCATAATGTATCAATCTACTAGGGTGGCCAACATCCAAAACCGCCTTTTCGAAAGATACTACACTTGATCTTAGCCAAAAGGCCGAGAAGCGATAACCAGAATTGGTTTCGAACTACGGAGCCACCCAAGGATCCTGAAGAGTCCATTTGTGGAGATGAGCTCCTGGACTCCCGTTAAGAAGACATGTTGTCAACCTCTAGATCCCTTACATGCCTGCACTTTTCGGCTTGCTGCTGCTGCAATCCACGCGTTTTAGATCTGCATAACTCCACATCTTTAAACACAGCACCCTCACCCCCTGCTGTTCCCACCCGCCTCAACACCGTTGGAAGGGAGGAGAACCAATTAAGGCGGGGGGTGGGGTGGAACGAGCAGCTGTCTACCCTTAGCAGGAGGGCTGCTGATTACTTACCTCTCCTGCTGCTGCTGGCTGTCCAGCAGCAGACTGAAGGTGGCTGCTGCTGTGCGCAGGTATATAAAGGCTCAGAGCCTATTATGACACGCGCAGCCAGCGTTCCATTGCCACATTCCATCTACTGCAGGCAGGATACCTGGCTGGCTGAATGTCGCTGAGAAGCTCACAGAGACCGCCATAAACAACAGTTTAACAGAATGCCACAGACTAATCAACCAAACTTTTTGGGTTGGGTTCTCTTTTATAGTCTGCAGGCATTAATTGAAAGAAGTCAGTGTTCCAGCAGAGGGAGACAACGTTTCAGAAAAGGCATTGTAGCAAACCAAAAAAGAAATTTTAAGCGCAGCAGAGTAACCGGCGCACATACCTGTTAGCTCAGGTGAGTTTAAAAGGCTGCTGTTGATAACAAGGGCATTTGCTAAATAGATGGTGTGTGTGCAACAATATACTGAAAGGTCAATTATATTGTGCAGCTTATCTCACCACCTGTAGTTATTTAGGTGAAAGCTCCAAAATGCTTGCCTAATATGTCTGTTTATCCAAAAGGAAGTAAAGAGGGAGAGCTAGAAAGATAGCATTGCGTTACATTACATGGCAATGCAATGCACAGTTGCTGAAGTTGAACCAAAATGAGCTTGTCATCTGGCTTCTGCAACTTTGAACATGAAAAATCCAATGAGGAGAAGAAAAGCAAAGCCAAAGAGTCCATCCCAAAATCCGACAAACAAGCAAAATGAACAAAAAACATTGAATTCAATACTTTCTGATTTTAGAAACTGCATTAAAGAAGGGGTGCACCGGTCCTGGAGATACTGCAATACCAGGTCAATGCGTGGAGTGGACAGAGCAAGCTCTTTTTCCATCTCCCTGTTCTAAAAATCCATTTAATATATGGTCCCCAGATAGGGGACGTATCAGATATTAAACTGATAAGAACAGATCAGGTTTCAACATATTTTATTATGTGCGTAAAAGATGGTTTACAATCAAAAACAGCAACACAAACAATACATTAATAAAACACAGAATTCCACCCATAAAAACCCCATATACGATTAGCATCCCTCCTCCCAATACATTTGACATCCCTCAAGTAATAAATATACATCTGACTAAAAGCAATTTTAAGACAATCCTTCACAGAAATAGCATCACGTTTAAAAAGTAAAATATTGCGTGCCTTCCAAAGGGCGTCTTTAAAACAGTTAATCATACACCAACATATACAATACTGTTGAGGGGTCGGACATTTAAAAAGGCCATATAAAACATATTCATGGTTAAAATCTCTTAAACCGCAAGTCCATTTTAAAAGAATCCCAACTTTGTGCCAAAGTTCCTGTGCAAATGGGCAATTCCACATAAGGTGCAAGGTGGTTTCGTCATTAACACATGAGTCTCTGGGGCATTTTGCTCTGGCCACCAGGCCTCTCCTGTGTTGAAACTCTCTGGTGGGGAGGCACTGGTGGACCACCATCCATGCGATGTCCTTATGTCCATTTGCTAAGAATTTCCCGAAGACATTCTTCCAAACTTGCTTCGATCTCTCTTCTGAGAAATTTACTATGGGGGTCACATCTTCATTCCTCCTCAGAAAAGATAAAAGCTTCTTGCGGTCTTTAAAAATGTCCATATTAAAATCACCAAGGCTATAAAATCGAACAGTCTTTTCTAAGATTGCTTGGTGTTTGGGGGGGCATAGTAAAACAGGGGAATTCAACGACAACTTAAACCATCTTTTAAAAATCATCCCACAAGTATATTTTAAAAAATAACTTAGCGCACTATTACCATTAAAATGTTTGAAACAAAAGCAGAAATAATTTAAATACAAATAAATATGTAAGTCGGGGACATCCCTTCCGCCTTTCATTTTATTCTTCCTCATTATTTCTCGCCTTAATTTTTCCATTTTGGAGTTCCATAAAAACATAAAGATCATCCTAGTCATTTTTTTAATTAAAACATCAGAGGGGGGGTACACCATAGCTATATACAGTATGAGGGGTAACAACACTGATTTTATAATTAAAATTTTCCCCTCCATTGTTAGGGACCTCAAACCCCAAAATGATATTTTCTTTGACATTTTTTCTATGACATTCTCCCAGCTTTGAGTTCCCACATTCTCCTCGTTAAAAACAACTCCAAGAATTTTTACATTGTCTCGTTTTATAGTGAGCTGCGGGAGTTGGGCGGTGTCCCAGGATCCCAAAGTCAGACATTCAGATTTATTTAAATTAAGTTTAAAACCGGATGCCTGGGAAAAAAAATCAATGCGCAACACCGCCCTCCGGAGGGAAGCAGGGTCCACGCACACAACCGTCACGTCATCCATGTAGCCAAAGACTCTCACATCACTGCCACCTCCGCCTGGAACAGGAACCCCTCTAATCACTTTGTCTTTTCTTATTGCGCTCAGCAGGGGCTCCATGGCGCAGATGAACAGGATGGGCGACAAGGGGCATCCCTGCTTCACTCCGGACTCAAGGGGAACTCCATCTGTTAAAAAGCCATTAAGAGAAATTTGACTAAAACAATTTTTATATAAAATCTTAATACAATTTAAAAGCATATTAGGGATACCCATTCTTTTTAAAACTCTAAAAAGAAATCTATGAGAGACTCTATCGAAAGCTTTTTCAAAATCTAGGGCTAAAAGAGCTACATTTTGACACCGGTCTCTGGAATACCAAATTACATCCCTTAATACGTTTAAAACCTCTGAAATACTTCTGCCTGGTACACTACAAACCTGCTCAGGCTGGATTAGTTTGGCAATGACACTCCTGAGCCGGTCTGCAACCACCTTAGCAAGTACCTTGTAATCAACATTTAGGAGAGTTATGGGTCTCCAATTCGCTAGAGTACTGCGGTCACCTTTTTTATATATCAAAGACACCACTCCTCTCCTCCACGAAAATGGCAACTGTTCACAAATAAAAACTTCTTTAAAAAGCATAAAAAGGTCCTCTTTTAAAATGTCCCAAAAAGTAAGGTAAAATTCTACAGGTAGTCCGTCACACCCAGGTGCTTTACCCTTAGAGAAACTTTTAAAAACATAAAATAATTCCTCTAAAACAATATCGCGTTCTAAAAACTCCTGGTCTGTAAAATTTAACTTAAAATCGAGATCATTAAGAGCATCAGATAAAAAGGACTCATCTATACACTTTTTACTAAAAAGATGCTTATAAAAGTTAAAAGTAGCATTCAACATTCCCTGCATAGATGTTTCACCCTCTAGATTTGTGATCACTTCTCTTTTATCCATGACTTTTTTGAAGAAGAAGCGAGAGCACTTCTCCCCCTCCTCCAAGTGCTGCACTCTAGAGTTAAAAATAATCTCTTTCCCCTTTGTGTCTATGCAGTTCTGAATTTCAGTTTTTAGGCTAGCAATATCATCTCCCACCTCCACCCCTAGCTCTTTGAATTTAAAAAGTGTTTGTAGTTTGGTGTTAAGATCACTAAAACATCTTTTTTT
The DNA here is from genome assembly GCF_046119375.1 of Phyllobates terribilis. Lineage (NCBI taxonomy): Eukaryota > Metazoa > Chordata > Amphibia > Anura > Dendrobatidae > Phyllobates > Phyllobates terribilis. The sequence goes on along the minus strand of NW_027363071.1, from coordinate 137,441 downwards.
CTCTCTAGCTTTACGTCTCCCTGCTTTTATAAAAAACATTCTGCCTTTTTTTTTCAAATTTTCCCACCAGGTTACCATAGGGGCATCAGAAGGTTTTTGTCGCCGCCAGGCTTGATAGGCTTTACCAAAGTCTTGTCGAATCAGAGGGTCCTCCAGCAGGTAAGTACTTAGACGCCAGAGGCCCCTGTTGACCCTCTGTTCATCCCGGTATTCTAGATGCACCTCCAAGCCCTTATGGTCAGAAAATATATTTGATGTTAAAACACATTTTACAGGGTTAAAATCATCTGATAGGAAAATAAAATCGATCCTGGAGGACACCCCTCTTCCGGACCACGTATAACCAGGGTCCGTCGGCAGGAGTGACCTCCACGCATCGCATAATTTAAAATCAGTTATAAAATCTTTCAATAGATGACATGACTTATCCAATTTGCGTAAAGGGTCACCCCCTGCTCGTTGTTCACTAGCACAAAGACAATTAAAATCACCCCCTACGATCAGGGGAGATGACCCAGTACAGTACAATGGCAATATCCCAAATAAATTAATTCTCTCTTGCTTATCAGGGGGAGCATAAATATTCATTACACGTAGGGTAAAACCATTAAATTTAAAATGCACTAAAACCACTCTGCCTGGTACTATTTCTGTGACAGCATTTATAGTAATATTTCTCCCACGACAGAGGAAGCCCACCCCCGCTGACTTGTTGTCATTGGAGCCAGACCAGATGGAGGGCCCCAGTCTCCAATCTGTCTTGATATCATTATAATTTAGTGCATGTTGTATCCCGCATTCCTGTAATAAACATATGTCAAAGTCAGTGGTTTCTAAATACTTGAATAGAGCAGCCCTACGAACTGGGCTCTTTAATGACCTCACATTCAGTGAGACAAGTCTTAATGTGGGCATTCATAGGTCAGGGTGGTGGATCTTCCATGAGGACACCTGACTCAAAGCCCTGTATATCAAATTGCTCCAGGACATCCGGGCTAGAGGACCCAAACGACTCGATATTCTGTGAGCCGGCGGTTGCCCCCTCGTAGGTCACGGTTCCCAGCCACATTCCAGGAGACGCTGGGGCTTCGACATTCCGTCTCTTTTTCGGGGCAGACTCCACTAGGTCACTGGTGCAGTCCTCCTCTTCCTCCACCTCCTCCAGGGGGGGAGACTGGTCCATCAGGACAAGATCAGCAACACAGATTTCCTGATGTTCGCCACCTAGAAGCAAAGCCCCCTCATCTGGCTGGCTAATCGCCCTGGAAGATCCTGAGGCCATCGCTGCGTGGTCCCCTGTAGCCAACCGCACAGGGGCACCACCCTCCAGCCCAACAGGATCGGTATCGGGAACCATCGATACGGAGGATACCCTCCCAGAAGGAGGACCCCCCCGCTCCGGTCCATGCGAGGTCCGCCCATCGTTAAGGGACTTCGATGCAGGTGCCGCCCCAGAGGGGCCTCCGGCTCCCTGCTCCATCCCAGCCTTCTCGCCCTTCGAACCGCCCTCCGACGCCGGCCTGCCAGTGAAGACCGGTGGGCGCATCGGCTCAGCTTCAGAAGATGCAGCTTCTGCGTAGGTCCTGGTCCTGGTCCTGTTGGGGCATCCTCGGAACATGTGCCCCGCCTCACCGCAGAGATTACATTTCCTCCCAGCGGGACAGTCCTTCATTAAATGTCCGTAACAGCTGCAATTATTGCAGCGGTCTACTTTCCTGCCCGTGCAGGACGTTTGGGTATGACCCATTTGTCCACAGTTCCTGCAACATACTGGCATTCCAGGATAAAATAAGTAGCCTCTGCTCTTACCGATTACGAAGGTTGAGGGAGGGTGTAGCATTCCTCCCACTCCACTAAGGTCCCTCTTTAGACGGGCCATATACCTTCTCTTGCCGCACCAGAAGCCTACCGCGTTCTTCACAGTACCCAGGTATCTCAGATCATCACAATAGCGGGTAAGGTAAGTCGAGATGTCTGCAGCTTCCACAAAGGGGTTCGGGAAATGCACCACGATGGGGATCTCGTCATAAGCATACAAGAAACAAAAGGTTAGTCCATCCAATTCATCTAAGTAGTTTTTCTCGTTTACCTTTTGTACGAGTTGCTGACAGCATCCCTGGCTCTTGAAGGTGATGGTGTATGTCCCCTTGTACTCGTTGTCCTGGAAGCAGAATATGTCTTCCCGCCGAAACTCCAGAACTCCAAGAAGAATCCTATGGCAGATGTAGTCCAAATTCTTCTCCATCCTCGATGCTGCTCCAACTTCAATCCTCACGGTGTTCCGCATCCGGGCATCACCCGATGAATATGTGAGCGTTGCCGGCATCCTTCACTCAGGAACGTACCGACTCTTCTCTCTGAAAGGCGCAAGCCTTCATGGGATCCCTTCCCGTTGCTCCCGGACTAATCCTTCCTCCCAATAGCAGCAGGGGGGTTAAGTCCCTCCGAAGAGGAACAATCCCCCCAGGCCGAGAGAAAGGGTACCAAGAGCACCTCACAGGCAAGACCACACAGGTAAACCTGATAGATCGTGCCAAAAGGCCGAGAAGCGATAACCAGAATTGGTTTCAAACTACGGAGCCACCCAAGGATCCTGAAAAGTCCATTTGTGGAGATGAGCTCCTGGACTCCCGTTAAGAAGACATGTTGTCAACCTCTAGATCCCTTACATGCCTGCACTTTTCGGCTTGCTGCTGCTGCAATCCACGCGTTTTAGATCTGCATAACTCCACCTCTTTAAACACAGCACCTTCACCCCCTGCTGTTCCCACCCGCCTCAACACCGTTGGAAGGGAGGAGAACCAATTAAGGCGGGGGGTGGGGTGGAACGAGCAGCTGTCTACCCTTAGCAGGAGGGCTCCTGATTACATACCTCTCCTGCTGCTGCTGCTGCTGGCTGTCCAGCAGCAGACTGAAGGTGGCTGCTGCTGTGCACAGGTATATAAAGGCTCAGAGCCTATTATGACACACGCAGCCAGCGTTCCATTGCCACATTCCATCTACTGCAGGCAGGATACCTGGCTGGCTGAATGTCGCTGAGAAGCTCACAGAGACCGCCATAAGCAACAGTTTAACAGAATGCCACAGACTAATCAACCAAACTTTTTGGGTTGGGTTCTCTTTTATAGTCTGCAGGCATTAAATGAAAGAAGTCAGTGTTCCAGCAGAAGGAGACAACGTTTCAGAAAAGGCATTGTAGCAAACCAAAAAAGAAATTTTAAGCGCAGCAGAGTAACCAGCGCACATACCTGTTAGCTCAGGTGAGTTTAAAAGGCTGCTGTTGATAACAAGGGCATTTGCTAAATAGATGGTGTGTGTGCAACAATATACTGAAAGGTCAATTATATTGTGCAGCTTATCTCACCACCTGTAGTTATTTAGGTGAAAGCTCCAAAATGCTTGCCTAATATGTCTGTTTATCCAAAAGGAAGTAAAAAGGGAGAGCTAGAAAGATAGCATTGCATCACATTACATGGCAATGCAATGCACAGTTGCTGAAGTTGAACCAAAATGAGCTTGTAATCTGGCTTCTGCAACTTTGAACATGAAAAATCCAATGAGGAGAAGAAAAGCAAAGCCAAAGAGTCCATCCCAAAATCCGACAAACAAGCAAAATGAACAAAAAACATTGAATTCAATTCTTTCTGATTTTAGAAACTGCATTAAAGAAGGGGTGCACCGGTCCTGGAGATACTGCAATACCAGGTCAATGCGTGGAGTGGACAGAGCAAGCTCTTTTTCCATCTCCCTGTTCTAAAAATCCATTTAATATATGGTCCCCAGATAGGGGACGTATCAGATATTAAACTGATAAGAACAGATACTACACTTGATCTTAGCCAAAAGGCCGAGAAGCGATAACCAGAATTGGTTTCAAACTACGGAGCCACCCAAGGATCCTGAAAAGTCCATTTGTGGAGATGAGCTCCTGGACTCCCGTTAAGAAGACATGTTGTCAACCTCTAGATCCCTTACATGCCTGCACTTTTCGGCTTGCTGCTGCTGCAATCCACGCGTTTTAGATCTGCATAACTCCACCTCTTTAAACACAGCACCTTCACCCCCTGCTGTTCCCACCCGCCTCAACACCGTTGGAAGGGAGGAGAACCAATTAAGGCGGGGGGTGGGGTGGAACGAGCAGCTGTCTACCCTTAGCAGGAGGGCTCCTGATTACATACCTCTCCTGCTGCTGCTGCTGCTGGCTGTCCAGCAGCAGACTGAAGGTGGCTGCTGCTGTGCACAGGTATATAAAGGCTCAGAGCCTATTATGACACGCGCAGCCAGCGTTCCATTGCCACATTCCATCTACTGCAGGCAGGATACCTGGCTGGCTGAATGTCGCTGAGAAGCTCACAGAGACCGCCATAAGCAACAGTTTAACAGAATGCCACAGACTAATCAACCAAACTTTTTGGGTTGGGTTCTCTTTTATAGTCTGCAGGCATTAAATGAAAGAAGTCAGTGTTCCAGCAGAGGGAGACAACGTTTCAGAAAAGGCATTGTAGCAAACCAAAAAAGAAATTTTAAGCGCAGCAGAGTAACCAGCGCACATACCTGTTAGCTCAGGTGAGTTTAAAAGGCTGCTGTTGATAACAAGGGCATTTGCTAAATAGATGGTGTGTGTGCAACAATATACTGAAAGGTCAATTATATTGTGCAGCTTATCTCACCACCTGTAGTTATTTAGGTGAAAGCTCCAAAATGCTTGCCTAATATGTCTGTTTATCCAAAAGGAAGTAAAAAGGGAGAGCTAGAAAGATAGCATTGCATCACATTACATGGCAATGCAATGCACAGTTGCTGAAGTTGAACCAAAATGAGCTTGTAATCTGGCTTCTGCAACTTTGAACATGAAAAATCCAATGAGGAGAAGAAAAGCAAAGCCAAAGAGTCCATCCCAAAATCCGACAAACAAGCAAAATGAACAAAAAACATTGAATTCAATTCTTTCTGATTTTAGAAACTGCATTAAAGAAGGGGTGCACCGGTCCTGGAGATACTGCAATACCAGGTCAATGCGTGGAGTGGACAGAGCAAGCTCTTTTTCCATCTCCCTGTTCTAAAAATCCATTTAATATATGGTCCCCAGATAGGGGACGTATCAGATATTAAACTGATAAGAACAGATTTTGCGTTTATATTTAAAATATCGTAGTCTTTATCTTTTCTTCAGAGCTTTAAAATAACATCTTCCATAGGTGATAGTTCCATATACTCAGGGCTCTTTTCTTTCCAAGCTTCTTCATATCCATTAGGTAGTACATATAAATTTCACTTAATGCCAGTCTTATACAATCCTTGACTTCTATATAGTCTCTTTTAAACAACAATATGTTTCTGGTCTTCCATAGAGCACTTTTAACACAACTCAAAGTGCACCATAAAACTCTCTCTTTTTCTTTCGTCATGTTTGGTAAAATCCCATATAAAACCACTTCATGGCTTAAAAAATTAAGACCAGATAAAAATTTTAAAAGCTCACCACAGTCTTTCCACACTTGCTGTGCAAAATCACAATTCCAAATAAGGTGCATAGTAGTCTCATCATTATTGCACTGATGCCTCGGGCAGGTTTGTATAGTACTAAGTCTTCTTTTATACTGGAAATCACGAGTCGGTAAACATTCCTGCACAATCATCCAAGCTAAATCTTTATGTTGATTCATCAGGTAAGGTGCATTTGTTAAATTCCATATTTTAGTGACTCTGCTATATGAATAATGGCTTATGGGCGTCAAAGTTTCTTTCTTTTTTAATTGCTGCAGCAGCTTCCTTGCATTCTTCAATGTCTCCATCTCAAAAGAATCTAGGCCATATAATCTGATAACTTTCTCCAGGATGGCATATTGTTGTGGAGGGGATAACAACACTGGGCTTGTTAAAGAAATGGATATCCACTTTCGCCTCCTAAAAATGTGGCCAGCTGCATATCTTAAAAAATGTGCCCAAGGGCTTGAAGCAAACATATATTTAAAACAGAGGCTAAAAAACTTGGAGTATAAAAACAGTTTGACGTTGGGAACATCCTTACCACCAAGGTGGTGCATCTTGTACATTGTTTCTCTCTTCACCTTTTCGAACTTAGAGTTCCACACAAATTCAAACAGCATTCTCTGTAATCTTCTTGCTGTAAGGTCACTTGGGGGATAAACATAACTGAGATATAACATGACAGGAAGCAGAAGGGCCTTAATAATTAAAACTTTACCTTCGATTGTTAATTTTCTTAATTTCCAAAAGTCAATCTTCTTTTGTATTTTGTCCCTTACTCCATCCCAGCTCTTCATTCCATCATTCTGTCGATCAAAAATCACGCCCAGAATTTTAATCTTCTCTGACTGCATCGGGAGATCAGGGATGGACACATCCGCCCAATTGCCACGGACAAAACAATCACATTTCTCAATGTTTAACTTAAACCCTGAGGCTTCACAAAAAAAATTGGTCGTTCTTATAGCTCTCCTGAGAGCGGCAGGTGATGAACAAAAAATAGTAATATCATCCATGTAGCCCATTACCTTCACATCTCTTCCGTGTCCTCCAGGGATAGGGACACCTTTAATCACTTTATCCTCTCGTAGCATAGATAAAAGAGGCTCTATTGCACATATAAATAGCACTGGGGACAAAGGGCAGCCTTGCTTTACACCTGAATGCAAAAACACTTCATTAGACAAAAATCCATTGATTAAAATTTTACTAAAAGAGTTCTTATATAAAAGTGCCACTTGCTTGATAAAAATTTCAGGGAAGCCCATTTTTTTTAAAACCAACCATAAAAAACAATGAGAGACACGATCAAAAGCCTTTTGAAAATCCAACGATAAAATTGCTAAGTCTTGCTTCCTGGATTGCTGGTACCATATGACATCGCGGATGGTATTGAGATGCTCCGCAACTCCTCTTCCTGGCACCCCACATACCTGGTCCTCATAAATAACTTTGGATAAAACTTTTTTAAAACGGTTCACTAAAATTTTGGACATCAACTTGTAATCAACATTCAACAGTGTGATTGGTCTCCAGTTTGCCAGATGGGATTTGGCTCCTTTTTTAAAAATCAGGGAGACCAGACCACTTCTCCAAGATATAGGCAGGATATCACACTTAAAAGCTTCTTTGATTACTAAAAACAAGTCGGGTTTTAAAAAATTCCAAAATTCACGATAAAATTCAACAGGCAAACCGTCAGAACCAGGGGTTTTCCCATAGGAAAAACTTTTGATAGCAGCATCTACTTCCGACAAGGTGACTTCAGTGCATAACAATTCTTGGTCTTCGCGGCTCAGACTATTTTTTAATGAATTAAGGGCATCTTCAGTAAAAGACTGGTCTATAGTTTTCTCATTAAAAAGCTGCTGATAAAACTGGTGAGCTTGGTTGAGCATACCTTCAGTTGTAGTTTCACCCTCTAATTCTGTTATCATTTCCTTAGCAGCAACTACTTTTTTAAAAAAAAATCTTGAGCACTTTTCATTTTTCTCCATCACTTCAATTTTTGAGTTATAAATTATTTCCTTACCCTTCGACTCTATACTCTTTTTAATTTCTTTTTTTGTTGCTTCAATTAAATCGTCCATTTCAAGTCCCACATCTCTTAGTTGATAACAGGTCTGCAATTTAGTAATAAGCCTTTTATGCCAAGCGGACTTTTCTCTTGCATTGGCTATGCTGACCTTGATAAAAAAACTTTTTATCTTCATCTTGCTGTATTCCCACCATTCTAGCAGAGTTAAAAATTTTTGTTGTTTTGTTCTTAAATAATTAAAAAACGCTTTAAAATCTGTTCTTACCTTAGGATCTTGTAACAATGTTGTATTTAGCCTCCAAACTCCTCTTGCCTTGACAAGCCCAGGTAATTCTAACTCTGATAGCAACATCTTATGATCTGAAAAAATGTTTGGGATTAAGACAACAGATTTGACATTCACATATTGGGACATGAAAATAAAATCAATACGAGATTTAGAAGAAGAGTTCTCCCAAGTATAACCGGGATCATTACTACGGATCTCTTTCCAGGAGTCTCTAAGAAAAAAATCAGTTAACAAATCCTTTAGTTGTTTCTCTGTTTTGTCTTTTTTAGGAACGGTGGAACTCCCGCTTCTCCCTTCACCAGGCAAGACACAATTGAAATCCCCACAGAACATCAGAGGCGATGAACCAGGTAGGTAATATTGCACATCTTCAAACAACTGATGTCTCTCTTCCTTCACCGGAGAAGCATAAATGTTCAAAAGTCTAAAGTCCACACCTTTAAAACTAATATTTAAGAAAAGAGCACGTCCAGAAGAAATGTCCACAAAAGAGTTGATTTTAAAGTCATGCGACCTAAACAGCACTCCAATGCCAGAGGAACGATTTTCATTATCTCCGGACCAGATAGAGGGCCCATGAGGCCAATCTTTTCTTAAATCTGCATAATTCATATCAAAGTCAATGTTACATTCTTGCAAACAAAAGACATCACAGTCCACTGTTGACAGGTAGGAAAACAAAGCAGCCCTTCTTGTAGAGCCCCTTATACTCCTCACATTGAGCGAGGCTACTTTAATTGATGAGGTCATGATAGGATAGTTCAGGTCACACTACTGTCAGAATCAGACATAAAGCCCACCGATGTTAACGGGCTCTGCACTTCTGAGTCCGAAAAAGAAATGTTTATAGGGTCTGAAGGCCTTGGCTCCTCAGGAGGGGCAGCGGGAGCCATTGGCTTGTATTGCAGAAGACTTGGTTTTAATGGACACTTCTTGGAAGTCTCCCTGGCCACATTCTCATCAGACCTATCATCTGTTTTCCTTTTCCTACGAGTTTCCAGCTCCATTGCTTCTTCCTCCGAGCTAAATGTCCCGATTTCAGCAGAGGGACTCCCCTCCACCACCATATCACCCGGATCAGAATCAGCAGCCCAGTCCTTAGATGAAGCTTCCCTCCTCTCAGGACGGACAGGTTTCTCAGCTGGAGGTTTCTGCATAGACGTGGGCTTATGCGCAGCAGGAATAGGAGAACTGGCAGGTTTTCCCTGCGCAGCAGGCACTGAAGTGCTTGTGGACCCGCCTACAGGGGGTTGTGTTCGCACAGTAGATACAGGAGCACCGGTGGGACCCCCCTTAGCAGCAGGAGCAGGAGGGTTGGTTGGCTTCCTCTGTGCAGCAGGTGCAGACGTACCACCTGATGTACTAGCAGGCTTGGTCTGTGGAGCAGGTACTGGAGAGCTAGAAGACTGCCCCCGCGCTGTAGACGCACCCGCAGGAGCAGGAACAGCAGAGGGTTGCCTCTGCCCCCCGGGAGCAGATGGAGGCACACGGGCAGGTTGCTTTGCCAGCGTTTCAGCATAGGTTTCCGCCTTTTTCTTCAAAGGACACTCCCGGAAGGAGTGACCTGGGACCCGGCAGATGTTGCACACCATCTCATTGGTACAGTCCATTGTGGCATGTCCATGCTTGTAGCACTTCTTACAGATTGCCACCTCCTCCTTGCAGTTCTCATAAGTGTGACCGAAACACATGCATTTCCGGCAGAAGAGGGGCATGTCCGGGTAGAAGAGGCGCCCCCGCTCCCTACCGATCAGGAAACTTGACGGAGGATGACGCTGACCACCAATGCCATTTGGATCTTCACAAAATTTAACAAAAAATTTATGCTTTCCCGTCCAGAGGTTTTCCTCATTCATGACCTTGTGGGAATACCGCAGTTCTGGGAAATAGTTTTGAAGAAAGCAAATAATATTAACTAAGGGAACATGAGGGTTGCTCATCTGAACCACGAGCGGCTTCTCTCCACCGGAGTAAAGGATGACAAAGGTGAGTCCTTTAAGATCCTCATCTGAAAGGTGCAGGTGAATCTGGCGGAAGAGGTTCTGGCACGCATACTCCGACTCCAGAGTCAAAGTGAAGGAACCGGGGCGATCTTGAAGGGCCAGGATGTCTTCCCTCTTTACTCCTAGGATCTCCAGCAGCACTCTCCTCACGAAAAACTTCAAGGTCAACTTCTCCTTGGATGCATCGTCCACTTCGATCTTGAAAGAGTTCTTGATGCGAAGGTCACCAGCTCTGGCATAGCGCACTGCGGCCGCTACTGCTGATGCCATCTTCAAAAGGTAGATAGGGTCGATCGCCTTCTTGGTTTCTTTGCGTATCTGCCCCCTAAAGCAGCATGAGGCTTAAGACGGCTTTTACACCGCCGATGCCTCAAGGCCAAGGGCACGATTGGCTTAGAATCCTTCTGGCAAGATGTGGTATCTTAGCCAAAAGGCCGAGAAGCGATAACCAGAATTGGTTTCAAACTACGGAGCCACCCAAGGATCCTGAAAAGTCCATTTGTGGAGATGAGCTCCTGGACTCCCGTTAAGAAGACATGTTGTCAACCTCTAGATCCCTTACATGCCTGCACTTTTCGGCTTGCTGCTGCTGCAATCCACGCGTTTTAGATCTGCATAACTCCACCTCTTTAAACACAGCACCTTCACCCCCTGCTGTTCCCACCCGCCTCAACACCGTTGGAAGGGAGGAGAACCAATTAAGGCGGGGGGTGGGGTGGAACGAGCAGCTGTCTACCCTTAGCAGGAGGGCTCCTGATTACATACCTCTCCTGCTGCTGCTGCTGCTGGCTGTCCAGCAGCAGACTGAAGGTGGCTGCTGCTGTGCACAGGTATATAAAGGCTCAGAGCCTATTATGACACGTGCAGCCAGCGTTCCATTGCCACATTCCATCTACTGCAGGCAGGATACCTGGCTGGCTGAATGTCGCTGAGAAGCTCACAGAGACCGCCATAAGCAACAGTTTAACAGAATGCCACAGACTAATCAACCAAACTTTTTGGGTTGGGTTCTCTTTTATAGTCTGCAGGCATTAAATGAAAGAAGTCAGTGTTCCAGCAGAAGGAGACAACGTTTCAGAAAAGGCATTGTAGCAAACCAAAAAAGAAATTTTAAGCGCAGCAGAGTAACCAGCGCACATACCTGTTAGCTCAGGTGAGTTTAAAAGGCTGCTGTTGATAACAAGGGCATTTGCTAAATAGATGGTGTGTGTGCAACAATATACTGAAAGGTCAATTATATTGTGCAGCTTATCTCACCACCTGTAGTTATTTAGGTGAAAGCTCCAAAATGCTTGCCTAATATGTCTGTTTATCCAAAAGGAAGTAAAAAGGGAGAGCTAGAAAGATAGCATTGCATCACATTACATGGCAATGCAATGCACAGTTGCTGAAGTTGAACCAAAATGAGCTTGTAATCTGGCTTCTGCAACTTTGAACATGAAAAATCCAATGAGGAGAAGAAAAGCAAAGCCAAAGAGTCCATCCCAAAATCCGACAAACAAGCAAAATGAACAAAAAACATTGAATTCAATTCTTTCTGATTTTAGAAACTGCATTAAAGAAGGGGTGCACCGGTCCTGGAGATACTGCAATACCAGGTCAATGCGTGGAGTGGACAGAGCAAGCTCTTTTTCCATCTCCCTGTTCTAAAAATCCATTTAATATATGGTCCCCAGATAGGGGACGTATCAGATATTAAACTGATAAGAACAGATACTACACTTGATCTTAGCCAAAAGGCCGAGAAGCGATAACCAGAATTGGTTTCAAACTACGGAGCCACCCAAGGATCCTGAAAAGTCCATTTGTGGAGATGAGCTCCTGGACTCCCGTTAAGAAGACATGTTGTCAACCTCTAGATCCCATACATGCCTGCACTTTTCGGCTTGCTGCTGCTGCAATCCACGCGTTTTAGATCTGCATAACTCCACCTCTTTAAACACAGCACCTTCACCCCCTGCTGTTCCCACCCGCCTCAACACCGTTGGAAGGGAGGAGAACCAATTAAGGCGGGGGGTGGGGTGGAACGAGCAGCTGTCTACCCTTAGCAGGAGGGCTCCTGATTACATACCTCTCCTGCTGCTGCTGCTGCTGGCTGTCCAGCAGCAGACTGAAGGTGGCTGCTGCTGTGCACAGGTATATAAAGGCTCAGAGCCTATTATGACACGTGCAGCCAGCGTTCCATTGCCACATTCCATCTACTGCAGGCAGGATACCTGGCTGGCTGAATGTCGCTGAGAAGCTCACAGAGACCGCCATAAGCAACAGTTTAACAGAATGCCACAGACTAATCAACCAAACTTTTTGGGTTGGGTTCTCTTTTATAGTCTGCAGGCATTAAATGAAAGAAGTCAGTGTTCCAGCAGAAGGAGACAACGTTTCAGAAAAGGCATTGTAGCAAACCAAAAAAGAAATTTTAAGCGCAGCAGAGTAACCAGCGCACATACCTGTTAGCTCAGGTGAGTTTAAAAGGCTGCTGTTGATAACAAGGGCATTTGCTAAATAGATGGTGTGTGTGCAACAATATACTGAAAGGTCAATTATATTGTGCAGCTTATCTCACCACCTGTAGTTATTTAGGTGAAAGCTCCAAAATGCTTGCCTAATATGTCTGTTTATCCAAAAGGAAGTAAAAAGGGAGAGCTAGAAAGATAGCATTGCATCACATTACATGGCAATGCAATGCACAGTTGCTGAAGTTGAACCAAAATGAGCTTGTAATCTGGCTTCTGCAACTTTGAACATGAAAAATCCAATGAGGAGAAGAAAAGCAAAGCCAAAGAGTCCATCCCAAAATCCGACAAACAAGCAAAATGAACAAAAAACATTGAATTCAATTCTTTCTGATTTTAGAAACTGCATTAAAGAAGGGGTGCACCGGTCCTGGAGATACTGCAATACCAGGTCAATGCGTGGAGTGGACAGAGCAAGCTCTTTTTCCATCTCCCTGTTCTAAAAATCCATTTAATATATGGTCCCCAGATAGGGGACGTATCAGATATTAAACTGATAAGAACAGATACTACACTTGATCTTAGCCAAAAGGCCGAGAAGCGATAACCAGAATTGGTTTCAAACTACGGAGCCACCCAAGGATCCTGAAAAGTCCATTTGTGGAGATGAGCTCCTGGACTCCCGTTAAGAAGACATGTTGTCAACCTCTAGATCCCTTACATGCCTGCACTTTTCGGCTTGCTGCTGCTGCAATCCACGCGTTTTAGATCTGCATAACTCCACCTCTTTAAACACAGCACCTTCACCCCCTGCTGTTCCCACCCGCCTCAACACCGTTGGAAGGGAGGAGAACCAATTAAGGCGGGGGGTGGGGTGGAACGAGCAGCTGTCTACCCTTAGCAGGAGGGCTCCTGATTACATACCTCTCCTGCTGCTGCTGCTGCTGGCTGTCCAGCAGCAGACTGAAGGTGGCTGCTGCTGTGCACAGGTATATAAAGGCTCAGAGCCTATTATGACACGCGCAGCCAGCGTTCCATTGCCACATTCCATCTACTGCAGGCAGGATACCTGGCTGGCTGAATGTCGCTGAGAAGCTCACAGAGACCGCCATAAGCAACAGTTTAACAGAATGCCACAGACTAATCAACCAAACTTTTTGGGTTGGGTTCTCTTTTATAGTCTGCAGGCATTAAATGAAAGAAGTCAGTGTTCCAGCAGAAGGAGACAACGTTTCAGAAAAGGCATTGTAGCAAACCAAAAAAGAAATTTTAAGCGCAGCAGAGTAACCAGCGCACATACCTGTTAGCTCAGGTGAGTTTAAAAGGCTGCTGTTGATAACAAGGGCATTTGCTAAATAGATGGTGTGTGTGCAACAATATACTGAAAGGTCAATTATATTGTGCAGCTTATCTCACCACCTGTAGTTATTTAGGTGAAAGCTCCAAAATGCTTGCCTAATATGTCTGTTTATCCAAAAGGAAGTAAAAAGGGAGAGCTAGAAAGATAGCATTGCATCACATTACATGGCAATGCAATGCACAGTTGCTGAAGTTGAACCAAAATGAGCTTGTAATCTGGCTTCTGCAACTTTGAACATGAAAAATCCAATGAGGAGAAGAAAAGCAAAGCCAAAGAGTCCATCCCAAAATCCGACAAACAAGCAAAATGAACAAAAAACATTGAATTCAATTCTTTCTGATTTTAGAAACTGCATTAAAGAAGGGGTGCACCGGTCCTGGAGATACTGCAATACCAGGTCAATGCGTGGAGTGGACAGAGCAAGCTCTTTTTCCATCTCCCTGTTCTAAAAATCCATTTAATATATGGTCCCCAGATAGGGGACGTATCAGATATTAAACTGATAAGAACAGATACTACACTTGATCTTAGCCAAAAGGCCGAGAAGCGATAACCAGAATTGGTTTCAAACTACGGAGCCACCCAAGGATCCTGAAAAGTCCATTTGTGGAGATGAGCTCCTGGACTCCCGTTAAGAAGACATGTTGTCAACCTCTAGATCCCTTACATGCCTGCACTTTTCGGCTTGCTGCTGCTGCAATCCACGCGTTTTAGATCTGCATAACTCCACCTCTTTAAACACAGCACCTTCACCCCCTGCTGTTCCCACCCGCCTCAACACCGTTGGAAGGGAGGAGAACCAATTAAGGCGGGGGGTGGGGTGGAACGAGCAGCTGTCTACCCTTAGCAGGAGGGCTCCTGATTACATACCTCTCCTGCTGCTGCTGCTGCTGGCTGTCCAGCAGCAGACTGAAGGTGGCTGCTGCTGTGCACAGGTATATAAAGGCTCAGAGCCTATTATGACACGCGCAGCCAGCGTTCCATTGCCACATTCCATCTACTGCAGGCAGGATACCTGGCTGGCTGAATGTCGCTGAGAAGCTCACAGAGACCGCCATAAGCAACAGTTTAACAGAATGCCACAGACTAATCAACCAAACTTTTTGGGTTAGGTTCTCTTTTATAGTCTGCAGGCATTAAATGAAAGAAGTCAGTGTTCCAGCAGAAGGAGACAACGTTTCAGAAAAGGCATTGTAGCAAACCAAAAAAGAAATTTTAAGCGCAGCAGAGTAACCAGCGCACATACCTGTTAGCTCAGGTGAGTTTAAAAGGCTGCTGTTGATAACAAGGGCATTTGCTAAATAGATGGTGTGTGTGCAACAATATACTGAAAGGTCAATTATATTGTGCAGCTTATCTCACCACCTGTAGTTATTTAGGTGAAAGCTCCAAAATGCTTGCCTAATATGTCTGTTTATCCAAAAGGAAGTAAAAAGGGAGAGCTAGAAAGATAGCATTGCATCACATTACATGGCAATGCAATGCACAGTTGCTGAAGTTGAACCAAAATGAGCTTGTAATCTGGCTTCTGCAACTTTGAACATGAAAAATCCAATGAGGAGAAGAAAAGCAAAGCCAAAGAGTCCATCCCAAAATCCGACAAACAAGCAAAATGAACAAAAAACATTGAATTCAATTCTTTCTGATTTTAGAAACTGCATTAAAGAAGGGGTGCACCGGTCCTGGAGATACTGCAATACCAGGTCAATGCGTGGAGTGGACAGAGCAAGCTCTTTTTCCATCTCCCTGTTCTAAAAATCCATTTAATATATGGTCCCCAGATAGGGGACGTATCAGATATTAAACTGATAAGAACAGATACTACACTTGATCTTAGCCAAAAGGCCGAGAAGCGATAACCAGAATTGGTTTCAAACTACGGAGCCACCCAAGGATCCTGAAAAGTCCATTTGTGGAGATGAGCTCCTGGACTCCCGTTAAGAAGACATGTTGTCAACCTCTAGATCCCTTACATGCCTGCACTTTTCGGCTTGCTGCTGCTGCAATCCACGCGTTTTAGATCTGCATAACTCCACCTCTTTAAACACAGCACCTTCACCCCCTGCTGTTCCCACCCGCCTCAACACCGTTGGAAGGGAGGAGAACCAATTAAGGCGGGGGGTGGGGTGGAACGAGCAGCTGTCTACCCTTAGCAGGAGGGCTCCTGATTACATACCTCTCCTGCTGCTGCTGGCTGTCCAGCAGCAGACTGAAGGTGGCTGCTGCTGTGCACAGGTATATAAAGGCTCAGAGCCTATTATGACACGCGCAGCCAGCGTTCCATTGCCACATTCCATCTACAGCAGGCAGGATACCTGGCTGGCTGAATGTCGCTGAGAAGCTCACAGAGACCGCCATAAGCAACAGTTTAACAGAATGCCACAGACTAATCAACCAAACTTTTTGGGTTGGGTTCTCTTTTATAGTCTGCAGGCATTAAATGAAAGAAGTCAGTGTTCCAGCAGAAGGAGACAACGTTTCAGAAAAGGCATTGTAGCAAACCAAAAAAGAAATTTTAAGCGCAGCAGAGTAACCAGCGCACATACCTGTTAGCTCAGGTGAGTTTAAAAGGCTGCTGTTGATAACAAGGGCATTTGCTAAATAGATGGTGTGTGTGCAACAATATACTGAAAGGTCAATTATATTGTGCAGCTTATCTCACCACCTGTAGTTATTTAGGTGAAAGCTCCAAAATGCTTGCCTAATATGTCTGTTTATCCAAAAGGAAGTAAAAAGGGAGAGCTAGAAAGATAGCATTGCATCACATTACATG
Organism: Phyllobates terribilis; assembly: GCF_046119375.1. Taxonomy (NCBI): domain Eukaryota; kingdom Metazoa; phylum Chordata; class Amphibia; order Anura; family Dendrobatidae; genus Phyllobates; species Phyllobates terribilis. Next base: position 121,035 of record NW_027363071.1, on the reverse strand, counting down.
GCAATGCAATGCACAGTTGCTGAAGTTGAACCAAAATGAGCTTGTAATCTGGCTTCTGCAACTTTGAACATGAAAAATCCAATGAGGAGAAGAAAAGCAAAGCCAAAGAGTCCATCCCAAAATCCGACAAACAAGCAAAATGAACAAAAAACATTGAATTCAATTCTTTCTGATTTTAGAAACTGCATTAAAGAAGGGGTGCACCGGTCCTGGAGATACTGCAATACCAGGTCAATGCGTGGAGTGGACAGAGCAAGCTCTTTTTCCATCTCCCTGTTCTAAAAATCCATTTAATATATGGTCCCCAGATAGGGGACGTATCAGATATTAAACTGATAAGAACAGATACTACACTTGATCTTAGCCAAAAGGCCGAGAAGCGATGACCAGAATTGGTTTCAAACTACGGAGCCACCCAAGGATCCTGAAAAGTCCATTTGTGGAGATGAGCTCCTGGACTCCCGTTAAGAAGACATGTTGTCAACCTCTAGATCCCTTACATGCCTGCACTTTTCGGCTTGCTGCTGCTGCAATCCACGCGTTTTAGATCTGCATAACTCCACCTCTTTAAACACAGCACCTTCACCCCCTGCTGTTCCCACCCGCCTCAACACCGTTGGAAGGGAGGAGAACCAATTAAGGCGGGGGGTGGGGTGGAACGAGCAGCTGTCTACCCTTAGCAGGAGGGCTCCTGATTACATACCTCTCCTGCTGCTGCTGCTGCTGGCTGTCCAGCAGCAGACTGAAGGTGGCTGCTGCTGTGCACAGGTATATAAAGGCTCAGAGCCTATTATGACACGCGCAGCCAGCGTTCCATTGCCACATTCCATCTACTGCAGGCAGGATACCTGGCTGGCTGAATGTCGCTGAGAAGCTCACAGAGACCGCCATAAGCAACAGTTTAACAGAATGCCACAGACTAATCAACCAAACTTTTTGGGTTGGGTTCTCTTTTATAGTCTGCAGGCATTAAATGAAAGAAGTCAGTGTTCCAGCAGAAGGAGACAACGTTTCAGAAAAGGCATTGTAGCAAACCAAAAAAGAAATTTTAAGCGCAGCAGAGTAACCAGCGCACATACCTGTTAGCTCAGGTGAGTTTAAAAGGCTGCTGTTGATAACAAGGGCATTTGCTAAATAGATGGTGTGTGTGCAACAATATACTGAAAGGTCAATTATATTGTGCAGCTTATCTCACCACCTGTAGTTATTTAGGTGAAAGCTCCAAAATGCTTGCCTAATATGTCTGTTTATCCAAAAGGAAGTAAAAAGGGAGAGCTAGAAAGATAGCATTGCATCACATTACATGGCAATGCAATGCACAGTTGCTGAAGTTGAACCAAAATGAGCTTGTAATCTGGCTTCTGCAACTTTGAACATGAAAAATCCAATGAGGAGAAGAAAAGCAAAGCCAAAGAGTCCATCCCAAAATCCGACAAACAAGCAAAATGAACAAAAAACATTGAATTCAATTCTTTCTGATTTTAGAAACTGCATTAAAGAAGGGGTGCACCGGTCCTGGAGATACTGCAATACCAGGTCAATGCGTGGAGTGGACAGAGCAAGCTCTTTTTCCATCTCCCTGTTCTAAAAATCCATTTAATATATGGTCCCCAGATAGGGGACGTATCAGATATTAAACTGATAAGAACAGATACTACACTTGATCTTAGCCAAAAGGCCGAGAAGCGATAACCAGAATTGGTTTCAAACTACGGAGCCACCCAAGGATCCTGAAAAGTCCATTTGTGGAGATGAGCTCCTGGACTCCCGTTAAGAAGACATGTTGTCAACCTCTAGATCCCTTACATGCCTGCACTTTTCGGCTTGCTGCTGCTGCAATCCACGCGTTTTAGATCTGCATAACTCCACCTCTTTAAACACAGCACCTTCACCCCCTGCTGTTCCCACCCGCCTCAACACCGTTGGAAGGGAGGAGAACCAATTAAGGCGGGGGGTGGGGTGGAACGAGCAGCTGTCTACCCTTAGCAGGAGGGCTCCTGATTACATACCTCTCCTGCTGCTGCTGCTGGCTGTCCAGCAGCAGACTGAAGGTGGCTGCTGCTGTGCACAGGTATATAAAGGCTCAGAGCCTATTATGACACGCGCAGCCAGCGTTCCATTGCCACATTCCATCTACTGCAGGCAGGATACCTGGCTGGCTGAATGTCGCTGAGAAGCTCACAGAGACCGCCATAAGCAACAGTTTAACAGAATGCCACAGACTAATCAACCAAACTTTTTGGGTTGGGTTCTCTTTTATAGTCTGCAGGCATTAAATGAAAGAAGTCAGTGTTCCAGCAGAAGGAGACAACGTTTCAGAAAAGGCATTGTAGCAAACCAAAAAAGAAATTTTAAGCGCAGCAGAGTAACCAGCGCACATACCTGTTAGCTCAGGTGAGTTTAAAAGGCTGCTGTTGATAACAAGGGCATTTGCTAAATAGATGGTGTGTGTGCAACAATATACTGAAAGGTCAATTATATTGTGCAGCTTATCTCACCACCTGTAGTTATTTAGGTGAAAGCTCCAAAATGCTTGCCTAATATGTCTGTTTATCCAAAAGGAAGTAAAAAGGGAGAGCTAGAAAGATAGCATTGCATCACATTACATGGCAATGCAATGCACAGTTGCTGAAGTTGAACCAAAATGAGCTTGTAATCTGGCTTCTGCAACTTTGAACATGAAAAATCCAATGAGGAGAAGAAAAGCAAAGCCAAAGAGTCCACCCCAAAATCCGACAAACAAGCAAAATGAACAAAAAACATTGAATTCAATTCTTTCTGATTTTAGAAACTGCATTAAAGAAGGGGTGCACCGGTCCTGGAGATACTGCAATACCAGGTCAATGCGTGGAGTGGACAGAGCAAGCTCTTTTTCCATCTCCCTGTTCTAAAAATCCATTTAATATATGGTCCCCAGATAGGGGACGTATCAGATATTAAACTGATAAGAACAGATACTACACTTGATCTTAGCCAAAAGGCCGAGAAGCGATAACCAGAATTGGTTTCAAACTACGGAGCCACCCAAGGATCCTGAAAAGTCCATTTGTGGAGATGAGCTCCTGGACTCCCGTTAAGAAGACATGTTGTCAACCTCTAGATCCCTTACATGCCTGCACTTTTCGGCTTGCTGCTGCTGCAATCCATGCGTTTTAGATCTGCATAACTCTACCTCTTTAAACACAGCACCTTCACCCCCTGCTGTTCCCACCCGCCTCAACACCGTTGGAAGGGAGGAGAACCAATTAAGGCGGGGGGTGGGGTGGAACGAGCAGCTGTCTACCCTTAGCAGGAGGGCTCCTGATTACATACCTCTCCTGCTGCTGCTGCTGCTGGCTGTCCAGCAGCAGACTGAAGGTGGCTGCTGCTGTGCACAGGTATATAAAGGCTCAGAGCCTATTATGACACGCGCAGCCAGCGTTCCATTGCCACATTCCATCTACTGCAGGCAGGATACCTGGCTGGCTGAATGTCGCTGAGAAGCTCACAGAGACCGCCATAAGCAACAGTTTAACAGAATGCCACAGACTAATCAACCAAACTTTTTGGGTTGGGTTCTCTTTTATAGTCTGCAGGCATTAAATGAAAGAAGTCAGTGTTCCAGCAGAAGGAGACAACGTTTCAGAAAAGGCATTGTAGCAAACCAAAAAAGAAATTTTAAGCGCAGCAGAGTAACCAGCGCACATACCTGTTAGCTCAGGTGAGTTTAAAAGGCTGCTGTTGATAACAAGGGCATTTGCTAAATAGATGGTGTGTGTGCAACAATATACTGAAAGGTCAATTATATTGTGCAGCTTATCTCACCACCTGTAGTTATTTAGGTGAAAGCTCCAAAATGCTTGCCTAATATGTCTGTTTATCCAAAAGGAAGTAAAAAGGGAGAGCTAGAAAGATAGCATTGCATCACATTACATGGCAATGCAATGCACAGTTGCTGAAGTTGAACCAAAATGAGCTTGTAATCTGGCTTCTGCAACTTTGAACATGAAAAATCCAATGAGGAGAAGAAAAGCAAAGCCAAAGAGTCCATCCCAAAATCCGACAAACAAGCAAAATGAACAAAAAACATTGAATTCAATTCTTTCTGATTTTAGAAACTGCATTAAAGAAGGGGTGCACCGGTCCTGGAGATACTGCAATACCAGGTCAATGCGTGGAGTGGACAGAGCAAGCTCTTTTTCCATCTCCCTGTTCTAAAAATCCATTTAATATATGGTCCCCAGATAGGGGACGTATCAGATATTAAACTGATAAGAACAGATACTACACTTGATCTTAGCCAAAAGGCCGAGAAGCGATAACCAGAATTGGTTTCAAACTACGGAGCCACCCAAGGATCCTGAAAAGTCCATTTGTGGAGATGAGCTCCTGGACTCCCGTTAAGAAGACATGTTGTCAACCTCTAGATCCCTTACATGCCTGCACTTTTCGGCTTGCTGCTGCTGCAATCCACGCGTTTTAGATCTGCATAACTCCACCTCTTTAAACACAGCACCTTCACCCCCTGCTGTTCCCACCCGCCTCAACACCGTTGGAAGGGAGGAGAACCAATTAAGGCGGGGGGTGGGGTGGAACGAGCAGCTGTCTACCCTTAGCAGGAGGGCTCCTGATTACATACCTCTCCTGCTGCTGCTGCTGGCTGTCCAGCAGCAGACTGAAGGTGGCTGCTGCTGTGCACAGGTATATAAAGGCTCAGAGCCTATTATGACACGCGCAGCCAGCGTTCCATTGCCACATTCCATCTACTGCAGGCAGGATACCTGGCTGGCTGAATGTCGCTGAGAAGCTCACAGAGACCGCCATAAGCAACAGTTTAACAGAATGCCACAGACTAATCAACCAAACTTTTTGGGTTGGGTTCTCTTTTATAGTCTGCAGGCATTAAATGAAAGAAGTCAGTGTTCCAGCAGAAGGAGACAACGTTTCAGAAAAGGCATTGTAGCAAACCAAAAAAGAAATTTTAAGCGCAGCAGAGTAACCAGCGCACATACCTGTTAGCTCAGGTGAGTTTAAAAGGCTGCTGTTGATAACAAGGGCATTTGCTAAATAGATGGTGTGTGTGCAACAATATACTGAAAGGTCAATTATATTGTGCAGCTTATCTCACCACCTGTAGTTATTTAGGTGAAAGCTCCAAAATGCTTGCCTAATATGTCTGTTTATCCAAAAGGAAGTAAAAAGGGAGAGCTAGAAAGATAGCATTGCATCACATTACATGGCAATGCAATGCACAGTTGCTGAAGTTGAACCAAAATGAGCTTGTAATCTGGCTTCTGCAACTTTGAACATGAAAAATCCAATGAGGAGAAGAAAAGCAAAGCCAAAGAGTCCACCCCAAAATCCGACAAACAAGCAAAATGAACAAAAAACATTGAATTCAATTCTTTCTGATTTTAGAAACTGCATTAAAGAAGGGGTGCACCGGTCCTGGAGATACTGCAATACCAGGTCAATGCGTGGAGTGGACAGAGCAAGCTCTTTTTCCATCTCCCTGTTCTAAAAATCCATTTAATATATGGTCCCCAGATAGGGGACGTATCAGATATTAAACTGATAAGAACAGATACTACACTTGATCTTAGCCAAAAGGCCGAGAAGCGATAACCAGAATTGGTTTCAAACTACGGAGCCACCCAAGGATCCTGAAAAGTCCATTTGTGGAGATGAGCTCCTGGACTCCCGTTAAGAAGACATGTTGTCAACCTCTAGATCCCTTACATGCCTGCACTTTTCGGCTTGCTGCTGCTGCAATCCATGCGTTTTAGATCTGCATAACTCTACCTCTTTAAACACAGCACCTTCACCCCCTGCTGTTCCCACCCGCCTCAACACCGTTGGAAGGGAGGAGAACCAATTAAGGCGGGGGGTGGGGTGGAACGAGCAGCTGTCTACCCTTAGCAGGAGGGCTCCTGATTACATACCTCTCCTGCTGCTGCTGCTGCTGGCTGTCCAGCAGCAGACTGAAGGTGGCTGCTGCTGTGCACAGGTATATAAAGGCTCAGAGCCTATTATGACACGCGCAGCCAGCGTTCCATTGCCACATTCCATCTACTGCAGGCAGGATACCTGGCTGGCTGAATGTCGCTGAGAAGCTCACAGAGACCGCCATAAGCAACAGTTTAACAGAATGCCACAGACTAATCAACCAAACTTTTTGGGTTGGGTTCTCTTTTATAGTCTGCAGGCATTAAATGAAAGAAGTCAGTGTTCCAGCAGAAGGAGACAACGTTTCAGAAAAGGCATTGTAGCAAACCAAAAAAGAAATTTTAAGCGCAGCAGAGTAACCAGCGCACATACCTGTTAGCTCAGGTGAGTTTAAAAGGCTGCTGTTGATAACAAGGGCATTTGCTAAATAGATGGTGTGTGTGCAACAATATACTGAAAGGTCAATTATATTGTGCAGCTTATCTCACCACCTGTAGTTATTTAGGTGAAAGCTCCAAAATGCTTGCCTAATATGTCTGTTTATCCAAAAGGAAGTAAAAAGGGAGAGCTAGAAAGATAGCATTGCATCACATTACATGGCAATGCAATGCACAGTTGCTGAAGTTGAACCAAAATGAGCTTGTAATCTGGCTTCTGCAACTTTGAACATGAAAAATCCAATGAGGAGAAGAAAAGCAAAGCCAAAGAGTCCATCCCAAAATCCGACAAACAAGCAAAATGAACAAAAAACATTGAATTCAATTCTTTCTGATTTTAGAAACTGCATTAAAGAAGGGGTGCACCGGTCCTGGAGATACTGCAATACCAGGTCAATGCGTGGAGTGGACAGAGCAAGCTCTTTTTCCATCTCCCTGTTCTAAAAATCCATTTAATATATGGTCCCCAGATAGGGGACGTATCAGATATTAAACTGATAAGAACAGATACTACACTTGATCTTAGCCAAAAGGCCGAGAAGCGATAACCAGAATTGGTTTCAAACTACGGAGCCACCCAAGGATCCTGAAAAGTCCATTTGTGGAGATGAGCTCCTGGACTCCCGTTAAGAAGACATGTTGTCAACCTCTAGATCCCTTACATGCCTGCACTTTTCGGCTTGCTGCTGCTGCAATCCACGCGTTTTAGATCTGCATAACTCCACCTCTTTAAACACAGCACCTTCACCCCCTGCTGTTCCCACCCGCCTCAACACCGTTGGAAGGGAGGAGAACCAATTAAGGCGGGGGGTGGGGTGGAACGAGCAGCTGTCTACCCTTAGCAGGAGGGCTCCTGATTACATACCTCTCCTGCTGCTGCTGCTGCTGGCTGTCCAGCAGCAGACTGAAGGTGGCTGCTGCTGTGCACAGGTATATAAAGGCTCAGAGCCTATTATGACACGCGCAGCCAGCGTTCCATTGCCACATTCCATCTACTGCAGGCAGGATACCTGGCTGGCTGAATGTCGCTGAGAAGCTCACAGAGACCGCCATAAGCAACAGTTTAACAGAATGCCACAGACTAATCAACCAAACTTTTTGGGTTGGGTTCTCTTTTATAGTCTGCAGGCATTAAATGAAAGAAGTCAGTGTTCCAGCAGAAGGAGACAACGTTTCAGAAAAGGCATTGTAGCAAACCAAAAAAGAAATTTTAAGCGCAGCAGAGTAACCAGCGCACATACCTGTTAGCTCAGGTGAGTTTAAAAGGCTGCTGTTGATAACAAGGGCATTTGCTAAATAGATGGTGTGTGTGCAACAATATACTGAAAGGTCAATTATATTGTGCAGCTTATCTCACCACCTGTAGTTATTTAGGTGAAAGCTCCAAAATGCTTGCCTAATATGTCTGTTTATCCAAAAGGAAGTAAAAAGGGAGAGCTAGAAAGATAGCATTGCATCACATTACATGGCAATGCAATGCACAGTTGCTGAAGTTGAACCAAAATGAGCTTGTAATCTGGCTTCTGCAACTTTGAACATGAAAAATCCAATGAGGAGAAGAAAAGCAAAGCCAAAGAGTCCATCCCAAAATCCGACAAACAAGCAAAATGAACAAAAAACATTGAATTCAATTCTTTCTGATTTTAGAAACTGCATTAAAGAAGGGGTGCACCGGTCCTGGAGATACTGCAATACCAGGTCAATGCGTGGAGTGGACAGAGCAAGCTCTTTTTCCATCTCCCTGTTCTAAAAATCCATTTAATATATGGTCCCCAGATAGGGGACGTATCAGATATTAAACTGATAAGAACAGATACTACACTTGATCTTAGCCAAAAGGCCGAGAAGCGATAACCAGAATTGGTTTCAAACTACGGAGCCACCCAAGGATCCTGAAAAGTCCATTTGTGGAGATGAGCTCCTGGACTCCCGTTAAGAAGACATGTTGTCAACCTCTAGATCCCTTACATGCCTGCACTTTTCGGCTTGCTGCTGCTGCAATCCACGCGTTTTAGATCTGCATAACTCCACCTCTTTAAACACAGCACCTTCACCCCCTGCTGTTCCCACCCGCCTCAACACCGTTGGAAGGGAGGAGAACCAATTAAGGCGGGGGGTGGGGTGGAACGAGCAGCTGTCTACCCTTAGCAGGAGGGCTCCTGATTACATACCTCTCCTGCTGCTGCTGCTGGCTGTCCAGCAGCAGACTGAAGGTGGCTGCTGCTGTGCACAGGTATATAAAGGCTCAGAGCCTATTATGACACGCGCAGCCAGCGTTCCATTGCCACATTCCATCTACTGCAGGCAGGATACCTGGCTGGCTGAATGTCGCTGAGAAGCTCACAGAGACCGCCATAAGCAACAGTTTAACAGAATGCCACAGACTAATCAACCAAACTTTTTGGGTTGGGTTCTCTTTTATAGTCTGCAGGCATTAAATGAAAGAAGTCAGTGTTCCAGCAGAAGGAGACAACGTTTCAGAAAAGGCATTGTAGCAAACCAAAAAAGAAATTTTAAGCGCAGCAGAGTAACCAGCGCACATACCTGTTAGCTCAGGTGAGTTTAAAAGGCTGCTGTTGATAACAAGGGCATTTGCTAAATAGATGGTGTGTGTGCAACAATATACTGAAAGGTCAATTATATTGTGCAGCTTATCTCACCACCTGTAGTTATTTAGGTGAAAGCTCCAAAATGCTTGCCTAATATGTCTGTTTATCCAAAAGGAAGTAAAAAGGGAGAGCTAGAAAGATAGCATTGCATCACATTACATGGCAATGCAATGCACAGTTGCTGAAGTTGAACCAAAATGAGCTTGTAATCTGGCTTCTGCAACTTTGAACATGAAAAATCCAATGAGGAGAAGAAAAGCAAAGCCAAAGAGTCCACCCCAAAATCCGACAAACAAGCAAAATGAACAAAAAACATTGAATTCAATTCTTTCTGATTTTAGAAACTGCATTAAAGAAGGGGTGCACCGGTCCTGGAGATACTGCAATACCAGGTCAATGCGTGGAGTGGACAGAGCAAGCTCTTTTTCCATCTCCCTGTTCTAAAAATCCATTTAATATATGGTCCCCAGATAGGGGACGTATCAGATATTAAACTGATAAGAACAGATACTACACTTGATCTTAGCCAAAAGGCCGAGAAGTGATAACCAGAATTGGTTTCAAACTACGGAGCCACCCAAGGATCCTGAAAAGTCCATTTGTGGAGATGAGCTCCTGGACTCCCGTTAAGAAGACATGTTGTCAACCTCTAGATCCCTTACATGCCTGCACTTTTCGGCTTGCTGCTGCTGCAATCCACGCGTTTTAGATCTGCATAACTCTACCTCTTTAAACACAGCACCTTCACCCCCTGCTGTTCCCACCCGCCTCAACACCGTTGGAAGGGAGGAGAACCAATTAAGGCGGGGGGTGGGGTGGAACGAGCAGCTGTCTACCCTTAGCAGGAGGGCTCCTGATTACATACCTCTCCTGCTGCTGCTGCTGCTGGCTGTCCAGCAGCAGACTGAAGGTGGCTGCTGCTGTGCACAGGTATATAAAGGCTCAGAGCCTATTATGACACGCGCAGCCAGCGTTCCATTGCCACATTCCATCTACTGCAGGCAGGATACCTGGCTGGCTGAATGTCGCTGAGAAGCTCCCTGAGACCGCCATAAGCAACAGTTTAACAGAATGCCACAGACTAATCAACCAAACTTTTTGGGTTGGGTTCTCTTTTATAGTCTGCAGGCATTAAATGAAAGAAGTCAGTGTTCCAGCAGAAGGAGACAACGTTTCAGAAAAGGCATTGTAGCAAACCAAAAAAGAAATTTTAAGCGCAGCAGAGTAACCAGCGCACATACCTGTTAGCTCAGGTGAGTTTAAAAGGCTGCTGTTGATAACAAGGGCATTTGCTAAATAGATGGTGTGTGTGCAACAATATACTGAAAGGTCAATTATATTGTGCAGCTTATCTCACCACCTGTAGTTATTTAGGTGAAAGCTCCAAAATGCTTGCCTAATATGTCTGTTTATCCAAAAGGAAGTAAAAAGGGAGAGCTAGAAAGATAGCATTGCATCACATTACATGGCAATGCAATGCACAGTTGCTGAAGTTGAACCAAAATGAGCTTGTAATCTGGCTTCTGCAACTTTGAACATGAAAAATCCAATGAGGAGAAGAAAAGCAAAGCCAAAGAGTCCACCCCAAAATCCGACAAACAAGCAAAATGAACAAAAAACATTGAATTCAATTCTTTCTGATTTTAGAAACTGCATTAAAGAAGGGGTGCACCGGTCCTGGAGATACTGCAATACCAGGTCAATGCGTGGAGTGGACAGAGCAAGCTCTTTTTCCATCTCCCTGTTCTAAAAATCCATTTAATATATGGTCCCCAGATAGGGGACGTATCAGATATTAAACTGATAAGAACAGATACTACACTTGATCTTAGCCAAAAGGCCGAGAAGTGATAACCAGAATTGGTTTCAAACTACGGAGCCACCCAAGGATCCTGAAAAGTCCATTTGTGGAGATGAGCTCCTGGACTCCCGTTAAGAAGACATGTTGTCAACCTCTAGATCCCTTACATGCCTGCACTTTTCGGCTTGCTGCTGCTGCAATCCACGCGTTTTAGATCTGCATAACTCTACCTCTTTAAACACAGCACCTTCACCCCCTGCTGTTCCCACCCGCCTCAACACCGTTGGAAGGGAGGAGAACCAATTAAGGCGGGGGGTGGGGTGGAACGAGCAGCTGTCTACCCTTAGCAGGAGGGCTCCTGATTACATACCTCTCCTGCTGCTGCTGCTGCTGGCTGTCCAGCAGCAGACTGAAGGTGGCTGCTGCTGTGCACAGGTATATAAAGGCTCAGAGCCTATTATGACACGCGCAGCCAGCGTTCCATTGCCACATTCCATCTACTGCAGGCAGGATACCTGGCTGGCTGAATGTCGCTGAGAAGCTCCCTGAGACCGCCATAAGCAACAGTTTAACAGAATGCCACAGACTAATCAACCAAACTTTTTGGGTTGGGTTCTCTTTTATAGTCTGCAGGCATTAAATGAAAGAAGTCAGTGTTCCAGCAGAAGGAGACAACGTTTCAGAAAAGGCATTGTAGCAAACCAAAAAAGAAATTTTAAGCGCAGCAGAGTAACCAGCGCACATACCTGTTAGCTCAGGTGAGTTTAAAAGGCTGCTGTTGATAACAAGGGCATTTGCTAAATAGATGGTGTGTGTGCAACAATATACTGAAAGGTCAATTATATTGTGCAGCTTATCTCACCACCTGTAGTTATTTAGGTGAAAGCTCCAAAATGCTTGCCTAATATGTCTGTTTATCCAAAAGGAAGTAAAAAGGGAGAGCTAGAAAGATAGCATTGCATCACATTACATGGCAATGCAATGCACAGTTGCTGAAGTTGAACCAAAATGAGCTTGTAATCTGGCTTCTGCAACTTTGAACATGAAAAATCCAATGAGGAGAAGAAAAGCAAAGCCAAAGAGTCCATCCCAAAATCCGACAAACAAGCAAAATGAACAAAAAACATTGAATTCAATTCTTTCTGATTTTAGAAACTGCATTAAAGAAGGGGTGCACCGGTCCTGGAGATACTGCAATACCAGGTCAATGCGTGGAGTGGACAGAGCAAGCTCTTTTTCCATCTCCCTGTTCTAAAAATCCATTTAATATATGGTCCCCAGATAGGGGACGTATCAGATATTAAACTGATAAGAACAGATACTACACTTGATCTTAGCCAAAAGGCCGAGAAGCGATAACCAGAATTGGTTTCAAACTACGGAGCCACCCAAGGATCCTGAAAAGTCCATTTGTGGAGATGAGCTCCTGGACTCCCGTTAAGAAGACATGTTGTCAACCTCTAGATCCCTTACATGCCTGCACTTTTCGGCTTGCTGCTGCTGCAATCCACGCGTTTTAGATCTGCATAACTCCACCTCTTTAAACACAGCACCTTCACCCCCTGCTGTTCCCACCCGCCTCAACACCGTTGGAAGGGAGAAGAACCAATTAAGGCGGGGGGTGGGGTGGAACGAGCAGCTGTCTACCCTTAGCAGGAGGGCTCCTGATTACATACCTCTCCTGCTGCTGCTGCTGCTGGCTGTCCAGCAGCAGACTGAAGGTGGCTGCTGCTGTGCACAGGTATATAAAGGCTCAGAGCCTATTATGACACGCGCAGCCAGCGTTCCATTGCCACATTCCATCTACTGCAGGCAGGATACCTGGCTGGCTGAATGTCGCTGAGAAGCTCACAGAGACCGCCATAAGCAACAGTTTAACAGAATGCCACAGACTAATCAACCAAACTTTTTGGGTTGGGTTCTCTTTTATAGTCTGCAGGCATTAAATGAAAGAAGTCAGTGTTCCAGCAGAAGGAGACAACGTTTCAGAAAAGGCATTGTAGCAAACCAAAAAAGAAATTTTAAGCGCAGCAGAGTAACCAGCGCACATACCTGTTAGCTCAGGTGAGTTTAAAAGGCTGCTGTTGATAACAAGGGCATTTGCTAAATAGATGGTGTGTGTGCAACAATATACTGAAAGGTCAATTATATTGTGCAGCTTATCTCACCACCTGTAGTTATTTAGGTGAAAGCTCCAAAATGCTTGCCTAATATGTCTGTTTATCCAAAAGGAAGTAAAAAGGGAGAGCTAGAAAGATAGCATTGCATCACATTACATGGCAATGCAATGCACAGTTGCTGAAGTTGAACCAAAATGAGCTTGTAATCTGGCTTCTGCAACTTTGAACATGAAAAATCCAATGAGGAGAAGAAAAGCAAAGCCAAAGAGTCCATCCCAAAATCCGACAAACAAGCAAAATGAACAAAAAACATTGATTTCAATTCTTTCTGATTTTAGAAACTGCATTAAAGAAGGGGTGCACCGGTCCTGGAGATACTGCAATACCAGGTCAATGCGTGGAGTGGACAGAGCAAGCTCTTTTTCCATCTCCCTGTTCTAAAAATCCATTTAATATATGGTCCCCAGATAGGGGACGTATCAGATATTAAACTGATAAGAACAGATACTACACTTGATCTTAGCCAAAAGGCCGAGAAGCGATAATCAGAATTGGTTTCAAACTACGGAGCCACCCAAGGATCCTGAAAAGTCCATTTGTGGAGATGAGCTCCTGGACTCCCGTTAAGAAGACATGTTGTCAACCTCTAGATCCCTTACATGCCTGCACTTTTCGGCTTGCTGCTGCTGCAATCCACGCGTTTTAGATCTGCATAACTCCACCTCTTTAAACACAGCACCTTCACCCCCTGCTGTTCCCACCCGCCTCAACACCGTTGGAAGGGAGGAGAACCAATTAAGGCGGGGGGTGGGGTGGAACGAGCAGCTGTCTACCCTTAGCAGGAGGGCTCCTGATTACATACCTCTCCTGCTGCTGCTGGCTGTCCAGCAGCAGACTGAAGGTGGCTGCTGCTGTGCACAGGTATATAAAGGCTCAGAGCCTATTATGACACGCGCAGCCAGCGTTCCATTGCCACATTCCATCTACTGCAGGCAGGATACCTGGCTGGCTGAATGTCGCTGAGAAGCTCACAGAGACCGCCATAAGCAACAGTTTAACAGAATGCCACAGACTAATCAACCAAACTTTTTGGGTTGGGTTCTCTTTTATAGTCTGCAGGCATTAAATGAAAGAAGTCAGTGTTCCAGCAGAAGGAGACAACGTTTCAGAAAAGGCATTGTAGCAAACCAAAAAAGAAATTTTAAGCGCAGCAGAGTAACCAGCGCACATACCTGTTAGCTCAGGTGAGTTTAAAAGGCTGCTGTTGATAACAAGGGCATTTGCTAAATAGATGGTGTGTGTGCAACAATATACTGAAAGGTCAATTATATTGTGCAGCTTATCTCACCACCTGTAGTTATTTAGGTGAAAGCTCCAAAATGCTTGCCTAATATGTCTGTTTATCCAAAAGGAAGTAAAAAGGGAGAGCTAGAAAGATAGCATTGCATCACATTACATGGCAATGCAATGCACAGTTGCTGAAGTTGAACCAAAATGAGCTTGTAATCTGGCTTCTGCAACTTTGAACATGAAAAATCCAATGAGGAGAAGAAAAGCAAAGCCAAAGAGTCCATCCCAAAATCCGACAAACAAGCAAAATGAACAAAAAACATTGAATTCAATTCTTTCTGATTTTAGAAACTGCATTAAAGAAGGGGTGCACCGGTCCTGGAGATACTGCAATACCAGGTCAATGCGTGGAGTGGACAGAGCAAGCTCTTTTTCCATCTCCCTGTTCTAAAAATCCATTTAATATATGGTCCCCAGATAGGGGACGTATCAGATATTAAACTGATAAGAACAGATACTACACTTGATCTTAGCCAAAAGGCCGAGAAGCGATAACCAGAATTGGTTTCAAACTACGGAGCCACCCAAGGATCCTGAAAAGTCCATTTGTGGAGATGAGCTCCTGGACTCCCGTTAAGAAGACATGTTGTCAACCTCTAGATCCCTTACATGCCTGCACTTTTCGGCTTGCTGCTGCTGCAATCCACGCGTTTTAGATCTGCATAACTCCACCTCTTTAAACACAGCACCTTCACCCCCTGCTGTTCCCACCCGCCTCAACACCGTTGGAAGGGAGGAGAACCAATTAAGGCGGGGGGTGGGGTGGAACGAGCAGCTGTCTACCCTTAGCAGGAGGGCTCCTGATTACATACCTCTCCTGCTGCTGCTGCTGCTGGCTGTCCAGCAGCAGACTGAAGGTGCCGGCTGCTGTGCACAGGTATATAAAGGCTCAGAGCCTATTATGACACGCGCAGCCAGCGTTCCATTGCCACATTCCATCTACTGCAGGCAGGATACCTGGCTGGCTGAATGTCGCTGAGAAGCTCACAGAGACCGCCATAAGCAACAGTTTAACAGAATGCCACAGACTAATCAACCAAACTTTTTGGGTTGGGTTCTCTTTTATAGTCTGCAGGCATTAAATGAAAGAAGTCAGTGTTCCAGCAGAAGGAGACGTTTCAGAAAAGGCATTGTAGCAAACCAAAAAAGAAATTTTAAGCGCAGCAGAGTAACCAGCGCACATACCTGTTAGCTCAGGTGAGTTTAAAAGGCTGCTGTTGATAACAAGGGCATTTGCTAAATAGATGGTGTGTGTGCAACAATATACTGAAAGGTCAATTATATTGTGCAGCTTATCTCACCACCTGTAGTTATTTAGGTGAAAGCTCCAAAATGCTTGCCTAATATGTCTGTTTATCCAAAAGGAAGTAAAAAGGGAGAGCTAGAAAGATAGCATTGCATCACATTACATGGCAATGCAATGCACAGTTGCTGAAGTTGAACCAAAATGAGCTTGTAATCTGGCTTCTGCAACTTTGAACATGAAAAATCCAATGAGGAGAAGAAAAGCAAAGCCAAAGAGTCCATCCCAAAATCCGACAAACAAGCAAAATGAACAAAAAACATTGAATTCAATTCTTTCTGATTTTAGAAACTGCATTAAAGAAGGGGTGCACCGGTCCTGGAGATACTGCAATACCAGGTCAATGCGTGGAGTGGACAGAGCAAGCTCTTTTTCCATCTCCCTGTTCTAAAAATCCATTTAATATATGGTCCCCAGATAGGGGACGTATCAGATATTAAACTGATAAGAACAGATACTACACTTGATCTTAGCCAAAAGGCCGAGAAGCGATAACCAGAATTGGTTTCAAACTACGGAGCCACCCAAGGATCCTGAAAAGTCCATTTGTGGAGATGAGCTCCTGGACTCCCGTTAAGAAGACATGTTGTCAACCTCTAGATCCCTTACATGCCTGCACTTTTTGGCTTGCTGCTGCTGCAATCCACGCGTTTTAGATCTGCATAACTCCACCTCTTTAAACACAGCACCTTCACCCCCTGCTGTTCCCACCCGCCTCAACACCGTTGGAAGGGAGGAGAACCAATTAAGGCGGGGGGTGGGGTGGAACGAGCAGCTGTCTACCCTTAGCAGGAGGGCTCCTGATTACATACCTCTCCTGCTGCTGCTGCTGCTGGCTGTCCAGCAGCAGACTGAAGGTGGCTGCTGCTGTGCACAGGTATATAAAGGCTCAGAGCCTATTATGACACGCGCAGCCAGCGTTCCATTGCCACATTCCATCTACTGCAGGCAGGATACCTGACTGGCTGAATGTCGCTGAGAAGCTCACAGAGACCGCCATAAGCAACAGTTTAACAGAATGCCACAGACTAATCAACCAAACTTTTTGGGTTGGGTTCTCTTTTATAGTCTGCAGGCATTAAATGAAAGAAGTCAGTGTTCCAGCAGAAGGAGACAACGTTTCAGAAAAGGCATTGTAGCAAACCAAAAAAGAAATTTTAAGCGCAGCAGAGTAACCAGCGCACATACCTGTTAGCTCAGGTGAGTTTAAAAGGCTGCTGTTGATAACAAGGGCATTTGCTAAATAGATGGTGTGTGTGCAACAATATACTGAAAGGTCAATTATATTGTGCAGCTTATCTCACCACCTGTAGTTATTTAGGTGAAAGCTCCAAAATGCTTGCCTAATATGTCTGTTTATCCAAAAGGAAGTAAAAAGGGAGAGCTAGAAAGATAGCATTGCATCACATTACATGGCAATGCAATGCACAGTTGCTGAAGTTGAACCAAAATGAGCTTGTAATCTGGCTTCTGCAACTTTGAACATGAAAAATCCAATGAGGAGAAGAAAAGCAAAGCCAAAGAGTCCATCCCAAAATCCGACAAACAAGCAAAATGAACAAAAAACATTGAATTCAATTCTTTCTGATTTTAGAAACTGCATTAAAGAAGGGGTGCACCGGTCCTGGAGATACTGCAATACCAGGTCAATGCGTGGAGTGGACAGAGCAAGCTCTTTTTCCATCTCCCTGTTCTAAAAATCCATTTAATATATGGTCCCCAGATAGGGGACGTATCAGATATTAAACTGATAAGAACAGATTTTTTTAATTGAATGCGTCAGAAGACGCGACATAAATTAAATTCCATTTGCATGGATAACCAAAAAAATGTCGCCTACGCCTTCATCATCCGAATTCAACTTTTTGTTTTTTTTAAGAAAATTTAATGATAATTAATAAATAAAACATAACATAACATATCCTTACATCAACAACAAAAAACTTCCAACAAAAACATCAACTCAACATTTTTCTTCTTCCACGTTTCTTCTTCCTCCATGACATGTCCAACAATTTCCAGTCAAAACCTTGCAGCAAAATCTTTTCATCTTCTTCAGCTTCAGCACTGGTATCAACACAATCCTGCATTACTTTCTCTTTTCCCTTATCATCCACCTTCCTTTTTTCCTTAACGTCTTTACTTCTAGGTACTCTCTCCAGTCTGCAAAACATAGAGTCCCCAACTCCTGAGAATTCCTGCTTCTCTCCCACAAACTCCTTCTTATTTTCAACTACTTGTATATCTTTGTCTTCTTTCTCTTTACAATCTTCAAACGATTCTTCAAATATCTTTTTCCCTTTCTCCTCTTTTTTCCCACCTTCCTCATAACAAAATCCAGGTTTCCCATTATCAATTCTTCTTTTACCATTTTCCACATAACTGAATCCACATTTACCATTTATAACAATCCTTCCTAAACTTAGTTCATTTTGTCCATTTTCCCAAACTAGGAAACTTCTCTTCCCATTCCAGACTCCCACTTTATTTAAGTAGTCCTTCTGGAATTTTACCAAAATACTCCATGGCTTCAAAAACTCCATCACTTCCTCCATCTCTACAAAGGGGTCATCCATACAGATAACCACCTTTTTCGGCCTTCCAGCAAAAAGAGCATTAACTCCAATTTCTTTTCCTTCCCAATTCTTGAGAAGACAAATACACTTTTCTTCAGACTTCAGTGTTACGTCAAATACCTTTTTAAACTTGATTTCTTGCATACAAAAAATGTCCTCTTCAATGATCGTCCCATACTTGAACAGAATATCCAAGATCTGATTCTCCTCCAACGAAAAATCCTCTAACTCCGTCTTCACATAGAACCGTAAACAGTTCCTCTTCCTCGTCAACTCCATCTTCTTCCTCCAAAAGAACTGCCCCCCACAGCTATGTGTGGTGACACGATGATCGCCTCTCGTTGCCCAGGGACTAATCCGACTCCCCAATAGCAGCAGGAGGGTGAAGCCCTGCCGTTAGACAAAGCGATCCCCCCAGGCCAAGGAGCCGGGTACCCTGGGCACCTCCTAGCCAAGGCCAAGGCAGCAACTGGTAGATCACTGCACCTGATCTTAGCCAAAAGGCCGAGAAGCGATAACCAGAATTGGTTTCAAACTACGGAGCCACCCAAGGATCCTGAAAAGTCCATTTGTGGAGATGAGCTCCTGGACTCCCGTTAAGAAGACATATTGTCAACCTCTAGATCCCTTACATGCCTGCACTTTTCGGCTTGCTGCTGCTGCAATCCACGCGTTTTAGATCTGCATAACTCCACCTCTTTAAACACAGCACCTTCACCCCCTGCTGTTCCCACCCGCCTCAACACCGTTGGAAGGGAGGAGAACCAATTAAGGCGGGGGGTGGGGTGGAACGAGCAGCTGTCTACCCTTAGCAGGAGGGCTCCTGATTACATACCTCTCCTGCTGCTGCTGCTGCTGGCTGTCCAGCAGCAGACTGAAGGTGGCTGCTGCTGTGCACAGGTATATAAAGGCTCAGAGCCTATTATGACACGCGCAGCCAGCGTTCCATTGCCACATTCCATCTACTGCAGGCAGGATACCTGGCTGGCTGAATGTCGCTGAGAAGCTCACAGAGACCGCCATAAGCAACAGTTTAACAGAATGCCACAGACTAATCAACCAAACTTTTTGGGTTGGGTTCTCTTTTATAGTCTGCAGGCATTAAATGAAAGAAGTCAGTGTTCCAGCAGAAGGAGACAACGTTTCAGAAAAGGCATTGTAGCAAACCAAAAAAGAAATTTTAAGCGCAGCAGAGTAACCAGCGCACATACCTGTTAGCTCAGGTGAGTTTAAAAGGCTGCTGTTGATAACAAGGGCATTTGCTAAATAGATGGTGTGTGTGCAACAATATACTGAAAGGTCAATTATATTGTGCAGCTTATCTCACCACCTGTAGTTATTTAGGTGAAAGCTCCAAAATGCTTGCCTAATATGTCTGTTTATCCAAAAGGAAGTAAAAAGGGAGAGCTAGAAAGATAGCATTGCATCACATTACATGGCAATGCAATGCACAGTTGCTGAAGTTGAACCAAAATGAGCTTGTAATCTGGCTTCTGCAACTTTGAACATGAAAAATCCAATGAGGAGAAGAAAAGCAAAGCCAAAGAGTCCATCCCAAAATCCGACAAACAAGCAAAATGAACAAAAAACATTGAATTCAATTCTTTCTGATTTTAGAAACTGCATTAAAGAAGGGGTGCACCGGTCCTGGAGATACTGCAATACCAGGTCAATGCGTGGAGTGGACAGAGCAAGCTCTTTTTCCATCTCCCTGTTCTAAAAATCCATTTAATATATGGTCCCCAGATAGGGGACGTATCAGATATTAAACTGATAAGAACAGATACTACACTTGATCTTAGCCAAAAGGCCGAGAAGCGATAACCAGAATTGGTTTCAAACTACGGAGCCACCCAAGGATCCTGAAAAGTCCATTTGTGGAGATGAGCTCCTGGACTCCCGTTAAGAAGACATGTTGTCAACCTCTAGATCCCTTACATGCCTGCACTTTTCGGCTTGCTGCTGCTGCAATCCACGCGTTTTAGATCTGCATAACTCCACCTCTTTAAACACAGCACCTTCACCCCCTGCTGTTCCCACCCGCCTCAACACCGTTGGAAGGGAGGAGAACCAATTAAGGCGGGGGGTGGGGTGGAACGAGCAGCTGTCTACCCTTAGCAGGAGGGCTCCTGATTACATACCTCTCCTGCTGCTGCTGCTGCTGGCTGTCCAGCAGCAGACTGAAGGTGCCGGCTGCTGTGCACAGGTATATAAAGGCTCAGAGCCTATTATGACACGCGCAGCCAGCGTTCCATTGCCACATTCCATCTACTGCAGGCAGGATACCTGGCTGGCTGAATGTCGCTGAGAAGCTCACAGAGACCGCCATAAGCAACAGTTTAACAGAATGCCACAGACTAATCAACCAAACTTTTTGGGTTGGGTTCTCTTTTATAGTCTGCAGGCATTAAATGAAAGAAGTCAGTGTTCCAGCAGAAGGAGACG
The DNA here is from genome assembly GCF_046119375.1 of Phyllobates terribilis. NCBI lineage: Eukaryota > Metazoa > Chordata > Amphibia > Anura > Dendrobatidae > Phyllobates > Phyllobates terribilis. Next base: position 100,469 of record NW_027363071.1, on the reverse strand, counting down.
TTTCAGAAAAGGCATTGTAGCAAACCAAAAAAGAAATTTTAAGCGCAGCAGAGTAACCAGCGCACATACCTGTTAGCTCAGGTGAGTTTAAAAGGCTGCTGTTGATAACAAGGGCATTTGCTAAATAGATGGTGTGTGTGCAACAATATACTGAAAGGTCAATTATATTGTGCAGCTTATCTCACCACCTGTAGTTATTTAGGTGAAAGCTCCAAAATGCTTGCCTAATATGTCTGTTTATCCAAAAGGAAGTAAAAAGGGAGAGCTAGAAAGATAGCATTGCATCACATTACATGGCAATGCAATGCACAGTTGCTGAAGTTGAACCAAAATGAGCTTGTAATCTGGCTTCTGCAACTTTGAACATGAAAAATCCAATGAGGAGAAGAAAAGCAAAGCCAAAGAGTCCATCCCAAAATCCGACAAACAAGCAAAATGAACAAAAAACATTGAATTCAATTCTTTCTGATTTTAGAAACTGCATTAAAGAAGGGGTGCACCGGTCCTGGAGATACTGCAATACCAGGTCAATGCGTGGAGTGGACAGAGCAAGCTCTTTTTCCATCTCCCTGTTCTAAAAATCCATTTAATATATGGTCCCCAGATAGGGGACGTATCAGATATTAAACTGATAAGAACAGATACTACACTTGATCTTAGCCAAAAGGCCGAGAAGCGATAACCAGAATTGGTTTCAAACTACGGAGCCACCCAAGGATCCTGAAAAGTCCATTTGTGGAGATGAGCTCCTGGACTCCCGTTAAGAAGACATGTTGTCAACCTCTAGATCCCTTACATGCCTGCACTTTTCGGCTTGCTGCTGCTGCAATCCACGCGTTTTAGATCTGCATAACTCCACCTCTTTAAACACAGCACCTTCACCCCCTGCTGTTCCCACCCGCCTCAACACCGTTGGAAGGGAGGAGAACCAATTAAGGCGGGGGGTGGGGTGGAACGAGCAGCTGTCTACCCTTAGCAGGAGGGCTCCTGATTACATACCTCTCCTGCTGCTGCTGCTGCTGGCTGTCCAGCAGCAGACTGAAGGTGGCTGCTGCTGTGCACAGGTATATAAAGGCTCAGAGCCTATTATGACACGCGCAGCCAGCGTTCCATTGCCACATTCCATCTACTGCAGGCAGGATACCTGACTGGCTGAATGTCGCTGAGAAGCTCACAGAGACCGCCATAAGCAACAGTTTAACAGAATGCCACAGACTAATCAACCAAACTTTTTGGGTTGGGTTCTCTTTTATAGTCTGCAGGCATTAAATGAAAGAAGTCAGTGTTCCAGCAGAAGGAGACAACGTTTCAGAAAAGGCATTGTAGCAAACCAAAAAAGAAATTTTAAGCGCAGCAGAGTAACCAGCGCACATACCTGTTAGCTCAGGTGAGTTTAAAAGGCTGCTGTTGATAACAAGGGCATTTGCTAAATAGATGGTGTGTGTGCAACAATATACTGAAAGGTCAATTATATTGTGCAGCTTATCTCACCACCTGTAGTTATTTAGGTGAAAGCTCCAAAATGCTTGCCTAATATGTCTGTTTATCCAAAAGGAAGTAAAAAGGGAGAGCTAGAAAGATAGCATTGCATCACATTACATGGCAATGCAATGCACAGTTGCTGAAGTTGAACCAAAATGAGCTTGTAATCTGGCTTCTGCAACTTTGAACATGAAAAATCCAATGAGGAGAAGAAAAGCAAAGCCAAAGAGTCCATCCCAAAATCCGACAAACAAGCAAAATGAACAAAAAACATTGAATTCAATTCTTTCTGATTTTAGAAACTGCATTAAAGAAGGGGTGCACCGGTCCTGGAGATACTGCAATACCAGGTCAATGCGTGGAGTGGACAGAGCAAGCTCTTTTTCCATCTCCCTGTTCTAAAAATCCATTTAATATATGGTCCCCAGATAGGGGACGTATCAGATATTAAACTGATAAGAACAGATTTTTTTAATTGAATGCGTCAGAAGACGCGACATAAATTAAATTCCATTTGCATGGATAACCAAAAAAATGTCGCCTACGCCTTCATCATCCGAATTCAACTTTTTGTTTTTTTTAAGAAAATTTAATGATAATTAATAAATAAAACATAACATAACATATCCTTACATCAACAACAAAAAACTTCCAACAAAAACATCAACTCAACATTTTTCTTCTTCCACGTTTCTTCTTCCTCCATGACATGTCCAACAATTTCCAGTCAAAACCTTGCAGCAAAATCTTTTCATCTTCTTCAGCTTCAGCACTGGTATCAACACAATCCTGCATTACTTTCTCTTTTCCCTTATCATCCACCTTCCTTTTTTCCTTAACGTCTTTACTTCTAGGTACTCTCTCCAGTCTGCAAAACATAGAGTCCCCAACTCCTGAGAATTCCTGCTTCTCTCCCACAAACTCCTTCTTATTTTCAACTACTTGTATATCTTTGTCTTCTTTCTCTTTACAATCTTCAAACGATTCTTCAAATATCTTTTTCCCTTTCTCCTCTTTTTTCCCACCTTCCTCATAACAAAATCCAGGTTTCCCATTATCAATTCTTCTTTTACCATTTTCCACATAACTGAATCCACATTTACCATTTATAACAATCCTTCCTAAACTTAGTTCATTTTGTCCATTTTCCCAAACTAGGAAACTTCTCTTCCCATTCCAGACTCCCACTTTATTTAAGTAGTCCTTCTGGAATTTTACCAAAATACTCCATGGCTTCAAAAACTCCATCACTTCCTCCATCTCTACAAAGGGGTCATCCATACAGATAACCACCTTTTTCGGCCTTCCAGCAAAAAGAGCATTAACTCCAATTTCTTTTCCTTCCCAATTCTTGAGAAGACAAATACACTTTTCTTCAGACTTCAGTGTTACGTCAAATACCTTTTTAAACTTGATTTCTTGCATACAAAAAATGTCCTCTTCAATGATCGTCCCATACTTGAACAGAATATCCAAGATCTGATTCTCCTCCAACGAAAAATCCTCTAACTCCGTCTTCACATAGAACCGTAAACAGTTCCTCTTCCTCGTCAACTCCATCTTCTTCCTCCAAAAGAACTGCCCCCCACAGCTATGTGTGGTGACACGATGATCGCCTCTCGTTGCCCAGGGACTAATCCGACTCCCCAATAGCAGCAGGAGGGTGAAGCCCTGCCGTTAGACAAAGCGATCCCCCCAGGCCAAGGAGCCGGGTACCCTGGGCACCTCCTAGCCAAGGCCAAGGCAGCAACTGGTAGATCACTGCACCTGATCTTAGCCAAAAGGCCGAGAAGCGATAACCAGAATTGGTTTCAAACTACGGAGCCACCCAAGGATCCTGAAAAGTCCATTTGTGGAGATGAGCTCCTGGACTCCCGTTAAGAAGACATATTGTCAACCTCTAGATCCCTTACATGCCTGCACTTTTCGGCTTGCTGCTGCTGCAATCCACGCGTTTTAGATCTGCATAACTCCACCTCTTTAAACACAGCACCTTCACCCCCTGCTGTTCCCACCCGCCTCAACACCGTTGGAAGGGAGGAGAACCAATTAAGGCGGGGGGTGGGGTGGAACGAGCAGCTGTCTACCCTTAGCAGGAGGGCTCCTGATTACATACCTCTCCTGCTGCTGCTGCTGCTGGCTGTCCAGCAGCAGACTGAAGGTGGCTGCTGCTGTGCACAGGTATATAAAGGCTCAGAGCCTATTATGACACGCGCAGCCAGCGTTCCATTGCCACATTCCATCTACTGCAGGCAGGATACCTGGCTGGCTGAATGTCGCTGAGAAGCTCACAGAGACCGCCATAAGCAACAGTTTAACAGAATGCCACAGACTAATCAACCAAACTTTTTGGGTTGGGTTCTCTTTTATAGTCTGCAGGCATTAAATGAAAGAAGTCAGTGTTCCAGCAGAAGGAGACAACGTTTCAGAAAAGGCATTGTAGCAAACCAAAAAAGAAATTTTAAGCGCAGCAGAGTAACCAGCGCACATACCTGTTAGCTCAGGTGAGTTTAAAAGGCTGCTGTTGATAACAAGGGCATTTGCTAAATAGATGGTGTGTGTGCAACAATATACTGAAAGGTCAATTATATTGTGCAGCTTATCTCACCACCTGTAGTTATTTAGGTGAAAGCTCCAAAATGCTTGCCTAATATGTCTGTTTATCCAAAAGGAAGTAAAAAGGGAGAGCTAGAAAGATAGCATTGCATCACATTACATGGCAATGCAATGCACAGTTGCTGAAGTTGAACCAAAATGAGCTTGTAATCTGGCTTCTGCAACTTTGAACATGAAAAATCCAATGAGGAGAAGAAAAGCAAAGCCAAAGAGTCCATCCCAAAATCCGACAAACAAGCAAAATGAACAAAAAACATTGAATTCAATTCTTTCTGATTTTAGAAACTGCATTAAAGAAGGGGTGCACCGGTCCTGGAGATACTGCAATACCAGGTCAATGCGTGGAGTGGACAGAGCAAGCTCTTTTTCCATCTCCCTGTTCTAAAAATCCATTTAATATATGGTCCCCAGATAGGGGACGTATCAGATATTAAACTGATAAGAACAGATACTACACTTGATCTTAGCCAAAAGGCCGAGAAGCGATAACCAGAATTGGTTTCAAACTACGGAGCCACCCAAGGATCCTGAAAAGTCCATTTGTGGAGATGAGCTCCTGGACTCCCGTTAAGAAGACATGTTGTCAACCTCTAGATCCCTTACATGCCTGCACTTTTCGGCTTGCTGCTGCTGCAATCCACGCGTTTTAGATCTGCATAACTCCACCTCTTTAAACACAGCACCTTCACCCCCTGCTGTTCCCACCCGCCTCAACACCGTTGGAAGGGAGGAGAACCAATTAAGGCGGGGGGTGGGGTGGAACGAGCAGCTGTCTACCCTTAGCAGGAGGGCTCCTGATTACATACCTCTCCTGCTGCTGCTGCTGCTGGCTGTCCAGCAGCAGACTGAAGGTGGCTGCTGCTGTGCACAGGTATATAAAGGCTCAGAGCCTATTATGACACGCGCAGCCAGCGTTCCATTGCCACATTCCATCTACTGCAGGCAGGATACCTGGCTGGCTGAATGTCGCTGAGAAGCTCACAGAGACCGCCATAAGCAACAGTTTAACAGAATGCCACAGACTAATCAACCAAACTTTTTGGGTTGGGTTCTCTTTTATAGTCTGCAGGCATTAAATGAAAGAAGTCAGTGTTCCAGCAGAAGGAGACAACGTTTCAGAAAAGGCATTGTAGCAAACCAAAAAAGAAATTTTAAGCGCAGCAGAGTAACCAGCGCACATACCTGTTAGCTCAGGTGAGTTTAAAAGGCTGCTGTTGATAACAAGGGCATTTGCTAAATAGATGGTGTGTGTGCAACAATATACTGAAAGGTCAATTATATTGTGCAGCTTATCTCACCACCTGTAGTTATTTAGGTGAAAGCTCCAAAATGCTTGCCTAATATGTCTGTTTATCCAAAAGGAAGTAAAAAGGGAGAGCTAGAAAGATAGCATTGCATCACATTACATGGCAATGCAATGCACAGTTGCTGAAGTTGAACCAAAATGAGCTTGTAATCTGGCTTCTGCAACTTTGAACATGAAAAATCCAATGAGGAGAAGAAAAGCAAAGCCAAAGAGTCCATCCCAAAATCCGACAAACAAGCAAAATGAACAAAAAACATTGAATTCAATTCTTTCTGATTTTAGAAACTGCATTAAAGAAGGGGTGCACCGGTCCTGGAGATACTGCAATACCAGGTCAATGCGTGGAGTGGACAGAGCAAGCTCTTTTTCCATCTCCCTGTTCTAAAAATCCATTTAATATATGGTCCCCAGATAGGGGACGTATCAGATATTAAACTGATAAGAACAGATACTACACTTGATCTTAGCCAAAAGGCCGAGAAGCGATAACCAGAATTGGTTTCAAACTACGGAGCCACCCAAGGATCCTGAAAAGTCCATTTGTGGAGATGAGCTCCTGGACTCCCGTTAAGAAGACATGTTGTCAACCTCTAGATCCCTTACATGCCTGCACTTTTCGGCTTGCTGCTGCTGCAATCCACGCGTTTTAGATCTGCATAACTCCACCTCTTTAAACACAGCACCTTCACCCCCTGCTGTTCCCACCCGCCTCAACACCGTTGGAAGGGAGGAGAACCAATTAAGGCGGGGGTGGGGTGGAACGAGCAGCTGTCTACCCTTAGCAGGAGGGCTCCTGATTACATACCTCTCCTGCTGCTGCTGCTGCTGGCTGTCCAGCAGCAGACTGAAGGTGGCTGCTGCTGTGCACAGGTATATAAAGGCTCAGAGCCTATTATGACACGCGCAGCCAGCGTTCCATTGCCACATTCCATCTACTGCAGGCAGGATACCTGGCTGGCTGAATGTCGCTGAGAAGCTCACAGAGACCGCCATAAGCAACAGTTTAACAGAATGCCACAGACTAATCAACCAAACTTTTTGGGTTGGGTTCTCTTTTATAGTCTGCAGGCATTAAATGAAAGAAGTCAGTGTTCCAGCAGAAGGAGACAACGTTTCAGAAAAGGCATTGTAGCAAACCAAAAAAGAAATTTTAAGCGCAGCAGAGTAACCAGCGCACATACCTGTTAGCTCAGGTGAGTTTAAAAGGCTGCTGTTGATAACAAGGGCATTTGCTAAATAGATGGTGTGTGTGCAACAATATACTGAAAGGTCAATTATATTGTGCAGCTTATCTCACCACCTGTAGTTATTTAGGTGAAAGCTCCAAAATGCTTGCCTAATATGTCTGTTTATCCAAAAGGAAGTAAAAAGGGAGAGCTAGAAAGATAGCATTGCATCACATTACATGGCAATGCAATGCACAGTTGCTGAAGTTGAACCAAAATGAGCTTGTAATCTGGCTTCTGCAACTTTGAACATGAAAAATCCAATGAGGAGAAGAAAAGCAAAGCCAAAGAGTCCATCCCAAAATCCGACAAACAAGCAAAATGAACAAAAAACATTGAATTCAATTCTTTCTGATTTTAGAAACTGCATTAAAGAAGGGGTGCACCGGTCCTGGAGATACTGCAATACCAGGTCAATGCGTGGAGTGGACAGAGCAAGCTCTTTTTCCATCTCCCTGTTCTAAAAATCCATTTAATATATGGTCCCCAGATAGGGGACGTATCAGATATTAAACTAATAAGAACAGATACTACACTTGATCTTAGCCAAAAGGCCGAGAAGCGATAACCAGAATTGGTTTCAAACTACGGAGCCACCCAAGGATCCTGAAAAGTCCATTTGTGGAGATGAGCTCCTGGACTCCCGTTAAGAAGACATGTTGTCAACCTCTAGATCCCTTACATGCCTGCACTTTTCGGCTTGCTGCTGCTGCAATCCACGCGTTTTAGATCTGCATAACTCCACCTCTTTAAACACAGCACCTTCACCCCCTGCTGTTCCCACCCGCCTCAACACCGTTGGAAGGGAGGAGAACCAATTAAGGCAGGGGGTGGGGTGGAACGAGCAGCTGTCTACCCTTAGCAGGAGGGCTCCTGATTACATACCTCTCCTGCTGCTGCTGCTGCTGGCTGTCCAGCAGCAGACTGAAGGTGGCTGCTGCTGTGCACAGGTATATAAAGGCTCAGAGCCTATTATGACACGCGCAGCCAGCGTTCCATTGCCACATTCCATCTACTGCAGGCAGGATACCTGGCTGGCTGAATGTCGCTGAGAAGCTCACAGAGACCGCCATAAGCAACAGTTTAACAGAATGCCACAGACTAATCAACCAAACTTTTTGGGTTGGGTTCTCTTTTATAGTCTGCAGGCATTAAATGAAAGAAGTCAGTGTTCCAGCAGAAGGAGACAACGTTTCAGAAAAGGCATTGTAGCAAACCAAAAAAGAAATTTTAAGCGCAGCAGAGTAACCAGTGCACATACCTGTTAGCTCAGGTGAGTTTAAAAGGCTGCTGTTGATAACAAGGGCATTTGCTAAATAGATGGTGTGTGTGCAACAATATACTGAAAGGTCAATTATATTGTGCAGCTTATCTCACCACCTGTAGTTATTTAGGTGAAAGCTCCAAAATGCTTGCCTAATATGTCTGTTTATCCAAAAGGAAGTAAAAAGGGAGAGCTAGAAAGATAGCATTGCATCACATTACATGGCAATGCAATGCACAGTTGCTGAAGTTGAACCAAAATGAGCTTGTAATCTGGCTTCTGCAACTTTGAACATGAAAAATCCAATGAGGAGAAGAAAAGCAAAGCCAAAGAGTCCATCCCAAAATCCGACAAACAAGCAAAATGAACAAAAAACATTGAATTCAATTCTTTCTGATTTTAGAAACTGCATTAAAGAAGGGGTGCACCGGTCCTGGAGATACTGCAATACCAGGTCAATGCGTGGAGTGGACAGAGCAAGCTCTTTTTCCATCTCCCTGTTCTAAAAATCCATTTAATATATGGTCCCCAGATAGGGGACGTATCAGATATTAAACTGATAAGAACAGATACTACACTTGATCTTAGCCAAAAGGCCGAGAAGCGATAACCAGAATTGGTTTCAAACTACGGAGCCACCCAAGGATCCTGAAAAGTCCATTTGTGGAGATGAGCTCCTGGACTCCCGTTAAGAAGACATGTTGTCAACCTCTAGATCCCTTACATGCCTGCACTTTTCGGCTTGCTGCTGCTGCAATCCACGCGTTTTAGATCTGCATAACTCCACCTCTTTAAACACAGCACCTTCACCCCCTGCTGTTCCCACCCGCCTCAACACCGTTGGAAGGGAGGAGAACCAATTAAGGCGGGGGGTGGGGTGGAACGAGCAGCTGTCTACCCTTAGCAGGAGGGCTCCTGATTACATACCTCTCCTGCTGCTGCTGCTGCTGGCTGTCCAGCAGCAGACTGAAGGTGGCTGCTGCTGTGCACAGGTATATAAAGGCTCAGAGCCTATTATGACATGCGCAGCCAGCGTTCCATTGCCACATTCCATCTACTGCAGGCAGGATACCTGGCTGGCTGAATGTCGCTGAGAAGCTCACAGAGACCGCCATAAGCAACAGTTTAACAGAATGCCACAGACTAATCAACCAAACTTTTTGGGTTGGGTTCTCTTTTATAGTCTGCAGGCATTAAATGAAAGAAGTCAGTGTTCCAGCAGAAGGAGACAACGTTTCAGAAAAGGCATTGTAGCAAACCAAAAAAGAAATTTTAAGCGCAGCAGAGTAACCAGCGCACATACCTGTTAGCTCAGGTGAGTTTAAAAGGCTGCTGTTGATAACAAGGGCATTTGCTAAATAGATGGTGTGTGTGCAACAATATACTGAAAGGTCAATTATATTGTGCAGCTTATCTCACCACCTGTAGTTATTTAGGTGAAAGCTCCAAAATGCTTGCCTAATATGTCTGTTTATCCAAAAGGAAGTAAAAAGGGAGAGCTAGAAAGATAGCATTGCATCACATTACATGGCAATGCAATGCACAGTTGCTGAAGTTGAACCAAAATGAGCTTGTAATCTGGCTTCTGCAACTTTGAACATGAAAAATCCAATGAGGAGAAGAAAAGCAAAGCCAAAGAGTCCATCCCCAAATCCGCCAAACAAGCAAAATGAACAAAAAACATTGAATTCAATTCTTTCTGATTTTAGAAACTGCATTAAAGAAGGGGTGCACCGGTCCTGGAGATACTGCAATACCAGGTCAATGCGTGGAGTGGACAGAGCAAGCTCTTTTTCCATCTCCCTGTTCTAAAAATCCATTTAATATATGGTCCCCAGATAGGGGACGTATCAGATATTAAACTGATAAGAACAGATACTACACTTGATCTTAGCCAAAAGGCCGAGAAGCGATAACCAGAATTGGTTTCAAACTACGGAGCCACCCAAGGATCCTGAAAAGTCCATTTGTGGAGATGAGCTCCTGGACTCCCGTTAAGAAGACATGTTGTCAACCTCTAGATCCCTTACATGCCTGCACTTTTCGGCTTGCTGCTGCTGCAATCCACGCGTTTTAGATCTGCATAACTCCACCTCTTTAAACACAGCACCTTCACCCCCTGCTGTTCCCACCCGCCTCAACACCGTTGGAAGGGAGGAGAACCAATTAAGGCGGGGGGTGGGGTGGAACGAGCAGCTGTCTACCCTTAGCAGGAGGGCTCCTGATTACATACCTCTCCTGCTGCTGCTGCTGCTGGCTGTCCAGCAGCAGACTGAAGGTGGCTGCTGCTGTGCACAGGTATATAAAGGCTCAGAGCCTATTATGACACGCGCAGCCAGCGTTCCATTGCCACATTCCATCTACTGCAGGCAGGATACCTGGCTGGCTGAATGTCGCTGAGAAGCTCACAGAGACCGCCATAAGCAACAGTTTAACAGAATGCCACAGACTAATCAACCAAACTTTTTGGGTTGGGTTCTCTTTTATAGTCTGCAGGCATTAAATGAAAAAAGTCAGTGTTCCAGCAGAAGGAGACAACGTTTCAGAAAAGGCATTGTAGCAAACCAAAAAAGAAATTTTAAGCGCAGCAGAGTAACCAGCGCACATACCTGTTAGCTCAGGTGAGTTTAAAAGGCTGCTGTTGATAACAAGGGCATTTGCTAAATAGATGGTGTGTGTGCAACAATATACTGAAAGGTCAATTATATTGTGCAGCTTATCTCACCACCTGTAGTTATTTAGGTGAAAGCTCCAAATTGCTTGCCTAATATGTCTGTTTATCCAAAAGGAAGTAAAAAGGGAGAGCTAGAAAGATAGCATTGCATCACATTACATGGCAATGCAATGCACAGTTGCTGAAGTTGAACCAAAATGAGCTTGTAATCTGGCTTCTGCAACTTTGAACATGAAAAATCCAATGAGGAGAAGAAAAGCAAAGCCAAAGAGTCCATCCCAAAATCCGACAAACAAGCAAAATGAACAAAAAACATTGAATTCAATTCTTTCTGATTTTAGAAACTGCATTAAAGAAGGGGTGCACCGGTCCTGGAGATACTGCAATACCAGGTCAATGCGTGGAGTGGACAGAGCAAGCTCTTTTTCCATCTCCCTGTTCTAAAAATCCATTTAATATATGGTCCCCAGATAGGGGACGTATCAGATATTAAACTGATAAGAACAGATACTACACTTGATCTTAGCCAAAAGGCCGAGAAGCGATAACCAGAATTGGTTTCAAACTACGGAGCCACCCAAGGATCCTGAAAAGTCCATTTGTGGAGATGAGCTCCTGGACTCCCGTTAAGAAGACATGTTGTCAACCTCTAGATCCCTTACATGCCTGCACTTTTCGGCTTGCTGCTGCTGCAATCCACGCGTTTTAGATCTGCATAACTCCACCTCTTTAAACACAGCACCTTCACCCCCTGCTGTTCCCACCCGCCTCAACACCGTTGGAAGGGAGGAGAACCAATTAAGGCGGGGGGTGGGGTGGAACGAGCAGCTGTCTACCCTTAGCAGGAGGGCTCCTGATTACATACCTCTCCTGCTGCTGCTGCTGCTGGCTGTCCAGCAGCAGACTGAAGGTGGCTGTTGCTGTGCACAGGTATATAAAGGCTCAGAGCCTATTATGACACGCGCAGCCAGCGTTCCATTGCCACATTCCATCTACTGCAGGCAGGATACCTGGCTGGCTGAATGTCGCTGAGAAGCTCACAGAGACCGCCATAAGCAACAGTTTAACAGAATGCCACAGACTAATCAACCAAACTTTTTGGGTTGGGTTCTCTTTTATAGTCTGCAGGCATTAAATGAAAGAAGTCAGTGTTCCAGCAGAAGGAGACAACGTTTCAGAAAAGGCATTGTAGCAAACCAAAAAAGAAATTTTAAGCGCAGCAGAGTAACCAGCGCACATACCTGTTAGCTCAGGTGAGTTTAAAAGGCTGCTGTTGATAACAAGGGCATTTGCTAAATAGATGGTGTGTGTGCAACAATATACTGAAAGGTCAATTATATTGTGCAGCTTATCTCACCACCTGTAGTTATTTAGGTGAAAGCTCCAAAATGCTTGCCTAATATGTCTGTTTATCCAAAAGGAAGTAAAAAGGGAGAGCTAGAAAGATAGCATTGCATCACATTACATGGCAATGCAATGCACAGTTGCTGAAGTTGAACCAAAATAAGCTTGTAATCTGGCTTCTGCAACTTTGAACATGAAAAATCCAATGAGGAGAAGAAAAGCAAAGCCAAAGAGTCCATCCCAAAATCCGACAAACAAGCAAAATGAACAAAAAACATTGAATTCAATTCTTTCTGATTTTAGAAACTGCATTAAAGAAGGGGTGCACCGGTCCTGGAGATACGGCAATACCAGGTCAATGCGTGGAGTGGACAGAGCAAGCTCTTTTTCCATCTCCCTGTTCTAAAAATCCATTTAATATATGGTCCCCAGATAGGGGACGTATCAGATATTAAACTGATAAGAACAGATACTACACTTGATCTTAGCCAAAAGGCCGAGAAGCGATAACCAGAATTGGTTTCAAACTACGGAGCCACCCAAGGATCCTGAAAAGTCCATTTGTGGAGATGAGCTCCTGGACTCCCGTTAAGAAGACATGTTGTCAACCTCTAGATCCCTTACATGCCTGCACTTTTCGGCTTGCTGCTGCTGCAATCCACGCGTTTTAGATCTGCATAACTCCACCTCTTTAAACACAGCACCTTCACCCCCTGCTGTTCCCACCCGCCTCAACACCGTTGGAAGGGAGGAGAACCAATTAAGGCGGGGGGTGGGGTGGAACGAGCAGCTGTCTACCCTTAGCAGGAGGGCTCCTGATTACATACCTCTCCTGCTGCTGCTGCTGCTGGCTGTCCAGCAGCAGACTGAAGGTGGCTGCTGCTGTGCACAGGTATATAAAGGCTCAGAGCCTATTATGACACGCGCAGCCAGCGTTCCATTGCCACATTCCATCTACTGCAGGCAGGATACCTGGCTGGCTGAATGTCGCTGAGAAGCTCACAGAGACCGCCATAAGCAACAGTTTAACAGAATGCCACAGACTAATCAACCAAACTTTTTGGGTTGGGTTCTCTTTTATAGTCTGCAGGCATTAAATGAAAGAAGTCAGTGTTCCAGCAGAAGGAGACAACGTTTCAGAAAAGGCATTGTAGCAAACCAAAAAAGAAATTTTAAGCGCAGCAGAGTAACCAGCGCACATACCTGTTAGCTCAGGTGAGTTTAAAAGGCTGCTGTTGATAACAAGGGCATTTGCTAAATAGATGGTGTGTGTGCAACAATATACTGAAAGGTCAATTATATTGTGCAGCTTATCTCACCACCTGTAGTTATTTAGGTGAAAGCTCCAAAATGCTTGCCTAATATGTCTGTTTATCCAAAAGGAAGTAAAAAGGGAGAGCTAGAAAGATAGCATTGCATCACATTACATGGCAATGCAATGCACAGTTGCTGAAGTTGAACCAAAATGAGCTTGTAATCTGGCTTCTGCAACTTTGAACATGAAAAATCCAATGAGGAGAAGAAAAGCAAAGCCAAAGAGTCCATCCCAAAATCCGACAAACAAGCAAAATGAACAAAAAACATTGAATTCAATTCTTTCTGATTTTAGAAACTGCATTAAAGAAGGGGTGCACCGGTCCTGGAGATACTGCAATACCAGGTCAATGCGTGGAGTGGACAGAGCAAGCTCTTTTTCCATCTCCCTGTTCTAAAAATCCATTTAATATATGGTCCCCAGATAGGGGACGTATCAGATATTAAACTGATAAGAACAGATACTACACTTGATCTTAGCCAAAAGGCCGAGAAGCGATAACCAGAATTGGTTTCAAACTACGGAGCCACCCAAGGATCCTGAAAAGTCCATTTGTGGAGATGAGCTCCTGGACTCCCGTTAAGAAGACATGTTGTCAACCTCTAGATCCCTTACATGCCTGCACTTTTCGGCTTGCTGCTGCTGCAATCCACGCGTTTTAGATCTGCATAACTCCACCTCTTTAAACACAGCACCTTCACCCCCTGCTGTTCCCACCCGCCTCAACACCGTTGGAAGGGAGGAGAACCAATTAAGGCGGGGGGTGGGGTGGAACGAGCAGCTGTCTACCCTTAGCAGGAGGGCTGCTGATTACATACCTCTCCTGCTGCTGCTGCTGCTGGCTGTCCAGCAGCAGACTGAAGGTGGCTGCTGCTGTGCACAGGTATATAAAGGCTCAGAGCCTATTATGACACGCGCAGCCAGCGTTCCATTGCCACATTCCATCTACTGCAGGCAGGATACCTGGCTGGCTGAATGTCGCTGAGAAGCTCACAGAGACCGCCATAAGCAACAGTTTAACAGAATGCCACAGACTAATCAACCAAACTTTTTGGGTTGGGTTCTCTTTTATAGTCTGCAGGCATTAAATGAAAGAAGTCAGTGTTCCAGCAGAAGGAGACAACGTTTCAGAAAAGGCATTGTAGCAAACCAAAAAAGAAATTTTAAGCGCAGCAGAGTAACCAGCGCACATACCTGTTAGCTCAGGTGAGTTTAAAAGGCTGCTGTTGATAACAAGGGCATTTGCTAAATAGATGGTGTGTGTGCAACAATATACTGAAAGGTCAATTATATTGTGCAGCTTATCTCACCACCTGTAGTTATTTAGGTGAAAGCTCCAAAATGCTTGCCTAATATGTCTGTTTATCCAAAAGGAAGTAAAAAGGGAGAGCTAGAAAGATAGCATTGCATCACATTACATGGCAATGCAATGCACAGTTGCTGAAGTTGAACCAAAATGAGCTTGTAATCTGGCTTCTGCAACTTTGAACATGAAAAATCCAATGAGGAGAAGAAAAGCAAAGCCAAAGAGTCCATCCCAAAATCTGACAAACAAGCAAAATGAACAAAAAACATTGAATTCAATTCTTTCTGATTTTAGAAACTGCATTAAAGAAGGGGTGCACCGGTCCTGGAGATACTGCAATACCAGGTCAATGCGTGGAGTGGACAGAGCAAGCTCTTTTTCCATCTCCCTGTTCTAAAAATCCATTTAATATATGGTCCCCAGATAGGGGACGTATCAGATATTAAACTGATAAGAACAGATACTACACTTGATCTTAGCCAAAAGGCCGAGAAGCGATAACCAGAATTGGTTTCAAACTACGGAGCCCCCCAAGGATCCTGAAAAGTCCATTTGTGGAGATGAGCTCCTGGACTCCCGTTAAGAAGACATGTTGTCAACCTCTAGATCCCTTACATGCCTGCACTTTTCGGCTTGCTGCTGCTGCAATCCACGCGTTTTAGATCTGCATAACTCCACCTCTTTAAACACAGCACCTTCACCCCCTGCTGTTCCCACCCGCCTCAACACCGTTGGAAGGGAGGAGAACCAATTAAGGCGGGGGGTGGGGTGGAACGAGCAGCTGTCTACCCTTAGCAGGAGGGCTCCTGATTACATACCTCTCCTGCTGCTGCTGCTGCTGGCTGTCCAGCAGCAGACTGAAGGTGGCTGCTGCTGTGCACAGGTATATAAAGGCTCAGAGCCTATTATGACACGCGCAGCCAGCGTTCCATTGCCACATTCCATCTACTGCAGGCAGGATACCTGGCTGGCTGAATGTCGCTGAGAAGCTCACAGAGACCGCCATAAGCAACAGTTTAACAGAATGCCACAGACTAATCAACCAAACTTTTTGGGTTGGGTTCTCTTTTATAGTCTGCAGGCATTAAATGAAAGAAGTCAGTGTTCCAGCAGAAGGAGACAACGTTTCAGAAAAGGCATTGTAGCAAACCAAAAAAGAAATTTTAAGCGCAGCAGAGTAACCAGCGCACATACCTGTTAGCTCAGGTGAGTTTAAAAGGCTGCTGTTGATAACAAGGGCATTTGCTAAATAGATGGTGTGTGTGCAACAATATACTGAAAGGTCAATTATATTGTGCAGCTTATCTCACCACCTGTAGTTATTTAGGTGAAAGCTCCAAAATGCTTGCCTAATATGTCTGTTTATCCAAAAGGAAGTAAAAAGGGAGAGCTAGAAAGATAGCATTGCATCACATTACATGGCAATGCAATGCACAGTTGCTGAAGTTGAACCAAAATGAGCTTGTAATCTGGCTTCTGCAACTTTGAACATGAAAAATCCAATGAGGAGAAGAAAAGCAAAGCCAAAGAGTCCATCCCAAAATCCGACAAACAAGCAAAATGAACAAAAAACATTGAATTCAATTCTTTCTGATTTTAGAAACTGCATTAAAGAAGGGGTGCACCGGTCCTGGAGATACTGCAATACCAGGTCAATGCGTGGAGTGGACAGAGCAAGCTCTTTTTCCATCTCCCTGTTCTAAAAATCCATTTAATATATGGTCCCCAGATAGGGGACGTATCAGATATTAAACTGATAAGAACAGATACTACACTTGATCTTAGCCAAAAGGCCGAGAAGCGATAACCAAAATTGGTTTCAAACTACGGAGCCACCCAAGGATCCTGAAAAGTCCATTTGTGGAGATGAGCTCCTGGACTCCCGTTAAGAAGACATGTTGTCAACCTCTAGATCCCTTACATGCCTGCACTTTTCGGCTTGCTGCTGCTGCAATCCACGCGTTTTAGATCTGCATAACTCCACCTCTTTAAACACAGCACCTTCACCCCCTGCTGTTCCCACCCGCCTCAACACCGTTGGAAGGGAGGAGAACCAATTAAGGCGGGGGGTGGGGTGGAACGAGCAGCTGTCTACCCTTAGCAGGAGGGCTCCTGATTACATACCTCTCCTGCTGCTGCTGCTGGCTGTCCAGCAGCAGACTGAAGGTGGCTGCTGCTGTGCACAGGTATATAAAGGCTCAGAGCCTATTATGACACGCGCAGCCAGCGTTCCATTGCCACATTCCATCTACTGCAGGCAGGATACCTGGCTGGCTGAATGTCGCTGAGAAGCTCACAGAGACCGCCATAAGCAACAGTTTAACAGAATGCCACAGACTAATCAACCAAACTTTTTGGGTTGGGTTCTCTTTTATAGTCTGCAGGCATTAAATGAAAGAAGTCAGTGTTCCAGCAGAAGGAGACAACGTTTCAGAAAAGGCATTGTAGCAAACCAAAAAAGAAATTTTAAGCGCAGCAGAGTAACCAGCGCACATACCTGTTAGCTCAGGTGAGTTTAAAAGGCTGCTGTTGATAACAAGGGCATTTGCTAAATAGATGGTGTGTGTGCAACAATATACTGAAAGGTCAATTATATTGTGCAGCTTATCTCACCACCTGTAGTTATTTAGGTGAAAGCTCCAAAATGCTTGCCTAATATGTCTGTTTATCCAAAAGGAAGTAAAAAGGGAGAGCTAGAAAGATAGCATTGCATCACATTACATGGCAATGCAATGCACAGTTGCTGAAGTTGAACCAAAATGAGCTTGTAATCTGGCTTCTGCAACTTTGAACATGAAAAATCCAATGAGGAGAAGAAAAGCAAAGCCAAAGAGTCCATCCCAAAATCCGACAAACAAGCAAAATGAACAAAAAACATTGAATTCAATTCTTTCTGATTTTAGAAACTGCATTAAAGAAGGGGTGCACCGGTCCTGGAGATACTGCAATACCAGGTCAATGCGTGGAGTGGACAGAGCAAGCTCTTTTTCCATCTCCCTGTTCTAAAAATCCATTTAATATATGGTCCCCAGATAGGGGACGTATCAGATATTAAACTGATAAGAACAGATTTTTTTTTTTTTTTTTTTCCACTCAGATTACAAGTCCCATATTTACCATTTCATGCTTTGCAATGATTTCCAAATGGTATTAGGTTGTTATCCATCATTGTGGGTCATATATCCATTTTTCCAATCTTATTTTATATATATACGTTTATATTATCACAATACAGTTATTCCATATTCTTTACATCACAACATTACAATCTTTACCATTACGATTTAAGGCAACATTCCTCTCTTCAGGCCATATGCTGCCAAGGCATTCAAAAGCCTTCCATCCAGAAACCGACCATCCCAAGCTTCTTCTACCTCTTTAGCCAACGACTGAGGTATTCTGTAAGTTGAAAAAAAACGATGCATATCGCTATAAATGTTATTCCACACTTTGCGCCTTAGACTAGCCTGACTCCCCCCTTCACAACTCTTTAGCATTTTCAACACTTCTTGTCTCTCCTCCATCTCCCTCATATTTTTTTCTGAAACATCCTTTGCTTTACTAGAGTCCTTCCCAGATGACAAAACTCCTTCAATTTCTTCTCTGGCTTCACATGCGACATCCTCTCTTTCTTCTTCACTAGTTTCTTCACCCTCCTCCTCCTCTTCCATATTACTTACAGCACCTTCCTTTTCATCCTGACTGGAGGACTCACTTTCCTCCTGATCTTCTGACTCCCTATCCACCTCCACTTCTTCTTCCAAGCTAGTATTTTCAATCTCAACGTCTGTGATATCACTCTCAGTATCTTCTTCCATATGATCACCTTCTTTTCTTATATCTCTTATTTGTTCCTCCTTCTTTTGAGATATGTTCTCTTCCGTTTCATCATGGGGGGCAGCTTCAGACTCTTCTTCTTTTCCATCTTCCTTGTCAACTGACTTCTCCTCCCTTTTATTGACAGGACAGCAATCATATAAATGACCACTGCCACCACATAGATTACATTTCTTACTTTTTTCACAATTCTCTGCCTTATGTCCCACTTCTTCACACTTGGCACACCACTGTAATGTACAGGAATCCTTTTCATGGCCATACTGTTTACAACGCCTACAAAACTTCGGCATACCTGTAAAGAACATATCTCCATTAACTGTCCCGATTTTGAATCTACTTGGTGGGAGTACCACAACACCATCCGAACTTTCCTTGAACTTGACCAGGAACCTCCACCTCGTGGTCCAAAAACCATATCGGTTAAACATTTTGCCAGCAGAACTCACTTTCTCACAGTACCGGGATAAAAAGGTCATGATCTCTTCTTCCAATATGAAAGGACTATACATCCTTATTACTATTAGCCTTTCCTTCCTAGGAAAATGCGACACAAAAAAAACACCTTCAAGTATCGAATCTTCCTTCACTAGATCCATTCTCTTCCAAAAGTCAGAAAAGATATCTTCTGAACAAAAAATAACATCATATATCCCTCTCTTCGGGAACTCCAACATAGACAAAACTTGTTCCATTTGAACTTCCAATAGTCCAAACAAAATCTTCTCTACCAAAAAAAACAAGCCAGACTTCTTCTTCTCTGGATCCAAAAAAATAAACCGCACTGCATTCTTCAATCTTGCAAAAACTGGGACCTCTTCACAGGTCAGCATATTTGGGCTTCTCCCGTCCATATCTTCACACCAAAGGTGGCAAAAATCCTCCTCGCCTACTTAAAAAAAGCAGGCAGGCTGATCGCCCCTCGTTGCACCGGGACTAATCCGGCTCCCCAGAAGCAGCAAGGGGGTGAAGCCGCACTGCTACATGCAGCGATCCCCCGAGGCCAAGGAGCCGGGTACCAAAGGCACCTCTCAGCCAAGACCAAGGCAGCAACCGGTAGATCACTGCACTTGATCTTAGCCAAAAGGCCGAGAAGCGATAACCAGAATTGGTTTCAAACTACGGAGCCACCCAAGGATCCTGAAAAGTCCATTTGTGGAGATGAGCTCCTGGACTCCCGTTAAGAAGACATGTTGTCAACCTCTAGATCCCTTACATGCCTGCACTTTTCGGCTTGCTGCTGCTGCAATCCACGCATTTTAGATCTGCATAACTCCACCTCTTTAAACACAGCACCTTCACCCCCTGCTGTTCCCACCCGCCTCAACACCGTTGGAAGGGAGGAGAACCAATTAAGGCGGGGGGTGGGGTGGAACGAGCAGCTGTCTACCCTTAGCAGGAGGGCTCCTGATTACATACCTCTCCTGCTGCTGCTGCTGCTGGCTGTCCAGCAGCAGACTGAAGGTGGCTGCTGCTGTGCACAGGTATATAAAGGCTCAGAGCCTATTATGACACGCGCAGCCAGCGTTCCATTGCCACATTCCATCTACTGCAGGCAGGATACCTGGCTGGCTGAATGTCGCTGAGAAGCTCACAGAGACCGCCATAAGCAACAGTTTAACAGAATGCCACAGACTAATCAACCAAACTTTTTGGGTTGGGTTCTCTTTTATAGTCTGCAGGCATTAAATGAAAGAAGTCAGTGTTCCAGCAGAAGGAGACAACGTTTCAGAAAAGGCATTGTAGCAAACCAAAAAAGAAATTTTAAGCGCAGCAGAGTAACCAGCGCACATACCTGTTAGCTCAGGTGAGTTTAAAAGGCTGCTGTTGATAACAAGGGCATTTGCTAAATAGATGGTGTGTGTGCAACAATATACTGAAAGGTCAATTATATTGTGCAGCATATCTCACCACCTGTAGTTATTTAGGTGAAAGCTCCAAAATGCTTGCCTAATATGTCTGTTTATCCAAAAGGAAGTAAAAAGGGAGAGCTAGAAAGATAGCATTGCATCACATTACATGGCAATGCAATGCACAGTTGCTGAAGTTGAACCAAAATGAGCTTGTAATCTGGCTTCTGCAACTTTGAACATGAAAAATCCAATGAGGAGAAGAAAAGCAAAGCCAAAGAGTCCATCCCAAAATCCGACAAACAAGCAAAATGAACAAAAAACATTGAATTCAATTCTTTCTGATTTTAGAAACTGCATTAAAGAAGGGGTGCACCGGTCCTGGAGATACTGCAATACCAGGTCAATGCGTGGAGTGGACAGAGCAAGCTCTTTTTCCATCTCCCTGTTCTAAAAATCCATTTAATATATGGTCCCCAGATAGGGGACGTATCAGATATTAAACTGATAAGAACAGATTTTTTTTTTTTTTTTTTTCCACTCAGATTACAAGTCCCATATTTACCATTTCATGCTTTGCAATGATTTCCAAATGGTATTAGGTTGTTATCCATCATTGTGGGTCATATATCCATTTTTCCAATCTTATTTTATATATATACGTTTATATTATCACAATACAGTTATTCCATATTCTTTACATCACAACATTACAATCTTTACCATTACGATTTAAGGCAACATTCCTCTCTTCAGGCCATATGCTGCCAAGGCATTCAAAAGCCTTCCATCCAGAAACCGACCATCCCAAGCTTCTTCTACCTCTTTAGCCAACGACTGAGGTATTCTGTAAGTTGAAAAAAAACGATGCATATCGCTATAAATGTTATTCCACACTTTGCGCCTTAGACTAGCCTGACTCCCCCCTTCACAACTCTTTAGCATTTTCAACACTTCTTGTCTCTCCTCCATCTCCCTCATATTTTTTTCTGAAACATCCTTTGCTTTACTAGAGTCCTTCCCAGATGACAAAACTCCTTCAATTTCTTCTCTGGCTTCACATGCGACATCCTCTCTTTCTTCTTCACTAGTTTCTTCACCCTCCTCCTCCTCTTCCATATTACTTACAGCACCTTCCTTTTCATCCTGACTGGAGGACTCACTTTCCTCCTGATCTTCTGACTCCCTATCCACCTCCACTTCTTCTTCCAAGCTAGTATTTTCAATCTCAACGTCTGTGATATCACTCTCAGTATCTTCTTCCATATGATCACCTTCTTTTCTTATATCTCTTATTTGTTCCTCCTTCTTTTGAGATATGTTCTCTTCCGTTTCATCATGGGGGGCAGCTTCAGACTCTTCTTCTTTTCCATCTTCCTTGTCAACTGACTTCTCCTCCCTTTTATTGACAGGACAGCAATCATATAAATGACCACTGCCACCACATAGATTACATTTCTTACTTTTTTCACAATTCTCTGCCTTATGTCCCACTTCTTCACACTTGGCACACCACTGTAATGTACAGGAATCCTTTTCATGGCCATACTGTTTACAACGCCTACAAAACTTCGGCATACCTGTAAAGAACATATCTCCATTAACTGTCCCGATTTTGAATCTACTTGGTGGGAGTACCACAACACCATCCGAACTTTCCTTGAACTTGACCAGGAACCTCCACCTCGTGGTCCAAAAACCATATCGGTTAAACATTTTGCCAGCAGAACTCACTTTCTCACAGTACCGGGATAAAAAGGTCATGATCTCTTCTTCCAATATGAAAGGACTATACATCCTTATTACTATTAGCCTTTCCTTCCTAGGAAAATGCGACACAAAAAAAACACCTTCAAGTATCGAATCTTCCTTCACTAGATCCATTCTCTTCCAAAAGTCAGAAAAGATATCTTCTGAACAAAAAATAACATCATATATCCCTCTCTTCGGGAACTCCAACATAGACAAAACTTGTTCCATTTGAACTTCCAATAGTCCAAACAAAATCTTCTCTACCAAAAAAAACAAGCCAGACTTCTTCTTCTCTGGATCCAAAAAAATAAACCGCACTGCATTCTTCAATCTTGCAAAAACTGGGACCTCTTCACAGGTCAGCATATTTGGGCTTCTCCCGTCCATATCTTCACACCAAAGGTGGCAAAAATCCTCCTCGCCTACTTAAAAAAAGCAGGCAGGCTGATCGCCCCTCGTTGCCCCGGGACTAATCCGGCTCCCCAAAAGCAGCAAGGGGGTGAAGCCGCACTGCTACATGCAGCGATCCCCCGAGGCCAAGGAGCCGGGTACCAAAGGCACCTCTCAGCCAAGACCAAGGCAGCAACCGGTAGATCACTGCACTTGATCTTAGCCAAAAGGCCGAGAAGCGATAACCAGAATTGGTT
This sequence comes from Phyllobates terribilis, assembly GCF_046119375.1. Lineage (NCBI taxonomy): Eukaryota > Metazoa > Chordata > Amphibia > Anura > Dendrobatidae > Phyllobates > Phyllobates terribilis. Next base: position 77,850 of record NW_027363071.1, on the reverse strand, counting down.
TCAAACTACAGAGCCACCCAAGGATCCTGAAAAGTCCATTTGTGGAGATGAGCTCCTGGACTCCCGTTAAGAAGACATGTTGTCAACCTCTAGATCCCTTACATGCCTGCACTTTTCGGCTTGCTGCTGCTGCAATCCACGCATTTTAGATCTGCATAACTCCACCTCTTTAAACACAGCACCTTCACCCCCTGCTGTTCCCACCCGCCTCAACACCGTTGGAAGGGAGGAGAACCAATTAAGGCGGGGGGTGGGGTGGAACGAGCAGCTGTCTACCCTTAGCAGGAGGGCTCCTGATTACATACCTCTCCTGCTGCTGCTGCTGCTGGCTGTCCAGCAGCAGACTGAAGGTGGCTGCTGCTGTGCACAGGTATATAAAGGCTCAGAGCCTATTATGACACGCGCAGCCAGCGTTCCATTGCCACATTCCATCTACTGCAGGCAGGATACCTGGCTGGCTGAATGTCGCTGAGAAGCTCACAGAGACCGCCATAAGCAACAGTTTAACAGAATGCCACAGACTAATCAACCAAACTTTTTGGGTTGGGTTCTCTTTTATAGTCTGCAGGCATTAAATGAAAGAAGTCAGTGTTCCAGCAGAAGGAGACAACGTTTCAGAAAAGGCATTGTAGCAAACCAAAAAAGAAATTTTAAGCGCAGCAGAGTAACCAGCGCACATACCTGTTAGCTCAGGTGAGTTTAAAAGGCTGCTGTTGATAACAAGGGCATTTGCTAAATAGATGGTGTGTGTGCAACAATATACTGAAAGGTCAATTATATTGTGCAGCTTATCTCACCACCTGTAGTTATTTAGGTGAAAGCTCCAAAATGCTTGCCTAATATGTCTGTTTATCCAAAAGGAAGTAAAAAGGGAGAGCTAGAAAGATAGCATTGCATCACATTACATGGCAATGCAATGCACAGTTGCTGAAGTTGAACCAAAATGAGCTTGTAATCTGGCTTCTGCAACTTTGAACATGAAAAATCCAATGAGGAGAAGAAAAGCAAAGCCAAAGAGTCCATCCCAAAATCCGACAAACAAGCAAAATGAACAAAAAACATTGAATTCAATTCTTTCTGATTTTAGAAACTGCATTAAAGAAGGGGTGCACCGGTCCTGGAGATACTGCAATACCAGGTCAATGCGTGGAGTGGACAGAGCAAGCTCTTTTTCCATCTCCCTGTTCTAAAAATCCATTTAATATATGGTCCCCAGATAGGGGACGTATCAGATATTAAACTGATAAGAACAGATACTACACTTGATCTTAGCCAAAAGGCCGAGAAGCGATAACCAGAATTGGTTTCAAACTACGGAGCCACCCAAGGATCCTGAAAAGTCCATTTGTGGAGATGAGCTCCTGGACTCCCGTTAAGAAGACATGTTGTCAACCTCTAGATCCCTTACATGCCTGCACTTTTCGGCTTGCTGCTGCTGCAATCCACGCGTTTTAGATCTGCATAACTCCACCTCTTTAAACACAGCACCTTCACCCCCTGCTGTTCCCACCCGCCTCAACACCGTTGGAAGGGAGGAGAACCAATTAAGGCGGGGGTGGGGTGGAACGAGCAGCTGTCTACCCTTAGCAGGAAGGCTCCTGATTACATACCTCTCCTGCTGCTGCTGCTGCTGGCTGTCCAGCAGCAGACTGAAGGTGGCTGCTGCTGTGCACAGGTATATAAAGGCTCAGAGCCTATTATGACACGCGCAGCCAGCGTTCCATTGCCACATTCCATCTACTGCAGGCAGGATACCTGGCTGGCTGAATGTCGCTGAGAAGCTCACAGAGACCGCCATAAGCAACAGTTTAACAGAATGCCACAGACTAATCAACCAAACTTTTTGGGTTGGGTTCTCTTTTATAGTCTGCAGGCATTAAATGAAAGAAGTCAGTGTTCCAGCAGAAGGAGACAACGTTTCAGAAAAGGCATTGTAGCAAACCAAAAAAGAAATTTTAAGCGCAGCAGAGTAACCAGCGCACATACCTGTTAGCTCAGGTGAGTTTAAAAGGCTGCTGTTGATAACAAGGGCATTTGCTAAATAGATGGTGTGTGTGCAACAATATACTGAAAGGTCAATTATATTGTGCAGCTTATCTCACCACCTGTAGTTATTTAGGTGAAAGCTCCAAAATGCTTGCCTAATATGTCTGTTTATCCAAAAGGAAGTAAAAAGGGAGAGCTAGAAAGATAGCATTGCATCACATTACATGGCAATGCAATGCACAGTTGCTGAAGTTGAACCAAAATGAGCTTGTAATCTGGCTTCTGCAACTTTGAACATGAAAAATCCAATGAGGAGAAGAAAAGCAAAGCCAAAGAGTCCATCCCAAAATCCGACAAACAAGCAAAATGAACAAAAAACATTGAATTCAATTCTTTCTGATTTTAGAAACTGCATTAAAGAAGGGGTGCACCGGTCCTGGAGATACTGCAATACCAGGTCAATGCGTGGAGTGGACAGAGCAAGCTCTTTTTCCATCTCCCTGTTCTAAAAATCCATTTAATATATGGTCCCCAGATAGGGGACGTATCAGATATTAAACTGATAAGAACAGATACTACACTTGATCTTAGCCAAAAGGCCGAGAAGCGATAACCAGAATTGGTTTCAAACTACGGAGCCACCCAAGGATCCTGAAAAGTCCATTTGTGGAGATGAGCTCCTGGACTCCCGTTAAGAAGACATGTTGTCAACCTCTAGATCCCTTACATGCCTGCACTTTTCGGCTTGCTGCTGCTGCAATCCACGCGTTTTAGATCTGCATAACTCCACCTCTTTAAACACAGCACCTTCACCCCCTGCTGTTCCCACCCGCCTCAACACCGTTGGAAGGGAGGAGAACCAATTAAGGCGGGGGGTGGGGTGGAACGAGCAGCTGTCTACCCTTAGCAGGAGGGCTCCTGATTACATACCTCTCCTGCTGCTGCTGCTGCTGGCTGTCCAGCAGCAGACTGAAGGTGGCTGCTGCTGTGCACAGGTATATAAAGGCTCAGAGCCTATTATGACATGCGCAGCCAGCGTTCCATTGCCACATTCCATCTACTGCAGGCAGGATACCTGGCTGGCTGAATGTCGCTGAGAAGCTCACAGAGACCGCCATAAGCAACAGTTTAACAGAATGCCACAGAATAATCAACCAAACTTTTTGGGTTGGGTTCTCTTTTATAGTCTGCAGGCATTAAATGAAAGAAGTCAGTGTTCCAGCAGAAGGAGACAACGTTTCAGAAAAGGCATTGTAGCAAACCAAAAAAGAAATTTTAAGCGCAGCAGAGTAACCAGCGCACATACCTGTTAGCTCAGGTGAGTTTAAAAGGCTGCTGTTGATAACAAGGGCATTTGCTAAATAGATGGTGTGTGTGCAACAATATACTGAAAGGTCAATTATATTGTGCAGCTTATTTCACCACCTGTAGTTATTTAGGTGAAAGCTCCAAAATGCTTGCCTAATATGTCTGTTTATCCAAAAGGAAGTAAAAAGGGAGAGCTAGAAAGATAGCATTGCATCACATTACATGGCAATGCAATGCACAGTTGCTGAAGTTGAACCAAAATGAGCTTGTAATCTGGCTTCTGCAACTTTGAACATGAAAAATCCAATGAGGAGAAGAAAAGCAAAGCCAAAGAGTCCATCCCAAAATCCGACAAACAAGCAAAATGAACAAAAAACATTGAATTCAATTCTTTCTGATTTTAGAAACTGCATTAAAGAAGGGGTGAACCGGGCCTGGAGATACTGCAATACCAGGTCAATGCGTGGAGTGGACAGAGCAAGCTCTTTTTCCATCTCCCTGTTCTAAAAATCCATTTAATATATGGTCCCCAGATAGGGGACGTATCAGATATTAAACTGATAAGAACAGATACTACACTTGATCTTAGCCAAAAGGCCGAGAAGCGATAACCAGAATTGGTTTCAAACTACGGAGCCACCCAAGGATCCTGAAAAGTCCATTTGTGGAGATGAGCTCCTGGACTCCCGTTAAGAAGACATGTTGTCAACCTCTAGATCCCTTACATGCCTGCACTTTTCGGCTTGCTGCTGCTGCAATCCACGCGTTTTAGATCTGCATAACTCCACCTCTTTAAACACAGCACCTTCACCCCCTGCTGTTCCCACCCGCCTCAACACCGTTGGAAGGGAGGAGAACCAATTAAGGCGGGGGGTGGGGTGGAACGAGCAGCTGTCTACCCTTAGCAGGAGGGCTCCTGATTACATACCTCTCCTGCTGCTGCTGCTGCTGGCTGTCCAGCAGCAGACTGAAGGTGGCTGCTGCTGTGCACAGGTATATAAAGGCTCAGAGCCTATTATGACACGCGCAGCCAGCGTTCCATTGCCACATTCCATCTACTGCAGGCAGGATACCTGGCTGGCTGAATGTCGCTGAGAAGCTCACAGAGACCGCCATAAGCAACAGTTTAACAGAATGCCACAGACTAATCAACCAAACTTTTTGGGTTGGGTTCTCTTTTATAGTCTGCAGGCATTAAATGAAAGAAGTCAGTGTTCCAGCAGAAGGAGACAACGTTTCAGAAAAGGCATTGTAGCAAACCAAAAAAGAAATTTTAAGCGCAGCAGAGTAACCAGCGCACATACCTGTTAGCTCAGGTGAGTTTAACCCCTTAATAACATCTGACGTACTAATACGCGTCTGTGCCCTGGGACTTAAGAGCCAGACCCGTATTAGTACGTCATCGCGATCGCGCCCGCACACAGGCTGTGTGGGCGCGATCGCCGCCGGGTGTCAGCTGATTGTCACAGCTGACACCCGGTACTATGTGCAGGGAGCGGTCACGCACCGCTCCCAGCACATTAACCCCCGCGATGCTGCGATCGAAGTCGATCGAAGTCGATCGCGGCATTGCGGGGGCAAGGGGAGGTGATCGGCGATACTCACCTCCTCTTCCGGCTTCCAGCGCAGTCTGCAAAGGCTTCCCGGGTGTTGCCATGACGACCCGATGTCGTCATGACAACATCCGGGTCACCAGAGAGCAGGAAGATTGCTTGGACATGCGCAGTGCATCTCCAAGCAATCTTCACACTGTGCATTTCTGACAGCTTGCATGGCATAGGGATGGTGCTCCATTCCTGTGCCATGCAGGCGATCAGAAAAAAAAAAGTGAAAGTCCCAGAGTGGGACAAAGTAATAAAGTGTATAAACTGTGTGAAAGTGGAAAAAAAAAAAAAAAAAATGTGCAAAAATATTATAAAAAAATAAAAAAATTAATACACCAAAAATAAAAATATAATGTACCCATCAATAAATATTATTATAAAAAAAATAAAAAAAAAACAATAAAAGTACACATATTTGGTATCGCCGCGTCCGGAATAACCTGACTTATAAAACTGTCCCACTAGTTAACCCCTTCAGTGAACACGGTAAAAAAAAAAAAAAAAAAACCAAGCAAAAAACAATGCTTTATCACCATACCGCCAAACAAAAAGTGGAATAACACGCGATCAAAAAGACGCATATAAATAAAAATGATACCGCTGAAAACGTCATCTCATCCCGCAAAAAACAAGCCGCCATATAGCTCCATCAGCCGAAAAATAAAAAAGTTATAGCTCTCAGAATAAAGCGATACTAAAAAATATTTTTTTCTATAAAATAGCTTTTATTGTGTATAAGCGCCAAAACATAGAAAAATGATACAAATGTGGTACCGCTGTAAACGTACTGACCCGAAGAGTAAAGCTGCCTCATCAATTTTACCACACGCGGAACAGAATAAAAAAAAAAAAAAAACAATTCCTGAATTGTTGGTTTTTGTTTATTCTGCCTCCCAAAAATCGGAATAGAAAGCGATCAAAAAATGTCACGTGCCTGAAAATGGCACCAATAATAACGTCAAGTCATCCTGCAAAAAACGAGCCGTCACATGACTGTCTGCCAAAATCTGGAAAAATTATAGCTCTCAAAATATGGCGATGCAAAAACTAGATTTTACAAAAAATGCGTCTTTTAGTGTGTGACAGCTGTCAGTCATAAAAACCCCATATGATTCTGGCATTGCTGTAATCACACCGACCCGAAGAATAAAGTCGTCTAATCACTTATACCGCGCAAGGAACGGCGTCAAAAATAAACTCTTGAGTTAGGATTGGGCTAGGGTTAGGGCTGGGTTTGGGGCTAGGGCTGTGCTGGGGCTAGGGTTGTGCTGGGGCTAGGGTTGTGCTGGGGCTAGGGTTGTGCTGGGGCTAGGGTTGTGCTGGGGCTAGGGTTGTGCTAGGGTTAGGGCTGGGGTTGGGATTTTTTTCAAAAGTAAGAAAAAAAGATGACGATATGGCGACTAGTGTTGAGAGCAAGTGCTCGCTACTTGAGTTTGCATCGGGTGCTCTGGTATGCATTTAGTATCGTGGGTATTTGAGTGACATGCTCGAGTCTCTGCCCCATATGCTTCGCGGCCAAAAAACTTTATGGGGATTGCCTGCCATGCACGAGCGATCCCCGCATGTTTTTTTTTGGGTGTCTAATAACCGTGAAACATGCGGAGCAGGGACTCGAGCATGTCACTCGAGCACACGCTGTACATGGTGCATACCTGAGTACCCGATGCAAACTCAAGTAGCGAGCACTTGCGCTCAAGAATAATGAAAACTTATTCAATATGATGACCTAATGTAAACAAATAATGTGCCGTACCTCTGGGTTCAAAATGTTCACTATACACCTTAATAAAATCTTTGAGGGGTATAGTTTCCAAAATGGGGACAATTGTGGGGGAGCTCCACTGTTTAGGCACATCACGGGCTCTCCAAACGCGACATGGTGTCCGCTAACAAATTGAATGGAAAATCGGCTCAAATTGTTAGCGGACGCCATGTTGCGTTTGGAGAGCCCCTGTGTGTCCAAACATTGGAGCTCCCCCACAAGTGACCCCATTTTGGAAACTAGACCCCCCAAGGCACCTATCTAGATGCATAGTGAGCACTTAGAACCCCCATGTGCTTCACAAATTGATTCGTAAAAATGAAAAAGTGAAAATAAAACACTTTTTCATTTTTATGAATCAATTTGTGAAGCACCTGGGGTTCCAAGTGCTCACTATGAATCTAGATAGGTGCCTTGGGGGGTCTAGTTTCCAAAATGGGGTCACTTGTGGGGGAGCTCCAATGTTTGGGCACACAGGGACTCTCTAAATGCAACATGGTATCCGCTAACAAATTGAATGGAAAATCGGCTCAAATTGTTAGCGGACACCACATTGCGTTTGGAGAGCCCCTCTGTGCCCAAACTTTGGAGCTCCCCCACAAGTGACCCCATTTTGGAAACTAGACCCCCCAAGGCACCTTTCTAGATGCATAGTGAGCACTTGGAACCCCCAGGTGCTTCACAAATTGATTCGTAAAAATGAAAAAGTGAAAAAAAAAACACTTTTTCATTTTTATGAATCAATTTGTGAAGCACCTGGGGTTCCAAGTGCTCACTATGAATCTAGATAGGTGCCTTGGGGGGTCTAGTTTCCAAAATGGGGTCACTTGTGGGGGAGCTCCAATGTTTGGGCACACAGGGACTCTCTAAATGCAACATGGTATCCGCTAACAAATTGAATGGAAAATCGGCTCAAATTGTTAGCGGACACCACATTGCGTTTGGAGAGCCCCTCTGTGCCCAAACTTTGGAGCTCCCCCACAAGTGACCCCATTTTGGAAACTAGACCCCCCAAGGCACCTTTCTAGATGCATAGTGAGCACTTGGAACCCCCAGGTGCTTCACAAATTGATTCGTAAAAATGAAAAAGTGAAAAAAAAAACACTTTTTCATTTTTATGAATCAATTTGTGAAGAACCTGGGGTTCCAAGTGCTCACTATGAATCTAGATAGGTGCCTTGGGGGGTCTAGTTTCCAAAATGGGGTCACTTGTGGGGGAGCTCCAATGTTTGGGCACACAGGGACTCTCCAAATGCAACATGATACCCGCTAACAAATTGTCGGCTCAAATTGTTAGCGGATATCATGTTGCATTTGGAGAGTCCCTGTGTGCCCAAACATTGGAGCTCCTCCACAAGTGACCCCATTTTGGAAACTAGACCCCCCAAGGCACCTATCTAGATGCATAGTGAGCACTTGGAACCCCTAGGTGCTTCACAAATTAATTCGTAAAAATGAAAAAGTGTTTTTTTTTTCACTTTTTCATTATTACGAATCAATTTGTGAAGCACCTGGGGGTTCCAAGTGCTCACTATGCATCTAGAAAGGTGCCTTGGGGGGTCTAGTTTCCAAAATGGGGTCACTTGTGGGGGAGCTCCAAAGTTTGGGCACAGAGGGGCTCTCCAAACGCAATGTGGCGTCCGCTAACAATTTGAGCCGATTTTCCATTCAATTTGTTAGCGGATACCATGTTGCATTTAGAGAGTCCCTGTGTGCCCAAACATTGGAGCTCCCCCACAAGTGACCCCATTTTGGAAACTAGACCCCCCAAGGCACCTATTTAGATGCATAGTGAGCACTTGGAACCCCTAGGTGCTTCACAAATTGATTCGTAAAAATGAAAAAGTGTTTTTTTTTTTCACTTTTTAATTATTACGAATCAATTTGTGAAGCACCTGGGGGTTCCAAGTGCTCACTATGCATCTAGAAAGGTGCCTTGGGGGGTCTAGTTTCCAAAATGGGGTCACTTGTGGGGGAGCTCCAAAGTTTGGGCACAGAGAAGCTCTCCAAACGCAATGTGGTGTCCGCTAACAATTTGAGCCGATTTTGCGTTAAATTTGTTAGCGGACACCATGTTGCATTTAGAGAGCCGCTGTGTGCCCAAATATTGGAGCTCCCCAACAAGTGACCCCATTTTGGAAACTAGACCACCCAAGGCACCTATCTAGATGCATAGTGAGCACTTGGAACCCTCAGGTGCTTCACAAATTGATTCATACAAATGAAAAAGTGTTTTTTTTTTCACTTTTTCATTGTTACGAATCAATTTGTGAAGCACCTGGGGGTTCCAAGTGCTCACTATGCATCTAGATAGGTGCCTTGGGGGGTCTAGTTTCCAAAATGGAGTCACTTGTGGGGGAGCTCCAATGTTTGGGCACACAGGGACTCTCTAAATGCAACATGGTGTCCTCTAACAAATTTAACGGAAAATCGGCTCAAATTGTTAGCGACACCATGTTGCGTTTGGAGAGCCGCTGTGTGCCCAAACATTGGAGCTCCCCCACAAGTGACCCCATTTTGGAAACTAGACCCCCCAAGGCACCTATCTAGATGCATTGTGAGCACTTGGAACACTCAGGTGCTTCACAAATTGATTCATAAAAATGAAAAAGTGTTTTTTTTTTCACTTTTTCATTGTTACGAATCAATTTGTGAAGCACCTGGGGGTTCCAAGTGCTCACTATGCATCTAGAAAGGTGCCTTGGTGGGTCTAGTTTCCAAAATGGGGTCACTTGTGGGGGAGCTCCAAAGTTTGGGCACACATGGGCTCTCCAAACACAACATGGCGTCCGCTAATTATTCAAGCAAATTTTACAATCAAAAAGTCAAATAGCGCTCCTTCCCTTCCGAGCCCTGCCGTGCGCCCAAACAGTATTTTTTCCCCAAATATTGGGTATCTGCGTGCCCAGGGGAAATTGCACAACAAATTTTGGGGTCCATTTTTTCTTGTTACCCCTGTGAAAATAAAAAAAATTGGGTCTAAATTAACATTTTTGTGAAAAAAGTTAAATGTTCATTTTTTTCTTCCACATTCAAAAAATTCCTGTGAAGCACCTGAAGGGTTAATAAAGTTCTTGAATGTGGTTTTGAGCACCTTGAGGGGTGCAGTTTTTAGAATGGTGTCACTTTTGGGTATTTTCTGTCATAAAGACCTCTCAAAGTGACTTCAAATGTGATGTGGTCCCTAAAAAAATGGTTTTGTAAATTTTGCTGGAAAAATGAGAAATCGCTGGTCAACTTTTAACCCTTATAGCTCCCTAACAAAAAAAAATTTTGGTTCCAAAATTGTGCTGATGTAAAGTAGACATGTGGGAAATGTTATTTATTAACTCTTTTGTGTGACATATCGCTCTGATTTCAGGGCTTAAAAATTCAAATTTTGAAAATTGCAAAATTTTCAAAATTTTCGCCAAATTTCCGTTTTTTTCACAAATAAACGCAAGTGATATCGAAGAAATTTTTCCACAATCATGAAGTACAATATGTCACGAAAAAACAGTCTCAGAATCAGGGGGATCCGTTGAAGCGTTCGAGAGTAATTACCTCATAAAGTGACAGTGGTCAGAATTGTAAAAATTGGCCCGGTCATTAACGTGCAAACCACCCGCGGGGCTTAAGGGGTTAAAAGGCTGCTGTTGATAACAAGGGCATTTGCTAAATAGATGGTGTGTGTGCAACAATATACTGAAAGGTCAATTATATTGTGCAGCTTATCTCACCACCTGTAGTTATTTAGGTGAAAGCTCCAAAATGCTTGCCTAATATGTCTGTTTATCCAAAAGGAAGTAAAAAGGGAGAGCTAGAAAGATAGCATTGCATCACATTACATGGCAATGCAATGCACAGTTGCTGAAGTTGAACCAAAATGAGCTTGTAATCTGGCTTCTGCAACTTTGAACATGAAAAATCCAATGAGGAGAAGAAAAGCAAAGCCAAAGAGTCCATCCCAAAATCCGACAAACAAGCAAAATGAACAAAAAACATTGAATTCAATTCTTTCTGATTTTAGAAACTGCATTAAAGAAGGGGTGCACCGGTCCTGGAGATACTGCAATACCAGGTCAATGCGTGGAGTGGACAGAGCAAGCTCTTTTTCCATCTCCCTGTTCTAAAAATCCATTTAATATATGGTCCCCAGATAGGGGACGTATCAGATATTAAACTGATAAGAACAGATACTACACTTGATCTTAGCCAAAAGGCCGAGAAGCGATAACCAGAATTGGTTTCAAACTACGGAGCCACCCAAGGATCCTGAAAAGTCCATTTGTGGAGATGAGCTCCTGGACTCCCGTTAAGAAGACATGTTGTCAACCTCTAGATCCCTTACATGCCTGCACTTTTCGGCTTGCTGCTGCTGCAATCCACGCGTTTTAGATCTGCATAACTCCACCTCTTTAAACACAGCACCTTCACCCCCTGCTGTTCCCACCCGCCTCAACACCGTTGGAAGGGAGGAGAACCAATTAAGGCGGGGGGTGGGGTGGAACGAGCAGCTGTCTACCCTTAGCAGGAGGGCTCCTGATTACATACCTCTCCTGCTGCTGCTGGCTGTCCAGCAGCAGACTGAAGGTGGCTGCTGCTGTGCACAGGTATATAAAGGCTCAGAGCCTATTATGACACGCGCAGCCAGCGTTCCATTGCCACATTCCATCTACTGCAGGCAGGATACCTGGCTGGCTGAATGTCGCTGAGAAGCTCACAGAGACCGCCATAAGCAACAGTTTAACAGAATGCCACAGACTAATCAACCAAACTTTTTGGGTTGGGTTCTCTTTTATAGTCTGCAGGCATTAAATGAAAGAAGTCAGTGTTCCAGCAGAAGGAGACAACGTTTCAGAAAAGGCATTGTAGCAAACCAAAAAAGAAATTTTAAGCGCAGCAGAGTAACCAGCGCACATACCTGTTAGCTCAGGTGAGTTTAAAAGGCTGCTGTTGATAACAAGGGCATTTGCTAAATAGATGGTGTGTGTGCAACAATATACTGAAAGGTCAATTATATTGTGCAGCTTATCTCACCACCTGTAGTTATTTAGGTGAAAGCTCCAAAATGCTTGCCTAATATGTCTGTTTATCCAAAAGGAAGTAAAAAGGGAGAGCTAGAAAGATAGCATTGCATCACATTACATGGCAATGCAATGCACAGTTGCTGAAGTTGAACCAAAATGAGCTTGTAATCTGGCTTCTGCAACTTTGAACATGAAAAATCCAATGAGGAGAAGAAAAGCAAAGCCAAAGAGTCCATCCCAAAATCCGACAAACAAGCAAAATGAACAAAAAACATTGAATTCAATTCTTTCTGATTTTAGAAACTGCATTAAAGAAGGGGTGCACCGGTCCTGGAGATACTGCAATACCAGGTCAATGCGTGGAGTGGACAGAGCAAGCTCTTTTTCCATCTCCCTGTTCTAAAAATCCATTTAATATATGGTCCCCAGATAGGGGACGTATCAGATATTAAACTGATAAGAACAGATTTTTTTTTTTTTTTTTTTTTTTCCAAATCAGATAGGCCGGAGCATAAGCTCAATCAAATCGACTTACAAAAGCCTTTCATTGACACTTAGCCTTTCATCACACTTGGTATATAATCAAAAATAAAACCAAACCTTATCATCAGGTACATTATACACTACTAATTAAACTTTACCAAAAACCTCCACTTTTTAAACTTCCAGATCCCTTCAGCATCTATAATACTTCCACGTTCCTGATCCCAGAGGTATATTACATACATACGTGACAGAATCAATCTCAAACATTCATTAACTGACATTTTCTTCCTTTTAAAAACTAACAAATTCCTCGCATCCCACAAACTTTCAATTACACACACCACCAACAACCATAAAATCCTATCCTTAATTCTACTACATGCACCCATCCCAAACATAGCAAGTTTCCAATTTACATACTTTACACCCACCAATTCCTTGCAAAGTCCCCCTATACCCTTCCATACATCATATGCAAAATCACAATCCCATACCATATGTCTAACATGCTCTCTCAAACCACATCCATCCCTCGGGCATACCTCAGATTTAACTAAATCCCTCTTCTTTTGCACATCTCTAACAGGCAAAATGTCATGCAATATCATCCAAGCGATATCTCTCTGTCTGTTAGTCACACCATTTATACTTAATTTTCTCCACATCTCGGTTACTTCCTCCCCTCTCAACCCATTGATATTACATACCACCTCACGCTCACGCACCATCCTAATGACTTTCTTCTTTTGCCTAAAATCACTCATGTTAACGGACAACAAATCATACTTCCTTACAAATTTCTCAACACAACCATACCATACAGGACACTTAAAAGCAACAGGCACTCTAGCATCCCTTTTGACCCACTTTAAGCCATAAAGCATCCATCCAGCCGAATACTTCATCATATAAGCACACTTATTACTTTTCCCTAGAACCACCACCACCATTTTCACGTAACTAATCCCTAAAAAGAAATCAATATTTGGAAAATCCAAACCACCATTTACACATAACTTATAGACATATTCCCGTTTCAATTTCTCCATGCGACTTCCCCAAAGAAAATTAAAGATGAATTTCTCAGTTTTCCTAATTTTCTTAAAAGCAGCAGGATATACATTCGCAACAAACAACAAAATAGGCAAAATAACCGCCTTAATAATCAGAACTTTCCCAGTCAGAGTTAATTCTCTCATTCGCCAAAAATTCAACTTGCGCACCACTCTCACCCCACAATGTTCCCAACTCTCATTTCCTTTCAAATCATCATTAAACTTAATCACAAGCACCTTTATTGCACCATCCTCACACCTCACACCATCCATCCGTACATTCCTCTCACCAAAACATTTAAAGGAACTCTTAGTCCAATTGACCTTAAAAGCTGAGACACTACAAAACAAACTTAATATCAACCTTGCCCTACTCATCGCAGCCATATTCCCACTCACAATCACTACATCATCCATGTAACCTAGAATTCTCACATCCTTTCCATTACTCCCAGGAATCATCACACCTCTCATAACCTTATCCTTCCTAACCATACACATCAACACTTCAATCACACTAATAAACAAAAAAGGGGACATAGGGCACCCCTGACGCACTCCTGATTTAATTCTCACTTTCTCACTCAACCACCCATTCACCAAAAATTCACTTGAAACATTACAATACAAACTCCTAACACAGTTTACAAAATTCCTGGAATAACCCATCTTAGACAAAACCTTAAACATAAAGCTATGTGACACACGGTCAAAAGCTTTTTCAAAATCAACCGAAAACAACAAACATTTCTGCTTACGACTCATACAATCCCCAATCACATCACGCAACAACACCAAATTTTCAGTCATACTTCTCCCAGGCACTGCACACACTTGATCTTCATCCACCACACCGCCAATCACTTCCCGCATCCGGCTAGCCAACAATTTACTAAACACCTTATAGTCTGCATTCAAAAGGGTGATTGGCCTCCAATTCCCCAAATCCTTTTTATCACCTTTCTTATGAACCAAAACCACCACCCCATCTCTCATAGATTCACTCAACATATTCTCCGTGAACATATACTGGCACACCTCCAATAAGTCATTTCCCATCGTGTCCCATTCCTTAACATATAACTCCACGGGCAGTCCATCCTTCCCAGGTGTTTTATTCTTACTCGCAGACATCACCACTTTTTTAACTTCATCCAACACAATTACATCATCCAATATTTCACGTTCATCCTCACCCAAACAACCTTCTAAACACCCCAAAGCATCAGTCAACATCCTATCATCAACCCATTTTTCCCCATACAACTCCTTATAAAACAACACCACCTCCTGCATCACATCCTTCCCACTCACACACACCCCATCGCCATTCACCACCTCATCCATATCTACTTTCTTCCCAAAAACTTTTTTGAAAAAAAACCTTGTGCATTTCTCATTTTTCTCCAAATGTTCAATCTTAGAACGGTAAATAATTTCTTTCCCTTTACCCTCAATATATTTCTTAATCTCTTCTTTCACTTGACACATCAAAACATCCACATCCACTCCAATCATCCTTAACTTCCTCAGCCACTCCAGTCTAGAGCTTAAATCATTAAATTTTGCTCTATTCATTGCTGCTTTCCTCCTGCCCCTTTTTCTAAAGAAAAAAACAATCTCACTCTTCATCCAGTCCCACCACTCAAGCACATTCCTGTAATCACTTTTTTTATCCCTCCACCTAACATACATTCGCCTAAAATCACGCATGATCCTATTATCTTCCAGCAAACGCACATTAAGTTTCCACACGCCACCACCATATACAAAGGAAATCTTACCTTCTAGACGTGCCCTCAAACACACATGGTCAGAGAAGGGAACATCTTCCTGCTGGAAATTCCTACAAATAACATTTTGTGAAGAAAAGAAGATACGGTCTATTCTAGACTCTATGCCTCCCCTGTCGGCCTTATAGGTCGCAGGAGGTGGATTACCTAAAAAAACTTCCGCAGCATCCTGTAAGGAAAAATCCGCCACAAGACTCTTGAGTCTTTTACCTGTAACATCCATCTTATCCCCCTCCGTCACACAATTGAAATCTCCAACAAAAATTATTGGCATTTTGCCAGATAAAAAAAAACATAATTTCTCAAAAATTTCCAGCCTCTCCCCTTTATCTATTGGTGCATACATATTTACCACCCTAACCCTCCACCCCCTACAATTTAACTCACATATTACACACCTCCCCGCCTCCACCACCATGTAACTTTCTATCTTAACACTATAACCCTTCACCAAAACACCTACCCCACAATTTTTATTACATACAGAACCAGACCACACACTTTGACCTAAAGGCCATGCATTTTCACTTAAGGGATCGGAGATCGCACACTCCTGCACACAGTATACGTCCGCATCCAAGTTGCTCAAGTAGTCCAAAATTGCCACTCTTCTCGACTCAGATTTAATCAGCCGAACATTTAGCGACAAGATGCTGAGAGCAACTTGGGCACCCATCTATTAATTTGATGTGGCAGGTCACGACAACATGCCCACCTGTACATCATCCTAACCCTTCTGGGGGTAGGACGCTGGACGTGCAGATATCGTAGTTTGTGCCTTCCCCCAAAAAAGACACATCTTGGGGATCGGATGCAGTAGGGTACACCCGGGCTGGACTCACACTGCAGTCACTTAAAGGGGAAAAGGATGGTTCAGTTTTCTTCTTTTTCTTCACTGAAGCGCCTCCATCTTCATCTGAACTATAATCCCGCCGCTGGGGGTCAAAGTCCCCCTGACATCCCTCCTCCTCAAGGTCAGAAACGACATCGCTCCAGGCCACATGCGGTGTTCTGGTCAGATCAGACTCCTCTTCCCCCTGCAATGTAACCATCATGTCTGGAATTTCAGCCTCCAGATCCTCCACCGGGGCCACTTCCATGCCTATGCGATCATCAGTTATCGTCTCAGACTCACTGACATCTGAAGCCACAGACGCGGCCCTCTGCACCGGTGGCTCAGGTGCCAGCTCCATATTTCCTCTTACATTCACACGAACCAGTTCTGGAAAAGCAACCCGAGCCTCCTCCTCATCCAGGAAAGCCAGAGTAGATATCGGAGCAGTCGGAGTTGGAGCAGTCGGAGTTGTAGCTGTGGGTGCAGGAGATTCATTTCTTCTCCTTCCCCTTCCCGCTGCCCCCGCATATGAACCAGGATGGAATATACAGTCTCTGAAGGCATGCCCCTTCTCTCCGCAGAGGTTACAGACTATTTCATTTTTGCAATTATTGGAAGAATGACCCACCTCATTGCACTTCCTGCAAATAATCTGTCTGATGTCGCATGCTTCCTGAGTATGGCCATACCTCCTACAATGACGACAAAACCTGGGCGCATTGGGGAAGAACAGGTAACCCCGCTCACTCCCAATGGAAAAATTTGATGGAGGATAATGTATACCCCCTGGTTCATCAGGACTTTCCCGGAACTTGACCATGAAACGATATTTACCGGTCCATAGTTCCTCCTCATTCATGACTTTTACTGCCACCTTGGTAATATAGCAGTGCCTATTTAGAAAGGCATAAATCAAAGCCAAGTCCACATGTGGGTTGTACATGAAAACAGTCAGAGGTACCTCTTTGGAGCAATACAAGATGACAAAAGTCAGCCCATCCAAATATTGATTGTCCAGATTCTTTTTCAAACAATCATAGAAATTGTTGCAAACAGCCATAGAAGTAAATACAAGATTATACTTGCTTTTGAATTGCTGGAGGCACAAGATTTCTTCCTTCTTCACTTCAAGGAGTCCAAACAAAATCTCCTTCACCACGAAGCTGAGGGTAAAGATTCCTTCTTTGCCTTCTTCCACATCAATCTGGATTCCAAACTTCACTCGAGCCTCACCGGGCCCAGCGTATCGAATGCGTCCCATTATCGCTAGTCGTGTCTACTGGCCAACTCCTTATAGCAGCAAGTGGCTTAAGCCATAAAATGGCGATGCCACAGGGCCAAGAGTTAACGCACAGACAGCCAAATGACTAGACCCATTACAGATCTGAGCCAAAAGGCCGAGAAGCGATAACCAGAATTGGTTTCAAACTACGGAGCCACCCAAGGATCCTGAAAAGTCCATTTGTGGAGATGAGCTCCTGGACTCCCGTTAAGAAGACATGTTGTCAACCTCTAGATCCCTTACATGCCTGCACTTTTCGGCTTGCTGCTGCTGCAATCCACGCGTTTTAGATCTGCATAACTCCACCTCTTTAAACACAGCACCTTCACCCCCTGCTGTTCCCACCCGCCTCAACACCGTTGGAAGGGAGGAGAACCAATTAAGGCGGGGGGTGGGGTGGAACGAGCAGCTGTCTACCCTTAGCAGGAGGGCTCCTGATTACATACCTCTCCTGCTGCTGCTGCTGCTGGCTGTCCAGCAGCAGACTGAAGGTGGCTGCTGCTGTGCACAGGTATATAAAGGCTCAGAGCCTATTATGACACGCGCAGCCAGCGTTCCATTGCCACATTCCATCTACTGCAGGCAGGATACCTGGCTGGCTGAATGTCGCTGAGAAGCTCACAGAGACCGCCATAAGCAACAGTTTAACAGAATGCCACAGACTAATCAACCAAACTTTTTGGGTTGGGTTCTCTTTTATAGTCTGCAGGCATTAAATGAAAGAAGTCAGTGTTCCAGCAGAAGGAGACAACGTTTCAGAAAAGGCATTGTAGCAAACCAAAAAAGAAATTTTAAGCGCAGCAGAGTAACCAGCGCACATACCTGTTAGCTCAGGTGAGTTTAAAAGGCTGCTGTTGATAACAAGGGCATTTGCTAAATAGATGGTGTGTGTGCAACAATATACTGAAAGGTCAATTATATTGTGCAGCTTATCTCACCACCTGTAGTTATTTAGGTGAAAGCTCCAAAATGCTTGCCTAATATGTCTGTTTATCCAAAAGGAAGTAAAAAGGGAGAGCTAGAAAGATAGCATTGCATCATATTACATGGCAATGCAATGCACAGTTGCTGAAGTTGAACCAAAATGAGCTTGTAATCTGGCTTCTGCAACTTTGAACATGAAAAATCCAATGAGGAGAAGAAAAGCAAAGCCAAAGAGTCCATACCAAAATCCGACAAACAAGCAAAATGAACAAAAAACTTTGAATTCAATTCTTTCTGATTTTAGAAACTGCATTAAAGAAGGGGTGCACCGGTCCTGGAGATACTGCAATACCAGGTCAATGCGTGGAGTGGACAGAGCAAGCTCTTTTTCCATCTCCCTGTTCTAAAAATCCATTTAATATATGGTCCCCAGATAGGGGACGTATCAGATATTAAACTGATAAGAACAGATACTACACTTGATCTTAGCCAAAAGGCCGAGAAGCGATAACCAGAATTGGTTTCAAACTACGGAGCCACCCAAGGATCCTGAAAAGTCCATTTGTGGAGATGAGCTCCTGGACTCCCGTTAAGAAGACATGTTGTCAACCTCTAGATCCCTTACATGCCTGCACTTTTCGGCTTGCTGCTGCTGCAATCCACGCGTTTTAGATCTGCATAACTCCACCTCTTTAAACACAGCACCTTCACCCCCTGCTGTTCCCACCCGCCTCAACACCGTTGGAAGGGAGGAGAACCAATTAAGGCGGGGGGTGGGGTGGAACGAGCAGCTGTCTACCCTTAGCAGGAGGGCTCCTGATTACATACCTCTCCTGCTGCTGCTGCTGCTGCTGGCTGTCCAGCAGCAGACTGAAGGTGGCTGCTGCTGTGCACAGGTATATAAAGGCTCAGAGCCTATTATGACACGCGCAGCCAGCGTTCCATTGCCACATTCCATCTACTGCAGGCAGGATACCTGGCTGGCTGAATGTCGCTGAGAAGCTCACAGAGACCGCCATAAGCAACAGTTTAACAGAATGCCACAGACTAATCAACCAAACTTTTTGGGTTGGGTTCTCTTTTATAGTCTGCAGGCATTAAATGAAAGAAGTCAGTGTTCCAGCAGAAGGAGACAACGTTTCAGAAAAGGCATTGTAGCAAACCAAAAAAGAAATTTTAAGCGCAGCAGAGTAACCAGCGCACATACCTGTTAGCTCAGGTGAGTTTAAAAGGCTGCTGTTGATAACAAGGGCATTTGCTAAATAGATGGTGTGTGTGCAACAATATACTGAAAGGTCAATTATATTGTGCAGCTTATCTCACCACCTGTAGTTATTTAGGTGAAAGCTCCAAAATGCTTGCCTAATATGTCTGTTTATCCAAAAGGAAGTAAAAAGGGAGAGCTAGAAAGATAGCATTGCATCACATTACATGGCAATGCAATGCACAGTTGCTGAAGTTGAACCAAAATGAGCTTGTAATCTGGCTTCTGCAACTTTGAACATGAAAAATCCAATGAGGAGAAGAAAAGCAAAGCCAAAGAGTCCATCCCAAAATCCGACAAACAAGCAAAATGAACAAAAAACATTGAATTCAATTCTTTCTGATTTTAGAAACTGCATTAAAGAAGGGGTGCACCGGTCCTGGAGATACTGCAATACCAGGTCAATGCGTGGAGTGGACAGAGCAAGCTCTTTTTCCATCTCCCTGTTCTAAAAATCCATTTAATATATGGTCCCCAGATAGGGGACGTATCAGATATTAAACTGATAAGAACAGATACTACACTTGATCTTAGCCAAAAGGCCGAGAAGCGATAACCAGAATTGGTTTCAAACTACGGAGCCACCCAAGGATCCTGAAAAGTCCATTTGTGGAGATGAGCTCCTGGACTCCCGTTAAGAAGACATGTTGTCAACCTCTAGATCCCTTACATGCCTGCACTTTTCGGCTTGCTGCTGCTGCAATCCACGCGTTTTAGATCTGCATAACTCCACCTCTTTAAACACAGCACCTTCACCCCCTGCTGTTCCCACCCGCCTCAACACCGTTGGAAGGGAGGAGAACCAATTAAGGCGGGGGGTGGGGTGGAACGAGCAGCTGTCTACCCTTAGCAGGAGGGCTCCTGATTACATACCTCTCCTGCTGCTGCTGCTGCTGGCTGTCCAGCAGCAGACTGAAGGTGGCTGCTGCTGTGCACAGGTATATAAAGGCTCAGAGCCTATTATGACACGCGCAGCCAGCGTTCCATTGCCACATTCCATCTACTGCAGGCAGGATACCTGGCTGGCTGAATGTCGCTGAGAAGCTCACAGAGACCGCCATAAGCAACAGTTTAACAGAATGCCACAGACTAATCAACCAAACTTTTTGGGTTGGGTTCTCTTTTATAGTCTGCAGGCATTAAATGAAAGAAGTCAGTGTTCCAGCAGAAGGAGACAACGTTTCAGAAAAGGCATTGTAGCAAACCAAAAAAGAAATTTTAAGCGCAGCAGAGTAACCAGCGCACATACCTGTTAGCTCAGGTGAGTTTAAAAGGCTGCTGTTGATAACAAGGGCATTTGCTAAATAGATGGTGTGTGTGCAACAATATACTGAAAGGTCAATTATATTGTGCAGCTTATCTCACCACCTGTAGTTATTTAGGTGAAAGCTCCAAAATGCTTGCCTAATATGTCTGTTTATCCAAAAGGAAGTAAAAAGGGAGAGCTAGAAAGATAGCATTGCATCACATTACATGGCAATGCAATGCACAGTTGCTGAAGTTGAACCAAAATGAGCTTGTAATCTGGCTTCTGCAACTTTGAACATGAAAAATCCAATGAGGAGAAGAAAAGCAAAGCCAAAGAGTCCATCCCAAAATCCGACAAACAAGCAAAATGAACAAAAAACATTGAATTCAATTCTTTCTGATTTTAGAAACTGCATTAAAGAAGGGGTGCACCGGTCCTGGAGATACTGCAATACCAGGTCAATGCGTGGAGTGGACAGAGCAAGCTCTTTTTCCATCTCCCTGTTCTAAAAATCCATTTAATATATGGTCCCCAGATAGGGGACGTATCAGATATTAAACTGATAAGAACAGATACTACACTTGATCTTAGCCAAAAGGCCGAGAAGCGATAACCAGAATTGGTTTCAAACTACGGAGCCACCCAAGGATCCTGAAAAGTCCATTTGTGGAGATGAGCTCCTGGACTCCCGTTAAGAAGACATGTTGTCAACCTCTAGATCCCTTACATGCCTGCACTTTTCGGCTTGCTGCTGCTGCAATCCACGCGTTTTAGATCTGCATAACTCCACCTCTTTAAACACAGCACCTTCACCCCCTGCTGTTCCCACCCGCCTCAACACCGTTGGAAGGGAGGAGAACCAATTAAGGCGGGGGGTGGGGTGGAACGAGCAGCTGTCTACCCTTAGCAGGAGGGCTCCTGATTACATACCTCTCCTGCTGCTGCTGCTGCTGGCTGTCCAGCAGCAGACTGAAGGTGGCTGCTGCTGTGCACAGGTATATAAAGGCTCAGAGCCTATTATGACACGCGCAGCCAGCGTTCCATTGCCACATTCCATCTACTGCAGGCAGGATACCTGGCTGGCTGAATGTCGCTGAGAAGCTCACAGAGACCGCCATAAGCAACAGTTTAACAGAATGCCACAGACTAATCAACCAAACTTTTTGGGTTGGGTTCTCTTTTATAGTCTGCAGGCATTAAATGAAAGAAGTCAGTGTTCCAGCAGAAGGAGACAACGTTTCAGAAAAGGCATTGTAGCAAACCAAAAAATAAATTTTAAGCGCAGCAGAGTAACCAGCGCACATACCTGTTAGCTCAGGTGAGTTTAAAAGGCTGCTGTTGATAACAAGGGCATTTGCTAAATAGATGGTGTGTGTGCAACAATATACTGAAAGGTCAATTATATTGTGCAGCTTATCTCACCACCTGTAGTTATTTAGGTGAAAGCTCCAAAATGCTTGCCTAATATGTCTGTTTATCCAAAAGGAAGTAAAAAGGGAGAGCTAGAAAGATAGCATTGCATCACATTACATGGCAATGCAATGCACAGTTGCTGAAGTTGAACCAAAATGAGCTTGTAATCTGGCTTCTGCAACTTTGAACATGAAAAATCCAATGAGGAGAAGAAAAGCAAAGCTAAAGAGTCCATCCCAAAATCCGACAAACAAGCAAAATGAACAAAAAACATTGAATTCAATTCTTTCTGATTTTAGAAACTGCATTAAAGAAGGGGTGCACCGGTCCTGGAGATACTGCAATACCAGGTCAATGCGTGGAGTGGACAGAGCAAGCTCTTTTTCCATCTCCCTGTTCTAAAAATCCATTTAATATATGGTCCCCAGATAGGGGACGTATCAGATATTAAACTGATAAGAACAGATACTACACTTGATCTTAGCCAAAAGGCCGAGAAGCGATAACCAGAATTGGTTTCAAACTAAGGAGCCACCCAAGGATCCTGAAAAGTCCATTTGTGGAGATGAGCTCCTGGACTCCCGTTAAGAAGACATGTTGTCAACCTCTAGATCCCTTACATGCCTGCACTTTTCGGCTTGCTGCTGCTGCAATCCACGCGTTTTAGATCTGCATAACTCCACCTCTTTAAACACAGCACCTTCACCCCCTGCTGTTCCCACCCGCCTCAACACCGTTGGAAGGGAGGAGAACCAATTAAGACGGGGGGTGGGGTGGAACGAGCAGCTGTCTACCCTTAGCAGGAGGGCTCCTGATTACATACCTCTCCTGCTGCTGCTGCTGCTGGCTGTCCAGCAGCAGACTGAAGGTGGCTGCTGCTGTGCACAGGTATATAAAGGCTCAGAGCCTATTATGACACGCGCAGCCAGCGTTCCATTGCCACATTCCATCTACTGCAGGCAGGATACCTGGCTGGCTGAATGTCGCTGAGAAGCTCACAGAGACCGCCATAAGCAACAGTTTAACAGAATGCCACAGACTAATCAACCAAACTTTTTGGGTTGGGTTCTCTTTTATAGTCTGCAGGCATTAAATGAAAGAAGTCAGTGTTCCAGCAGAAGGAGACAACGTTTCAGAAAAGGCATTGTAGCAAACCAAAAAAGAAATTTTAAGCGCAGCAGAGTAACCAGCGCACATACCTGTTAGCTCAGGTGAGTTTAAAAGGCTGCTGTTGATAACAAGGGCATTTGCTAAATAGATGGTGTGTGTGCAACAATATACTGAAAGGTCAATTATATTGTGCAGCTTATCTCACCACCTGTAGTTATTTAGGTGAAAGCTCCAAAATGCTTGCCTAATATGTCTGTTTATCCAAAAGGAAGTAAAAAGGGAGAGCTAGAAAGATAGCATTGCATCACATTACATGGCAATGCAATGCACAGTTGCTGAAGTTGAACCAAAATGAGCTTGTAATCTGGCTTCTGCAACTTTGAACATGAAAAATCCAATGAGGAGAAGAAAAGCAAAGCCAAAGAGTCCATCCCAAAATCCGACAAACAAGCAAAATGAACAAAAAACATTGAATTCAATTCTTTCTGATTTTAGAAACTGCATTAAAGAAGGGGTGCACCGGTCCTGGAGATACTGAAATACCAGGTCAATGCGTGGAGTGGACAGAGCAAGCTCTTTTTCCATCTCCCTGTTCTAAAAATCCATTTAATATATGGTCCCCAGATAGGGGACGTATCAGATATTAAACTGATAAGAACAGATACTACACTTGATCTTAGCCAAAAGGCCGAGAAGCGATAACCAGAATTGGTTTCAAACTACGGAGCCACCCAAGGATCCTGAAAAGTCCATTTGTGGAGATGAGCTCCTGGACTCCCGTTAAGAAGACATGTTGTCAACCTCTAGATCCCTTACATGCCTGCACTTTTCGGCTTGCTGCTGCTGCAATCCACGCGTTTTAGATCTGCATAACTCCACCTCTTTAAACACAGCACCTTCACCCCCTGCTGTTCCCACCCGCCTCAACACCGTTGGAAGGGAGGAGAACCAATTAAGGCGGGGGGTGGGGTGGAACGAGCAGCTGTCTACCCTTAGCAGGAGGGCTCCTGATTACATACCTCTCCTGCTGCTGCTGCTGCTGGCTGTCCAGCAGCAGACTGAAGGTGGCTGCTGCTGTGCACAGGTATATAAAGGCTCAGAGCCTATTATGACACGCGCAGCCAGCGTTCCATTGCCACATTCCATCTACTGCAGGCAGGATACCTGGCTGGCTGAATGTCGCTGAGAAGCTCACAGAGACCGCCATAAGCAACAGTTTAACAGAATGCCACAGACTAATCAACCAAACTTTTTGGGTTGGGTTCTCTTTTATAGTCTGCAGGCATTAAATGAAAGAAGTCAGTGTTCCAGCAGAAGGAGACAACGTTTCAGAAAAGGCATTGTAGCAAACCAAAAAAGAAATTTTAAGCGCAGCAGAGTAACCAGCGCACATACCTGTTAGCTCAGGTGAGTTTAAAAGGCTGCTGTTGATAACAAGGGCATTTGCTAAATAGATGGTGTGTGTGCAACAATATACTGAAAGGTCAATTATATTGTGCAGCTTATCTCACCACCTGTAGTTATTTAGGTGAAAGCTCCAAAATGCTTGCCTAATATGTCTGTTTATCCAAAAGGAAGTAAAAAGGGAGAGCTAGAAAGATAGCATTGCATCACATTACATGGCAATGCAATGCACAGTTGCTGAAGTTGAACCAAAATGAGCTTGTAATCTGGCTTCTGCAACTTTGAACATGAAAAATCCAATGAGGAGAAGAAAAGCAAAGCCAAAGAGTCCATCCCAAAATCCGACAAACAAGCAAAATGAACAAAAAACATTGAATTCAATTCTTTCTGATTTTAGAAACTGCATTAAAGAAGGGGTGCACCGGTCCTGGAGATACTGCAATACCAGGTCAATGCGTGGAGTGGACAGAGCAAGCTCTTTTTCCATCTCCCTGTTCTAAAAATCCATTTAATATATGGTCCCCAGATAGGGGACGTATCAGATATTAAACTGATAAGAACAGATACTACACTTGATCTTAGCCAAAAGGCCGAGAAGCGATAACCAGAATTGGTTTCAAACTACGGAGCCACCCAAGGATCCTGAAAAGTCCATTTGTGGAGATGAGCTCCTGGACTCCCGTTAAGAAGACATGTTGTCAACCTCTAGATCCCTTACATGCCTGCACTTTTCGGCTTGCTGCTGCTGCAATCCACGCGTTTTAGATCTGCATAACTCCACCTCTTTAAACACAGCACCTTCACCCCCTGCTGTTCCCACCCGCCTCAACACCGTTGGAAGGGAGGAGAACCAATTAAGGCGGGGGGTGGGGTGGAACGAGCAGCTGTCTACCCTTAGCAGGAGGGCTCCTGATTACATACCTCTCCTGCTGCTGCTGCTGCTGGCTGTCCAGCAGCAGACTGAAGGTGGCTGCTGCTGTGCACAGGTATATAAAGGCTCAGAGCCTATTATGACACGCGCAGCCAGCGTTCCATTGCCACATTCCATCTACTGCAGGCAGGATACCTGGCTGGCTGAATGTCGCTGAGAAGCTCACAGAGACCGCCATAAGCAACAGTTTAACAGAATGCCACAGACTAATCAACCAAACTTTTTGGGTTGGGTTCTCTTTTATAGTCTGCAGGCATTAAATGAAAGAAGTCAGTGTTCCAGCAGAAGGAGACAACGTTTCAGAAAAGGCATTGTAGCAAACCAAAAAAGAAATTTTAAGCGCAGCAGAGTAACCAGCGCACATACCTGTTAGCTCAGGTGAGTTTAAAAGGCTGCTGTTGATAACAAGGGCATTTGCTAAATAGATGGTGTGTGTGCAACAATATACTGAAAGGTCAATTATATTGTGCAGCTTATCTCACCACCTGTAGTTATTTAGGTGAAAGCTCCAAAATGCTTGCCTAATATGTCTGTTTATCCAAAACGAAGTAAAAAGGGAGAGCTAGAAAGATAGCATTGCATCACATTACATGGCAATGCAATGCACAGTTGCTGAAGTTGAACCAAAATGAGCTTGTAATCTGGCTTCTGCAACTTTGAACATGAAAAATCCAATGAGGAGAAGAAAAGCAAAGCCAAAGAGTCCATCCCAAAATCCGACAAACAAGCAAAATGAACAAAAAACATTGAATTCAATTCTTTCTGATTTTAGAAACTGCATTAAAGAAGGGGTGCACCGGTCCTGGAGATACTGCAATACCAGGTCAATGTGTGGAGTGGACAGAGCAAGCTCTTTTTCCATCTCCCTGTTCTAAAAATCCATTTAATATATGGTCCCCAGATAGGGGACGTATCAGATATTAAACTGATAAGAACAGATACTACACTTGATCTTAGCCAAAAGGCCGAGAAGCGATAACCAGAATTGGTTTCAAACTACGGAGCCACCCAAGGATCCTGAAAAGTCCATTTGTGGAGATGAGCTCCTGGACTCCCGTTAAGAAGACATGTTGTCAACCTCTAGATCCCTTACATGCCTGCACTTTTCGGCTTGCTGCTGCTGCAATCCACGCGTTTTAGATCTGCATAACTCCACCTCTTTAAACACAGCACCTTCACCCCCTGCTGTTCCCACCCGCCTCAACACCGTTGGAAGGGAGGAGAACCAATTAAGGCGGGGGGTGGGGTGGAACGAGCAGCTGTCTACCCTTAGCAGGAGGGCTCCTGATTACATACCTCTCCTGCTGCTGCTGCTGCTGGCTGTCCAGCAGCAGACTGAAGGTGGCTGCTGCTGTGCACAGGTATATAAAGGCTCAGAGCCTATTATGACACGCGCAGCCAGCGTTCCATTGCCACATTCCATCTACTGCAGGCAGGATACCTGGCTGGCTGAATGTCGCTGAGAAGCTCACAGAGACCGCCATAAGCAACAGTTTAACAGAATGCCACAGACTAATCAACCAAACTTTTTGGGTTGGGTTCTCTTTTATAGTCTGCAGGCATTAAATGAAAGAAGTCAGTGTTCCAGCAGAAGGAGACAACGTTTCAGAAAAGGCATTGTAGCAAACCAAAAAAGAAATTTTAAGCGCAGCAGAGTAACCAGCGCACATACCTGTTAGCTCAGGTGAGTTTAAAAGGCTGCTGTTGATAACAAGGGCATTTGCTAAATAGATGGTGTGTGTGCAACAATATACTGAAAGGTCAATTATATTGTGCAGCTTATCTCACCACCTGTAGTTATTTAGGTGAAAGCTCCAAAATGCTTGCCTAATATGTCTGTTTATCCAAAAGGAAGTAAAAAGGGAGAGCTAGAAAGATAGCATTGCATCACATTACATGGCAATGCAATGCACAGTTGCTGAAGTTGAACCAAAATGAGCTTGTAATCTGGCTTCTGCAACTTTGAACATGAAAAATCCAATGAGGAGAAGAAAAGCAAAGCCAAAGAGTCCATCCCAAAATCCGACAAACAAGCAAAATGAACAAAAAACATTGAATTCAATTCTTTCTGATTTTAGAAACTGCATTAAAGAAGGGGTGCACCGGTCCTGGAGATACTGCAATACCAGGTCAATGCGTGGAGTGGACAGAGCAAGCTCTTTTTCCATCTCCCTGTTCTAAAAATCCATTTAATATATGGTCCCCAGATAGGGGACGTATCAGATATTAAACTGATAAGAACAGATACTACACTTGATCTTAGCCAAAAGGCCGAGAAGCGATAACCAGAATTGGTTTCAAACTACGGAGCCACCCAAGGATCCTGAAAAGTCCATTTGTGGAGATGAGCTCCTGGACTCCCGTTAAGAAGACATGTTGTCAACCTCTAGATCCCTTACATGCCTGCACTTTTCGGCTTGCTGCTGCTGCAATCCACGCGTTTTAGATCTGCATAACTCCACCTCTTTAAACACAGCACCTTCACCCCCTGCTGTTCCCACCCGCCTCAACACCGTTGGAAGGGAGGAGAACCAATTAAGGCGGGGGGTGGGGTGGAACGAGCAGCTGTCTACCCTTAGCAGGAGGGCTCCTGATTACATACCTCTCCTGCTGCTGCTGCTGCTGGCTGTCCAGCAGCAGACTGAAGGTGGCTGCTGCTGTGCACAGGTATATAAAGGCTCAGAGCCTATTATGACACGCGCAGCCAGCGTTCCATTGCCACATTCCATCTACTGCAGGCAGGATACCTGGCTGGCTGAATGTCGCTGAGAAGCTCACAGAGACCGCCATAAGCAACAGTTTAACAGAATGCCACAGACTAATCAACCAAACTTTTTGGGTTGGGTTCTCTTTTATAGTCTGCAGGCATTAAATGAAAGAAGTCAGTGTTCCAGCAGAAGGAGACAACGTTTCAGAAAAGGCATTGTAGCAAACCAAAAAAGAAATTTTAAGCGCAGCAGAGTAACCAGCGCACATACCTGTTAGCTCAGGTGAGTTTAAAAGGCTGCTGTTGATAACAAGGGCATTTGCTAAATAGATGGTGTGTGTGCAACAATATACTGAAAGGTCAATTATATTGTGCAGCTTATCTCACCACCTGTAGTTATTTAGGTGAAAGCTCCAAAATGCTTGCCTAATATGTCTGTTTATCCAAAAGGAAGTAAAAAGGGAGAGCTAGAAAGATAGCATTGCATCACATTACATGGCAATGCAATGCACAGTTGCTGAAGTTGAACCAAAATGAGCTTGTAATCTGGCTTCTGCAACTTTGAACATGAAAAATCCAATGAGGAGAAGAAAAGCAAAGCCAAAGAGTCCATCCCAAAATCCGACAAACAAGCAAAATGAACAAAAAACATTGAATTCAATTCTTTCTGATTTTAGAAACTGCATTAAAGAAGGGGTGCACCGGTCCTGGAGATACTGCAATACCAGGTCAATGCGTGGAGTGGACAGAGCAAGCTCTTTTTCCATCTCCCTGTTCTAAAAATCCATTTAATATATGGTCCCCAGATAGGGGACGTATCAGATATTAAACTGATAAGAACAGATTTTTTTTTTTTTTTTGAAAGCCCGAATTCGTGTACAAAACCCGAGTGCGCTTAAAAAAGTGACAAGTGCCACAAAAAAAGTGCACTAGGATGCTGGTCTTCTTGAAACCCTCTCCAAAAGGAGAAGGGTCCCCCAAACCATTCCCCGTCCCTCCGAGCCAAAAGGCCACAGCGAGGAACAGGGACAAAAAGCCACCTCCAGCCGAAGCCAGAGGCGACCCAATCTTACCCCCAGCACCTGCCCGAGTTCTCACCCGAGCAAGGCACTGGGAGCCAAAGACTGTGCTCCCCTCCCGGAAGAGGGGAGCCAACAACGCTCTCCTCCCGAAAGAGGAGAGCCAGGGGGGTTCAGGGGGGAGCGGAACCTGATGGCCACACACTCCCCCCCTAGACCTGCCAAGAGAGGAACCCGTAAGGGAACCGCATCCCGACAAAATCCTAGTAGGACGTGACACACGTGAATAAGTGGACACACAGTGACAAAGAAATTAAATAAATAGTGAAGGTTTCACAGTATAATACTGCCCGGACCTTCGACCGGGAATTGAAAAATTCCCCATCCTAAGGCCAGAAGGCCCGGAATAAGGGTGTGTGCGAAGAAAGAAAATTTGAAGTGCTTGTGCAAATGTGCCATAAACTCAAGTGGGGTTCCCAATCCCAGTGAGTTAAGGCACCCCAGGGTCACCACTCCTGGGGCACTTCACACTTCGGGCTTTCGATCTTCCCCGGCCCAATGGCGTCGATCCTGGGGGGCCATGCTTTCCACCAGATGACTATATTAGCCACCTGGCGTACTAACAAGCGCCTAAACCCCAGTGTGCATAATGTATCAATCTACTAGGGCGGCCAACATCCAAAACCGCCTTTTCGAAAGATACTACACTTGATCTTAGCCAAAAGGCCGAGAAGCGATAACCAGAATTGGTTTCAAACTACGGAGCCACCCAAGGATCCTGAAAAGTCCATTTGTGGAGATGAGCTCCTGGACTCCCGTTAAGAAGACATGTTGTCAACCTCTAGATCCCTTACATGCCTGCACTTTTCGGCTTGCTGCTGCTGCAATCCACGCGTTTTAGATCTGCATAACTCCACCTCTTTAAACACAGCACCTTCACCCCCTGCTGTTCCCACCCGCCTCAACACCGTTGGAAGGGAGGAGAACCAATTAAGGCGGGGGGTGGGGTGGAACGAGCAGCTGTCTACCCTTAGCAGGAGGGCTCCTGATTACATACCTCTCCTGCTGCTGCTGCTGCTGGCTGTCCAGCAGCAGACTGAAGGTGGCTGCTGCTGTGCACAGGTATATAAAGGCTCAGAGCCTATTATGACACGCGCAGCCAGCGTTCCATTGCCACATTCCATCTACTGCAGGCAGGATACCTGGCTGGCTGAATGTCGCTGAGAAGCTCACAGAGACCGCCATAAGCAACAGTTTAACAGAATGCCACAGACTAATCAACCAAACTTTTTGGGTTGGGTTCTCTTTTATAGTCTGCAGGCATTAAATGAAAGAAGTCAGTGTTCCAGCAGAAGGAGACAACGTTTCAGAAAAGGCATTGTAGCAAACCAAAAAAGAAATTTTAAGCGCAGCAGAGTAACCAGCGCACATACCTGTTAGCTCAGGTGAGTTTAAAAGGCTGCTGTTGATAACAAGGGCATTTGCTAAATAGATGGTGTGTGTGCAACAATATACTGAAAGGTCAATTATATTGTGCAGCTTATCTCACCACCTGTAGTTATTTAGGTGAAAGCTCCAAAATGCTTGCCTAATATGTCTGTTTATCCAAAAGGAAGTAAAAAGGGAGAGCTAGAAAGATAGCATTGCATCACATTACATGGCAATGCAATGCACAGTTGCTGAAGTTGAACCAAAATGAGCTTGTAATCTGGCTTCTGCAACTTTGAACATGAAAAATCCAATGAGGAGAAGAAAAGCAAAGCCAAAGAGTCCATCCCAAAATCCGACAAACAAGCAAAATGAACAAAAAACATTGAATTCAATTCTTTCTGATTTTAGAAACTGCATTAAAGAAGGGGTGCACCGGTCCTGGAGATACTGCAATACCAGGTCAATGCGTGGAGTGGACAGAGCAAGCTCTTTTTCCATCTCCCTGTTCTAAAAATCCATTTAATATATGGTCCCCAGATAGGGGACGTATCAGATATTAAACTGATAAGAACAGATACTACACTTGATCTTAGCCAAAAGGCCGAGAAGCGATAACCAGAATTGGTTTCAAACTACGGAGCCACCCAAGGATCCTGAAAAGTCCATTTGTGGAGATGAGCTCCTGGACTCCCGTTAAGAAGACATGTTGTCAACCTCTAGATCCCTTACATGCCTGCACTTTTCGGCTTGCTGCTGCTGCAATCCACGCGTTTTAGATCTGCATAACTCCACCTCTTTAAACACAGCACCTTCACCCCCTGCTGTTCCCACCCGCCTCAACACCGTTGGAAGGGAGGAGAACCAATTAAGGCGGGGGGTGGGGTGGAACGAGCAGCTGTCTACCCTTAGCAGGAGGGCTCCTGATTACATACCTCTCCTGCTGCTGCTGCTGGCTGTCCAGCAGCAGACTGAAGGTGGCTGCTGCTGTGCACAGGTATATAAAGGCTCAGAGCCTATTATGACACGCGCAGCCAGCGTTCCATTGCCACATTCCATCTACTGCAGGCAGGATACCTGGCTGGCTGAATGTCGCTGAGAAGCTCACAGAGACCGCCATAAGCAACAGTTTAACAGAATGCCACAGACTAATCAACCAAGCTTTTTGGGTTGGGTTCTCTTTTATAGTCTGCAGGCATTAAATGAAAGAAGTCAGTGTTCCAGCAGAAGGAGACAACGTTTCAGAAAAGGCATTGTAGCAAACCAAAAAAGAAATTTTAAGCGCAGCAGAGTAACCAGCGCACATACCTGTTAGCTCAGGTGAGTTTAAAAGGCTGCTGTTGATAACAAGGGCATTTGCTAAATAGATGGTGTGTGTGCAACAATATACTGAAAGGTCAATTATATTGTGCAGCTTATCTCACCACCTGTAGTTATTTAGGTGAAAGCTCCAAAATGCTTGCCTAATATGTCTGTTTATCCAAAAGGAAGTAAAAAGGGAGAGCTAGAAAGATAGCATTGCATTACATTACATGGCAATGCAATGCACAGTTGCTGAAGTTGAACCAAAATGAGCTTGTAATCTGGCTTCTGCAACTTTGAACATGAAAAATCCAATGAGGAGAAGAAAAGCAAAGCCAAAGAGTCCATCCCAAAATCCGACAAACAAGCAAAATGAACAAAAAACATTGAATTCAATTCTTTCTGATTTTAGAAACTGCATTAAAGAAGGGGTGCACCGGTCCTGGAGATACTGCAATACCAGGTCAATGCGTGGAGTGGACAGAGCAAGCTCTTTTTCCATCTCCCTGTTCTAAAAATCCATTTAATATATGGTCCCCAGATAGGGGACGTATCAGATATTAAACTGATAAGAACAGATACTACACTTGATCTTAGCCAAAAGGCCGAGAAGCGATAACCAGAATTGGTTTCAAACTACGGAGCCACCCAAGGATCCTGAAAAGTCCATTTGTGGAGATGAGCTCCTGGACTCCCGTTAAGAAGACATGTTGTCAACCTCTAGATCCCTTACATGCCTGCACTTTTCGGCTTGCTGCTGCTGCAATCCACGCGTTTTAGATCTGCATAACTCCACCTCTTTAAACACAGCACCTTCACCCCCTGCTGTTCCCACCCGCCTCAACACCGTTGGAAGGGAGGAGAACCAATTAAGGCGGGGGGTGGGGTGGAACGAGCAGCTGTCTACCCTTAGCAGGAGGGCTCCTGATTACATACCTCTCCTGCTGCTGCTGCTGCTGGCTGTCCAGCAGCAGACTGAAGGTGGCTGCTGCTGTGCACAGGTATATAAAGGCTCAGAGCCTATTATGACACGCGCAGCCAGCGTTCCATTGCCACATTCCATCTACTGCAGGCAGGATACCTGGCTGGCTGAATGTCGCTGAGAAGCTCACAGAGACCGCCATAAGCAACAGTTTAACAGAATGCCACAGACTAATCAACCAAACTTTTTGGGTTGGGTTCTCTTTTATAGTCTGCAGGCATTAAATGAAAGAAGTCAGTGTTCCAGCAGAAGGAGACAACGTTTCAGAAAAGGCATTGTAGCAAACCAAAAAAGACATTTTAAGTGCAGCAGAGTAACCAGCGCACATACCTGTTAGCTCAGGTGAGTTTAAAAGGCTGCTGTTGATAACAAGGGCATTTGCTAAATAGATGGTGTGTGTGCAACAATATACTGAAAGGTCAATTATATTGTGCAGCTTATCTCACCACCTGTAGTTATTTAGGTGAAAGCTCCAAAATGCTTGCCTAATATGTCTGTTTATCCAAAAGGAAGTAAAAAGGGAGAGCTAGAAAGATAGCATTGCATCACATTACATGGCAATGCAATGCACAGTTGCTGAAGTTGAACCAAAATGAGCTTGTAATCTGGCTTCTGCAACTTTGAACATGAAAAATCCAATGAGGAGAAGAAAAGCAAAGCCAAAGAGTCCATCCCAAAATTCGACAAACAAGCAAAATGAACAAAAAACATTGAATTCAATTCTTTCTGATTTTAGAAACTGCATTAAAGAAGGGGTGCACCGGTCCTGGAGATACTGCAATACCAGGTCAATGCGTGGAGTGGACAGAGCAAGCTCTTTTTCCATCTCCCTGTTCTAAAAATCCATTTAATATATGGTCCCCAGATAGGGGACGTATCAGATATTAAACTGATAAGAACAGATACTACACTTGATCTTAGCCAAAAGGCCGAGAAGCGATAACCAGAATTGGTTTCAAACTACGGAGCCACCCAAGGATCCTGAAAAGTCCATTTGTGGAGATGAGCTCCTGGACTCCCGTTAAGAAGACATGTTGTCAACCTCTAGATCCCTTACATGCCTGCACTTTTCGGCTTGCTGCTGCTGCAATCCACGCGTTTTAGATCTGCATAACTCCACCTCTTTAAACACAGCACCTTCACCCCCTGCTGTTCCCACCCGCCTCAACACCGTTGGAAGGGAGGAGAACCAATTAAGGCGGGGGGTGGGGTGGAACGAGCAGCTGTCTACCCTTAGCAGGAGGGCTCCTGATTACATACCTCTCCTGCTGCTGCTGCTGGCTGTCCAGCAGCAGACTGAAGGTGGCTGCTGCTGTGCACAGGTATATAAAGGCTCAGAGCCTATTATGACACGCGCAGCCAGCGTTCCATTGCCACATTCCATCTACTGCAGGCAGGATACCTGGCTGGCTGAATGTCGCTGAGAAGCTCACAGAGACCGCCATAAGCAACAGTTTAACAGAATGCCACAGACTAATCAACCAAACTTTTTGGGTTGGGTTCTCTTTTATAGTCTGCAGGCATTAAATGAAAGAAGTCAGTGTTCCAGCAGAAGGAGACAACGTTTCAGAAAAGGCATTGTAGCAAACCAAAAAAGAAATTTTAAGCGCAGCAGAGTAACCAGCGCACATACCTGTTAGCTCAGGTGAGTTTAAAAGGCTGCTGTTGATAACAAGGGCATTTGCTAAATAGATGGTGTGTGTGCAACAATATACTGAAAGGTCAATTATATTGTGCAGCTTATCTCACCACCTGTAGTTATTTAGGTGAAAGCTCCAAAATGCTTGCCTAATATGTCTGTTTATCCAAAAGGAAGTAAAAAGGGAGAGCTAGAAAGATAGCATTGCATCACATTACATGGCAATGCAATGCACAGTTGCTGAAGTTGAACCAAAATGAGCTTGTAATCTGGCTTCTGCAACTTTGAACATGAAAAATCCAATGAGGAGAAGAAAAGCAAAGCCAAAGAGTCCATCCCAAAATCCGACAAACAAGCAAAATGAACAAAAAACATTGAATTCAATTCTTTCTGATTTTAGAAACTGCATTAAAGAAGGGGTGCACCGGTCCTGGAGATACTGCAATACCAGGTCAATGCGTGGAGTGGACAGAGCAAGCTCTTTTTCCATCTCCCTGTTCTAAAAATCCATTTAATATATGGTCCCCAGATAGGGGACGTATCAGATATTAAACTGATAAGAACAGATACTACACTTGATCTTAGCCAAAAGGCCGAGAAGCGATAACCAGAATTGGTTTCAAACTACGGAGCCACCCAAGGATCCTGAAAAGTCCATTTGTGGAGATGAGCTCCTGGACTCCCGTTAAGAAGACATGTTGTCAACCTCTAGATCCCTTACATGCCTGCACTTTTCGGCTTGCTGCTGCTGCAATCCACGCGTTTTAGATCTGCATAACTCCACCTCTTTAAACACAGCACCTTCACCCCCTGCTGTTCCCACCCGCCTCAACACCGTTGGAAGGGAGGAGAACCAATTAAGGCGGGGGGTGGGGTGGAACGAGCAGCTGTCTACCCTTAGCAGGAGGGCTCCTGATTACATACCTCTCCTGCTGCTGCTGCTGCTGGCTGTCCAGCAGCAGACTGAAGGTGGCTGCTGCTGTGCACAGGTATATAAAGGCTCAGAGCCTATTATGACACGCGCAGCCAGCGTTCCATTGCCACATTCCATCTACTGCAGGCAGGATACCTGGCTGGCTGAATGTCGCTGAGAAGCTCACAGAGACCGCCATAAGCAACAGTTTAACAGAATGCCACAGACTAATCAACCAAACTTTTTGGGTTGGGTTCTCTTTTGTAGTCTGCAGGCATTAAATGAAAGAAGTCAGTGTTCCAGCAGAAGGAGACAACGTTTCAGAAAAGGCATTGTAGCAAACCAAAAAAGAAATTTTAAGCGCAGCAGAGTAACCAGCGCACATACCTGTTAGCTCAGGTGAGTTTAACCCCTTAATAACATCTGACGTACTAATACGCGTCTGTGCCCTGGGACTTAAGAGCCAGACCCGTATTAGTACGTCATCGCGATCGCGCCCGCACACAGGCTGTGCGGGCGCGATCGCCGCCGGGTGTCAGCTGATTGTCACAGCTGACACCCGGTACTATGTGCAGGGAGCGGTCACGCACCGCTCCCAGCACATTAACCCCCGCGATGCTGCGATCGAAGTCGATCGAAGTCGATCGCGGCATTGCGGGGGCAAGGGGAGGTGATCGGCGATACTCACCTCCTCTTCCGGCTTCCAGCGCAGTCTGCAAAGGCTTCCCGGGTGTTGCCATGACGACCCGATGTCGTCATGACAACATCCGGGTCACCAGAGAGCAGGAAGATTGCTTGGACATGCGCAGTGCATCTCCAAGCAATCTTCACACTGTGCATTTCTGACAGCTTGCATGGCATAGGGATGGTGCTCCATTCCTGTGCCATGCAGGCGATCAGAAAAAAAAAAGTGAAAGTCCCAGAGTGGGACAAAGTAATAAAGTGTATAAACTGTGTGAAAGTGGAAAAAAAAAAAAAAAAATGTGCAAAAATATTATAAAAAAATAAAAAAATTAATACACCAAAAATAAAAATATAATGTACCCATCAATAAATATGATTATAAAAAAAATAAAAAAAAAACAATAAAAGTACACATATTTGGTATCGCCGCGTCCGGAATAACCTGACTTATAAAACTGTCCCACTAGTTAACCCCTTCAGTGAACACGGTAAAAAAAAAAAAAAAAAAACCAAGCAAAAAACAATGCTTTATCACCATACCGCCAAACAAAAAGTGGAATAACACGCGATCAAAAAGACGCATATAAATAAAAATGATACCGCTGAAAACGTCATCTCGTCCGGCAAAAAACAAGCCGCCATATAGCTCCATCAGCCGAAAAATAAAAAAGTTATAGCTCTCAGAATAAAGCGATACTAAAAAATATTTTTTTCTATAAAATAGCTTTTATTGTGTATAAGCGCCAAAACATAGAAAAATGATACAAATGTGGTACCGCTGTAAACGTACTGACCCGAAGAGTAAAGCTGCCTCATCAATTTTACCACACGCGGAACAGAATAAAAAAAAAAAAAAAAACAATTCCTGAATTGTTGGTTTTTGTTTATTCTGCCTCCCAAAAATCGGAATAGAAAGCGATCAAAAAATGTCACGTGCCTGAAAATGGCACCAATAACAACGTCAAGTCATCCTGCAAAAAACGAGCCGTCACATGACTGTCTGCCAAAATCTGGAAAAATTATAGCTCTCAAAATATGGCGATGCAAAAACTAGATTTTACAAAAAATGCGTCTTTTAGTGTGTGACAGCTGTCAGTCATAAAAACCCCATATGATTCTGGCATTGCTGTAATCACACCGACCCGAAGAATAAAGTCGTCTAATCACTTATACCGCACAAGGAACGGCGTCAAAAATAAACTCTTGAGTTAGGATTGGGCTAGGGTTAGGGCTGGGTTTGGGGCTAGGGCTGTGCTGGGGCTAGGGTTGTGCTGGGGCTAGGGTTGTGCTGGGGCTAGGGTTGTGCTGGGGCTAGGGTTGTGCTAGGGTTAGGGCTGGGGTTGGGATTTTTTTCAAAAGTAAGAAAAAAAGATGACGATATGGCGACTAGTGTTGAGAGCAAGTGCTCGCTACTTGAGTTTGCATCGGGTGCTCTGGTATGCATTTAGTATCGTGGGTATTTGAGTGACATGCTCGAGTCTCTGCCCCATATGCTTCGCGGCCAAAAAACTTTATGGGGATTGCCTGCCATGCACGAGCGATCCCCGCATGTTTTTTTTGGGTGTCTAATAACCGTGAAACATGCGGAGCAGGGACTCGAGCATGTCACTCGAGCACACGCTGTACATGGTGCATACCTGAGTACCCGATGCAAACTCAAGTAGCGAGCACTTGCGCTCAAGAATAATGAAAACTTATTCAATATGATGACCTAATGTAAACAAATAATGTGCCGTACCTCTGGGTTCAAAATGTTCACTATACACCTTAATAAAATCTTTGAGGGGTATAGTTTCCAAAATGGGGACACTTGTGGGGGAGCTCCACTGTTTAGGCACATCACGGGCTCTCCAAACGCGACATGGTGTCCGCTAACAAATTGAATGGAAAATCGGCTCAAATTGTTAGCGGACGCCATGTTGCGTTTGGAGAGCCCCTGTGTGTCCAAACATTGGAGCTCCCCCACAAGTGACCCCATTTTGGAAACTAGACCCCCCAAGGCACCTATCTAGATGCATAGTGAGCACTTAGAACCCCCATGTGCTTCACAAATTGATTCGTAAAAATGAAAAAGTGAAAATAAAACACTTTTTCATTTTTATGAATCAATTTGTGAAGCACCTGGGGTTCCAAGTGCTCACTATGAATCTAGATAGGTGCCTTGGGGGGTCTAGTTTCCAAAATGGGGTCACTTGTGGGGGAGCTCCAATGTTTGGGCACACAGGGACTCTCTAAATGCAACATGGTATCCGCTAACAAATTGAATGGAAAATCGGCTCAAATTGTTAGCGGACACCACATTGCGTTTGGAGAGCCCCTCTGTGCCCAAACTTTGGAGCTCCCCCACAAGTGACCCCATTTTGGAAACTAGACCCCCCAAGGCACCTTTCTAGATGCATAGTGAGCACTTGGAACCCCCAGGTGCTTCACAAATTGATTCGTAAAAATGAAAAAGTGAAAAAAAAAACACTTTTTCATTTTTATGAATCAATTTGTGAAGCACCTGGGGTTCCAAGTGCTCACTATGAATCTAGATAGGTGCCTTGGGGGGTCTAGTTTCCAAAATGGGGTCACTTGTGGGGGAGCTCCAATGTTTGGGCACACAGGGACTCTCTAAATGCAACATGGTATCCGCTAACAAATTGAATGGAAAATCGGCTCAAATTGTTAGCGGACACCACATTGCGTTTGGAGAGCCCCTCTGTGCCCAAACTTTGGAGCTCCCCCACAAGTGACCCCATTTTGGAAACTAGACCCCCCAAGGCACCTTTCTAGATGCATAGTGAGCACTTGGAACCCCCAGGTGCTTCACAAATTGATTCGTAAAAATGAAAAAGTGAAAAAAAAAACACTTTTTCATTTTTATGAATCAATTTGTGAAGAACCTGGGGTTCCAAGTGCTCACTATGAATCTAGATAGGTGCCTTGGGGGGTCTAGTTTCCAAAATGGGGTCACTTGTGGGGGAGCTCCAATGTTTGGGCACACAGGGACTCTCCAAATGCAACATGATACCCGCTAACAAATTGTCGGCTCAAATTGTTAGCGGATATCATGTTGCATTTGGAGAGTCCCTGTGTGCCCAAACATTGGAGCTCCTCCACAAGTGACCCCATTTTGGAAACTAGACCCCCCAAGGCACCTATCTAGATGCATAGTGAGCACTTGGAACCCCTAGGTGCTTCACAAATTAATTCGTAAAAATGAAAAAGTGTTTTTTTTTTCACTTTTTCATTATTACGAATCAATTTGTGAAGCACCTGGGGGTTCCAAGTGCTCACTATGCATCCAGAAAGGTGCCTTGGGGGGTCTAGTTTCCAAAATGGGGTCACTTGTGGGGGAGCTCCAAAGTTTGGGCACAGAGGGGCTCTCCAAACGCAATGTGGCGTCCGCTAACAATTTGAGCCGATTTTCCATTCAATTTGTTAGCGGATACCATGTTGCATTTAGAGAGTCCCTGTGTGCCCAAACATTGGAGCTCCCCCACAAGTGACCCCATTTTGGAAACTAGACCCCCCAAGGCACCTATCTAGATGCATAGTGAGCACTTGGAACCCCTAGGTGCTTCACAAATTGATTCGTAAAAATGAAAAAGTGTTTTTTTTTTTCACTTTTTAATTATTACGAATCAATTTGTGAAGCACCTGGGGGTTCCAAGTGCTCACTATGCATCTAGAAAGGTGCCTTGGGGGGTCTAGTTTCCAAAATGGGGTCACTTGTGGGGGAGCTCCAAAGTTTGGGCACAGAGAAGCTCTCCAAACGCAATGTGGTGTCCGCTAACAATTTGAGCCGATTTTCCATTCAATTTGTTAGCGGATACCATGTTGCATTTAGAGAGTCCCTGTGTGCCCAAACATTGGAGCTCCCCCACAAGTGACCCCATTTTGGAAACTAGACCCCCCAAGGCACCTATCTAGATGCATAGTGAGCAGTTGGAACCCCCAGGTGCTTCACAAATTGATTCATAAAAATGAAAAAGTGTTTTTTTTTTCACTTTTTCATTGTTACGAATCAATTTGTGAAGCACCTGGGGGTTCCAAGTGCTCACTATGCATCTAGATAGGTGCCTTGGGGGGTCTAGTTTCCAAAATGGGGTCACTTGTGGGGGAGCTCCAATGTTTGGGCACACAGCAGCTCTCCAAACGCAACATGGTGTCGCTAACAATTTGAGCCAATTTTGCGTTAAATTTGTTAGCGGACACCATGTTGCATTTAGAGAGCCGCTGTGTGCCCAAATATTGGAGCTCCCCCACAAGTGACCCCATTTTG
This sequence comes from Phyllobates terribilis, assembly GCF_046119375.1. Classification (NCBI taxonomy): domain Eukaryota; kingdom Metazoa; phylum Chordata; class Amphibia; order Anura; family Dendrobatidae; genus Phyllobates; species Phyllobates terribilis. Next base: position 37,494 of record NW_027363071.1, on the reverse strand, counting down.
GAAACTAGACCACCCAAGGCACCTATCTAGATGCATAGTGAGCACTTGGAACCCTCAGGTGCTTCACAAATTGATTCATACAAATGAAAAAGTGTTTTTTTTTTCACTTTTTCATTGTTACGAATCAATTTGTGAAGCACCTGGGGGTTCCAAGTGCTCACTATGCATCTAGATAGGTGCCTTGGGGGGTCTAGTTTCCAAAATGGAGTCACTTGTGGGGGAGCTCCAATGTTTGGGCACACAGGGACTCTCTAAATGCAACATGGTGTCCTCTAACAAATTTAACGGAAAATCGGCTCAAATTGTTAGCGACACCATGTTGCGTTTGGAGAGCCGCTGTGTGCCCAAACATTGGAGCTCCCCCACAAGTGACCCCATTTTGGAAACTAGACCCCCCAAGGCACCTATCTAGATGCATTGTGAGCACTTGGAACACTCAGGTGCTTCACAAATTGATTCATAAAAATGAAAAAGTGTTTTTTTTTTCACTTTTTCATTGTTACGAATCAATTTGTGAAGCACCTGGGGGTTCCAAGTGCTCACTATGCATCTAGAAAGGTGCCTTGGTGGGTCTAGTTTCCAAAATGGGGTCACTTGTGGGGGAGCTCCAAAGTTTGGGCACACATGGGCTCTCCAAACACAACATGGCGTCCGCTAATTATTCAAGCAAATTTTACAATCAAAAAGTCAAATAGCGCTCCTTCCCTTCCGAGCCCTGCCGTGCGCCCAAACAGTATTTTTTCCCCAAATATTGGGTATCTGCGTGCCCAGGGGAAATTGCACAACAAATTTTGGGGTCCATTTTTTCTTGTTACCCCTGTGAAAATAAAAAAAATTGGGTCTAAATTAACATTTTTGTGAAAAAAGTTAAATGTTCATTTTTTTCTTCCACATTCAAAAAATTCCTGTGAAGCACCTGAAGGGTTAATAAAGTTCTTGAATGTGGTTTTGAGCACCTTGAGGGGTGCAGTTTTTAGAATGGTGTCACTTTTGGGTATTTTCTGTCATAAAGACCTCTCAAAGTGACTTCAAATGTGATGTGGTCCCTAAAAAAATGGTTTTGTAAATTTTGTTGGAAAAATGAGAAATCGCTGGTCAACTTTTAACCCTTATAGCTCCCTAACAAAAAAAAATTTTGGTTCCAAAATTGTGCTGATGTAAAGTAGACATGTGGGAAATGTTATTTATTAACTCTTTTGTGTGACATATCGCTCTGATTTCAGGGCTTAAAAATTCAAATTTTGAAAATTGCAAAATTTTCAAAATTTTCGCCAAATTTCTGTTTTTTTCACAAATAAACGCAAGTGATATCGAAGAAATTTTTCCACAATCATGAAGTACAATATGTCACGAAAAAACAATCTCAGAATCAGGGGGATCCGTTGAAGCGTTCGAGAGTAATTACCTCATAAAGTGACAGTGGTCAGAATTGTAAAAATTGGCCCGGTCATTAACGTGCAAACCACCCGCGGGGCTTAAGGGGTTAAAAGGCTGCTGTTGATAACAAGGGCATTTGCTAAATAGATGGTGTGTGTGCAACAATATACTGAAAGGTCAATTATATTGTGCAGCTTATCTCACCACCTGTAGTTATTTAGGTGAAAGCTCCAAAATGCTTGCCTAATATGTCTGTTTATCCAAAAGGAAGTAAAAAGGGAGAGCTAGAAAGATAGCATTGCATCACATTACATGGCAATGCAATGCACAGTTGCTGAAGTTGAACCAAAATGAGCTTGTAATCTGGCTTCTGCAACTTTGAACATGAAAAATCCAATGAGGAGAAGAAAAGCAAAGCCAAAGAGTCCATCCCAAAATCCGACAAACAAGCAAAATGAACAAAAAACATTGAATTCAATTCTTTCTGATTTTAGAAACTGCATTAAAGAAGGGGTGCACCGGTCCTGGAGATACTGCAATACCAGGTCAATGCGTGGAGTGGACAGAGCAAGCTCTTTTTCCATCTCCCTGTTCTAAAAATCCATTTAATATATGGTCCCCAGATAGGGGACGTATCAGATATTAAACTGATAAGAACAGATACTACACTTGATCTTAGCCAAAAGGCCGAGAAGCGATAACCAGAATTGGTTTCAAACTACGGAGCCACCCAAGGATCCTGAAAAGTCCATTTGTGGAGATGAGCTCCTGGACTCCCGTTAAGAAGACATGTTGTCAACCTCTAGATCCCTTACATGCCTGCACTTTTCGGCTTGCTGCTGCTGCAATCCACGCGTTTTAGATCTGCATAACTCCACCTCTTTAAACACAGCACCTTCACCCCCTGCTGTTCCCACCCGCCTCAACACCGTTGGAAGGGAGGAGAACCAATTAAGGCGGGGGGTGGGGTGGAACGAGCAGCTGTCTACCCTTAGCAGGAGGGCTCCTGATTACATACCTCTCCTGCTGCTGCTGCTGGCTGTCCAGCAGCAGACTGAAGGTGGCTGCTGCTGTGCACAGGTATATAAAGGCTCAGAGCCTATTATGACACGCGCAGCCAGCGTTCCATTGCCACATTCCATCTACTGCAGGCAGGATACCTGGCTGGCTGAATGTCGCTGAGAAGCTCACAGAGACCGCCATAAGCAACAGTTTAACAGAATGCCACAGACTAATCAACCAAACTTTTTGGGTTGGGTTCTCTTTTATAGTCTGCAGGCATTAAATGAAAGAAGTCAGTGTTCCAGCAGAAGGAGACAACGTTTCAGAAAAGGCATTGTAGCAAACCAAAAAAGAAATTTTAAGCGCAGCAGAGTAACCAGCGCACATACCTGTTAGCTCAGGTGAGTTTAAAAGGCTGCTGTTGATAACAAGGGCATTTGCTAAATAGATGGTGTGTGTGCAACAATATACTGAAAGGTCAATTATATTGTGCAGCTTATCTCACCACCTGTAGTTATTTAGGTGAAAGCTCCAAAATGCTTGCCTAATATGTCTGTTTATCCAAAAGGAAGTAAAAAGGGAGAGCTAGAAAGATAGCATTGCATCACATTACATGGCAATGCAATGCACAGTTGCTGAAGTTGAACCAAAATGAGCTTGTAATCTGGCTTCTGCAACTTTGAACATGAAAAATCCAATGAGGAGAAGAAAAGCAAAGCCAAAGAGTCCATCCCAAAATCCGACAAACAAGCAAAATGAACAAAAAACATTGAATTCAATTCTTTCTGATTTTAGAAACTGCATTAAAGAAGGGGTGCACCGGTCCTGGAGATACTGCAATACCAGGTCAATGCGTGGAGTGGACAGAGCAAGCTCTTTTTCCATCTCCCTGTTCTAAAAATCCATTTAATATATGGTCCCCAGATAGGGGACGTATCAGATATTAAACTGATAAGAACAGATTTTTTTATCGAAAGCCCGAATTCGTGTACAAAACCCGAGTGCGCTTAAAAAAGTGACAAGTGCCACAAAAAAAGTGCACTAGGATGCTGGTCTTCTTGAAACCCTCTCCAAAAGGAGAAGGGTCCCCCAAACCATTCCCCGTCCCTCCGAGCCAAAAGGCCACAGCGAGGAACAGGGACAAAAAGCCACCTCCAGCCGAAGCCAGAGGCGACCCAATCTTACCCCCAGCACCTGCCCGAGTTCTCACCCGAGCAAGGCACTGGGAGCCAAAGACTGTGCTCCCCTCCCGGAAGAGGGGAGCCAACAACGCTCTCCTCCCGAAAGAGGAGAGCCAGGGGGGTTCAGGGGGGAGCGGAACCTGATGGCCACACACTCCCCCCCTAGACCTGCCAAGAGAGGAACCCGTAAGGGAACCGCATCCCGACAAAATCCTAGTAGGACGTGACACACGTGAATAAGTGGACACACAGTGACAAAGAAATTAAATAAATAGTGAAGGTTTCACAGTATAATACTGCCCGGACCTTCGACCGGGAATTGAAAAATTCCCCATCCTAAGGCCAGAAGGCCCGGAATAAGGGTGTGTGCGAAGAAAGAAAATTTGAAGTGCTTGTGCAAATGTGCCATAAACTCAAGTGGGGTTCCCAATCCCAGTGAGTTAAGGCACCCCAGGGTCACCACTCCTGGGGCACTTCACACTTCGGGCTTTCGATCTTCCCCGGCCCAACGGCGTCGATCCTGGGGGGCCATGCTTTCCACCAGATGACTATATTAGCCACCTGGCGTACTAACAAGCGCCTAAACCCCAGTGTGCATAATGTATCAATCTACTAGGGCGGCCAACATCCAAAACCGCCTTTTCGAAAGATACTACACTTGATCTTAGCCAAAAGGCCGAGAAGCGATAACCAGAATTGGTTTCAAACTACGGAGCCACCCAAGGATCCTGAAAAGTCCATTTGTGGAGATGAGCTCCTGGACTCCCGTTAAGAAGACATGTTGTCAACCTCTAGATCCCTTACATGCCTGCACTTTTCGGCTTGCTGCTGCTGCAATCCACGCGTTTTAGATCTGCATAACTCCACCTCTTTAAACACAGCACCTTCACCCCCTGCTGTTCCCACCCGCCTCAACACCGTTGGAAGGGAGGAGAACCAATTAAGGCGGGGGGTGGGGTGGAATGAGCAGCTGTCTACCCTTAGCAGGAGGGCTCCTGATTACATACCTCTCCTGCTGCTGCTGCTGCTGGCTGTCCAGCAGCAGACTGAAGGTGGCTGCTGCTGTGCACAGGTATATAAAGGCTCAGAGCCTATTATGACACGCGCAGCCAGCGTTCCATTGCCACATTCCATCTACTGCAGGCAGGATACCTGGCTGGCTGAATGTCGCTGAGAAGCTCACAGAGACCGCCATAAGCAACAGTTTAACAGAATGCCACAGACTAATCAACCAAACTTTTTGGGTTGGGTTCTCTTTTATAGTCTGCAGGCATTAAATGAAAGAAGTCAGTGTTCCAGCAGAAGGAGACAACGTTTCAGAAAAGGCATTGTAGCAAACCAAAAAAGAAATTTTAAGCGCAGCAGAGTAACCAGCGCACATACCTGTTAGCTCAGGTGAGTTTAAAAGGCTGCTGTTGATAACAAGGGCATTTGCTAAATAGATGGTGTGTGTGCAACAATATACTGAAAGGTCAATTATATTGTGCAGCTTATCTCACCACCTGTAGTTATTTAGGTGAAAGCTCCAAAATGCTTGCCTAATATGTCTGTTTATCCAAAAGGAAGTAAAAAGGGAGAGCTAGAAAGATAGCATTGCATCACATTACATGGCAATGCAATGCACAGTTGCTGAAGTTGAACCAAAATGAGCTTGTAATCTGGCTTCTGCAACTTTGAACATGAAAAATCCAATGAGGAGAAGAAAAGCAAAGCCAAAGAGTCCATCCCAAAATCCGACAAACAAGCAAAATGAACAAAAAACATTGAATTCAATTCTTTCTGATTTTAGAAACTGCATTAAAGAAGGGGTGCACCGGTCCTGGAGATACTGCAATACCAGGTCAATGCGTGGAGTGGACAGAGCAAGCTCTTTTTCCATCTCCCTGTTCTAAAAATCCATTTAATATATGGTCCCCAGATAGGGGACGTATCAGATATTAAACTGATAAGAACAGATTTTTTTATCGAAAGCCCGAATTCGTGTACAAAACCCGAGTGCGCTTAAAAAAGTGACAAGTGCCACAAAAAAAGTGCACTAGGATGCTGGTCTTCTTGAAACCCTCTCCAAAAGGAGAAGGGTCCCCCAAACCATTCCCCGTCCCTCCGAGCCAAAAGGCCACAGCGAGGAACAGGGACAAAAAGCCACCTCCAGCCGAAGCCAGAGGCGACCCAATCTTACCCCCAGCACCTGCCCGAGTTCTCACCCGAGCAAGGCACTGGGAGCCAAAGACTGCGCTCCCCTCCCGGAAGAGGGGAGCCAACAACGCTCTCCTCCCGAAAGAGGAGAGCCAGGGGGGTTCAGGGGGGAGCGGAACCTGATGGCCACACACTCCCCCCCTAGACCTGCCAAGAGAGGAACCCGTAAGGGAACCGCATCCCGACAAAATCCTAGTAGGACGTGACACACGTGAATAAGTGGACACACAGTGACAAAGAAATTAAATAAATAGTGAAGGTTTCACAGTATAATACTGCCCGGACCTTCGACCGGGAATTGAAAAATTCCCCATCCTAAGGCCAGAAGGCCCGGAATAAGGGTGTGTGCGAACAAAGAAAATTTGAAGTGCTTGTGCAAATGTGCCATAAACTCAAGTGGGGTTCCCAATCCCAGTGAGTTAAGGCACCCCAGGGTCACCACTCCTGGGGCACTTCACACTTCGGGCTTTCGATCTTCCCCGGCCCAACGGCGTCGATCCTGGGGGGCCATGCTTTCCACCAGATGACTATATTAGCCACCTGGCGTACTAACAAGCGCCTAAACCCCAGTGTGCATAATGTATCAATCTACTAGGGCGGCCAACATCCAAAACCGCCTTTTCGAAAGATACTACACTTGATCTTAGCCAAAAGGCCGAGAAGCGATAACCAGAATTGGTTTCAAACTACGGAGCCACCCAAGGATCCTGAAAAGTCCATTTGTGGAGATGAGCTCCTGGACTCCCGTTAAGAAGACATGTTGTCAACCTCTAGATCCCTTACATGCCTGCACTTTTCGGCTTGCTGCTGCTGCAATCCACGCGTTTTAGATCTGCATAACTCCACCTCTTTAAACACAGCACCTTCACCCCCTGCTGTTCCCACCCGCCTCAACACCGTTGGAAGGGAGGAGAACCAATTAAGGCGGGGGGTGGGGTGGAACGAGCAGCTGTCTACCCTTAGCAGGAGGGCTCCTGATTACATACCTCTCCTGCTGCTGCTGCTGCTGGCTGTCCAGCAGCAGACTGAAGGTGGCTTCTGCTGTGCACAGGTATATAAAGGCTCAGAGCCTATTATGACACGCGCAGCCAGCGTTCCATTGCCACATTCCATCTACTGCAGGCAGGATACCTGGCTGGCTGAATGTCGCTGAGAAGCTCACAGAGACCGCCATAAGCAACAGTTTAACAGAATGCCACAGACTAATCAACCAAACTTTTTGGGTTGGGTTCTCTTTTATAGTCTGCAGGCATTAAATGAAAGAAGTCAGTGTTCCAGCAGAAGGAGACAACGTTTCAGAAAAGGCATTGTAGCAAACCAAAAAAGAAATTTTAAGCGCAGCAGAGTAACCAGCGCACATACCTGTTAGCTCAGGTGAGTTTAAAAGGCTGCTGTTGATAACAAGGGCATTTGCTAAATAGATGGTGTGTGTGCAACAATATACTGAAAGGTCAATTATATTGTGCAGCTTATCTCACCACCTGTAGTTATTTAGGTGAAAGCTCCAAAATGCTTGCCTAATATGTCTGTTTATCCAAAAGGAAGTAAAAAGGGAGAGCTAGAAAGATAGCATTGCATCACATTACATGGCAATGCAATGCACAGTTGCTGAAGTTGAACCAAAATGAGCTTGTAATCTGGCTTCTGCAACTTTGAACATGAAAAATCCAATGAGGAGAAGAAAAGCAAAGCCAAAGAGTCCATCCCAAAATCCGACAAACAAGCAAAATGAACAAAAAACATTGAATTCAATTCTTTCTGATTTTAGAAACTGCATTAAAGAAGGGGTGCACCGGTCCTGGAGATACTGCAATACCAGGTCAATGCGTGGAGTGGACAGAGCAAGCTCTTTTTCCATCTCCCTGTTCTAAAAATCCATTTAATATATGGTCCCCAGATAGGGGACGTATCAGATATTAAACTGATAAGAACAGATACTACACTTGATCTTAGCCAAAAGGCCGAGAAGCGATAACCAGAATTGGTTTCAAACTACGGAGCCACCCAAGGATCCTGAAAAGTCCATTTGTGGAGATGAGCTCCTGGACTCCCGTTAAGAAGACATGTTGTCAACCTCTAGATCCCTTACATGCCTGCACTTTTCGGCTTGCTGCTGCTGCAATCCACGCGTTTTAGATCTGCATAACTCCACCTCTTTAAACACAGCACCTTCACCCCCTGCTGTTCCCACCCGCCTCAACACCGTTGGAAGGGAGGAGAACCAATTAAGGCGGGGGGTGGGGTGGAACGAGCAGCTGTCTACCCTTAGCAGGAGGGCTCCTGATTACATACCTCTCCTGCTGCTGCTGCTGCTGGCTGTCCAGCAGCAGACTGAAGGTGGCTGCTGCTGTGCACAGGTATATAAAGGCTCAGAGCCTATTATGACACGCGCAGCCAGCGTTCCATTGCCACATTCCATCTACTGCAGGCAGGATACCTGGCTGGCTGAATGTCGCTGAGAAGCTCACAGAGACCGCCATAAGCAACAGTTTAACAGAATGCCACAGACTAATCAACCAAACTTTTTGGGTTGGGTTCTCTTTTATAGTCTGCAGGCATTAAATGAAAGAAGTCAGTGTTCCAGCAGAAGGAGACAACGTTTCAGAAAAGGCATTGTAGCAAACCAAAAAAGAAATTTTAAGCGCAGCAGAGTAACCAGCGCACATACCTGTTAGCTCAGGTGAGTTTAAAAGGCTGCTGTTGATAACAAGGGCATTTGCTAAATAGATGGTGTGTGTGCAACAATATACTGAAAGGTCAATTATATTGTGCAGCTTATCTCACCACCTGTAGTTATTTAGGTGAAAGCTCCAAAATGCTTGCCTAATATGTCTGTTTATCCAAAAGGAAGTAAAAAGGGAGAGCTAGAAAGATAGCATTGCATCACATTACATGGCAATGCAATGCACAGTTGCTGAAGTTGAACCAAAATGAGCTTGTAATCTGGCTTCTGCAACTTTGAACATGAAAAATCCAATGAGGAGAAGAAAAGCAAAGCCAAAGAGTCCATCCCAAAATCCGACAAACAAGCAAAATGAACAAAAAACATTGAATTCAATTCTTTCTGATTTTAGAAACTGCATTAAAGAAGGGGTGCACCGGTCCTGGAGATACTGCAATACCAGGTCAATGCGTGGAGTGGACAGAGCAAGCTCTTTTTCCATCTCCCTGTTCTAAAAATCCATTTAATATATGGTCCCCAGATAGGGGACGTATCAGATATTAAACTGATAAGAACAGATACTACACTTGATCTTAGCCAAAAGGCCGAGAAGCGATAACCAGAATTGGTTTCAAACTACGGAGCCACCCAAGGATCCTGAAAAGTCCATTTGTGGAGATGAGCTCCTGGACTCCCGTTAAGAAGACATGTTGTCAACCTCTAGATCCCTTACATGCCTGCACTTTTCGGCTTGCTGCTGCTGCAATCCACGCGTTTTAGATCTGCATAACTCCACCTCTTTAAACACAGCACCTTCACCCCCTGCTGTTCCCACCCGCCTCAACACCGTTGGAAGGGAGGAGAACCAATTAAGGCGGGGGGTGGGGTGGAACGAGCAGCTGTCTACCCTTAGCAGGAGGGCTCCTGATTACATACCTCTCCTGCTGCTGCTGCTGCTGGCTGTCCAGCAGCAGACTGAAGGTGGCTGCTGCTGTGCACAGGTATATAAAGGCTCAGAGCCTATTATGACACGCGCAGCCAGCGTTCCATTGCCACATTCCATCTACTGCAGGCAGGATACCTGGCTGGCTGAATGTCGCTGAGAAGCTCACAGAGACCGCCATAAGCAACAGTTTAACAGAATGCCACAGACTAATCAACCAAACTTTTTGGGTTGGGTTCTCTTTTATAGTCTGCAGGCATTAAATGAAAGAAGTCAGTGTTCCAGCAGAAGGAGACAACGTTTCAGAAAAGGCATTGTAGCAAACCAAAAAAGAAATTTTAAGCGCAGCAGAGTAACCAGCGCACATACCTGTTAGCTCAGGTGAGTTTAAAAGGCTGCTGTTGATAACAAGGGCATTTGCTAAATAGATGGTGTGTGTGCAACAATATACTGAAAGGTCAATTATATTGTGCAGCTTATCTCACCACCTGTAGTTATTTAGGTGAAAGCTCCAAAATGCTTGCCTAATATGTCTGTTTATCCAAAAGGAAGTAAAAAGGGAGAGCTAGAAAGATAGCATTGCATCACATTACATGGCAATGCAATGCACAGTTGCTGAAGTTGAACCAAAATGAGCTTGTAATCTGGGTTCTGCAACTTTGAACATGAAAAATCCAATGAGGAGAAGAAAAGCAAAGCCAAAGAGTCCATCCCAAAATCCGACAAACAAGCAAAATGAACAAAAAACATTGAATTCAATTCTTTCTGATTTTAGAAACTGCATTAAAGAAGGGGTGCACCGGTCCTGGAGATACTGCAATACCAGGTCAATGCGTGGAGTGGACAGAGCAAGCTCTTTTTCCATCTCCCTGTTCTAAAAATCCATTTAATATATGGTCCCCAGATAGGGGACGTATCAGATATTAAACTGATAAGAACAGATACTACACTTGATCGTAGCCAAAAGGCCGAGAAGCGATAACCAGAATTGGTTTCAAACTACGGAGCCACCCAAGGATCCTGAAAAGTCCATTTGTGGAGATGAGCTCCTGGACTCCCGTTAAGAAGACATGTTGTCAACCTCTAGATCCCTTACATGCCTGCACTTTTCGGCTTGCTGCTGCTGCAATCCACGCGTTTTAGATCTGCATAACTCCACCTCTTTAAACACAGCACCTTCACCCCCTGCTGTTCCCACCCGCCTCAACACCGTTGGAAGGGAGGAGAACCAATTAAGGCGGGGGGTGGGGTGGAACGAGCAGCTGTCTACCCTTAGCAGGAGGGCTCCTGATTACATACCTCTCCTGCTGCTGCTGCTGCTGGCTGTCCAGCAGCAGACTGAAGGTGGCTGCTGCTGTGCACAGGTATATAAAGGCTCAGAGCCTATTATGACACGCGCAGCCAGCGTTCCATTGCCACATTCCATCTACTGCAGGCAGGATACCTGGCTGGCTGAATGTCGCTGAGAAGCTCACAGAGACCGCCATAAGCAACAGTTTAACAGAATGCCACAGACTAATCAACCAAACTTTTTGGGTTGGGTTCTCTTTTATAGTCTGCAGGCATTAAATGAAAGAAGTCAGTGTTCCAGCAGAAGGAGACAACGTTTCAGAAAAGGCATTGTAGCAAACCAAAAAAGAAATTTTAAGCGCAGCAGAGTAACCAGCGCACATACCTGTTAGCTCAGGTGAGTTTAAAAGGCTGCTGTTGATAACAAGGGCATTTGCTAAATAGATGGTGTGTGTGCAACAATATACTGAAAGGTCAATTATATTGTGCAGCTTATCTCACCACCTGTAGTTATTTAGGTGAAAGCTCCAAAATGCTTGCCTAATATGTCTGTTTATCCAAAAGGAAGTAAAAAGGGAGAGCTAGAAAGATAGCATTGCATCACATTACATGGCAATGCAATGCACAGTTGCTGAAGTTGAACCAAAATGAGCTTGTAATCTGGCTTCTGCAACTTTGAACATGAAAAATCCAATGAGGAGAAGAAAAGCAAAGCCAAAGAGTCCATCCCAAAATCCGACAAACAAGCAAAATGAACAAAAAACATTGAATTCAATTCTTTCTGATTTTAGAAACTGCATTAAAGAAGGGGTGCACCGGTCCTGGAGATACTGCAATACCAGGTCAATGCGTGGAGTGGACAGAGCAAGCTCTTTTTCCATCTCCCTGTTCTAAAAATCCATTTAATATATGGTCCCCAGATAGGGGACGTATCAGATATTAAACTGATAAGAACAGATACTACACTTGATCTTAGCCAAAAGGCCGAGAAGCGATAACCAGAATTGGTTTCAAACTACGGAGCCACCCAAGGATCCTGAAAAGTCCATTTGTGGAGATGAGCTCCTGGACTCCCGTTAAGAAGACATGTTGTCAACCTCTAGATCCCTTACATGCCTGCACTTTTCGGCTTGCTGCTGCTGCAATCCACGCGTTTTAGATCTGCATAACTCCACCTCTTTAAACACAGCACCTTCACCCCCTGCTGTTCCCACCCGTCTCAACACCGTTGGAAGGGAGGAGAACCAATTAAGGCGGGGGGTGGGGTGGAACGAGCAGCTGTCTACCCTTAGCAGGAGGGCTCCTGATTACATACCTCTCCTGCTGCTGCTGCTGCTGGCTGTCCAGCAGCAGACTGAAGGTGGCTGCTGCTGTGCACAGGTATATAAAGGCTCAGAGCCTATTATGACACGCGCAGCCAGCGTTCCATTGCCACATTCCATCTACTGCAGGCAGGATACCTGGCTGGCTGAATGTCGCTGAGAAGCTCACAGAGACCGCCATAAGCAACAGTTTAACAGAATGCCACAGACTAATCAACCAAACTTTTTGGGTTGGGTTCTCTTTTATAGTCTGCAGGCATTAAATGAAAGAAGTCAGTGTTCCAGCAGAAGGAGACAACGTTTCAGAAAAGGCATTGTAGCAAACCAAAAAAGAAATTTTAAGCGCAGCAGAGTAACCAGCGCACATACCTGTTAGCTCAGGTGAGTTTAAAAGGCTGCTGTTGATAACAAGGGCATTTGCTAAATAGATGGTGTGTGTGCAACAATATACTGAAAGGTCAATTATAATTGTGCAGCTTATCTCACCACCTGTAGTTATTTAGGTGAAAGCTCCAAAATGCTTGCCTAATATGTCTGTTTATCCAAAAGGAAGTAAAAAGGGAGAGCTAGAAAGATAGCATTGCATCACATTACATGGCAATGCAATGCACAGTTGCTGAAGTTGAACCAAAATGAGCTTGTAATCTGGCTTCTGCAACTTTGAACATGAAAAATCCAATGAGGAGAAGAAAAGCAAAGCCAAAGAGTCCATCCCAAAATCCAACAAACAAGCAAAATGAACAAAAAACATTGAATTCAATTCTTTCTGATTTTAGAAACTGCATTAAAGAAGGGGTGCACCGGTCCTGGAGATACTGCAATACCAGGTCAATGCGTGGAGTGGACAGAGCAAGCTCTTTTTCCATCTCCCTGTTCTAAAAATCCATTTAATATATGGTCCCCAGATAGGGGACGTATCAGATATTAAACTGATAAGAACAGATACTACACTTGATCTTAGCCAAAAGGCCGAGAAGCGATAACCAGAATTGGTTTCAAACTACGGAGCCACCCAAGGATCCTGAAAAGTCCATTTGTGGAGATGAGCTCCTGGACTCCCGTTAAGAAGACATGTTGTCAACCTCTAGATCCCTTACATGCCTGCACTTTTCGGCTTGCTGCTGCTGCAATCCACGCGTTTTAGATCTGCATAACTCCACCTCTTTAAACACAGCACCTTCACCCCCTGCTGTTCCCACCCGCCTCAACACCGTTGGAAGGGAGGAGAACCAATTAAGGCGGGGGGTGGGGTGGAACGAGCAGCTGTCTACCCTTAGCAGGAGGGCTCCTGATTACATACCTCTCCTGCTGCTGCTGCTGCTGGCTGTCCAGCAGCAGACTGAAGGTGGCTGCTGCTGTGCACAGGTATATAAAGGCTCAGAGCCTATTATGACACGCGCAGCCAGCGTTCCATTGCCACATTCCATCTACTGCAGGCAGGATACCTGGCTGGCTGAATGTCGCTGAGAAGCTCACAGAGACCGCCATAAGCAACAGTTTAACAGAATGCCACAGACTAATCAACCAAACTTTTTGGGTTGGGTTCTCTTTTATAGTCTGCAGGCATTAAATGAAAGAAGTCAGTGTTCCAGCAGAAGGAGACAACGTTTCAGAAAAGGCATTGTAGCAAACCAAAAAAGAAATTTTAAGCGCAGCAGAGTAACCAGCGCACATACCTGTTAGCTCAGGTGAGTTTAAAAGGCTGCTGTTGATAACAAGGGCATTTGCTAAATAGATGGTGTGTGTGCAACAATATACTGAAAGGTCAATTATATTGTGCAGCTTATCTCACCACCTGTAGTTATTTAGGTGAAAGCTCCAAAATGCTTGCCTAATATGTCTGTTTATCCAAAAGGAAGTAAAAAGGGAGAGCTAGAAAGATAGCATTGCATCACATTACATGGCAATGCAATGCACAGTTGCTGAAGTTGAACCAAAATGAGCTTGTAATCTGGCTTCTGCAACTTTGAACATGAAAAATCCAATGAGGAGAAGAAAAGCAAAGCCAAAGAGTCCATCCCAAAATCCGACAAACAAGCAAAATGAACAAAAAACATTGAATTCAATTCTTTCTGATTTTAGAAACTGCATTAAAGAAGGGGTGCACCGGTCCTGTAGATACTGCAATACCAGGTCAATGCGTGGAGTGGACAGAGCAAGCTCTTTTTCCATCTCCCTGTTCTAAAAATCCATTTAATATATGGTCCCCAGATAGGGGACGTATCAGATATTAAACTGATAAGAACAGATACTACACTTGATCTTAGCCAAAAGGCCGAGAAGCGATAACCAGAATTGGTTTCAAACTACGGAGCCACCCAAGGATCCTGAAAAGTCCATTTGTGGAGATGAGCTCCTGGACTCCCGTTAAGAAGACATGTTGTCAACCTCTAGATCCCTTACATGCCTGCACTTTTCGGCTTGCTGCTGCTGCAATCCACGCGTTTTAGATCTGCATAACTCCACCTCTTTAAACACAGCACCTTCACCCCCTGCTGTTCCCACCCGCCTCAACACCGTTGGAAGGGAGGAGAACCAATTAAGGCGGGGGGTGGGGTGGAACGAGCAGCTGTCTACCCTTAGCAGGAGGGCTCCTGATTACATACCTCTCCTGCTGCTGCTGCTGCTGGCTGTCCAGCAGCAGACTGAAGGTGCCGGCTGCTGTGCACAGGTATATAAAAGCTCAGAGCCTATTATGACACGCGCAGCCAGCGTTCCATTGCCACATTCCATCTACTGCAGGCAGGATACCTGGCTGGCTGAATGTCGCTGAGAAGCTCACAGAGACCGCCATAAGCAACAGTTTAACAGAATGCCACAGACTAATCAACCAAACTTTTTGGGTTGGGTTCTCTTTTATAGTCTGCAGGCATTAAATGAAAGAAGTCAGTGTTCCAGCAGAAGGAGACAACGTTTCAGAAAAGGCATTGTAGCAAACCAAAAAAGAAATTTTAAGCGCAGCAGAGTAACCAGCGCACATACCTGTTAGCTCAGGTGAGTTTAAAAGGCTGCTGTTGATAACAAGGGCATTTGCTAAATAGATGGTGTGTGTGTGCAACAATATACTGAAAGGTCAATTATATTGTGCAGCTTATCTCACCACCTGTAGTTATTTAGGTGAAAGCTCCAAAATGCTTGCCTAATATGTCTGTTTATCCAAAAGGAAGTAAAAAGGGAGAGCTAGAAAGATAGCATTGCATCACATTACATGGCAATGCAATGCACAGTTGCTGAAGTTGAACCGAAATGAGCTTGTAATCTGGCTTCTGCAACTTTGAACATGAAAAATCCAATGAGGAGAAGAAAAGCAAAGCCAAAGAGTCCATCCCAAAATCCGACAAACAAGCAAAATGAACAAAAAACATTGAATTCAATTCTTTCTGATTTTAGAAACTGCATTAAAGAAGGGGTGCACCGGTCCTGGAGATACTGCAATACCAGGTCAATGCGTGGAGTGGACAGAGCAAGCTCTTTTTCCATCTCCCTGTTCTAAAAATCCATTTAATATATGGTCCCCAGATAGGGGACGTATCAGATATTAAACTGATAAGAACAGATTTTTTTTTTTTTTTTTTTTTTTTTTTTCTCCTCAGACGAGGAAATTCCACAGTCTATGGAAACCAGACAAAGGAAAATTCCATCAAAACAGCTGCGTCAAATCCAATACGCAATTTGCTGTCCCCATCATCATCGGAAATATTTATTTCATATTTCAAAACAACAATAACAAAAATCAAGAGGTACTAACAATATATCTCCACTTTTTAACTTTCCATATTCCCTCCGCATCCACTTCCCCTCTCCTCTTTTTGTCCCATAGGAAACACACATACATCTTCCCCAAAATCACCTTCACACTATCCTTTACAGCAATTTCCTTCCTTTTAAACACATACACATTCCTCACATCCCATAACACTTCCTTTATACATGCAAGCATCAACCACAAGACTCTTTCCTTCGTCCCATCACATATTCCCAAACCAAACATAAACAACTCAAAAGACAACAAATTCACACCACACAATTCTTTACACAAAGGCCCCATTCTCCCAATCACATCTCTAGCATACTGGCAATTCCAAAAAACATGCAACACACTTTCCCTTCCACCACAGCCATTTCTTGGACACATTTCACTCCTCACCAAACCTCTATTCCTCTGAAACTCTCTCACAGGTAATACTCCATGTAAAGACTGCCACACAACTTCACTCTGTTTGTTGGTCATACCACTCATCCGCACTTTCTTCCAAACCTTCTGCACATCACCACCCCTAACCATATTTATTCCACATTCTACCTCTCTACATTCAATCATCCTATACACAGCCTTCTTATTCTCCAGCAATCTCACATCTGCATCACACAGTTCATACCTCACCAAAAACTTATAAACCCACACATACCATACAGGCACCTCAAAAGCAATCGGACATCGCAAATCCCTTTCTTGCCACTTTAAACGAAACAAATACGCTCCAAATAAATACCTACACATAGATGAAAACTTTCCATCCGCCCTAATCACTTTCAAAACAAACACAACGATATTCACACCAAAAAACACGTCCAAATTCGGAAAACCCAAACCACCTTTTTCCACTCTTTTAACCAAAATTTCTCTCCTAGCTCTCTCCATTTTCGAGTTCCACAAAAAAACAAATAAAATTCTATTCAAGCTTCTCATACACATATATCCTGGTGGAAATACTACCGCAATATATAAAAATATTGGCAACACCACACTCTTAACAATTAAAATCTTCCCAAAAAAGGATAAACTCCTCAATTTCCAAAAATTCAACTTCTGCTCAACTTTTCCTTTCGCATCATCCCAACTTTCTTTCCCATCCAAACTCTCTGAAAACTTCACACCCAAAACTTTAATAGGTCCATTCACTACATTCACACCTACATCCCTACTTAAACTTCCGCCTCCAAAACCCTTACACTCACTCTTTTCCCAATTCACTTTAAACGCAGATGCACCACAAAAAATAGACACTAACAACTTCACCCGCCTCACCGAACATTCAGAATCACATAATACACACACGTCATCCATATAACCACTCACCTTCCATTCTTTTCCTCCACCTCCCGGCACTTGCACACCACGAATTACCTTATCTTTCCTCAGCATACACAACAATGGCTCAATTGCACAAATAAATGCTACAGGGGACAAAGGACACCCCTGTCGCACACCCGAAAACACATTCACTTTCCTACCCACATACCCATTCATTAAAACACAGCTATAAACACCCGCATACAAACTTCTCACTCGCCCAACAAAATCAGCCGGAAAACCCATTTTTAACAACACTCTGAACAAAAAACCATGCGACAACCTATCATAAGCCTTTTCAAAATCCAAACTTAACAAAAATACACTCTTCTTACGACCCATGCAATCCCATAGACAATCTCTTAACATACACACACACTCATGAATCCGCCTCCCAGGTACCGCACAACACTGCTCATCCCCAATCACACTCTCTATCACATCACGCATCCTATTAGCCATAAGTTTTGCATAGATTTTATAATCACAATTAAGTAACGTTATTGGCCTCCAATTCCTCAGACTTTTCAAATCCCCTTTCTTAGGAATTAACACAACCAAACCTGCACGCATACTCTCAGTCACCTCCATGTTTCCCCACATATACTTACATACATCCACAAAGTCCTTACCAATCACACCCCACATCACACGATAAAATTCTACTGGGAGGCCATCCTCCCCCGGCGTCTTATTCAAAGCCATACTACACATAACCTTCCATACCTCATCACCAGTCACCTCACCCATCACTCTCTCTCTTTCTGCTTCACTCAACTTACTCTCTAACACACTCAAAACATCATTCTCCAAACATTCATCCCTCTGTTTCACTGCATACAGATCCTCATAAAACTTAGCCACCTCTTCACACATATCCTCTCCACTCACCTCACTTCCATCTGCTCCATACACCACGCTCATACTCTGTTTCTTTCCAAAAACTTTTTTAAAGAAAAACCGAGAACATTTCTCATCCTGCTCCATCTTATCAATCTTTGCCCTAAACACTATGCTTCTCCCTCTCTCCAACAAAAACTCACTAATCTCCTTTTTTACCTCTAAAATATCCTCCTCCACCTCAACTCCTCCTTCCCTTAACTTATACAAAACGCTCAACCACGCGTTCAGTTTAACAAAACTCTCTCTTTTAATTGCTGCATACTTGTATCCTAAATTTTTAAAGAACATTTTTGTTTGTTTCTTCACCCAGTCCCACCACTCACAAACATTCCCAAACTCATTTTTATGCTTACACCATTCTTCATACCGCCTTTCATACTCCTTTCTCACATCTTCATTCTCTAACAGTTTAACATTTAACTTCCACAATCCTCTCCCAAACACTCCATCAACTTTTATATCCAACTCACACAACATACACACATGATCTGAAAAAAGAACGTTTTCCTGCCTATAATTAACAGAAACCATATTTTTAGAAATAAAACAATAATCCAATCTGGATTGTACCCTACCACTCTCAGAAAAGAAAGTGTTCAACAAAGGATTCATGTTACACACGCGCTGTATATCACACAACCCAAAATCATTCACTAACTCCAATAATGCTTTCCCAGACACATCCACATTCACTCTCCCCACATCACAGTTCATATCACCCACAATTACCACAGGTATTCTTCCTGGAACAAAAAGCTTAATTTTTTCAAATAAATTTTTGCGCTCATTTTTTTCAACTGGCGCATAAACATTAATAACACAAAACTTTACATTCTTGTATACAAAATTAGCAAGGATACATCTCCCCACCTCAATAACCAAATAATCACTCAAAACAACCTCCCTTCCTTTAACCAAAATACCCACACCATCATTCTTATTACATGCACTCCCCGACCACACAGACGCTCCATAAGACCATTCATCCCCTTTCACACCATCCACTACCCCACATTCTTGTAAACAAAAAATAGATGCATTTTGCATAGCTAAAAACTCAAAAATAGCAGCTCTTCTTACTTTACTTTTAAACACTCTTACGTTTTGGGACACTATGGTAAATCCCATAATACTTCTACTCCTTCACCAATTACACAAAGAAATAGCCTTTGGCCTAAACCAAAGCTCACAAGAGGACAAAAAGAAAAAACATTTACAATATTATATGGTGACACTATCCAGCACCACCACTATCCTCCTCCGCCATCAGAACAGAACAGCTGGTTTCCGACCCGCTGGCTTCACCAGCCACACTCCTCATTCTGGCAGTTCTGATCTTCCTCTGAGGCTCACTAAAATCTGCATCATCACTGCCCCCACCATCCTCCCTACGACTCTTCTTTGCACCCCTATCATCCTCCGAAGAAAAATCTTCAATGTTTTCAGGACCCGAAGGGTGTTCAGGACTGTCGGGTTCCGAGATTTGCACTTCACATCCTGTTGCGTCCATTGCCTCTCCAAAAGTCATCATCTCAGGCAGCTCTGCTTCCACCACTTTCCTAGATATTCTCGCAGACACTGCCTTTTTCTCCACCTTTGCCACTTCCCTCCAGAACTCCTTTTCTTCCCTCCGCTTCTTCCTCATTTCTTCAGCAGAAGAAGAACATGGTCTCAGGGACACCTCCTCTGGCGCCGTAGAGGGAGAGGCTCTACCAGTTTCCCGCCTCCTTCCCTCTCTCTCCTCCCTCTCCAATCTTTCCAGCACTTTCAGTGCGCTTGCCATCTGCCTCCTCTCCAGCTCCTCCTCCTTCTGTTCTTTATCAGAACGTCTAGGTGCACTCATAGGACAGTCCTTATACATGTGATCACTACTCCCACAGACATCACAGGACTTGGCCTCTGGACACTGGTTGGCCATATGCCCCTCCTTTCTGCAATTTCGGCAACACTGCCCTTTAAGGCATGTTACCATGGTATGTCCGAAAGAAAAGCATCTACGGCAAAACATGGGCTGGCCTGGGTAAAAGAGGAAACCTCTATGGCCTGCAACGGAAAAATTTGATGGAGGGTGTCTAAAGCCCCCCACACTGTCAGGATCCCTTTTCAATTTCACACGGAATTTATACTGACAGTTAAAGATTCCTAGACAATTGACTTGCTTCACTCCCTTCCGCACATATTCACAGTAGCGAGAGAGGAAGCACTCCAGCAGCTCAGGGTCTGTAAAAGGGTTATAGACAGTCACAGTCACCTCCTTTTCTTGCAGATCAAACAAAGGTTCCCATCTAACTCCTTCCAAGCAGGGGTCACTAGAGTGACCACGGAGCCATTCAAAGACATTAAGGCAAACATCCTGGTCCATAAAGGTAACGTCATAATTACCTTGACGTGAAAATTCGTTGACACTGAAGATCTCAGAACGTCTTGCTCCAGCTTTGCCTTCAACGATGTCTTGGACAATGAAAACCACGTTGTTCTTGTTCTGGTCAGATGGATCCACGGACAAACGGATGGTGTTCTTCACAAAAGACATCTTGGATTCTGTCGGTATGGAATACCACAGGAAAAAGCAGAAAATCCTCCACAAAAGGGTCCGGATTCCTCCAGGAGACTCGCACCAATCAAGGTACAGTCATACGATCGCAGCCAAAAGGCCGAGAAGCGATAACCAGAATTGGTTTCAAACTACGGAGCCACCCAAGGATCCTGAAAAGTCCATTTGTGGAGATGAGCTCCTGGACTCCCGTTAAGAAGACATGTTGTCAACCTCTAGATCCCTTACATGCCTGCACTTTTCGGCTTGCTGCTGCTGCAATCCACGCGTTTTAGATCTGCATAACTCCACCTCTTTAAACACAGCACCTTCACCCCCTGCTGTTCCCACCCGCCTCAACACCGTTGGAAGGGAGGAGAACCAATTAAGGCGGGGGGTGGGGTGGAACGAGCAGCTGTCTACCCTTAGCAGGAGGGCTCCTGATTACATACCTCTCCTGCTGCTGCTGCTGCTGGCTGTCCAGCAGCAGACTGAAGGTGGCTGCTGCTGTGCACAGGTATATAAAGGCTCAGAGCCTATTATGACACGCGCAGCCAGCGTTCCATTGCCACATTCCATCTACTGCAGGCAGGATACCTGGCTGGCTGAATGTCGCTGAGAAGCTCACAGAGACCGCCATAAGCAACAGTTTAACAGAATGCCACAGACTAATCAACCAAACTTTTTGGGTTGGGTTCTCTTTTATAGTCTGCAGGCATTAAATGAAAGAAGTCAGTGTTCCAGCAGAAGGAGACAACGTTTCAGAAAAGGCATTGTAGCAAACCAAAAAAGAAATTTTAAGCGCAGCAGAGTAACCAGCGCACATACCTGTTAGCTCAGGTGAGTTTAAAAGGCTGCTGTTGATAACAAGGGCATTTGCTAAATAGATGGTGTGTGTGCAACAATATACTGAAAGGTCAATTATATTGTGCAGCATATCTCACCACCTGTAGTTATTTAGGTGAAAGCTCCAAAATGCTTGCCTAATATGTCTGTTTATCCAAAAGGAAGTAAAAAGGGAGAGCTAGAAAGATAGCATTGCATCACATTACATGGCAATGCAATGCACAGTTGCTGAAGTTGAACCAAAATGAGCTTGTAATCTGGCTTCTGCAACTTTGAACATGAAAAATCCAATGAGGAGAAGAAAAGCAAAGCCAAAGAGTCCATCCCAAAATCCGACAAACAAGCAAAATGAACAAAAAACATTGAATTCAATTCTTTCTGATTTTAGAAACTGCATTAAAGAAGGGGTGCACCGGTCCTGGAGATACTGCAATACCAGGTCAATGCGTGGAGTGGACAGAGCAAGCTCTTTTTCCATCTCCCTGTTCTAAAAATCCATTTAATATATGGTCCCCAGATAGGGGACGTATCAGATATTAAACTGATAAGAACAGATTTTTTGATTGAATATATCTTTTATTAGCACAAAAAATAAGTTAACAGACAGTGTACAGTGCCGCAGCCCAGTACACCCAGAATTCTACATCATATTTACATAGCATGAGGATACGACGCACTAACTAGACACATCACACCCCTATGCTACACAAAACACTCAATCTGAAAGAAAAAGCATGTCAATCAATACAGTACGACGAACCGTGATAAGGGATGGGGATTGGGAAAAAGGGGATGGGGAGGGGAAAATCACAGGCCCGAAGCTTTATTGAAAGACAAGACACATAAGGGGAGAGGGGGAGGAGGGGTTTAGTCCTCATCCTCGTCCTCCGGACCGTCCTCGATGGAATAGTCTCTGAGCAGGCTGTGGATCAGCCTGCGGCAGTCCTGGATGGACATCCTCTCCCTCCTCAAGATGAGCCGGTTCCTGGCGACCCAAACGGCATCCTTGAAGCAGTTCATAAGGCGCCAAGCCTCCTGGATGGCTCCGACGGTATGAACCCCAGGGAAGAGTCCATAAAGCACAGAATGGTGCGATAGGCTCGCCCTGGGGACAGAGTTCCTCAGGTCGTCCTCAAGGGCAGTCAACAGGCGCTGTGCAAATCAGATACTACACTTGATCTTAGCCAAAAGGCCGAGAAGCGATAACCAGAATTGGTTTCAAACTACGGAGCCACCCAAGGATCCTGAAAAGTCCATTTGTGGAGATGAGCTCCTGGACTCCCGTTAAGAAGACATGTTGTCAACCTCTAGATCCCTTACATGCCTGCACTTTTCGGCTTGCTGCTGCTGCAATCCACGCATTTTAGATCTGCATAACTCCACCTCTTTAAACACAGCACCTTCACCCCCTGCTGTTCCCACCCGCCTCAACACCGTTGGAAGGGAGGAGAACCAATTAAGGCGGGGGGTGGGGTGGAACGAGCAGCTGTCTACCCTTAGCAGGAGGGCTCCTGATTACAAAACTCTCCTGCTGCTGCTGCTGGCTGTCCAGCAGCAGACTGAAGGTGGCTGCTGCTGTGCACAGGTATATAAAGGCTCAGAGCCTATTATGACACGCGCAGCCAGCGTTCCATTGCCACATTCCATCTACTGCAGGCAGGATACCTGGCTGGCTGAATGTCGCTGAGAAGCTCACAGAGACCGCCATAAGCAACAGTTTAACAGAATGCCACAGACTAATCAACCAAACTTTTTGGGTTGGGTTCTCTTTTATAGTCTGCAGGCATTAAATGAAAGAAGTCAGTGTTCCAGCAGAAGGAGACAACGTTTCAGAAAAGGCATTGTAGCAAACCAAAAAAGAAATTTTAAGCGCAGCAGAGTAACCAGCGCACATACCTGTTAGCTCAGGTGAGTTTAAAAGGCTGCTGTTGATAACAAGGGCATTTGCTAAATAGATGGTGTGTGTGCAACAATATACTGAAAGGTCAATTATATTGTGCAGCTTATCTCACCACCTGTAGTTATTTAGGTGAAAGCTCCAAAATGCTTGCCTAATATGTCTGTTTATCCAAAAGGAAGTAAAAAGGGAGAGCTAGAAAGATAGCATTGCATCACATTACATGGCAATGCAATGCACAGTTGCTGAAGTTGAACCAAAATGAGCTTGTAATCTGGCTTCTGCAACTTTGAACATGAAAAATCCAATGAGGAGAAGAAAAGCAAAGCCAAAGAGTCCATCCCAAAATCCGACAAACAAGCAAAATGAACAAAAAACATTGAATTCAATTCTTTCTGATTTTAGAAACTGCATTAAAGAAGGGGTGCACCGGTCCTGGAGATACTGCAATACCAGGTCAATGCGTGGAGTGGACAGAGCAAGCTCTTTTTCCATCTCCCTGTTCTAAAAATCCATTTAATATATGGTCCCCAGATAGGGGACGTATCAGATATTAAACTGATAAGAACAGATACTACACTTGATCTTAGCCAAAAGGCCGAGAAGCGATAACCAGAATTGGTTTCAAACTACGGAGCCACCCAAGGATCCTGAAAAGTCCATTTGTGGAGATGAGCTCCTGGACTCCCATTAAGAAGACATGTTGTCAACCTCTAGATCCCTTACATGCCTGCACTTTTCGGCTTGCTGCTGCTGCAATCCACGCGTTTTAGATCTGCATAACTCCACCTCTTTAAACACAGCACCTTCACCCCCTGCTGTTCCCACCCGCCTCAACACCGTTGGAAGGGAGGAGAACCAATTAAGGCGGGGGGTGGGGTGGAACGAGCAGCTGTCTACCCTTAGCAGGAGGGCTCCTGATTACATACCTCTCCTGCTGCTGCTGCTGCTGGCTGTCCAGCAGCAGACTGAAGGTGGCTGCTGCTGTGCACAGGTATATAAAGGCTCAGAGCCTATTATGACACGCGCAGCCAGCGTTCCATTGCCACATTCCATCTACTGCAGGCAGGATACCTGGCTGGCTGAATGTCGCTGAGAAGCTCACAGAGACCGCCATAAGCAACAGTTTAACAGAATGCCACAGACTAATCAACCAAACTTTTTGGGTTGGGTTCTCTTTTATAGTCTGCAGGCATTAAATGAAAGAAGTCAGTGTTCCAGCAGAAGGAGACAACGTTTCAGAAAAGGCATTGTAGCAAACCAAAAAAGAAATTTTAAGCGCAGCAGAGTAACCAGCGCACATACCTGTTAGCTCAGGTGAGTTTAAAAGGCTGCTGTTGATAACAAGGGCATTTGCTAAATAGATGGTGTGTGTGCAACAATATACTGAAAGGTCAATTATATTGTGCAGCATATCTCACCACCTGTAGTTATTTAGGTGAAAGCTCCAAAATGCTTGCCTAATATGTCTGTTTATCCAAAAGGAAGTAAAAAGGGAGAGCTAGAAAGATAGCATTGCATCACATTACATGGCAATGCAATGCACAGTTGCTGAAGTTGAACCAAAATGAGCTTGTAATCTGGCTTCTGCAACTTTGAACATGAAAAATCCAATGAGGAGAAGAAAAGCAAAGCCAAAGAGTCCATCCCAAAATCCGACAAACAAGCAAAATGAACAAAAAACATTGAATTCAATTCTTTCTGATTTTAGAAACTGCATTAAAGAAGGGGTGCACCGGTCCTGGAGATACTGCAATACCAGGTCAATGCGTGGAGTGGACAGAGCAAGCTCTTTTTCCATCTCCCTGTTCTAAAAATCCATTTAATATATGGTCCCCAGATAGGGGACGTATCAGATATTAAACTGATAAGAACAGATACTACACTTGATCTTAGCCAAAAGGCCGAGAAGCGATAACCAGAATTGGTTTCAAACTACGGAGCCACCCAAGGATCCTGAAAAGTCCATTTGTGGAGATGAGCTCCTGGACTCCCGTTAAGAAGACATGTTGTCAACCTCTAGATCCCTTACATGCCTGCACTTTTCGGCTTGCTGCTGCTGCAATCCACGCGTTTTAGATCTGCATAACTCCACCTCTTTAAACACAGCACCTTCACCCCCTGCTGTTCCCACCCGCCTCAACACCGTTGGAAGGGAGGAGAACCAATTAAGGCGGGGGGTGGGGTGGAACGAGCAGCTGTCTACCCTTAGCAGGAGGGCTCCTGATTACATACCTCTCCTGCTGCTGCTGCTGCTGGCTGTCCAGCAGCAGACTGAAGGTGGCTGCTGCTGTGCACAGGTATATAAAGGCTCAGAGCCTATTATGACACGCGCAGCCAGCGTTCCATTGCCACATTCCATCTACTGCAGGCAGGATACCTGGCTGGCTGAATGTCGCTGAGAAGCTCACAGAGACCGCCATAAGCAACAGTTTAACAGAATGCCACAGACTAATCAACCAAACTTTTTGGGTTGGGTTCTCTTTTATAGTCTGCAGGCATTAAATGAAAGAAGTCAGTGTTCCAGCAGAAGGAGACAACGTTTCAGAAAAGGCATTGTAGCAAACCAAAAAAGAAATTTTAAGCGCAGCAGAGTAACCAGCGCACATACCTGTTAGCTCAGGTGAGTTTAAAAGGCTGCTGTTGATAACAAGGGCATTTGCTAAATAGATGGTGTGTGTGCAACAATATACTGAAAGGTCAATTATATTGTGCAGCTTATCTCACCACCTGTAGTTATTTAGGTGAAAGCTCCAAAATGCTTGCCTAATATGTCTGTTTATCCAAAAGGAAGTAAAAAGGGAGAGCTAGAAAGATAGCATTGCATCACATTACATGGCAATGCAATGCACAGTTGCTGAAGTTGAACCAAAATGAGCTTGTAATCTGGCTTCTGCAACTTTGAACATGAAAAATCCAATGAGGAGAAGAAAAGCAAAGCCAAAGAGTCCATCCCAAAATCCGACAAACAAGCAAAATGAAAAAAAAACATTGAATTCAATTCTTTCTGATTTTAGAAACTGCATTAAAGAAGGGGTGCACCGGTCCTGGAGATACTGCAATACCAGGTCAATGCGTGGAGTGGACAGAGCAAGCTCTTTTTCCATCTCCCTGTTCTAAAAATCCATTTAATATATGGTCCCAGATAGGGGACGTATCAGATATTAAACTGATAAGAACAGATACTACACTTGATCTTAGCCAAAAGGCCGAGAAGCGATAACCAGAATTGGTTTCAAACTACGGAGCCACCCAAGGATCCTGAAAAGTCCATTTGTGGAGATGAGCTCCTGGACTCCCGTTAAGAAGACATGTTGTCAACCTCTAGATCCCTTACATGCCTGCACTTTTCGGCTTGCTGCTGCTGCAATCCACGCGTTTTAGATCTGCATAACTCCACCTCTTTAAACACAGCACCTTCACCCCCTGCTGTTCCCACCCGCCTCAACACCGTTGGAAGGGAGGAGAACCAATTAAGGCGGGGGGTGGGGTGGAACGAGCAGCTGTCTACCCTTAGCAGGAGGGCTCCTGATTACATACCTCTCCTGCTGCTGCTGCTGCTGGCTGTCCAGCAGCAGACTGAAGGTGGCTGCTGCTGTGCACAGGTATATAAAGGCTCAGAGCCTATTATGACACGCGCAGCCAGCGTTCCATTGCCACATTCCATCTACTGCAGGCAGGATACCTGGCTGGCTGAATGTCGCTGAGAAGCTCACAGAGACCGCCATAAGCAACAGTTTAACAGAATGCCACAGACTAATCAACCAAACTTTTTGGGTTGGGTTCTCTTTTATAGTCTGCAGGCATTAAATGAAAGAAGTCAGTGTTCCAGCAGAAGGAGACAACGTTTCAGAAAAGGCATTGTAGCAAACCAAAAAAGAAATTTTAAGCGCAGCAGAGTAACCAGCGCACATACCTGTTAGCTCAGGTGAGTTTAAAAGGCTGCTGTTGATAACAAGGGCATTTGCTAAATAGATGGTGTGTGTGCAACAATATACTGAAAGGTCAATTATATTGTGCAGCTTATCTCACCACCTGTAGTTATTTAGGTGAAAACTCCAAAATGCTTGCCTAATATGTCTGTTTATCCAAAAGGAAGTAAAAAGGGAGAGCTAAAAAGATAGCATTGCATCACATTACATGGCAATGCAATGCACAGTTGCTGAAGTTGAACCAAAATGAGCTTGTAATCTGGCTTCTGCAACTTTGAACATGAAAAATCCAATGAGGAGAAGAAAAGCAAAGCCAAAGAGTCCATCCCAAAATCCGACAAACAAGCAAAATGAACAAAAAACATTGAATTCAATTCTTTCTGATTTTAGAAACTGCATTAAAGAAGGGGTGCACTGGTCCTGGAGATACTGCAATACCAGGTCAATGCGTGGAGTGGACAGAGCAAGCTCTTTTTCCATCTCCCTGTTCTAAAAATCCATTTAATATATGGTCCCCAGATAGGGGACGTATCAGATATTAAACTGATAAGAACAGATACTACACTTGATCTTAGCCAAAAGGCCGAGAAGCGATAACCAGAATTGGTTTCAAACTACGGAGCCACCCAAGGATCCTGAAAAGTCCATTTGTGGAGATGAGCTCCTGGACTCCCGTTAAGAAGACATGTTGTCAACCTCTAGATCCCTTACATGCCTGCACTTTTCGGCTTGCTGCTGCTGCAATCCACGCGTTTTAGATCTGCATAACTCCACCTCTTTAAACACAGCACCTTCACCCCCTGCTGTTCCCACCCGCCTCAACACCGTTGGAAGGGAGGAGAACCAATTAAGGCGGGGGGTGGGGTGGAACGAGCAGCTGTCTACCCTTAGCAGGAGGGCTCCTGATTACATACCTCTCCTGCTGCTGCTGCTGCTGGCTGTCCAGCAGCAGACTGAAGGTGGCTGCTGCTGTGCACAGGTATATAAAGGCTCAGAGCCTATTATGACACGCGCAGCCAGCGTTCCATTGCCACATTCCATCTACTGCAGGCAGGATACCTGGCTGGCTGAATGTCGCTGAGAAGCTCACAGAGACCGCCATAAGCAACAGTTTAACAGAATGCCACAGACTAATCAACCAAACTTTTTGGGTTGGGTTCTCTTTTATAGTCTGCAGGCATTAAATGAAAGAAGTCAGTGTTCCAGCAGAAG
Source organism: Phyllobates terribilis (assembly GCF_046119375.1). Lineage (NCBI taxonomy): Eukaryota > Metazoa > Chordata > Amphibia > Anura > Dendrobatidae > Phyllobates > Phyllobates terribilis. The sequence continues at coordinate 9,124 of NW_027363071.1, read as the reverse complement.
GAGACAACGTTTCAGAAAAGGCATTGTAGCAAACCAAAAAAGAAATTTTAAGCGCAGCAGAGTAACCAGCGCACATACCTGTTAGCTCAGGTGAGTTTAAAAGGCTGCTGTTGATAACAAGGGCATTTGCTAAATAGATGGTGTGTGTACAATATACTGAAAGGTCAATTATATTGTGCAGCTTATCTCACCACCTGTAGTTATTTAGGTGAAAGCTCAAAATGCTTGCCTAATATGTCTGTTATCCAAAAGGAAGTAAAAAGGGAGAGCTAGAAAGATAGCATTGCATCACATTACATGGCAATGCAATGCACAGTTGCTGAAGTTGAACCAAAATGAGCTTGTAATCTGGCTTCTGCAACTTTGAACATGAAAAATCAATGAGGAGAAGAAAAGCAAAGCCAAAGAGTCCATCCCAAATCCGACAAACAAGCAAAACGAACAAAAAACATTGAATTCAATTCTTTCTGATTTTAGAAACTGCAATTAAAGAAGGGTGCACCAGTCCTGGAGATACTGCAATACCAGGTCAATGCGTGGAGTGGACAGAGCAAGCTCTTTTTCCATCTCCCTGTTCTAAAAATCCATTTAATATATGGTCCCCAGATAGGGGACGTATCAGATATTAAACTGATAAGAACAGATACTACACTTGATCTTAGCCAAAAGGCCGAGAAGCGATAACCAGAATTGGTTTCAAACTACGGAGCCACCCAAGGATCCTGAAAAGTCCATTTGTGGAGATGAGCTCCTGGACTCCCGTTAAGAAGACATGTTGTCAACTCTAGATCCTTACATGCCTGCACTTTTCGCTTGCTGCTGCTGCAATCCACGCGTTTTAGATCTGCATTAACTCCACCTCTTTAAACACAGCACCTTCACCCCCTGCTGTTCCCACCCGCCTCAACACGTTGGAAGGGAGGAGAACCAATTAAGGCGGGGGTGGGGTGGAACGAGCAGCTGTCTACCTTAGCAGGAGGCTCCTGATTACTTACCTCTCTGCTGCTGCTGCTGCTGGCTGTCCAGCAGCAGACTGAAGGTGGCTGCTGCTGTGCACAGGTATATAAAGGGCTCAGAGCCTATTATGACACGCGCAGCCAGCGTTCCATTGCCACATTCCATCTACTGCAGGCAGGATACCTGGCTGGCTGAATGTCGCTGAGAAGCTCACAGAGACCGCCATAAGCAACAGTTTAACAGAATGCCACAGACTAATCAACCAAACTTTTTGGGTTGGGTTTCTCTTTTATAGTCTGCAGGCATTAAATGAAAGAAGTCAGTGTTCCAGCAGAAGGAGACAACGTTTCAGAAAAGGCATTGTAGCAAACCAAAAAAGAAATTTTAAGCGCAGCAGAGTAACCAGCGCACATACCTGTTAGCTCAGGTGAGTTTAAAAGGCTGCTGTTGATAACAAGGGCATTTGCTAAATAGATGGTGTGTGTGCAACAATATACTGAAAGGTCAATTATATTGTGCAGCTTATCTCACCACCTGTAGTTATTTAGGTGAAAGCTCAAAATGCTTGCCTAATATGTCTGTTTATCCAAAAGGAAGTAAAAAGGGAGAGCTAGAAAGATAGCATTGCATCACATTACATGGCAATGCAATGCACAGTTGCTGAAGTTGAACCAAAATGAGCTTGTAATCTGGCTTCTGCAACTTTGAACATGAAAAATCCAATGAGGAGAAGAAAAGCAAAGCCAAAGAGTCCATCCCAAAATCCGACAAACAAGCAAAATGAACAAAAAAACATTGAATTCAATTCTTTCTGATTTTTAGAAACTGCATTAAAGAAGGGTGCACCGGTCCTGGAGATACTGCAATACCAGGTCAATGCGTGGAGTGGACAGAGCAAGCTCTTTTTCCATCTCCCTGTTCTAAAAATCCATTTAATATATGGTCCCAGATAGGGGACGTATCAGATATTAAACTGATAAGAACAGATACTACACTTGATCTTAGCCAAAAGGCCGAGAAGCGATAACCAGAAATTGGTTTCAAACTACGGAGCCACCCAAGGATCCTGAAAAGTCCATTTGTGGAGATGAGCTCCTGGACTCCCGTTAAGAAGACATGTTGTCAACCTCTAGATCCCTTACATGCCTGCACTTTTCGGCTTGCTGCTGCTGCAATCCACGCGTTTTAGATCTGCATAACTCCACCTCTTTAAACACAGCACCTTCACCCCCTGCTGTTCCCACCCGCCTCAACACCGTTGGAAGGGAGGAGAACCAATTAAGGCGGGGGGTGGGGTGGAACGAGCAGCTGTCTACCCTTAGCAGGAGGGCTCCTGATTACATACCTCTCCTGCTGCTGCTGCTGCTGGCTGTCCAGCAGCAGACTGAAGGTGGCTGCTGCTGTGCACAGGTATATAAAGGCTCAGAGCCTATTATGACACGCGCAGCCAGCGTTCCATTGCCACATTCCATCTACTGCAGGCAGGATACCTGGCTGGCTGAATGTCGCTGAGAAGCTCACAGAGACCGCCATAAGCAACAGTTTAACAGAATGCCACAGACTAATCAACCAAACTTTTGGGTTGGGTTCTCTTTTATAGTCTGCAGGCATTAAATGAAAGAAGTCAGTGTTCCAGCAGAAGGAGACAACGTTTCAGAAAAGGCATTGTAGCAAACCAAAAAAGAAATTTTTAAGCGCAGCAGAGTAACCAGCGCACATACCTGTTAGCTCAGGTGAGTTTAAAAGGATGCTGTTGATAACAAGGGCATTTGCTAAATAGATGGTGTGTGTGCAACAATATACTGAAAGGTCAATTATATTGTGCAGCTTATCTCACCACCTGTAGTTATTTAGGTGAAAGCTCCAAATGCTTGCCTAATATGTCTGTTTATCCAAAAGGAAGTAAAAAGGGAGAGCTAGAAAGATAGCATTGCATCACATTACATGGCAATGCAATGCACAGTTGCTGAAGTTGAACCAAAATGAGCTTGTAATCTGGCTTCTGCAACTTTGAACATGAAAAATCCAATGAGGAGAAGAAAAGCAAAGCCAAAGAGTCCATCCCAAATCCGACAAACAAGCAAAATGAACAAAAAACATTGAATTCAATTCTTTCTGATTTTAGAAACTGCATTAAAGAAGGGGTGCACCGGTCCTGGAGATACTGCAATACCAGGTCAATGCGTGGAGTGGACAGAGCAAGCTCTTTTTCCATCTCCCTGTTCTAAAAATCCATTTACTATATGGTCCCCAGATAGGGGACGTATCAGATATTAAACTGATAAGAACAGATACTACACTTGATCTTAGCCAAAAGGCCGAGAAGCGATAACCAGAATTGGTTTCAAATACGGAGCCACCCAAGGATCCTGAAAAGTCCCATTTGTGGAGATGAGCTCCTGGACTCCCGTTAAGAAGACATGTTGTCAACCTCTAGATCCCTTACATGTCTGCACTTTTCGGCTTGCTGCTGCTGCAATCCCACGCGTTTTAGATCTGCATAACTCCACCTCTTTAAACACAGCACCTTCACCCCCATGCTGTTCCCACCCGCCTCAACACCGTTGGAAGGGAGGAGAACCAATTAAGCGGGGGGTGGGGTGGAACGAGCAGCTGTCTACCCTTAGCAGAGGGCTCCTGATTACATACCTCTCCTGCTGCTGCTGCTGCTGGCTGTCCAGCAGCAGACTGAAGGTGCTGCTGCTGTGCACAGGTATATAAAGGCTCAGAGCCTATTATGACACGCGCAGCCAGCGTTCCATTGCCACATTCCATCTACTGCAGGCAGGATACCTGGCTGGCTGAATGTCGCTGAGAAGCTCACAGAGACCGCCATAAGCAACAGTTTAACAGAATGCCACAGACTAATCAACCAAACTTTTTGGGTTGGGTCTCTTTTATAGTCTGCAGGCATTAAATGAAAGAAGTCAGTGTTCCAGCAGAAGGAGACAACGTTTCAGAAAAGGCATTGTAGCAAACCAAAAAAGAATTTTAAGCGCAGCAGAGTAACCAGCGCACATACCTGTTAGCTCAGGTGAGTTTAAAAGGCTGCTGTTGATAACAAGGGCATTTGCTAAATAGATGGTGTGTGTGCAACAATATACTGAAAGGTCAATTATATTGTGCAGCTTATCTCACCACCTGTAGTTATTTAGGTGAAAGCTCCAAAATGCTTGCCTAATATGTCTGTTTATCCAAATGGAAGTAAAAAGGGAGAGCTAGAAAGATAGCATTGCATCACATTACATGGCAATGCAATGCACAGTTGCTGAAGTTGAACCAAAATGAGCTTGTAATCTGGCTTCTGCAACTTTGAACATGAAAAATCCAATGAGGAGAAGAAAAGCAAAGCCAAAGAGTCCATCCCAAAATCCGACAAACAAGCAAAATGAACAAAAAACATTGAATTCAATTCTTTCTGATTTTAGAAACTGCATTAAAGAAGGGGTGCACCGGTCCTGGAGATACTGCAATACCAGGTCAATGCGTGGAGTGGACAGAGCAAGCTCTTTTTCCATCTCCCTGTTCTAAAATCCATTTACTATATGGTCCCCAGATAGGGGACGTATCATATATTAAACTGATAAGAACAGATACTACACTTGATCTTAGCCAAAAGGCCGAGAAGCGATAACCAGAATTGGTTTCAAACTACGGAGCCACCCAAGGATCCTGAAAAGTCCATTTGTGGAGATGAGCTCCTGGACTCCCGTTAAGAAGACATGTTGTCAACCTCTAGATCCCTTACATGCCTGCACTTTTCGGCTTGCTGCTGCTGCAATCCACGCGTTTTAGATCTGCATAACTCCACCTCTTTAAACACAGCACCTTCACCCCCTGCTGTTCCCACCCGCCTCAACACCGTTGGAAGGGAGGAGAACCAATTAAGGCGGGGGGTGGGGTGGAACGAGCAGCTGTCTACCCTTAGCAGGAGGGCTCCTGATTACATACCTCTCCTGCTGCTGCTGCTGCTGGCTGTCCAGCAGCAGAATGAAGGTGGCTGCTGCTGTGCACAGGTATATAAAGGCTCAGAGCCTATTATGACAAGCGCAGCCAGCGTTCCATTGCCACATTCCATCTACTGCAGGCAGGATACCTGGCTGGCTGAATGTCGCTGAGAAGCTCACAGAGACCGCCATAAGCAACAGTTTAACAGAATGCCACAGACTAATCAACCAAACTTTTTGGGTTGGGTTCTCTTTTATAGTCTGCAGGCATTAAATGAAAGAAGTCAGTGTTCCAGCAGAAGGAGACAACGTTTCAGAAAAGGCATTGTAGCAAACCAAAAAAGAAATTTTAAGCGCAGCAGAGTAACCAGCGCACATACCTGTTAGTTCAGGTGAGTTTAAAAGGCTGCTGTTGATAACAAGGGCATTTGCTAAATAGATGGTGTGTGTGCAACAATATACTGAAAGGTCAATTATATTGTGCAGCTTATCTCACCACCTGTAGTTATTTAGGTGAAAGCTCCAAAATGCTTGCCTAATATGTCTGTTTATCCAAAAGGAAGTAAAAAGGGAGAGCTAGAAAGATAGCATTGCATCACATTACATGGCAATGCAATGCACAGTTGCTGAAGTTGAACCAAAATGAGCTTGTAATCTGGCTTCTGCAACTTTGAACATGAAAAATCCAATGAGGAGAAGAAAAGCAAAGCCAAAGAGTCCATCCCAAAATCCGACAAACAAGCAAAATGAACAAAAAACATTGAATTCAATTCTTTCTGATTTTAGAAACTGCATTAAAGAAGGGGTGCACCGGTCCTGGAGATACTGCAATACCAGGTCAATGCGTGGAGTGGACAGAGCAAGCTCTTTTTCCATCTCCCTGTTCTAAAAATCCATTTACTATATGGTCCCCAGATAGGGGACGTATCAGATATTAAACTGATAAGAACAGATACTACACTTGATCTTAGCCAAAAGGCCGAGAAGCGATAACCAGAATTGGTTTCAAACTACGGAGCCACCCAAGGATCCTGAAAAGTCCATTTGTGGAGATGAGCTCCTGGACTCCCGTTAAGAAGACATGTTGTCAACCTCTAGATCCCTTACATGCCTGCACTTTTCGGCTTGCTGCTGCTGCTGCAATCCACGCGTTTTAGATCTGCATAACTCCACCTCTTTAAACACAGCACCTTCACCCCCTGCTGTTCCCACCCGCCTCAACACCGTTGGAAGGGAGGAGAACCAATTAAGGCGGGGGGTGGGGTGGAACGAGCAGCTGTCTACCCTTAGCAGGAGGGCTCCTGATTACATACCTCTCCTGCTGCTGCTGCTGCTGGCTGTCCAGCAGCAGACTGAAGGTGGCTGCTGCTGTGCACAGGTATATAAAGGCTCAGAGCCTATTATGACACGCGCAGCCAGCGTTCCATTGCCACATTCCATCTACTGCAGGCAGGATACCTGGCTGGCTGAATGTCGCTGAGAAGCTCACAGAGACCGCCATAAGCAACAGTTTAACAGAATGCCACAGACTAATCAACCAAACTTTTTGGGTTGGGTTCTCTTTTATAGTCTGCAGGCATTAAATGAAAGAAGTCAGTGTTCCAGCAGAAGGAGACAACGTTTCAGAAAAGGCATTGTAGCAAACCAAAAAAGAAATTTTAAGCGCAGCAGAGTAACCAGCGCACATACCTGTTAGCTCAGGTGAGTTTAAAAGGCTGCTGTTGATAACAAGGGCATTTGCTAAATAGATGGTGTGTGTGCAACAATATACTGAAAGGTCAATTATATTGTGCAGCTTATCTCACCACCTGTAGTTATTTAGGTGAAAGCTCCAAAATGCTTGCCTAATATGTCTGTTTATCCAAAAGGAAGTAAAAAGGGAGAGCTAGAAAGATAGCATTGCATCACATTACATGGCAATGCAATGCACAGTTGCTGAAGTTGAACCAAAATGAGCTTGTAATCTGGCTTCTGCAACTTTGAACATGAAAAATCCAATGAGGAGAAGAAAAGCAAAGCCAAAGAGTCCATCCCAAAATCCGACAAACAAGCAAAATGAACAAAAAACATTGAATTCAATTCTTTCTGATTTTAGAAACTGCATTAAAGAAGGGGTGCACCGGTCCTGGAGATACTGCAATACCAGGTCAATGCGTGGAGTGGACAGAGCAAGCTCTTTTTCCATCTCCCTGTTCTAAAAATCCATTTAATATATGGTCCCCAGATAGGGGACGTATCAGATAATAAACTGATAAGAACAGATACTACACTTGATCTTAGCCAAAAGGCCGAGAAGCGATAACCAGAATTGGTTTCAAACTACGGAGCCACCCAAGGATCCTGAAAAGTCCATTTGTGGAGATGAGCTCCTGGACTCCCGTTAAGAAGACATGTTGACAACCTCTAGATCCCTTACATGCCTGCACTTTTCGGCTTGCTGCTGCTGCAATCCACGCGTTTTAGATCTGCATAACTCCACCTCTTTAAACACAGCACCTTCACCCCCTGCTGTTCCCACCCGCCTCAACACCGTTGGAAGGGAGGAGAACCAATTAAGGCGGGGGGTGGGGTGGAACGAGCAGCTGTCTACCCTTAGCAGGAGGGCTCCTGATTACATACCTCTCCTGCTGCTGCTGCTGCTGGCTGTCCAGCAGCAGACTGAAGGTGGCTGCTGCTGTGCACAGGTATATAAAGGCTCAGAGCCTATTATGACACGCGCAGCCAGCGTTCCATTGCCACATTCCATCTACTGCAGGCAGGATACCTGGCTGGCTGAATGTCGCTGAGAAGCTCACAGAGACCGCCATAAGCAACAGTTTAACAGAATGCCACAGACTAATCAACCAAACTTTTTGGGTTGGGTTCTCTTTTATAGTCTGCAGGCATTAAATGAAAGAAGTCAGTGTTCCAGCAGAAGGAGACAACGTTTCAGAAAAGGCATTGTAGCAAACCAAAAAAGAAATTTTAAGCGCAGCAGAGTAACCAGCGCACATACCTGTTAGCTCAGGTGAGTTTAAAAGGCTGCTGTTGATAACAAGGGCATTTGCTAAATAGATGGTGTGTGTGCAACAATATACTGAAAGGTCAATTATATTGTGCAGCTTATCTCACCACCTGTAGTTATTTAGGTGAAAGCTCCAAAATGCTTGCCTAATATGTCTGTTTATCCAAAAGGAAGTAAAAAGGGAGAGCTAGAAAGATAGCATTGCATCACATTACATGGCAATGCAATGCACAGTTGCTGAAGTTGAACCAAAATGAGCTTGTAATCTGGCTTCTGCAACTTTGAACATGAAAAATCCAATGAGGAGAAGAAAAGCAAAGCCAAAGAGTCCATCCCAAAATCCGACAAACAAGCAAAATGAACAAAAAACATTGAATTCAATTCTTTCTGATTTTAGAAACTGCATTAAAGAAGGGGTGCACCGGTCCTGGAGATACTGCAATACCAGGTCAATGCGTGGAGTGGACAGAGCAAGCTCTTTTTCCATCTCCCTGTTCTAAAAATCCATTTAATATATGGTCCCCAGATAGGGGACGTATCAGATATTAAACTGATAAGAACAGATACTACACTTGATCTTAGCCAAAAGGCCGAGAAGCGATAACCAGAATTGGTTTCAAACTACGGAGCCACCCAAGGATCCTGAAAAGTCCATTTGTGGAGATGAGCTCCTGGACTCCCGTTAAGAAGACATGTTGTCAACCTCTAGATCCCTTACATGCCTGCACTTTTCGGCTTGCTGCTGCTGCAATCCACGCGTTTTAGATCTGCATAACTCCACCTCTTTAAACACAGCACCTTCACCCCCTGCTGTTCCCACCCGCCTCAACACCGTTGGAAGGGAGGAGAACCAATTAAGGCGGGGGGTGGGGTGGAACGAGCAGCTGTCTACCCTTAGCAGGAGGGCTCCTGATTACATACCTCTCCTGCTGCTGCTGCTGCTGGCTGTCCAGCAGCAGACTGAAGGTGGCTGCTGCTGTGCACAGGTATATAAAGGCTCAGAGCCTATTATGACACGCGCAGCCAGCGTTCCATTGCCACATTCCATCTACTGCAGGCAGGATACCTGGCTGGCTGAATGTCGCTGAGAAGCTCACAGAGACCGCCATAAGCAACAGTTTAACAGAATGCCACAGACTAATCAACCAAACTTTTTGGGTTGGGTTCTCTTTTATAGTCTGCAGGCATTAAATGAAAGAAGTCAGTGTTCCAGCAG